>NC_140584.1:1191418763-1192018763 GCF_964204655.1 Triturus cristatus
TCAAACCGGTGCTGGGGCACTCCAGCCCCAGTCCTGGCGCGAAACTGGACAAAGGGAAGGGGGTGTAACCACCCCCCTCCCAGGTCCCACCCATAAGGCGTGACCTAGCAGGTATCCCAGCCCCCCAGATTAATATAAGAGTGGGAGTTGGGCCTCAAGACTTTAGAATATCCTGAACCTGCAACTTGAACAGAAACTCTGGACCTTCGACATTCGACGAAAGAAGAAGACTGAAGAATCTCCCTTGTGGCCAAGGAGTGGCTACCCTGTGCAAACAGGCACCATCAAGAGACTACCCTTTGCTCTGCTCCAGTTCTACGAGGGACGGACTGCAGAGCCTGACCAGAGCCTTGACTTCCAGACTTCTCCGACCCTGATCCACATCCACAGCCGTGCTGAGATCCGTGGAGGCGACGAGAGACGTGGGACCGGCTACCTGGGAAAAGTGGCTAGTATCTTCAAGCGCAGCTTCTGAGGCACCCTCGAAGTTGTGCACCGGGGATTGAGAAACCCCAACCCCAAGCACCATCTGCACCGAAGATCAGCCCCCCACACTCCACGAGTCCTACGTGGGGCCCTTCTGCATTTTCCTGCTTGCCGCATCTGTCCGGTTGCTTGCCCGCTGGCTAGTGGCCTTTGAGACGACGCACCCTGAAATCTTCAGCGCTGGTTTGGCTCCTCCAGACTGGCTCCCGCTTCTCTGCAAAGAAGAAGCACCCCAGACCTTCCTGGTCTGCACCAGAAGCAAGTCCTCCGTTCTTTGTGGGTTCCGCTTGCCAAGGATTGGTGAGTCCTAGTCCAACTTCGACGCTGCCGACAGCAAGAGCCTTCGTGGGACAGCTCGCCTCCTGGTCCTGGTCGTCCTCGACGTTCCCTGGTCCTCGTGGCTGCAGCGACAAGCTTCACCTTCACCTGCAAATCTTCACGACATCGCCTGGTTCCTTCCTGGTTCCACGTGGTCACTGGCTAGTGACCTTGACTCTGTCCCCTCTGCTTGCAGGTATCCTTTCTTCCTGATCCCAGCCTTGGGATCCACCGGACACTCTTCACTGACTGCCTGTCAGCATCTTTCTTCAGGCATCCATAGGAGTCGACGACGAAACCCGACGCAACTTCACCCCTATGCACCCGCAGCCTGTGGGCTAGGTAACTTGGGTACTCCGGTGCTCATCAGGATAGTGACTATCCTAGTGTCTAGTTTTCCAGTCTCGACTTCCTAGCTACTCCGGAAGTGTCCTAAATCTATCTAATTCAAAACTGTACTATTTCTATCGATTATACGCATTACGCGTGAGTGTTTCCACTCTGCACCTGAATCCCGTGGGCCTCCCACTTCCTAACCTTTGGTAGTATAGTGTAGCCCCAGCGATTCCCTAGGCCTAGGCCTATCCTATTTCCGTGACAGTGGTCCTTATACCACTTACTTAGTATATGGTTTGCGTGGCCCCTAGGGCCTAACTGTATTACTTACCTGTGTGACTTAATGTATGCATAAATAAGACTGTGTTGTACTTACCTCTAATCTCATAAAGAGTGCTGAGGGTTTGTCTAGAATAAATACACTTTATTTTATATATATATCTGTTGTGGTGTCCTTTCATTTGGTATTCAAGGGATTATATATGGTATCACAGCTGGCTTCACATGCCATTCAGAGTTTAGCCTAAGACTGCTCTTGTCCATGCTACCACTAGGATAGCTGGTCTATAAGGTTGACTTTACAACCAATCACCATAAGGGTATTTGGACTGATATAAGGTGTACACTAGAACTAGTGACATCATACATCAGGCCAACTTCTCACATTGGTGAGCAGCGGTTGGGATCTGAGCTTGCTGTTGTAATACCATTGTAATCTTGAGATACTAAATTGAAAGATCACACAGATATTGTTTAGGTACATATAACATAGATTATAATACTTAAGTCCTACTGGACTTAGTGGTTGTAGGTTGAAGAGAGTAACACACCCTGACTACAACTACTAGAGAGGTTTAGTAGATACAACTAGTGTAGGTAGGTGCACACACCACACCCTCACTAGAATCATGCCCCTGGATGGAGATCACACTGATGCTCCCTCAGGAGAGGAGAATCCTAGACAGGTTCCCTCTAGGTATGATGCATTCACTTTCCAGGAGATGAGACAACTGTGTACCTCCAGGAGATTAAAACAGGGTTCCAACCCTACCCTTAGACAGCTAGTGGAGCTTCTGGAGGCCTATGATGCTGAAAGAGCTGCCCAGGGGGGCCATAGCTATAGATAAGGGTCTACCCACCACAGATGAGTCAGATGGGGCTTCAGATGGAGAGGTAGACAGCCAGGGCCAAGTAGGAAGACTTAGCCAGGCTAACCTAAGTTTACATGGGAGTTTGCATGGGATCCCCCCATACAGACCCCCAAGTGGGCTTAACCAGAGAAACAGGAGGGACAGATCCCCTTCAAGGGAATCCATCCACTCCCATGTCTCTAGCATCTCTAATGCTTCCTCTCACAGGGGAATGACTTCCCCTGAGAGAAAGGAGCATGAAGCCAGAATGAGGGAAGCTAATCTGAGGATTCAGAGGGAAGAACTTGCCCTTGCCAAAGAGAAGCTTGCTCTGGCTAGAGAACAAAAGTTAAGTGGGTTAGAACCCACTGGTGGCAGCAATATCCCTAAGGATAGAGACAGACACTATGATAATAGAAACCTGAGCAAGATTGTCCCTCCCTACAAGTGTGGGGATGACATCCACAAATGGATAACTGCTTTGGAGAGAGCTTGCAAAGTACAGCAGGTACCCCAAAGTCAGTGGGCAGCTATCTTGTGGCTCTCCTTCTCTGAGAAAGGCAGAGACAAGCTCCTCACAGTTAGTGATGAGGATGCAGATAATTACACTGTCCTGAAGAGTGCTCTAATTGATGGGTTTGGCCTAACCACTGAACAATACAGGTTGTTGTTCAGGGATACCCAGAAGACACAGACTCAGGACTGGACTGACTTTGTAGATTGTGCCACTAAGGCTCTGGAAGGCTGGCTAGTGGGAAGTAAGGTTAAGGACTATACAGGATTGTATAATTTGATCATGAGAGAGCAAATCCTTAACAACTGTCAAAACCAGCTACTGCATCAACACCTGATTGATTCTGATCTGACTTCTCCCCAAGAATTGGGAAAGAAGGCAGATAGATGGGTCAGGACTAGAGTTAAGCAGAAAAACCAGAACCAGGGCGGTGATCAGAAAAAGGCAGACCAGAAGGGTAATGAGCAGAAACAAAAAGACTAGAAGTCTTCACCAGGCCCCCAAAAGGCTCAGGGGGAGGGTGGTCCCAAAAAGGATAAAAAGAAAGTAGGCCAAAAGAAACCATGGTGCAACTATTGTAAGTCCAACTCACAATGGTTTAGTGAGTGCATCAAAAAGGATAAGCCCCCAGCCACCATTGCCCCTAAGGCAACTGTACCCCCTAGTTCAGCTGTAAGTGGTGGTTCCCAGCAAAAGGGTGTAGTAGGGTTCACCCTGGGAACTGAGGAGGATTCTGGCCTAGTCAGAATACCTACTCAGGCTGTTCTGATCTGTGATGGGGACTTAGCTTTGTCCTCTACTATAGGCCCCAGTAACCTGGGCAAGTACAGACAGACTCCTTTTATCAACCAAAAAATGGCTCAGGCCTACAGGGACACTGGGGCTAGTGTAAGGGTGGGCGTAGTTCGCGAAGTAGCACTTCGCGAAGCTACGCAAAGTGAAGTTCGCACTACGCGAGCTACGCGTAGCACTTCGCGAACTGCGAAGTAACATGTTCGCACTGTGCAAGATGTTGTTTTCAATGATTGCACAGTGCGGACAAGCAACCGGCACTGTGCAATCATTGAAAATGGCATCTTGCACAGTGCGAGCTGTAGTTTTCTGCTGCTCGAGTAGATTTTTACTCGAGCTGCAGCTTTCTCAACGCGAACTGGTAGTTTCTCATCGCGAGCGGTCGCGAGCATACGCGACCCCTCGCAATGAGAAACCTGACCTTCTCGCGTTGGGAATCTCGCCGGGAGGTTTATTTTCCATGCTCGCGATCGCGAACAAGGAAAAAGTCTCGCCAGGATGTCATTTTGCTTGCTCGCGGTCGCCAACTTGACGTTGAGGACCGCGAGCAAGCAAAAAATGACCGCAGCACTACGCAACACTACGCTACGCGTGTTCGCACTGTGCTACGTGCAGTTCGCGTAGCGCGAAGTAGCGCGAACTTCGCAAACTACGCGAGCGTAGCGTAGTGCTTCGCCCAGGCCTAGGCTAGTGTCACAATGGTGACACCTGCCTTTGTGGACCCTGGACAGATCATACTAGGTGAGAATTACCTAGTGACCAACGCTAGCAATGCCACTACCTCCCATAACCTGAAACTCCCTCTGAGGCGGAAGCCGGAGGTTTGCTACTTGCTCACGCACTGTTTGTTTGTTTTTTTTAAAAAATTGTAATTCTGATTTTAGACCACTTACTTCACGAGCTCACCTGCTGAAGCGCTGCCTCTTAGCGCCAGCCAGACCCCCAGATCGACTTGGAAAACGCCCTCTCCGCCAGCGCGGCAAAGGTGTAGCCACGCCCCCTGCGAGGCCACGCCCACCTAGGAACCAGTATAAAAACGCTAGAAAAGCGCAACGAATCATATAACCTGAAACTCCCTCTGAGGCGGAAGCCGGAGGTTTGCTACTTGCTCACGCACTGTTTGTTTGTTTTTTAAAAAAAAATTGTAATTCTGATTTTAGACCACTTACTTCACGAGCTCACCTGCTGAAGCGCTGCCTCTTAGCGCCAGCCAGACCCCCAGATCGACTTGGAAAACGCCCTCTCCGCCAGCGCGGCAAAGGTGTAGCCACGCCCCCTGCGAGGCCACGCCCACCTAGGAACCAGTATAAAAACGCTAGAAAAGCGCAACGAATCATATAACCTGAAACTCCCTCTGAGGCGGAAGCCGGAGGTTTGCTACTTGCTCACGCACTGTTTGTTTGTTTTTTTTAAAAAATTGTAATTCTGATTTTAGACCACTTACTTCACGAGCTCACCTGCTGAAGCGCTGCCTCTTAGCGCCAGCCAGACCCCCAGATCGACTTGGAAAACGCCCTCTCCGCCAGCGCGGCAAAGGTGTAGCCACGCCCCCTGCGAGGCCATGCCCTCTACCATTTACTACAAATGTGCCGCCCCCACCAGCGCAGCGGACGAGCGCAGCGGGAGCGCCGTTTGCGCGCCGAAGGCGCGCCTAAGGCAAGCCCGTCTGCGCCCGTCCGCGCACGACCGGGCCTAGGGCCAGAACTCCTGCCCGAATCATTTTACCCTAACATAAGGTACTCTCGTAGAGAACTACTGAGCCTCAGACCCCCCCCACCCTCCTGTGACTACACCTATGATCTCAAGGGACCTTTCACTCGCTGCTCCTTATGCAAGCCAGTCCAGCTCACGCTCCCCACTAAACCTATCAAACCCGCCATCCTTAACCTTGCCTCTCTAAACTGTCGTTCACTTCCAAAACATGCGACACAGATTACCGACATCATAGAAGATCATGAAATTGATATACTCTTCCTCACGGAAACGTGGCTCGGCCCTCACTCGCAATCAGACATGGTACTAGCAACACCACAGGGCTACTGTATCCAATCCCTACCCCGCCTCTAGGTAGAGGAGGCGGTGTAGCTATCATCCATCGAGAACACCTCCACTGCAAAACCCACGACGCACAGATTACCGACGCAGAAAGTCTGCATTTTACCGTTACACTTAACCCAACCACTTCTCTAACAGGACTCCTTGTTTACCGCCCCCCTGGCCTCCCAGGCCCCTTCACCTGCTCTCTTCTAGACCTAGTCACAACTCAGGCCCACTCCCTATCAAACTATATGATAGTTGGGGACCTGAACATCCACCTAGAAGATCCGGCCGACTCGGTAGCCAATGATCTGATTCAAGATCTAGCGGCTTTTGACATCCGCCTATTAAACTCCGGAGCCACCCACACCAAGGGCCACCTATTAGACCCTGTGTTTACCAGCTCGCCCTTGATGCTAGCGAAGGAGGCCCTTCCCCTCCCTTGGACAGACCACTTCCTTGTCCCCTTCCAATTACCTGGAACCTTCAGGAAAAACCGAATACCCCCCACCTTCAGTAAGGACAGGACCTGGTCCAGACTCCCCACGGATGAATGGGCTAAGACCCTTGAAAAAAACATCCCTGCTCACGCTGGAGATCCAACTACGGCAGACAGAAGATTCAGGGACTGGATTACCGCCTCCCTAGACCTAGTACTCCCACTCAGAAATAGGGAAGACAAAAACGGCAAACATGGCTCAGCACCATGGTATTCCGCAGATCTAAGAATACTTCGTAAAAACTGCAAAAAAGCCGAACGACTCTGGAGAAAAAATTGGCAACATGCCAACAAAGAAGCCTACCAGTCTACGGTCAAACTCTACAAAGAGGCCATTAAATCAGCCAAAGCTTCATACTATGATACGCGAATACAAGAAGCATCTAATTCAGCCCGAGAATCCTTTTTAATTGTCAAAGAGCTGATCAAGGTCCCCATCACCTCCCCCTCCAACACCCCCAAAGTTGATAGAAGTAATGAGCTAGCGAACTTCTTCAACGATAAAATCACCCGCATCCTGGCCTCCCTCCCACCCCCCAGCTCCCCCAGCCTCACGGAAAGCCGTACTCCCCTCGAACAGACTGAAAGCATCTGTCGCCCCACGCTACAGACATTCCGACCTGTCACCCCCCTAGAGGTTGAGCGAACCCTAACAAAAATGAAAAGTGGATCACCCTTGGACCCAGCCCCTATCAGGTTCCTCAAGACCGTAGCCTCAGTAATTGTAAAATCCTGCCCTTACTCCCACCTATGTCCAGGAAGCTCCTCATCCAGGGACTAGTGCTGTCCCGCCTGGACTACAGCAACCTGGTCTACTTGGGAGCCCCCGAGTCTACTATCACGAAACTCCAGCGGACACAGAACGCGGCAGCACGCATGATTACTAACACTCCCTCCAGAATGTCCGCCAAGCCAGCCCTCAAAGCCCTGCACTGGCTCCCCGTGCGCCAAAGGGTGCACTTTAAAGCAATGTGTACTACACACAAGCTTTACAACGGATCTGGTCCAGCGATCCTTAGTAAAATGATCACACCTTACACAGCAACCAGATCCCTACGATCTCAAAATGAGAATTTAGTCAGCACCCCCAGATTCAAAAGAACCCGCACAGGAGGTCGACAATTCTCCGTTCAAGTGGCTAAGGGCTGGAACGCACTCCCTCGCGCCCTCAGACTAGAATCCAACTACCTTGCTTTTCGCAAAAAACTAAAGACCCATCTGTTTCCTAAATAACACCCTTCGGTCGCCTCCCCCCTCTCTCCCCCTCACTAGGATTTCAAGTTACATAGCGCGGGGATGCCCTTGGGTCACCAGGCGCTTTAGAGATCGCTAAAATAAAAAATAAATAGTGTGGCTATTGTTAACTTCTCCTGGGGAGGGGAAACTGGCTTCAAGAAAGTTGTTGTTAGTTCAGACCTTCCTGTAGAGTGTTTACTGGGCAATGATCTTGAAACTTCAGTTTGGTCTGAAGTGGAGTATAGGACCCATGCAGAAATGCTGGGGATAGATGCACATGTCCTTGCTGTGACCAGGTCACAGGCCAAAAAGTGCACCACTGAACAAGTGCTGGATCCTGAAACTATGGACCAGTCACAACCCAAGAGAAAGAGCAGTAGGGTTAAGGCTGTGCCTTCCCCCCTGCCTCAGGTGGTGGATCAGCCCTCCCAGGAGGATGATTCTGAGAGCCCTGAAGGAACTGTCCTAGAAGAACTTGAACCTGATCACGTTGAGTTTCTTGGGACAGGGTGACCTTCAAGGGCAGATCTGAGGCAGGCTCAATTAGACTGCCCCTCTCTTGAACCCCTCAGACAGCTGGCTGCTGCTGAGGCTGCAGGGAATGCTCAAGGTACCCATAGAGTGTATTGGGATGAAGGGCTACTGTACTCAGAGGCTAGAGACCCCAAGCCTGGTGCATCCAGGAGGTTGGTCATACCACTGAAGTTCAGAGGCTTCCTTCTTACCTTGGCCCATGATATTCCCCTTGCAGGACATTTAGGCCAGAACAAGACTTGGGACAGGCTTGTCCCTCACTTTCACTGGCCCCATATGTCAGAAGATACCAAGGAGTTTTGTCGCTCCTGTGTCACCTGCCAAGCCACTGGCAAATCAGGTGGCACCACAAAGGCCCCCCTCATACCACTACCTGTGGTGGGGGTTCCCTTTGAAAGAGTGGGCATAGATATTGTAGGACCAATGGACCCACAAACAGCATCTGGGCACAGATTCATACTGGTGATAGTGGACCATGCCACCAGGTATCCAGAAGCTATTCCCCTGAGGACCACAACAGCTCCTGTTGTGGCAAGGGCCCTGCTTGGAGTATTCTCCAGAGTGGGCTTTCCAAAGGAGGTCATTTCTGACAGAGGTGCCGACTTTATGTCAGGATACTTGACTGCAATGTGGAAGGAGTGTGGTGTGAACTACAAGTTCACCACACCCTATCACCCACAGTGCAATGGGCTTGTTGAGAGATTCAACAAGACCCTAAAGGGAATGATAAAAGGTTTACCAGACAAGCTTAGGCGAAGATGGGACATCCTTTTACCCTGCCTTCTGTTCGCTTACAGAGAGGTCCCACAAAAGGGGGTTGGCTACAGCCCTTTTGAGCTTTTGTTTGGGCATCCTGTAAGAGGACCCCTGTGTTTGGTAAGGGAAGGATGGGAGAGGCCTCTCAGACAACCCAAACTTGACATAGTGCATTATGTACTTGGTCTCCGCTCCAGGATGGCAGAGTATATGAAGAAGGCTTCTAAAAACCTTGAGGCAAGCCAAGAACTCCAAAAAGCTTGGCATGACCAAAAGGCTGTGCTGACTGTTTACCAGCCAGGGCAGAAAGTGTGGGTGTTGGAGCCGGTGGCCCCAGCAGCACTCCAAGACAAATGGTCTGGACCCCACACTATTGTTGAGAAAAAGGGAGAAGTCACCTACTTGGTGGACCTTGGGACTCCCAGAAGCCCCCACAGGGTGCTTCATGTCAACAGATTGAAGGCATATGTTGACAGGGCAGACATGGGGCTACTCATGGCTACAGATGAGGGGCAGGAGGAAGAGAGTGACCCTCTCCCAGACCTGTTGACTCAGAACCCTGATGATGGCTCAGTTGATGGTGTGGTCTTTTCTGACAGCCTCACTGTCCATCAGCAACAGGACTGCAGGCAAATTCTGCAGTCCTACAGACATATGTTCTCTCTGACCCCAAGTCAGACAAACTGGTGCACCCATGAGGTGGACACTGGTGACAGTCTGCCTGTGAAGAATAAAATCTACAGGCAACCTGACCATGTCAGGGACTGCATAAAAGTTGAGGTACAAAAGATGTTGGAGCTGGGAGTCATTGAACCTTCAGAGAGCCCTTGGGCTAGTCCTGTAGTTCTTGTGCCAAAACCTCACACCCAAGATGGTAAGAGAGAGATGAGGTTTTGCGTAGACTACAGAGGTCTCAATACTGTCACTAGGACAGATGCCCACCCAATACCTAGGGCAGATGAGCTCATTGACAGACTGGCAGCTGCTAAGTTTTTGAGCACATTTGACCTGACAGCAGGCTACTGGCAAATCAGACTAGCTGAGAATGCAAAGGCCAAAACTGCTTTCTCGACCCCAGGAGGACATTATCAATTTGTGGTAATGCCCTTTGGTTTGAAGAATGCACCTGCCACTTTCCAAAGGTTGGTGAATCAAGTCCTTACTGGGTTGGATGATTATTGTGCAGCTTATCTTGATGATATTGCTGTCTTTAGCTCCACCTGGGAGGATCACCTGGTCCACCTGAGGAATGTTTTAGAGGCCCTGCAAAAGGCAGGCCTCACTATCAAGGCCACTAAGTGCCAGATAGGGCAGAGCAAGGTTGTGTATCTGGGCCACCTAGTTGGTGGGGGTCAGGTTCAACCACTGGAGAGCAAGATCCAGACCATAAAGGACTGGACTCCTCCAACTACCCAGACTCAGGTCAGAGCTTTCTTGGGCCTGACTGGGTACTACAGAAAGTTTGTTAAGAACTATGGGTCCATTGTGACACCACTTAATGACTTGACCTCCAAGAAGATGCCAAAGAAAGTTCAGTGGACAGTAAGCTGTCAAAAAGCATTTGATGACCTGAAGCAGGCCATGTGCAGTGCACCTATTCTGAAAAGTCCAGACTACTCCAAAGAGTTCATTGTCCAGACAGATGCTTCTGAGTTAGGTGTGGGAGCTGTTCTTTCACAACTGAATGTAGATGGTCAAGACCAGCCCATTGCTTTTATAAGTAGAAGGCTGACCCCTAGAGAGAAACGTTGGTCAGCTATTGAGAGGGAGGCCTTTGCTGTGGTTTGGGCCCTGAAGAAGCTGAGGCCATACTTGTTTGGCACTCACTTCAAGATTCAGACAGACCATAAGCCCCCCTTGTGGCTAAATCAGATGAAGGGTGAAAATCCCAAACTTCTTAGGTGGTCCATTTCCCTACAGGGGATGGACTTCACAGTGGAACATAGACCTGGGACTGACCATGCCAATGCAGATGGACTCTCCAGATATTTCCACTTAGAACATGAAGACTCAACTGGTCAAGGTTAGTTTAATGTCCCTAAGTTTGGGGGGGGGGGGGTTGTGTAGGAGAGTAGGGTCTGCTTTCTATGTTCACCCCCACTTTTTGCTTTTGTTTTACTGGTTTTCGACTTAGATGTGGCTGTGGGCCTGCTAATCAGACCCACAGCCCTGCTGTTCTCTCTCTAAATTAATACTATGTACTTTAGGTGCATAACCCAATTGGATAGGATCACCTTATTGGCCCCTGTACAGTGTACCTTAGGTACCCAGGGCATGGGTGTACCCTAGGCCTACCAGGGGCTGCAGCATGTATTATGCCACCCCTGGCCTGGCCTTCCATTATGACACAACTGGCTGATCACTCAGCTGGGGCAAGGTCATGTAATCACCCCTTGCTTAGGTGTAGTATTCCTATACCTACCTTATGTATAGACACATGTGTACCTATCAGTCACTCCTATGGCAGGCCTTAACAATCCTGGAGGCAGAGTGCTTGGTAACATGTGAGATGGTGCTCTAGCATGAGCTGAGCCTGTCTGCAGCTTTCGAAACCATGTCCTTATAGCTGTTCTATGATATAGCCTACCATATACTCTTAAAGTGCCTTATAATCTTAAACGGTTATGGTAACTATGGTTTGGCTCTATCAAAACATGTCGTGTAAGGTGTCTAACACTTTGGAATAATACCCCCATCCCATTTCTTGGGATGAGGATATTATCCCTCCCTTCTAGAGGGAGAAGACATGTTGTAACCTACTTACCCGGTTAAAGTTAACCAGAGCCCCAGCATCACAAAATGGATGCTGCTGCCACAGACACGAGTCTGACCTCCTGCTGCTGGGAGTGATCCTGGCAAGGGAGGCTTGGACAATAGGTTTCCTGCCTTGGGAGGTGCTAGCACCACCCCAGACTGGCCTTAGTGTATTGGGGCAGGGAGGGATGAATAGAATGAGACAGGCCTGGGGCACACAAGGTGTCCCGTGCCTAGTCCAGTTCAAACCGGTGCTGGGGCACTCCAGCCCCAGTCCTGGCGTGAAACTGGACAAAGGGAAGGGGGTGTAACCACCCCCCTCCCAGGTCCCACCCATAAGGCGTGACCTAGCAGGTATCCCAGCCCCCCAGATTAGTATAAGAGTGGGAGTTGGGCCTCAAGACTTTAGATTATCCTGAACCTGCAACTTGAACAGAAACGCTGGACCTTCGACATTCGACGAAAGAAGAAGACTGAAGAATCTCCCTTGTGGCCAAGGAGTGGCTACCCTGTGCAAACAGGCACCATCAAGAGACTACCCTTTGCTTTGCTCCAGTTCTACGAGGGACCGACTGCAGAGCCTGACCAGAGCCTTGACTTCCAGACTTCTCCGACCCTGATCCACATCCACAGCCGTGCTGAGATCCGTGGAGGCGACGAGAGACGTGGGACCGGCTACCTGGGAAAAGTGGCTAGTATCTTCAAGCGCAGCTTCTGAGGCACCCTCGAAGTTGTGCACCGGGGATTGAGAAGCCCCAACCCCAAGCACCATCTGCACCGAAGATCAGCCCCCCCACACTCCACGAGTCCTGCGTGGGGCCCTTCTGCATTTTCCTGCTTGCCGCGTCTGTCCGGTTGCTTGCCCGCTGGCTAGTGGCCTTTGAGACGACGCACCCTGAAATCTTCAGCGCTGGTTTGGCTCCTCCAGACTGGCTCCCGCTTCTCTGCAAAGAAGAAGCACCCCAGACCTTCCTGGTCTGCACCAGAAGCAAGTCCTCCGTTCTTCGTGGGTTCCGCTTGCCAAGGCTTGGTGAGTCCTAGTCCAACTTCGACACCGCCGACAGCAAGAGCCTTCGTGGGACAGCTCGCCTCCTGGTCCTGATCGTCCTCGACGTTCCCTGGTCCTCGTGGCTGCAGCGACAAGCTTCACCCTCACCTGCAAATCTTCACGACATCGCCTGGTTCCTTCCTGGTTCCACGTGGTCACTGGCTAGTGACCTTGACTCTGTCCCCTCTGCTTGCAGGTATCCTTTCTTCCTGATCCCAGCCTTGGGATCCACCGGACACTCTTCACTGACTGCCTGTCAGCATCTTTCTTCAGGCATCCATAGGAGTCGACGACGAAACCCGACGCAACTTCACCCCTATGCACCCGCAGCCTGTGGGCTAGGTAACTTGGGTACTCCGGTGCTCATCAGGATAGTGACTATCCTAGTGTCTAGTTTTCCAGTCTCGACTTCCTAGCTACTCCGGAAGTGTCCTAAATCTATCTAATTCAAAACTGTACTATTTCTATCGATTATACGCATTACGCGTGAGTGTTTCCACTCTGCACCTGAATCCCGTGGGCCTCCCACTTCCTAACCTTTGGTAGTATAGTGTAGCCCCAGCGATTCCCTAGGCCTAGGCCTATCCTATTTCCGTGACAGTGGTCCTTATACCACTTACTTAGTATATGGTTTGCGTGGCCCCTAGGGCCTAACTGTATTACTTACCTGTGTGACTTAATGTATGCATAAATAAGACTGTGTTGTACTTACCTCTAATCTCATAAAGAGTGCTGAGGGTTTGTCTAGAATAAATACACTTTATTTTATATATATATCTGTTGTGGTGTCCTTTCATTTGGTATTCAAGGGATTATATATGGTATCACAGCTGGCTTCACATGCCATTCAGAGTTTAGCCTAAGACTGCTCTTGTCCATGCTACCACTAGGATAGCTGGTCTATAAGGTTGACTTTACAACCAATCACCAAAAGGGTATTTGGACTGATATAAGGTGTACACTAGAACTAGTGACATCATACATCAGGCCAACTTCTCACAGGGGAGGCCTTCACGGGACCGACAGACCCCAGTCCCGGGGGAAGGGGCCCAGTGCCGGGGACCCCGACCCGGGGCCCGACCGGGCCCATGGACCCAGCCAGGGCTCCCAGGCCCGGAGGCGCAGGGGAAGCCTCCCCGGGCCCTCCGGACCCCACCCCGGGCACCCTGCCACGCGGCAGAACCCAGGACGGAGCCCGGGTTGGGGAGGCCGCCCTCCCCGGGGCCCCCAGGGGCCTGGCCGGAGCTCCTGAACCCGATCCAGCGAGAGAAGGCTCCCCGGCCACAACGGAACCACGTCCCGGGCCTTTGGCAGTGCCGCAGGCCGGGGGATGGGGCCCGGGCCGGAGACCCCGACCCGGGGCCCGACCGGGCCCCTGGACCCAGCCGGAGCTCCCGGGCTCGGAGGCACAGGGGGAGCCTTCCCGGGCCCTCCGGACCCCGCCCCAGGCACCCTGCCACGCGGCAGGACCCAGGACGGAGCCCGGGTTGGGGAGGCCGCCCTCCCCGGGGCCCCCAGGGGCCCGGCCGGAGCTCCTGAACCCGATCCAGCGAGGGGAGGCTCCCCGGCCACAACGGAACCCCGTCCCGGGCCTTTGGCAGTGCCGCAGGCCGGGGGACAGGGCCCGGGGCCAGAGACCCCGACCCGGGGCTCGACCGGGCCCCTGGACCCAGCCGGAGCTCCCGGGCTCGGAGGCACAGGGGGAGCCTCCGCGGGCCCTCCAGACCTCGCCTCAGGCCCCCTGCCATGCGGCAAGACCCAGGACGGAGCCCAGGGTGGGGAGGCCGCCCTCCCCGGGGCCCCCAGGGGCCCGGCCGGAGCTCCTGAACCCAATCCACAGAGGGGAGGCTCCCCGGCCACAACGGAACCCCGCCCCGGGCCTTTGGCAGTGCCGCAGGCCGGGGGACGGGGCCCGGGGCCGGAGACCCCGAACCGGGGCCCGACCGGGCCCCTGGACCCATCTGGAGCTCCCGGGCCCGGAGGCGCAGGGGGAGCCTCCCCGGGCCCTCCGGACCCAGCCCGTGCACCCTGCCACACGGCAGGACCCAGGACGGAGTCCAGGGTGGGGAGGCCGCCCTCCCCGGGGCCCCCCAGGGGCCTGGCCGGAGCTCCTGAACCCAGACGAGCGAGGGGAGGCTCCCCGGCCACAACGGAACCCCGTCCCGGGCCTTTGGGAGTGCCGCCGGCCTGGGGAACGGGGCCCAGGACGGAGCACCCCACTGGGGGCCCGCCCGGGCCCCTGGACCCAGCCGGGTTCCCAGGCCCGGAGACACAGGGGGAGCCTCCCCGGGCCCTCCGGACCCCGCCCCAGGCACCCTGCCATGCGGCAGGACCCAGGACGGAGCCCAGGGTGGGGAGGCCGCCCTCCCCGGGGCCCCCAGGGGCCCGGCCGGAGCTCCTGAACCCGATCCAGTGAGGGGAGGCTCCCTGGCCACAACAGAACCCCGTCCTGGGCCTTTGGCCGGGGGACGGGGCCGGAGACCCCAACCAGGGGCCCGGCCCCTGGACCCAGCCGGGGCTCCCTGGACCGCAGGCACAGAGGAAGCCTCCCCGGGCCCTCCGGACCCCGTCCCGGGCACCCTGCCACGCGGCAGGCCCCGGGACAGACCCGGGGCTGGGGCGGCATCCGGGCCTATCCAGCTGCCGGCTGAGGACCGAGAGGGGTCCCAGAGTACCCTGTCCCTAGTAATCCGGAGGAAGGCTACCCCCCCTTTCTTGTAACCCGCGTGCTCCGGGTGACGGAGGGGACCCAAGGGGTGAACGCACCCGGCCTCCTGGAGCCCTAGCTGGGATCCGGGAGGCGAATGGACCCTCATCAGGACTTCCAGGCCACCCAAGCCGTCTGGCCCCCCTTATAGGAAAGCATTGCGCGCGACCAGATGGCCGAGGGGAAAGGAGCGACCAGATGGCCGGCAACTGAAAGGACTCCCGTCTGCCCGCCCAGAGCCGAGCCAAAGCGGTAGGGCTCCCGCCTGATCCAAGGGCTCGGTGGGCTCTGCTTCCCGGGGGGGGCTCGGGGACAGCGGCTGGGCCTCAGGCACGGGGAGGACCGACGGAGCTCTCGGGCCCGGGCGCCCCGGGGGGAGGACTGCCCGGGACCCGTGGAGCCCGTCCCTGGGCACTTTGCCACGCCGCGGGCCGGAGGAGGGAAGGTCCCCGGCAAAGAACCACCAGCCCTGGAGGGATCTTCCGGCCGCCCTCCCCGGGGCCCCCAGGGGCCCGGCCGGAGCTCCTGAACCCAATCCACAGAGGGGAGGCTCCCCGGCCACAACGGAACCCCGCCCCGGGCCTTTGGCAGTGCCGCAGGCCGGGGGGACGGGGCCCGGGGCCGGAGACCCCGACCCGGGGCCCGACCGGGCCCCTGGACCCATCTGGAGCTCCCGGGCCCGGAGGCGCAGGGGGAGCCTCCCCGGGCCCTCCGGACCCAGCCCGTGCACCCTGCCACACGGCAGGACCCAGGACGGAGTCCAGGGTGGGGAGGCCGCCCTCCCCGGGGCCCCCCAGGGGCCTGGCCGGAGCTCCTGAACCCAGACGAGCGAGGGGAGGCTCCCCGGCCACAACGGAACCCCGTCCCGGGCCTTTGGGAGTGCCGCCGGCCTGGGGAACGGGGCCCAGGACGGAGCACCCCACTCGGGGCCCGCCCGGGCCCCTGGACCCAGCCGGGGTCCCAGGCCCGGAGACACAGGGGGAGCCTCCCCGGGCCCTCCGGACCCCGCCCCAGGCACCCTGCCATGCGGCAGGACCCAGGACGGAGCCCAGGGTGGGGAGGCCGCCCTCCCCGGGGCCCCCAGGGGCCCGGCCGGATCTCCTGAACCCGATCCAGTGAGGGGAGGCTCCCTGGCCACAACAGAACCCCGTCCCGGGCCTTTGGCCGGGGGACGGGGCCGGAGACCCCAACCAGGGGCCCGGCCCCTGGACCCAGCCGGGGCTCCCAGGACCGCAGGCACAGAGGAAGCCTCCCCGGGCCCTCCGGACCCCGTCCCGGGCACCCTGCCACGCGGCAGGCCCCGGGACAGACCCGGGGCTGGGGCGGCATCCGGGCCTATCCAGCTGCCGGCTGAGGACCGAGAGGGGTCCCAGAGTACCCTGTCCCTAGTAATCCGGAGGAAGGCTACCCCCCCTTTCTTGTAACCCGCGTGCTCCGGGTGACGGAGGGGACCCAAGGGGTGAACGCACCCGGCCTCCTGGAGCCCTAGCTGGGATCCGGGAGGTGAATGGACCCTCATCAGGACTTCCAGGCCACCCAAGCCGTCTGGCCCCCCTTATAGGAAAGCATTGCGCGCGACCAGATGGCCGAGGGGAAAGGAGCGACCAGATGGCCGGCAACTGAAAGGACTCCCGTCTGCCCGCCCAGAGCCGAGCCAAAGCGGTAGGGCTCCCGCCTGATCCAAGGGCTCGGTGGGCTCTGCTTCCCGGGGGGGGGCTCGGGGACAGCGGCTGGGCCTCAGGCACGGGGAGGACCGACGGAGCTCTCGGGCCCGGGTGCCCCGGGGGGAGGACTGCCCGGGACCCGTGGAGCCCGTCCCTGGGCACTTTGCCACGCTGCGGGCCGGAGGAGGGAAGCCCCGGACGCCTGGGAGGATGTTGCCCGGGCGTAGCCCATCTGGTCCCCGGCAAAGAACCACCAGCCCTGGAGGGATCTTCCGGCCGCCCTCCCCGGGGCCCCCAGGGGCCCGGCTGGAGCTCCTGAACCCAATCCACAGAGGGGAGGCTCCCCGGCCACAACGGAACCCCGCCCCGGGCCTTTGGCAGTGCCGCAGGCCGGGGGGACGGGGCCCGGGGCCGGAGACCCCGACCCGGGGCCCGACCGGGCCCCTGGACCCATCTGGAGCTCCCGGGCCCGGAGGCGCAGGGGGAGCCTCCCCGGGCCCTCCGGACCCAGCCCGTGCACCCTGCCACACGGCAGGACCCAGGACGGAGTCCAGGGTGGGGAGGCCGCCCTCCCCGGGGCCCCCCAGGTGCCTGGCCGGAGCTCCTGAACCCAGACGAGCGAGGGGAGGCTCCCCGGCCACAACGGAACCCCGTCCCGGGCCTTTGGGAGTGCCGCCGGCCTGGGGAACGGGGCCCAGGACGGAGCACCCCACTCGGGGCCCGCCCGGGCCCCTGGACCCAGCCGGGTTCCCAGGCCCGGAGACACAGGGGGAGCCTCCCCGGGCCCTCCGGACCCCGCCCCAGGCACCCTGCCATGCGGCAGGACCCAGGACGGAGCCCAGGGTGGGGAGGCCGCCCTCCCCGGGGCCCCCAGGGGCCCGGCCGGAGCTCCTGAACCCGATCCAGTGAGGGGAGGCTCCCTGGCCACAACAGAACCCCGTCCCGGGCCTTTGGCCGGGGGACGGGGCCGGAGACCCCAACCAGGGGCCCGGCCCCTGGACCCAGCCGGGGCTCCCAGGACCGCAGGCACAGAGGAAGCCTCCCCGGGCCCTCCGGACCCCGTCCCGGGCACCCTGCCACGCGGCAGGCCCCGGGACAGACCCGGGGCTGGGGCGGCATCCGGGCCTATCCAGCTGCCGGCTGAGGACCGAGAGGGGTCCCAGAGTACCCTGTCCCTAGTAATCCGGAGGAAGGCTACCCCCCCTTTCTTGTAACCCGCGTGCTCCGGGTGACGGAGGGGACCCAAGGGGTGAACGCACCCGGCCTCCTGGAGCCCTAGCTGGGATCCGGGAGGCGAATGGACCCTCATCAGGACTTCCAGGCCACCCAAGCCGTCTGGCCCCCCTTATAGGAAAGCATTGCGCGCGACCAGATGGCCGAGGGGAAAGGAGCGACCAGATGGCCGGCAACTGAAAGGACTCCCGTCTGCCCGCCCAGAGCCGAGCCAAAGCGGTAGGGCTCCCGCCTGATCCAAGGGCTCGGTGGGCTCTGCTTCCCGGGGGGGGCTCGGGGACAGCGGCTGGGCCTCAGGCACGGGGAGGACCGACGGAGCTCTCGGGCCCGGGCGCCCCGGGGGGAGGACTGCCCGGGACCCGTGGAGCCCGTCCCTGGGCACTTTGCCACGCCGCGGGCCGGAGGAGGGAAGCCCCGGACGCCTGGGAGGATGTTGCCCGGGCGTAGCCCATCTGGTCCCCGGCAAAGAACCACCAGCCCTGGAGGGATCTTCCGGCACACCCTGCCCCTACTAATCTGGAGGAAGGCTACCCCCCTTTCTTGTAACCCGCGCGCTCCGAGTGACGGAGGCGACCCTAGGCGCGGACGCGCCCGGCCTCCTGGAGCCCTGGCTGGGATCCGCGAGGCAAATGGACCCTCATCGGGACTTCCAGGCCGGCCCGGCCATCTGGTCACCCCATTGGAAAGCATTGCGCGCGACCAGATGGCCGAGGGGGAAGGAGCGACCAGATGGCCGGCAACTGAAAGGACTCCCGTCTGCCCGCCCAGAGCCGGGCCATAGCGGTAGGGCTCCCGCCTGCCCACCAATGCAGGGCTCTGGGGGCTCTGCTTCCTGGGGGGCTCGGCGACCCCGGCTGGGCCTCAGGCACTTGGAGGACCGCCGGAGCTCTCGGGCCCGAGCGCCCGGGGGAGGACTGCCCGAGGCACCGTGGAGCTTGTCCCGGGCATTCTTCCACGCCGCGTGCCGGAGGAGGGAGCCCGGGACGCCTGGGAGGATGTTGCCCGGGCATAGCCCATCTGGTCCCCGGCAAAGACCCACCAGCCCTAGAGGGGTGTTCCAGCATACCCTGCCCCTACTAATCCGGAGGAAGGCTACCCACCTTTCTTGTAACCCGCGCGCTCCGAGTGACGGAGGGGATCCTAGGCGCGGATGCGCCCGACCTCCTGGAGCCCTGACTGGGATCCGGGAGTCAAATGAGCGCTCATCGGGACTTCCAGGCTGGCCCGGCCATCTGGTCGCCCCATTGGAAAGCATTGCGCGTGACCAGATGGCCGAGGGGAGAGGTGCAACCAGATGGCCGGGACTGAAAGGACTCCCATCTGTCCAACCCCGAGCCTTCGCGCTAGCGTTCCCGCCTGCCCACGCAGGGCTCCGTGGCTGCAGGGCTCTGGGGCTCCAGGGCTGCAGGGCTCCGGGACTGCAGGGCTCCAGGGCTGCAGGGCTCCGGGGCTGCAGGGCTCCGGGGCTCCGGGGCTGCAGGGCTCCGGGGCTGCGGGGCTCCAGGGCTGCAGGGCTCCGGGGCTCCGGGGCTGCAGGGCTCCAGGGCTGCAGGGCTCCGGGGCTGCAGGGCTCCAGGGCTACAGGGCTCCAGGGCTGCAGGGCTCCGGGGCTGCAGGGCTCCGGGGCTGCAGGGCTCCAGGGCTGCAGGGCTCCAGGGCTGCAGGGCCCAGGGTACTGCAGGGCTCCAGGGCTGCAGGGCTCCAAGGCTACAGGGCTCCAGGGTTGCAGGGCTCCGGGGCTGCAGGGCTCCAGGGCTGCAGGGCTCCGGGGCTGCAGGGCTCCAGGGCTGCAGGGCTCAGGGGATGCAGGGCTCCAGGGCTCCAGGGCTGCAGGGCTCCGGGGCTGCAGGGCTTCAGGGCTGCAGGGCTCCAGGGCTGCAGGGCTCCGGTGCTCCAGGGCTGCAGGGCTCCAGGGCTGCAGGGCTCCGGGGCTGCAGGGCTCCAGGGCTGCAGGGCTCCGGGGCTGCAGGGCTCCAGGCTGCAGGGCTCCGGGGCTCCAGGGCTGCAGGGCTCCGGGGCTGCAGGGCTCCGGGCTGCAGGGCTCCAGGGCTGCAGGGCTCCGGGGCTGCAGGGCTCCAGGGCTGCAGGGTTCCGGGGCTGCAGGGCTCCAGGGCTGCAGGGCTCCAGGGCTGCAGGGCTGCAGGGCTCCAGGGCTGCAGGTCTCCGGGGCTGCAGGGCTCCACGGCTCCGGGCTGAAGGGCTCCAGGGCTGCAGGGCTTTGGGGCTGCAGGCCTCGGGGGGGGCTCGTAGACCCCACGCTGGGCCTCAGGCATGGGAGGCCCGGCGGAGCTCCCGGGGCCCGGACGCCCGGGGGTCCCATGGAGCCCGTCCTGGGCACTTTGCCTCGCCGCGGGCTGGAGGAGGGAGCACTGGACGCCCTGGGGAAGTGTCGTCCAGGCTTGGCCCATCTGGTCCCCGCCTGAGAACCGCCATCCCCAGGAGGGGTGTCCCGGCATACCCTGCCCCTACTAATCCGGAGGAAGGCTACCCACCTTTCTTGCAACCCGCGCGCTCCGAGTGACGGAGGGGATCCTAGGCGCGGATGCGTCCGACCTCCTGGAGCCCTGACTGGGATCCGGGAGTCAAATGAGCCCTCATCGGGACTTCCAGGCTGGCCCGGCCATCTGGTCGCCCCATTAGAAAGCATTGCGCGCGACTAGATGGCCGAGGGAAAGGTGCGACCAGATGGCCGGGACCGAAAGGACTCCCAGCTGCCCACACCGAGCCATAGCGGTAGGGCTCCCGCCTGCCCTTGCAGGGCTCCGGGGCTCTGCACCAGGTTCTCTTGTCCCGGGCAGATGGACACTTGGCAGGCCGCAGGACGTGGGATCCCAGGCCCTGACCAAAAATCAGGAGGCCCGGGGCCGGTCCCTGCTTCTCAATGCAGCCAGGCCGGGGAGTTCGGGGAGCCTGCCCAAGCACGAGGGACCCCAGTCCCGGGCACACGGTCCCTCAGGTTGTGCGCTCGATTTCCACAATTTATTTTCAAAATTCCGCGAAGAGGCATTCCGCAAATTCCGCCCAGCCCTAGTGGTGATGCGCAGAGGATCACAATGAACAGAGAAGGAAGGGTGGAGCTAGGAGGGTCATACCGGAGGGGAGGATGGCGGAAGATGGCAGAGCAGGCGGGATAGTAACTGCTGCTACAAACACATCTTGTCAGCAGCCACTGTACATGAAGGTGGGCTTTTTTTCAGTGACAGGTAAAATAATTACCAGTGATAACATCACATGGAAAAACTTGTATTATGTCAGTTCAGTTCAATAGTCTTTATTCAGCCATAATTCTGGCCGTAAAAACACAAATTTAAAGTACATTATACATCATTTAGTTTTCAGATTTATAGATTATTCAAAATCTTTGCACATTAGATTAAAACAGATTAAAAACCTGATTAAATATGGCATGTGCATAGTTATATAAACTTAAAAAGAATTATATAAAATTATATATTTGGAACCCTTAGTGATTAGTGCTCCTTAAAACTATTAGCATTCTCATCAGAGCTAAAATAATTGTCCTTATAAAGCATACCTCCTCCTCGGTTTTAAAGTAGATCAAATGTAGTTGAGGACAGAGAAACAAATCGTAGGGGGTTCTAAACATTTTTTTAAAATCAGTCCTTCTTGGTGTGAACTAAAGTGCTTATGCTTTAAAAGTGGTCGTAAAAAGCATCTTCTCGAGCTGCTGTATAAAGTGCAAAAAAATATAAAGTGCTTTGTTCTTTGTGATGTGGAGTTGTTACATGGGCTAACTGGAAGAAATGAAACCCAGGAGCTAGGGTTAGGGAAAGGCAAAGGAACCACAAAATGAATTGTATTTAACCTGAGCCTTGTAAGATATAATGTGTGTTCTGGTTTTTCTCCCCAGGTTAAGTGCTGCTCTGTCCCATACATTGTTGAAATAGGCAGATAGTTGAGAACTGAAATTAAACAACTTGCCTTTGCAAATCTATTTTCTTCATTTATCATAGTAAATAAAAAAGATTTTTACTATGGCCTTAGTTTGGGACCCAATGCAATCTGGGCAATCAAAAGGGTTAATCATGCCCATGTTATTAACGCTTTTCTTTTCACAGGATAGAGCGCCTATTGTCCAATTCCAGGCAATCACCAAAACTGTCTCTTGAAAAACCTGCTTGTGGGGTGGAAAATATTTTGACCCAGAGTAAGAGGGGGGGCATTTTATATTTGTCTTCTGAATAGCTCATACCCATTCACTGTGGGATATAAAGCTTGGGGTCGATTTCAGGATAGCCAGTAACTGACAAAGAAATGTATTTGCAAATGCCTGTGATGGAGCATGGTCTCGGTGAACAGAGACTTGCTTGGATGCAATCCGCTCGTTTAACTCATTAACAAGTTATTAACAGAGATTTGTGGATACTAATACGCATACACACAAGCACTTTTGGGTTAGCGAAGCTTGCATATGGCTGTATTAACACAGATAACATTAAAGAAGGACTAATACCGCTTTAAACGGGAAATCTGTTTTGCGCATGCATCAACTACATCTACGTAGTATGACGAGTAATGCTTGGAAGGGAATTCTTGCCATAAACAGAAGCTACTAATATGGCGTCTTGAAGACTCGCATCCATGGCACCTGCTTAGCTGAAATTAGAGCACGCTATTTTACTAATGCTAATGCGGGGATAAGTCTAATAAAAAAAATGGGATAGAGTAGAGGTGGGTGGTATACAGTGCAAACACTTATTTTGAGAAATTAACATCTTTCTTTTGACTTTTATCATTAGTGTGTATTTGGGCCTTTCTCACATAACTGAATGAGTTGAATGACGTGAAGTCTGCGCATGTCCACTGAGGGAAGTCATGAAGGTCAATGACAGAGCAGTTGAACGGAAGCCAAGATCGAGTGCCACAGCCAGGGAACAGAGGGTGCAAAAGTTCAGCAATGAAATGTTTTATTCACTGTAATGTTTTAATGTTACCATATGGATACATGTACTGGATAGGAATACAAATTATTAATAAAAAGTAAGAGGTTGGGTTTGCGAACAATGGTTTGACAGAATTTTGGGGCATGTACTCATGATGTGATGAAGATCCCCCTTTGTTGAACCAATCAAATTTCGTATTTTCCCGATATTGAAACATTAATGGGTGGAACATGCAGAACGAAAGCTATAATTAAGACAGATTTAGTTAGTTAGTCAGATGTGGTCTTGCCGAATGCTGTGGAACAGTAGATGACGATTTGCTGAGAGCAGAACTGAGTGCTGTGAGCGGAGACCTGAGAATGCTGGGGAGAGAAGCTGATGCTGTGTAGCTGATGAAGAATCGACTGCAGATGCAGAACTTTCTATCCTAATTCTATTGGGTTAGATTCAAAGATTGTGGAAGAATCTCGAGGAGGAAGAGAGTGTCAGAGAGGGGTGCGGCGCATCCGTCGGTATCTTAGAGAGGGTAACTACTCTGTCCTGATTCCTGTCCTGTAGTCTATGTCTCCTGAACCTATCTCAGGGGAGGGGATCCCCACCAGTCCTTTGGCCAGGGGGCTGGTCTTAAACACCATCCTTGGTAACTATCATTTTCTGTTATTTGCTAAATGTTTTTGATCTTATCTCTCTGTCTGCTCCCTTTCGGACATTGATTATTGTTTGAGTCAGAGATAAATGCATTGTGTATATTGAATGAATTTTCACTCCTACGAATGATGGTGACTGCACTGTATTGAGATTGTTCACATGCACCTAACATTTTAGATAATGTTTTGAAAACTTCTTGAGTCTGTGGGGATTTACTTAAAGTATAGAAAAGTTAGTTAACGTTAATTATTGCCATCAAATAGTTTCAACTAATTGTCCATCGACCAGAGGAAAGAACTTGTTGATCAGCGAAGGGTTAGTTGAAAATCGAATTAAGGTATTGAATAAACTAATCCTAAACAGGTTGTGAACATTTTAAATAAAACTTGTAACCCCAGCGGTTTATCCACGTTTGTGAGCTTATGGGCCCAGGTGAGTATATGGTAGTGGAGTATCTGTTGTTGGTGAACCACTGGATCAGTTTTCTGGTAGCAGAGCTATGGTTAATATTGACTAGTTTGGTGATAAGTATTGATTATTAATGATCGATTATGTTTAACAAAAGAGTTAGCGTCTTGTTTTATGTTGTCTAGAAGCACAGGTACAGTGGATACCTGGGCATCCCGGGAACGGAATTTTGAATAGCGGTTGGTGACAGAAGCCACACTGCAGAAGGTTACTCGTCTGCTGTCGTAATACTGAAAAGTTACGGAGGGCTAGCAGTGTAAAAGTAGAGTGTAAATGATAGTAGAGGGTGTTACCAGAGGGACCTAAGCCTTATTTCCCAAAAGGGGTATCGCTGAAGTAGAAACGGGTACTCCCCAAGCTTGAATGAAGGGTAAACGGTGGTGTTACTCGCAGTGAAAAGAAGTACTTATTTACTTCGGAACAAGTTGAATCTATTCTTTATCTAGTGAAGCAGACAGAGTAGCGCTGTTTTTATGTTGTTACTAACAAATTTTGTTCAGAAAAGTTAAAGAAATAAGTTTTTGTATTACCTTGTGAAGGGAGGGTCAGTTGCAGGAGTTATACTGACGTCACAGAATGCCGCGCTGGGATTGGTCGAAGCAGCGGGCGTGAGAAGGGAGCAGATTGTAAAGGTAGGTCAGTAGTGAGGAGCAATAATGACGTCACAAAAGGCCGCGCTAGTATTGGCTAGACGAGCAGCACAAGCCTGAGCTTTGATTGGTTGCTAGAATAGAAGCTTTATTACAATTGGCTAAGAACGAAATTGTATGGTGAATTCTGATTTGATTTTTGGTGTGAGTCGCGCTGAGATAGTACGAGACATAAGTAATAGAGTTCGAGGGTTTATGAAAGACTCTTTCATGTATCCTTTGTCTAGAATGTACGGAGAAAAGAGGAAGATGTCACTAATAAAGAAAATTAAGAGTTACTTTAAGAGAGATAAACCTGTGTTGACTAGAGAGGGAATTCCTATTCCGCCACCGAAAACGCCTGCATCATTTATGATGATGGAGAGAGGATATCATACTTGGTGGTTAGCCAAAATATCGAGTTTTAAATTTCGACCTACAATAATATCGTGTTTTTAATATCGTAGGTACAGAATATCGAAGTCAAGAATATCGATGGACAGAATATCGATCCCAAGGTAAGTAATATCGAAGTAAATAATATCGAAGTAATTAATATCGATGTAAGTAATATCGTAAGTAAAAATTTCGATGTCAATAATATCGATATTTATTTAGTGTAATGTCATTTAATATGTATTTTATTTGTATGTTAAAGATTATTGTAATGTATTTTAATACATTTAAAAATAAATGTTTAGAGATTTATAATTATTTTACATTTAATTTAGCGTTTTAGTATCAGAGCGGGTTGTGGGTTTATAGGGGAATAGGGTGGGAAGTAATTTAATTATAATTAATGAATTAATATGTATTGTTTAATTGGTATTTATGATTAATTAATTGGTAATTAATTAATAATTGGTAATTAATTGATTAATTAATTGTTAATTAATTATTAATTGTACAATTATTTTATTAATTGGTTAATTATATACATTATAATTAGTTTATTATTAATATTTATTTATTGTTAATTAATTAATTGTTAATTAGTAATTAATTGGTGATTTAATTTTATTAAGTGATTAATTGATAATTAAATTAATTATGTGAATTTTAATGTGTAGTGGGTTGTGGGTTTATAGGGGAATAGGGTGGGAAGTAATGTAATTATAATTAATGAATTAATATGTATTGTTTCATTGGTATTTATGATTAATTAATTTGTAATCAATTAATAATTGGTAATTAATGTGATTAATAGATTAATTAATTTTTAATTAATTATTAATTGTAAAATTACTTTATTATTTTGTTAATTATATAAATTATAATTAGTTTATTAATAATATTTCTTTATTGTTATAGTTAATTAATTAATTGTTAATTAGTAATTAATTGGTGATTTAATTTTATTAAGTGATTAATTCATAATTAAATTAATTATGTGAATTTTTATGTGTAGTGTGTTGTGTGTTAAAGGGGGAATAGTGTGGGATGTAATTAAAATTTATTTATTTAAATATTTATTTTACATAATTGGTATTTAATAATATTTTTTTTTTAAAACATTGTTAACATGCAATTTTTTTATAAGAAATTATTAAATTGGTTATAATGTTAATAGAATCACTATGCTATCTAGTGCTTTCCCAACTGTTTTACTATCTGGAGTGGGAATAGTAATTTTTACCCCTACGCTATCCAGCGCTTTCCCTACTGTTGCACTCTCTGGAGTTGGAATAGTAATTTTTACCCCTACGCTATCCAGCGCTTTCCCTACTGTTGCACTCTTTGGAGTTGGAATAGTAATTTTTACCCCTACGCTATCCAACCTTTTCTCTACTGTTGCACTGTCTGGAGTGGGAATAGTAATTTTTACCCTTACGCTATCCAACACTTTCCCTACTATTGCACTCTCTGGAGTGGGAATAGTAATTTTTACCCCTACGCTATCCAACGTTTTCCCTACTGTTGCACTCTCTGGAGTTGGAATAGTAATTTTTACCCTTACGCTATCCAACACTTTCCCTACTATTGCATTCTCTGGAGTGGGAATAGTAAATTTGACCCTTACTCTATCCAACACTTTCCCTACTATTGCACTCTCTGGAGTTGGAATAGTAATTTTTACCCCTACGCTATCCAATGTTTTCCCTACTGTTGCACTCTTTGGAGTTGGAATAGTTATTTTTACCCCTACGCTATCCAACGTTTTCTATACTGTTGCACTCTCTGGAGTGGGAATAGTAAATGTTACCCTTACGCTATCCAACACTTTCCCTACTATTGCACTCTCTGGAGTGGGAATAGTAAATTTTACGCTTACGCTATCCAACACTTTCCCTACTATTGCACTCTCTGGAGTTGGAATAGTAATTTTTACCCCTATGCTATCCAACGTTTTCCCTACTGTTGCACTCTTTGGAGTTGGAATAGTTATTTGTACCCCTACGCTATCCAACGTTTTCCCTACTGTTGCACTGTCTGGAGTGGGAATAGTAATTTTTACCCTTACGCTATCCAACACTTTCCCTACTATTGCACTCTCTGGAGTGGGAATAGTAATTTTTACCATTACGCTATCCAACATTTTCCCTACTATTGCACTCTCTGGAGTTGGAATAGTAATTTTTACCCCTACGCTATCCAACACTTTCCCTACTGTTGCACTCTTTGGAGTTGGAATAGTAATTTTTACTCCTACGCTATCCAATGTTTTCCCTACTGTTGCACTCTCGGGAGTTGGAATAGATATTTTTACCCCTACGCTATCCAACATTTTTCTTACTGTTGTTTTTGTTGAAGTTGGACTAGTAGTTTTATTGTGTCTGATATTAAATATGTTTTGTAATATTTTAGCTATTGTAATATATAATTAATAATAAAAATTATTCAAATTAAAATTATTGATTATTATTTGCTATATGTAATTATTTAATATTTATTAATGTTATTGTTTTATGTGTATAGATGTATTGGTAATTTAAATAAATATTTAATAATTTATATGTTATAGAAATTATTATTAAAAGTAATTATTAAGTAAGTGTATATATTATATATTATATATATGTTTAATTAAAGTTTCATTTAATTATATATATTTATTATAAATTTTACATATTATACAATATATTTAATTATGTTTCTTTGATTTATAAGTATTATTTGGTTTCTTTTACATATATTTTTAAACTAAAAAAAAACCGATATTTTTGAATTACGATATTTTTGACATCGATATTAAATTATCGATATTTTTGTACTTACCATGTTGTAGATAGGATGTCGATATTCTTGACCACGATATTTTTGTTGCGATATTTTTGTAGGTCGAATTTTTGTCTTTCGAAATTATGTCATACAATCATCATACTTGCGTATGGTTGGAGAATTGAATAGAGTATACAAAAGGTGATGGTGTTCTATCTTTCCCAGAACATGGTGCGTTTAATGGGAGAATTCTTCAGAATTTGAGACTGAGAATGAATGATTTGGAACCAAGACCTAGATAAACTCAGTATGAGGTTTTGGAAAAATGGGAAACTGACGCGTTTGAACGAGAGAAATTCAGAGGTGGTAAGAGATTTAGAAGATTTTTACCTAGATATCCATATGAGTCACATGAGGATCAAATGAAACAATGGAGAAGAGCAGTTGTATCTGAAGGCTTATATCCAGTGTTAATGGCTGAAGAGCAGTCCGGAGGCACATGTAAGGAGAAAACGAAGCACATGAATGTGTCAGGGTATGGAGAATCAGATGATGAATTGTTGGAGGATATTTTAATTAAAAACCCTCCACCGTATCAAGAGGTACCTAGTAGAGTCACCCCGAGTGCTCCAGTGTTGGGAACGCCATTGGTTCCACAGATTCTTCATGATACATCAAATGTTGGGGCGTTACAAGACAGTGAGAGAGAAGCTTTGAATAAGACTAGAGAAGAATTAGTACAGAAAATAAGTCAGTTGAATTTGAATACTGAAGCTTTGACAGTGCCAGTGACAATTGGTCCCGTGATCCCCTGTATGGAGATAAAAAGAGTAATCCGAAACTACAAATGGTAACAGTTCCTTTAGTAATTTTAGAAATGAAATAGTGATGTCTGATGATCAGGCCAGTGAGAGTGATTTGGTCATTTCATTAATGGATCTTCCAATTATGGAACCTTTAACTGAGACCCCAAAGAGAGTTACACCTGAAAAGGCAAAAGAAAAGGTTTCTACAAGCCCTAGTGAAACAGGAGGCTCAACGATGGTTACTCCTGAGGATTTAGAGGGATGGGCACTGTTAGAATTGGGAATCTCTGGTTGACACAGGTAGGGACTTATGTCAAGCAGGGATCCTCTCTACCAGTCAGGGTAAGGGGTTACACACCAACAATAACCCCTGCTCACCCTCTAGGTAGCTTGGCGCGAGCAGACAAGGCTTATCTCAGGGCGCAATGTTTAAGCATCTGTGACCACATACAGTAATTCAATGATACCCCCACAAATGGGCTCCACACTGGTTTTATCAAAAATAGTTACTTTATATAAGAAGACTGGTGTGACTTCCTGGCAGGAGGTGGAGATGGCATTGTCAGAGGCAGACCAGGCCCTTTGAGGTGCAAGGAAATCTCCTCCCCTCTTCCTCCATCGCAGCCCAGGTCTATTGAGCCCATTCCTGACCCTACCTAGACTATCTGGAGCCACTCCTGCTCCCCAGCCTTCTGTCATCCAAAACTCAGACAGGCAAGCCACATTCCAGCAGAGGATGACTGAGCAAGAAAATACCTACTTTCTAAAAGTGGTATTTTCAAACACAAAATGTAAAAATCACCTTCACTAAAAGATGCATCTTTAGATTCTGAGTTCAGGCATACTAAACCTTATTTTCCCACCTAGTTCCTAGGGCCAGTTATGTTTATAAGATGTTATAATTCTGTCCTATGGGTAACCGGTAGCCTTGCAATAGTGAAAAACGAAATGGGCTGTAATTCACTATCAGGACATGCCACACACACCAGGGCATGTCCTACCTTTCACATACACTGCACACTGCCCACAAAGGTACCTTGGGCCTACCTTAGGGATGACTGACATGTAGAAAAGGGAAGGTTTAGGGCCTGGCAACTGGGTGCACTGGCCAAGTCGATATGGCAGTTACCAACTGCACGCAGACTCTGCAATGGCGGGTCTGTGTTACATTTTCAGAGCTACTCATGTGGGTGGCACAATCAGTGCTGCAGGCCCACGGGTAGCATTTGGTTCACAAGCCCTGGCACACTCAGTGCACTTTACTAGGGGCTAACAAGTAAATAAAATACCCAATCCTGGAAACACCAATCCATAACACAATTTACCACAGGAACACTAGCACTTTACCACTGATCAGCAGTGAGAAAAGTGCGCAGAAACGCTACGCTAACAAAAACAGAGTCAAAAGCAGGAGGTCAGAAAGCAAAAACTCAGGGGAAACACACCAAAAGATGCCAGGTCTAACAAGGATGATTTTATTTAATGCTTCCCCAAAGGCCGTGTGTCCCTTTCTCCATCGGGACTCTACAAATGTAATTATTGCTATACGTACATTGCTCAGTATTAAAGTCACCCACCCACATAGTTGGTATGTAGTTTGATCTATTATATGTTGTGAACTGGATTTCCGTATTGTGTCCAGGGCCAAACAATGTTGTCCTCCCTCGATTGCTGCTGTGTGGGCAGTCAATCGTTTTCAGTAAGAGTGGAAAGGGCTTCAAAACTATTTGCGAGAGCTAAAGATGGACCGACAATGTGGGATCATTCTGTCCGAACTTTTGGGCGAAACGCCCTACTATCTGATTCAGTCATTGGAGGGTGGAGGGTGGTAATAGGATCCTAACGGACATTGTATTATGTAATTTCTGGTAACATAATTTAGCTAATTAGTAATTTTGAAATCCTACCTGTTTGTGGTCACACAATGTTGGCAAGTGTGGGCAAAAGGGGGCAAATCAGTTTCGTGTCAATATTGAGAAGGAAGCTGTGTGGAGTCCTGACTGACGGGTGGGGTGACAAAGGGAAGCCCCCCCCAGCCTTACTTCTGCGCGTTCTCACTGCAGGGCGAGGGATTCCATAAGGCAAAGTAAGAAGGCGCCATCTAGTGGTGGTAAGGAATTACTGCAGGCTCCATCAGCTCCTCGGGGGTGTGCCAAGCACCACGTGGGCAAAGTTCTATTGTTCTGGGACCACCCAGAACGCCCCTCGCTGCCCCCCACACTTTTACCAAGATGTGTTAGGGCAGTCCCACCCCACAGCGTCCCTTTATCTAAGAAGACAGCAAATAGTGGGACTGTGGGCGGAGAATCAGAGGGCGGGAATAGCCCAAGGATTGGATCAGTGGGCGGAGCCAGATGTGTGGCCAGTGTGCGCAAACATCCCAATTTTTAGTATTTGCTTGCCATTTCACTGCCCATTATAATCAACCAATGGATACACATGATTATTTAAGGGTATAATGAGTTATTGAAATTAAAATACATTCACAAAGTGGGATACGTTTCCAATCACAGAATGTCCCAAATACGATAAAATGTGGAAGCACAAGCCATTTGTCTCCGAGCCATGGAGTTTCTGTCATCAGCACTTCTCCCTTTTTCCAACAACAGCAGTTCAAACATGAATGGCAAAATATCCTAGTTTTCAAATGTTTTCTCTATAATTATGACTGCCATATTTGCCTCATAATGCAAGATCTGCTGCATGATCTGACCATTTAAACTAATAAATTGTTTACAGCTCAAACGTATCAAAAGTTAATTAAAAATGTGACTTCTGTTGCTGCGTAGTGGACGTCCCTTTGCAAAGGTTGACTGATCACCTTTCTCACTGCTGCATTTGTATGTTAAACTGGTACTAATAAGGCAAAATCTTTCCAGAGACTGTTAGCATGTGTACACATGTCAATATAATAAAATCAGAAAATATACTGCATTACGCTGCAGCCTTTTTTTTAATGCATAATTTAGTCAACACTGCGGCATAATTTTGTCCTCCTTTGCTGCATAATTAATTCTAGTGGCCCCAAAGCAGGCAGCACATGTTAAAAGTGCTTGTGAATGAAGCAGAGAGACTGTGAAGTTTGCGAACTTCGTTTGGTGTGCGTGCAAATTCTGCATTGCCAATCTCTGGTGAGTTGCAGCTTCTACTTCTGAAACAAGGCCAATGGAGGTACCTATGGGTGAGGCAGACTGGCCTCAAGGGCAGGTCCGGCCTTAGCACTGGTGGTGCCCTGTGCATTAATGTTTGTTATTGCCCCCCAATGACCACCTCTGCCATGGATTCCCTCACTACCACCCTTTAACAGTGCCCCTCAAGTCTCCATAACCACACTATCTCTGATGCATTTAATTTGATTTACAGCGCCACTCATACCAGTGTAGGGTGTCAGAGCACTTTACATCCCACACATTACTCAGAGACAATCAATATGTGTGTAAATCGCTGTATAGAAAATGTTACATAAGTCTAAGGACTACAAGGTGTAAGAGTCACATGACAACCATACTAGTAGGCAGTATAGGTTAATAGTGATTGGTCTGGAGAAACACAAACTCATAATTTAAAACGTAATACTATAGTTGGGGTTCTCTTTAATAATCAGAATTGATTTCTGTCCAAAAGAACACTTTTTGCAACAATAGGATAATCAAAGACTGGGGGAAAAACATAACGCTCTAATGTATACCTTGCAGTTTGTATGCTGCTCTTAGCTGACAGTTAATAGCTCACTGTTCTATGTTAGGATTTTAACTTATAAACTGCAAGTAACAAAAGGATTTCTCTGACAAAAGCAGTAGCCCACTGATCTATTTACATTATGTGCACTTTGTGATCTGCATGGTACATGTTCTTTGCAGCAGGCACAGTAACCCTCTGAGCTACCTTTCCATGAGTCAAAGCTTCCACTAGACAAAATTCCGATCTCTCTCTAGGAAAAACATTAAACACCAGAGTCATCATGACATTTTTATTGTTGCTGAAAATTGCTGGAGGCCAGGAAGGAGGCAGCAAGCGCTTATAAAACCTTAATATACTAGCAAACATAATGCCTCCACCCAAAGTCAGCACCCGGTGCAGTCACACCGGTTGCACTGCCCTAGAGCTGGCCCTTCTCAAGGGTCCTGTAACCTCAGTTACAGAGTCACTGTTGTTCTAGGGTGTGCTGCTTCATAGGCCTGCCCCTAAGACAGGAGTTGAACTTCAGTATGGATTGTGGTGGACAAGCCTTAAATGTTAACCTACACTTGTCATGCTAGGGTCCACCTGCTGGTGCTAAGACACCAGCTCTTCTAAGGTCTTGCGAAGCCTTCTAAGGTCTAGCATGGGATTGTGCTCTCTCAAGAGAGTCGTCTGGTGGACTGGTTATTAAGGCTAAACCTGGTTCCCCAGTTCCAAATTCAGCAGCTCTGGCCATGGTGCCACATCCTCTCCCCCACTGAGCAACATACTGCCCCACTGAGAAAAACTCACACTGCCTTCAACTACAACCCAATTGCTGCCAGCTATAAACACCTGGATGCGGCTCATAAATGATGCACTAGACAAGAGCAATATGCGGCCTACAAAAAAAAGTAGCAACATCCTGGAAAAAGCAAACACTCATAGGGAATGCAAAATTAACAAACCATGTGAAATGTAAGCAGGAACAACATGGTTACCTTAATGCGTTTACACTCACTATTCAGAAATCAGTGAGTGCTTTTGCCTGAAAAGCTAAGGACATGATTAAAGGGCCCGAATGGACCCATTTCAATGTCCATTGCTTATATCCTTACAAAACGTAAGCAGTATGGTAAAGAGACCACATCCCTGGACGCAGAGCCGCAGTACATTTTGTTTTCCAATCCACCCTTTGCAGTACCTCCAGGATTGGTGAACTAGTTGCAAGCCCAGGGAAAACAAAGACAAGAAAACAAAAATAGCGCTTCACTGGCAAACTGTAAAAGTGGCGCTAATGTTTTTAGGTGTGAATAAAATCAATCTGGCCGGTTTGCTACCAGTCTGTCGTACTTTATTTAGTTATTTTTCATATTTTTTACATTTTATTCCCGATGCTGCACTTTGGAATTAAAATGTCAGAAAAATATGACATTTCCAGCAAAAGTGTTTTTCTTTTTTGGATCCATTTCACAGGGGAGCAAATAAAAGAAAGGAGAGGAGAGAGAGTCTTGAAGTCACGGTTTTCAGTAAGAGAAGAACTGCTAGACAGAAAGATTGGGAAGAAAGAAAGAGTGGGGGGGGCAGTTGAAACGGCAGAGCAGAAGTGGACACTGTCATTTTCTTCTCTGGGCAAGAAGGAAAAGACAGAGTCCTGTTACTTTTCTGCCGCCCGTCCTCGAACGCCAGGAACGCCGAGCTTTATTTATAGGCGATGGTGAGTTCTTGCGTCCTGGGACGCATTTTCAAAATAAAAAACTAGGGGAAGGGAATCCTTGGATTTAAAGAAGTAGGGGCACGCCGTGCCCTGCCGTTCCCGCCCACTTCGACCACTGGATATGCGAATCATTTATCTGATGAAAGTCCGTGTGCGCAGTTTGCACCAGGGTTGCCCTCCGATTCTAACACAGATGGGAGTTTGCGCCTTAGTTGGGATTCGTGCTTCTCTTACAATGAAGCGCTTAATATTCCGAGTCTCGGCCCCTCGCGTTGACTGTGCGTGGTGCCCGTTCTGGGGCCCCAGCCGCCTCCAGGCCGCAGCCCACTCCCTTCGTCGTCTCATGGCGCAGCGCGGGCGCAACTGGTAATGGAAATAAATGCGACGGATGGACACGGCATTACAACCCCATTCATCTCGGTATCATTCGCTGGAGTGTGTAAAGTGTCACTGTTATGTCCCATTAAAGCCTCCGTAAATACGTGTCTTGTCTGAGATCACAGCGGCAGCAGACTGCTGCGCAGTGACTGATGCGCCCAGGGGCCTGGGTGCCAATGAGCTATTTAGCACTAAAGGAGGCCGATCGAAGGCGCTGATAGCGACATCCAACTCCCTCTCTATTTATACACCGCCGGTAACACCGGGCCCTGGCAGCAGCAGCGACAGAGCTGTCTGCAGAGCCCGGGGCCAACCTGGCTCCGGCTCATTATGGCGAGGAGCACAGGGTGCGCCGTCTGCAGGCCTGGGGCCTGGACGGAGTGTGAGGGGAGGGGGAGGGACACTGGCAGGAGAGAGGAGGGGGCTTCGAGAGAGGCAAGAGCGGTCTCTGTCACTTACCACAACTGCATGACTCACAGGAGGCTCCGAGGCAGCGAGGCCTCAAATGCAGAGGAAACAGAGAATACAGGAGCAGATTTCCTTAAAAAGCTAAAGGAGAAGAGGAGAGGGGAACCAGGCTGAAGCAAAGAATCATGGGGGGCTGGGGGTGGGGGGCAGAGTATGAAACAACGCACCCGATGACCTCAGACATTAATGTACCAGACCAGACGAGCTTAAGGACTGATACAACAGACACAAAGGGAGCAGAGTCTGAAATAAGAGATCAGAGACTGATGTAAAAGACCAGACGAGCTCAAGGACTGATACACCAGACCTGAAGAGAGCAGAGTCTGAAATAAGAGATCAGAGACTGATGTACCAGACCAGACGAGCTCAAGGACTGATAATACAGACCTGAAGAGAGCAGAGTCTGAAATAAGAGATCAGAGACTGATGTACCAGACCAGACGAGCTCAAGGACCGATACACCCGACCCGAAGAGAGCAGAGTCTGAAATAAGAGATCAGAGACTGATGTACCAGACCAGATGAGCTCAAGGACTGATACACCAGACCCGAAGAGAGCAGAGTCTGAAATAAGAGATCAGAGACTGATGTAAAAGACCAGACGAGCTCAAGGACTGATACACCAGACCTGAAGAGAGCAGAGTCTGAAATAAGAGATCAGAGACTGATGTACCAGACCAGACGAGCTCAAGGACTGATAATACAGACCTGAAGAGAGCAGAGTCTGAAATAAGAGATCAGAGACTGATGTACCAGACCAGACGAGCTCAAGGACTGATACACCAGACCTGAAGAGAGCAGAGTCTGAAATAAGAGATCAGAGACTGATGGATCAGAGACTGATGTACCAGACCAGACGAGCTCAAGGACTGACACACCAGACCCGAAGAGAGCAGAGTCTGAAATAAGAGATCAGAGACTGATGTACCAGACCAGACGAGCTCAAGGACTGATACACCAGACCCGAAGAGAGCAGAGTCTGAAATAAGAGATCAGAGACTAATGTACCAGACCAGACAAGCTCAGGGACTGATACACCAGACCCGTAGAGAGCAGAGTCTGAAATAAGAGATCAGAGACTGATGTACCAGACCAGACGAGCTCAAGGCCTGATACACCAGACCCGAAGGGAGCAGAGTCTGAAATAGGAGATCAGAGACTGATGTACCAGACCAGACGAGCTCAAGGACTGATACACCAGACCTAAAGAGAGCAGAGTCTGAAATAAGAGATTAGAGACTGATGGATCAGAGACTAATGTACCAGACCAGACGATCTCAAGGACTGATACACCCGACCCGAAGAGAGCAGAGTCTGAAATAAGAGATCAGAGACTGATGGATCAGAGACTGATGTACCAGACCAGACGAGCTCAAGGACTGACACACCAGACCCGAAGAGAGCAGAGTCTGAAATAAGAGATCAGAGACTGATGTACCAGACCAGACGAGCTCAAGGACTGATACACCAGACCCGAAGAGAGCAGAGTCTGAAATAAGAGATCAGAGACTGATGTACCAGACCAGACAAGCTCAAGGACTGATACACCAGACCCGAAGAGAGCAGAGTCTGAAATAAGAGATCAGAGACTGATGTACCAGACCAGACGAGCTCAAGGACTGATACACCAGACCCGAAGAGAGCAGAGTCTGAAATAAGAGATCAGAGACTGATGGATCAGAGACTGATGTACCAGACCAGACGAGCTCAAGAACTGATACACCAGACCTGAAGAGAGCAGAGTCTGAAATAAGAGATCAGAGACTGATGGATCAGAGACTGATGTACCAGACCAGAGAGCTCAAGGACTGATACACCAGACCCGAAGAGAGCAGAGTCTGAAATAAGAGATCAGAGACTGATGGATCAGAGACTGAAGTACCAGACCAGAGAGCTCAAGGACTGATACACCAGACCCGAAGAGAGCAGAGTCTGAAATAAGAGATCAGAGACTGATGGATCAAAGACTGATGTACCAGACCAGACGAGCTCAAGGACTGATACACCAGACCTGAAGAGAGCAGAGTCTGAAATAAGAGATCAGAGACTGATGGATCAGAGACTGATGTACCAGACCAGACGAGCTCAAGGACTGATACACCAGACCCGAAGAGAGCAGAGTCTGAAATAAGATATCAGAGACTGATGTACCAGACCAGACAAGCTCAAGGACTGATACACCAGGCCCGAAGAGAGAAGAGTCTGAAATAAGATATCAGAGACTGATGTACCAGACCAGACGAGCTCAAGGACTGATACACCAGGCCTGAAGAGAGAAGAGTCTGAAATAGGATATCAGAGACTGATGTACAAGACCAAACGAGCTCAAGGACTGATACACCAGACCCGAAGAGAGCAGAGTCTGAAATAAGAGATCAGAGACTGATGTACCAGACCAGACGAGCTCAGGACCTGATACACCAGACCCGAAGAGAGCAGAGTCTGAAATAAGAGATCAGAGACTGATGTACCTGACCAGAGAGCTCAAGAACTGATACACCAAATCTGAAGAGAGAAGAGTCTGAAATAAGAGATCAGAGACTGATGAACCAGACCAGACGAGCTCAAGGACTGATAATACAGACCTGAAGAGAGCAGAGTCTGAAATAAGAGATCAGAGACTGATGTACCAGACCAGACGAGCTCAAGGACCGATACGCCCGACCCGAAGAGAGCAGAGTCTGAAATAAGAGATCAGAGACTGATGTACCAGACCAGACGAGCTCAAGGACTGATACACCAGACCCGAAGAGAGCAGAGTCTGAAATAAGAGATCAGAGACTGATGTAAAAGACCAGACGAGCTCAAGGACTGATACACCAGACCTGAAGAGAGCAGAGTCTGAAATAAGAGATCAGAGACTGATGTACCAGACCAGACGAGCTCAAGGACTGATAATACAGACCTGAAGAGAGCAGAGTCTGAAATAAGAGATCAGAGACTGATGTACCAGACCAGACGAGCTCAAGGACTGATACACCAGACCTGAAGAGAGCAGAGTCTGAAATAAGAGATCAGAGACTGATGGATCAGAGACTGATGTACCAGACCAGACGAGCTCAAGGACTGACACACCAGACCCGAAGAGAGCAGAGTCTGAAATAAGAGATCAGAGACTGATGTACCAGACCAGACGAGCTCAAGGACTGATACACCAGACCCGAAGAGAGCAGAGTCTGAAATAAGAGATCAGAGACTAATGTAATAGACCAGACAAGCTCAGGGACTGATACACCAGACCCGTAGAGAGCAGAGTCTGAAATAAGTGATCAGAGACTGATGTACCAGACCAGACGAGCTCAAGGCCTGATACACCAGACCCGAAGGGAGCAGAGTCTGAAATAGGAGATCAGAGACTGATGTACCAGACCAGACGAGCTCAAGGACTGATACACCAGACCCGAAGAGAGCAGAGTCTGAAATAAGAGATCAGAGACTAATGTACCAGACCAGACAAGCTCAGGGACTGATACACCAGACCCGTAGAGAGCAGAGTCTGAAATAAGAGATCAGAGACTGATGTACCAGACCAGACGAGCTCAAGGCCTGATACACCAGACCCGAAGGGAGCAGAGTCTGAAATAGGAGATCAGAGACTGATGTACCAGACCAGACGAGCTCAAGGACTGATACACCAGACCTAAAGAGAGCAGAGTCTGAAATAAGAGATTAGAGACTGATGGATCAGAGACTGATGTACCAGACCAGACGATCTCAAGGACTGATACACCCGACCCGAAGAGAGCAGAGTCTGAAATAAGAGATCAGAGACTGATGGATCAGAGACTGATGTACCAGACCAGACGAGCTCAAGGACTGACACACCAGACCCGAAGAGAGCAGAGTCTGAAATAAGAGATCAGAGACTGATGTACCAGACCAGACGAGCTCAAGGACTGATGCACCAGACCCGAAGAGAGCAGAGTCTGAAATAAGAGATCAGAGACTGATGTACCAGACCAGACGAGCTCAAGGACTGATACACCAGACCCGAAGAGAGCAGAGTCTGAAATAAGAGATCAGAGACTGATGTACCAGACCAGACGAGCTCAAGGACTGATACACCAGACCCGAAGAGAGCAGAGTCTGAAATAAGAGATCAGAGACTGATGGATCAGAGACTGATGTACCAGACCAGATGAGCTCAAGAACTGATACACCAGACCTGAAGAGAGCAGAGTCTGAAATAAGAGATCAGAGACTGATGGATCAGAGACTGACGTACCAGACCAGAGAGCTCAAGGACTGATACACCAGACCCGAAGAGAGCAGAGTCTGAAATAAGAGATCAGAGACTGATGGATCAGAGACTGAAGTACCAGACCAGAGAGCTCAAGGACTGATACACCAGACCCGAAGAGAGCAGAGTCTGAAATAAGAGATCAGAGACTGATGGATCAAAGACTGATGTACCAGACCAGACGAGCTCAAGGACTGATACACCAGACCTGAAGAGAGCAGAGTCTGAAATAAGAGATCAGAGACTGATGGATCAGAGACTGATGTACCAGACCAGACGAGCTCAAGGACTGATACACCAGACCCGAAGAGAGCAGAGTCTGAAATAAGATATCAGAGACTGATGTACCAGACCAGACAAGCTCAAGGACTGATACACCAGGCCCGAAGAGAGAAGAGTCTGAAATAAGATATCAGAGACTGATGTACCAGACCAGACGAGCTCAAGGACTGATACACCAGGCCTGAAGAGAGAAGAGTCTGAAATAGGATATCAGAGACTGATGTACAAGACCAAACAAGCTCAAGGACTGATACACCAGACCCGAAGAGAGCAGAGTCTGAAATAAGAGATCAGAGACTGATGTACCAGACCAGACGAGCTCAGGACCTGATACACCAGACCCGAAGAGAGCAGAGTCTGAAATAAGAGATCAGAGACTGATGTACCTGACCAGAGAGCTCAAGAACTGATACACCAAATCTGAAGAGAGAAGAGTCTGAAATAAGAGATCAGAGACTGATGAACCAGATCAGAGAGCTCAAGGACTGATACACCAGACCCGAAGAGAGAAGAGTCTGAAATAAAAGATCAGAGACTGATGTACAAGGCCAGATGAGCTCAAGGACTGATACACCCAACCCGAAGAGAGCAGAGTCTGAAATAAGAGATCAGAGACTGATGTACCAGACCAGATGAGCTCAAGGACTGATACACCAAACCTGAAGAGAGAAGAGTCTGATATAAGAGATCAGAGACTGATGTACCAGACCAGACGAGCTCAAGGACTGATACACCAGACCTGAAGAGAGCAGAGTCTGAAATAAGAGATCAGAGACTGATGTACCAGACCAGTTGAACTCAAGGACTGATACACCCGACCCGAAGAGAGCAGAGTCTGAAATAAGAGATCAGAGACTGATGTACCAGACCAGACGAGCTCAAGGACTGATACACCAGACCCGAAGAGAGAAGAGTCTGAAATAAGAGATCAGAGACTGATGTACCAGACCAGAGAGCTCAAGGACTGATACACCAAACCTGAAGAGAGAACAGTCAGATATAAGAGATCAGAGACTGATGTACCAGACCAGACGAGCTCAAGGACTGATACACCAGACCTGAAGAGAGAAGAGTCTGAAATAAGAGATCAAAAACTGATGTATCAGACCAGACGAGCTCAAGGACTGATACACCAGACCTAAAGAGAGAAGAGTCTGAAATAAGAGATCAAAAACTGATGTATCAGACCAGACGAGCTCAAGGACTGATACACCAGACCCGAAGAGAGCCAAGTCTGAAATAAGAGATCAGGGACTGATGTACCAGACCAGACGAGCTCAAGGACTGATACACCAAACCTGAAGAGAGAAGAGTCTGATATAAGAGATCAGAGACTGATGTACCAGACCAGACGAGCTCAAGGACTGATACACCAGACCTGAAGAGAGAAGAGTCTGAAATAAGAGATCAGAGACTGATGTACCAGATCAGAGAGCTCAAGGACTGATACACCAAACCTGAAGAGAGAAGAGTCTGATATAAGAGATCAGAGACTGATGGATCAGACCAGACGAGCTCAAGGACTTATACACCAGACCTGAAGAGAGCAGAGTTTGAAATAAGAGCTCAGGGACTGATGTACCAGACCATACAAGCTCAAGGACTGATACACCCACCAGACCTGAAGAGAGCAGAGTCTGAAATAAGAGATCAGGGACTGATGTACCAGACCAGACGAGCTCAAGGACTGATACACCAGACCCCAAGAGAGCAGAGTCTGAAATAAGAGACCTGAGGAGAGAGTGATGTAAATGACGAGATGGGCATAATGCAGCACCCATAGAAAGAGGAAAATACGAGGAAAAATTATGTTATTTACCCTCGTTGCACCTCCCCTATTCCTCCCTTGGGGAGGCGTCGGCTTTTGCCACATACCCAAGTTCATTAAGTCTCGTAAATTTGGGAATGGCCAAATGTCCTGGGTGTCACGTGGGAACACCCACTGTAACACCCATGGCACACTACCTTATCGCAGGGTGAGGCAATGCGGCGACATGCAGGGTGGCTTTACGTGGCCGTGGCCCTGCAGTGTGCACCGCCGGACCATCACTTAAAGAGATGTTCCGGCAGTGCAGGGGGCTTGTAAAGAGTCAAGAGGAGAGGAGAGGAGAGGAGAGGAGAGGAGAGGAGAGGAGAGGAGAGGAGATTGATGAAACAGACCAGAGAGATCAGGGTCTGACATAACAAGCCTGAGAAGATCAGAGACTGATAGGACAGGATGAGATCAGAGACTGAAATAACAGACCCAAGGGGACCAGAGACCGATGTAACAGACCAAGTGACCCAGTGATTAACATAAGAAATCCAACAGAGCTAAGAGTGTGAAATAGACTGCAGGGTTCAGGGGCATTTGTAACTCGCCGGGTGACTACAGACTGATGTATTAGACGCAAGTGGAAAAGGGTCTGATAATAACAGCCAGAAGAGATCAGGAGCTGGTGCAGCGAGCATGAGGACATCAGGGGCAGGTACAACAGGTCTGAGGGGATCCGGTGGTGATCCGAGGGCGTCAGGGACAGATGGAACAGACCTGATGGAATTAGAGACTCATGTACTCAATTAGAGCAGAGTGGAGGCTGGTGGAGAAGGACTGGGGCACTGGGATCCTGCCGCTGGTTGTTCGTAAGGGGGCGGCGTGGAGCTCTCAGGAGGTGAGACAGAGCGCTAGTGGAAAAGATGAACTCTTTCACAGGGAGTAGGAAGGAGCTTTCAGGGAGGCCTTGTAGGAGACTACCATAGCCGTGACTTTGGTCACTACAGAGGGTCCTTGGGCAGGTGTCGGCTCCACCCTAATGTTTATATGTCCCTTTGTTCCATTCGAACTCCTCTTTTCGGCCACTCAGCCACACTTACTCTGATGGCACCACATATTCTTTCCAGTTGATGTGCTTGGATGCTGTTTGCCCATTGTTGCTACATTAGAGCTTCTTATAGCTCAAAATTGCTGGAACATAGATTATCTCTCTGAAGAGTGACCTAAAGATGACAAAGAAGCCTGTCCTCCGTGGGTCCCTGCAAAATATATTGCTACAGTCAACATTATTATCTCTTTCTCACAATGCCTTGAGGTTTGGATGGTTACAGGCTCATGGCTGACCGACTAAGAGGCGCATTCCAGCATTCACTCAATGGCGCACCTTGGGCCTTATTACAGTAAGTGACCTGGGGTGCAACTGGTCTGCACACATACTTTCTATGCCCTCGAGGCACTTTGGCATTACAGAAGCAGCTGCTGATAGATGTGCATACTCCCTGTTATACAAATAGCGCTGGTGCTATAGTGGATCAGTAGTGTCTCAGTGCGCCAGTAGTGTCTCAGTGGGTCAGTATGGTCACAATGGGGTCAGTATGGTCTTAGTGGGCCAGTATGGTCTCAGTGGACCAGTATGGTCTCAATGGGCCAGTTTTGTCTCAATGGGCCAGTATGGTCTCAGTGGGCCAGTATTGTCTCAGTGGGCCAGTACGGTCTCAGTGGCCAGTATGGTCTCAGTGGGCCAGTGTGGTCTCAGTGGACAAGTATGTTCTCAGTCGGCCAGTATGTTCTCAATGCGCCAGTACTGTTTCAGTGGGCCAGTATGGTCTCAATGAGCCAGCATGGTCTCAGTGGGCCAGTATGGTCTCAATGGGCCAGTATGGTCTCAATGGGCCAGTATGGTTTCAGTGGGCCAGTATGTTCTCAGTGGCCAATATGGTCTCAGTGGGCCAGTGTGGTCTCAGTGGACCAGTATGTTCTCAGTGGGCCAGTATGGTCTCAATGCACCAGTACTGTTTCAGTGGGCCAGTATGGTCTCAATGAGCCAGCATGGTCTCAGTGGGACAGTATGGTCTCAATGGGCCAGTATGGTTTCAGTGGGTCAGTATGTTCTCAATGGGCCCGTAGGGTCTCTGTGGGCCAATATGGTCGCAATGGGCCAGTATGGTCCCAGTGGGCCAGTATGGTCTCAATAAGCCAGTATGATCTCAACAGGCCAGTATGGTCTCAATGGGCCAGTATGGTCTCAGTGGGCCAGGATGGTCTCAGTGGGCCAGTATGGTCTCAGTGGACTAGTATGGTCTTAATGGGCCAGTATGGTCTCAATGTGCCAGTATGGTCTCAGTGGGCCAGTATGGTCTCAATGGGCCAGTATGGTCTCAAGGGGCCAGTATGGTTTCAGTGGGCCAGTATGTTCTCAGTGGCCAGTATGGTCTCAGTGGGCCAGTGTGGTCTCAGTGGACCAGTATGTTCTCAGTGGTCCAGTATGGTCTCAATGCGCCAGTACTGTTTCAGTGGGCCAATATGGTCTCAATGAGCCAGCATGGTCTCAGTGTGCCAGTTTGTTCTCAATGGGTCAGCATGGTCTCAGTGGGCCAGTATGGTCTCAGTAGGCCAGTATGGTCTCAATGGGCCCGTAGGGTCTCTGTGGGCCAGTATGGTCGCAATGGGCCAGTATGGTCTCAACAGGCCAGTATGGTCCCAGTGGGCCAGTATGGTCTCAGTGGACTAGTATGGTCTCAATGGGCCAGTATGGTCTCAATGTGCCAGTATGGTCTCAGTGGGCCAGTATGGTCTCAATAGGCCAGTATGGTCTCAATAGGCCAGTATGGTCTCAATGGGCCAGTATGGTCTCAATGGGCCCATATGGTCTCAGTGGGCCAGTATGGTCTCAATGGGCCAGTATGGTCCCAGTGGGCCAGTATGGTCTCAATGGGCCAGTATGGTCTCAATGGGCCAGTATGGTCTCAATGGGCCCGTATGGTCTCAGTGGGCCAGTATGGTCTCAATGGGCAAGTATATTCCCAGTCTGCCAGTATGGTCTCATCTGTCCAATATTGTCTCAATGGGCCAGTATGGCCTCAATGGGCCAGTATGGGCTCAGTGTGCCAGTATGGTCTCATTGGGCCAGTATGGTCTCAATGGGCCCATATGGTCTCAGTGGACCAGTATGGTCTCAATGGGCCAGTATGGTCCCAGTGGGCCAGTATGGTCTCAATGGGCCAGTATGATCTCAATGACCCAGTATGGTCTGAATGGCCCGTATGGTCTTAGCGGGCCAGGTCTCAATGGGCCAATATGGTCCCAGTGTGCCAGTGTGGTCTCAATGGGCCAGTATGGTCTCAATGGGCCAGTATGGTCTCAATGGGCCAGTATGGGCTCAATGGGCCAGTATGGGCTCAATGTGCCAGTATGGTCTCATTGGGCCGGAATGGTCTCAAAGAAATACCAGTGTTTGTAAAGCGCACAGCTACCTCGGAAGTGGTGTCCCGGCTCTGGGGGCCCTCTGGAAGGTTATGCAAGCTATTGTCCAGAGTCACATAGTGCTGGGCTAACCTGCTACCGGGGATCAAACCGTGAACCCCGTAGGCCGGAGTCAGGAACCCTGGCCGCTGTGCCACACCTCTTTCTCTGCGCCACACCTCTTCCACTATGGGCCAGAATGGTCTCAGTGGGCCAGTATGGTCTCAATGGGCCAGTATGGTCTCAATGGGCCTGTATGGACTCAGTGGGCCTGTATGGTGTCAATGGGGCAGTATTGTCTCAATGGGCCCGTATGGTCTCAGTGGGCCAGTATGGTCTCAATGGAGCAGTATGGTCTCAATGGGGCAGTATGGTCTCAATGGGCCAGTATGGTCTCAGTGGGCCAGTATGGTCTCATTGGGGCAGTATAGTCTCAATGTGCCAGTATGGTCTCAATGGGCCAGTATGGTCTCAATGGGCCAGGATGGTCTCAATGTGCCAGTAGGGTCTCAATGGGGCAGTATGGTCTCAATGTGGCACTTCCTCATTTCCCTGGGTGCATGGCCACATGGAAATGAGGAAACCATTTACTTCAGTGCTTGTGTTGTATTAGAGACGTGGGCAGAGAAGCAAGAGAGCTGTCAGGGGCCACATTGACTGTCCATCACATAGAGGTGGTGCACAGCAACTGAAACCCTCAAGAGTAACTCTTAAAAGGGGGAAAAGAGGGCCCGTAGCCCCCTAACATCCCTCTGCACGTGGGTGCAGTCACTGACTGAATCCGCCTGCAGGGAGATCACTGCCTCCTTTAAAAATGCAGGCCAGGTCTCCACCTGCACAGTGAGGTGCAGACCGGTGGCTTCAAACAGATGGTCTGACTGTCACTACTAAACCTGGAACTGACAGCTTCCCTTGTGGATAATAACATTCTCGACTCCACCCAGCATAGGTTCAGAGCTCGGCATTCTACGGAATCAGCTCTGATCATGGCTACAGAGGAGATTCGTAGGGTGTTGGACTAGGGTGGTAGGGCGGCCTTAATACTGCTAGACCTCACAGCAGCTTTTGACACTGTGAATCATACAGTGCTAATAAATAGGCTGCAATTCGTGGGAGTCGGTGGCAAGGCCCTGACCCTTCTTACATCTTTCCTTTACTCCAGGGAACAAATAATATACTGGGAGGGTTTGAGGTCGGAACGATTCACCCTTCCGGGTGGAGTTCCCCAGGGCTCAGCCCTATCTCCCACCCTGTTCAATATTTATGTAACCCCAATGGCAAAACTAATTAAAAGTCACGGTCTAGCGCTCGTGTCTTACGCTGACGACACGCAGCTGGTGCTGTCTGTCACTCAAAGTGACAGTATGGCAACTGAGCGATTCTGTGACTGTCTCTCGTCTGATGCCATGGATGAATGTCAATTTTCTAAAACTCAGTACTGAAAAAACCGAGGCTCTGGAATTCGGCAAGAAACCTTCAATCTGGAGCCAAAGCTGGTGGCCCCCTGCAGCCGGAACATGTCCGCTGCCAGTGTCTAAGGCCAGAAATCTCGGTTTTCTCATTGACAAAGATCTCACTTGTGCTCCACAAATAAACCAAGTGGTCTCAGCCTGTTTTTTCACACTAAAGGTATTGCGTAAGATCCTTCCTTTTATTCCATTCTCCCTGAGGAAAATGGTGGTCGGTGCCCTTATTCTATCAAGGATAGACTATTGCAATGCCCTTTATTTAGGAGCTGGAGTGAAACAATTCAACAAGCTTCAGTCACTTCAAAATGCTGCAGCGCGAGTTTTGTATGGTCTGCCCAAGCATCATTCCACTTCGGCCAGTATTAAACAACTCCACTGGCTTCCGGTGAGACGTCGGGTGGAGTTTAAAGCCTTATGCTTAGTGCATATAGCCCTCTATGGAGGATGGCCGGAAGAAATACAATAATTTTTTCCCCGATACATCCCAGCACGCAGTTTAAGGTCTATGGATACTGGGCTGGTTCTTCCTCCCAGGATGAAAAGGGTCAGTTGGGGAGGGAAAAGCTTTTCATTCCTTGCAGCCAAATTATGGAATTCCCTCCCCGTCTCGCTGTGACTCCAGCCCTCACGCACCATCTTCCGGAAAGGCATTAAAACTAGGCTTTTCATGCAATGCTAATCATAGTGCGACTCTCAGATCACTCTACCTAGCGCCAAGACGCCTCGGCATAAGTGCGCTATACAAATACCCTCAGTCAGTCAGTCAGACTAATGTAGTGTCCCCAGGGCAGGCACAAGTTCACCTCTTCACTGTGAAAAGTGCATTCGTCGTGATAGGGAACACTGTCCAAGTCTGCCCCTGGAAGCATAGTTAAACGTGTGCCACGGTGCTTACCAGGGCAGAGTGCCCCATCAATAATACTTGCCTAGGTAATGATTGATGAGGTATTTACTTTGTGCATTGTTCCAACTTTGGAATGTGAATTACAGTAGAGTGGGCGTACCTCGAGTGATGTCCCAAAGGGTAATTTTGCAAAATTACAGCAAAATTACACAAGATTACTCAGAATTACACGAGGATCACAGCCCTGCATTCAGTAATAGTTCTTCAGTGTGAAATGCACCCTTGTATCCAAAATGGACCTGATGATGAATATTGTACTAGAAAAAAGCCCTAAATTCAACTGAACAAGAACAGCAGCCGCCGGCAGCCACATGCACTTGCTAAGTGTGTTGTTGCTATGCGCCTGTGGTAGGATGTTTGTGCCAAATTACTCATAATTACGCGAACAAGCATATTCATGCCATTTTCAGTAATTTCACACCAAAAGAGTGACACAAAATTACAAAACTACTCTGATTACATCGGTGTGAATGCAATTTCACCCAGGCCTAGATTACACACTAATTACACAAGGTTCTCCGGTTGTGAGGTGCACTGTTACTTTTTGTGCAGTTCACACACACATGCTGTGCCAGGTGTTACCTGTTACAATGATGTAGATAAATACCCAGGGGGCCACAATCAGTGCCAGAATTGGGACTTGCACAGAATGTATAATGAGCTGCTTACTGTAAGCTCCTCCTGGCGCTGACACACTTGCCCTTTACCCTAGCATCAGATTTTTCCTTTGTGGTTGGGACCCTCATCGGCTCTGTCTGTTGGCCCACCACAGTATTCGATACCAGATATTTATGACAGGTATTGATTACAGGTATCCTGAGCTCAGCCATGGGTCTGCTGGTGAGGCTGCGATGGAGGGAGCGCGTCACCTCCACCTGCGCTCTTCCAGCCATGGATGCCAATGGCCGTGGTCTGTCAATTGGTTACAGCTGTCCTGAGCTCAGCCATGGGTCTGCTGGTGAGGTTGCGATGGAGGGAGCGCGTCGCCTCCACCTGCGCTCTTCCAGCCATGGATGCCAATGGCCACGGTCTGTCAATCCAAAAAGATTCAGAGTTCTTCCCATGAGGCCCTGGCCACCTGGTGCCAGTCTGAGTGCTGAATCCCAGGACAATGAACCAGCCTGCTCCCTCCTGTCTCCTGCCACAGGACAATGAACTAGCCTTCCAGAAGGTCTGGTCTTGGGGAGAGGTAAGCGTGACCTCTTTTTAAATGCTCGCCTGCACTTGGCGCTCTCATGCACGTGCGTGATGCTTGGTAATGTTCGGACACTCCCTATTAATGTGGGGTCCGTAGCAGAGGGCTTTTTGAATGCACTCATCCCTTCTGCTCATTTAGTAGGGTCATGATAGGGCTCTCGGCTGACTGGATTGAGGTGTGGGTACAGCCGGAATGGTTAGGTCTTGACTGCTAGACAGCGCGTTTGCAGTCTGTTTCAAGAGGCATGGTTAGCATACAGTGGGCCTGGAGTCTGCCCAACATTGCTTCCCACTGGTCGACTCCAGCACACGTGACTCTCATGTTATTGCTTCTTGTTCACTGGCTTGTGTGGGCTTTCCTTCCTTTTCTTGGGTTCTCTCTCTCCTGGAGCATGAACACATTACTTGTGCCCCTCCACTGCTCGGTTTTCAGGTGCTATTTTGTTATGTTTTTTAAGCACTCCATCTATTTTGCAGCTGTCTTCCTAGTATGCTTCTCCCCCTCTGTGTTCTCTCTTTCTTGCCTGTGTATATCTCCCCCGTCTGCTCCCGTTGCTCTGTCGCCAGTTTTTATGTCTCACCCTCGCCCTCTCCACGTTACTCTCTCTCCGCATTACTTTACTTCCCTCCCGGCGCCCTCTCTTGCTTCCATCTATCAGCGCCCCCACGTTGCTTCTGCCCCGTCCTCTATGAGTCTTCAGCCACCCCCCTCTCCCTTCCTCCCAACCCCATCCTCTGTGATTCTGTCCCTTTGCCTTCAGTACTGCTTCTATCTCCCACTCTACACGTCACTGTCTCTCACCCGTGTTTCTTCCTCTGAGTCCCAAGGACGCTGAGGATAGGTGGACCTGCTTCGTCACAGAGCATCTTTGCCAGGAAACAAATGACGCGGCTGCACTTCTGAGGGAGGGGTGGCACCAAGAGCTACCGTCATGCCTGAGTGTCAGGGGTCAGGAGGTCAGGCCCCTGCCCTTCTGAGGGAGGGGTGGCACCAAGAGCTACAGTCATGCTGGGTGTCAGGGGTCAGGGGGTCAGGCCCTTGCACTTCTGAGGGAGGGGTGGCACCAAGAGCTACCGTCATGCCTGGGTGTCAGGGGTCAGGAGGTCAGGCCCCTGCCCTTCTGAGGGAGGGGTGGCACCAAGAGCTACCGTCATGCCTGGGTGTCAGGGGTCAGGAGGTCAGGCCCTTGCCCTTCTAAGGGAGGGGTGGCACCAAGAGCTACAGTCATGCCTGGGTGTCAGGGGTCAGGAGCTCAGGCCCCTGCCCTTCTGAGGGAGGGGTGGCACCAAGAGCTACAGTCATGCTGGGTGTCAGGGGTCAGGCTCCTGCACTTCTGAGCGAGGGGTGGTACCAAGAGCTACCGTCATGCCTGGGTGTCAGGGGTCAGGAGGTCAGGCCCCTGCACTTCTGAGGGAGGGGTGGCACCAAGAGCTACAGTCATGCCTGGGTGTCAGGGGTCAGGAGGTCAGGCCCCTGCACTTCTGAGGGAGGGGTGGTACCAAGAGCTACCGTCATGCCTGGGTGTCAGGGGTCAGGAGGTCAGGCCCCTGCACTTCTGAGGGAGGGGTGGTACCAAGAGCTACAGTCATGCTGGGTGTCAGGGGTCAGGAGGTAAGGCCCCTGCCCTTCTGATGGAGGGATGGCACCAAGAGCTACAGTCATGCCTGGGTGTCAGGGGTCAGGAGGTCAGGCCCTTGCCCTTCTGAGGGAGGGGTGGCACCAAGAGCTACAGTCATGCCTGGGTGTCAGGGGTTAGGAGGTCAGGCCCCTGCACTTCTGAGGGAGGGGTGGCACCAAGAGCTACAGTCATGCCTGAGTGTCAGAGGTCAGGAGGTCAAGCCCTTGGTTTTCTACACTGAAGTGTGAGACTCTCCCCTCTGAGCCCAGTGCTTCAAGTGGGATGGTGGTTCTCTTAAGGTTAGTGGTCTAAATCATTTAGGGCGTGGCTCAAAAACATGGGAACTACAATCCTGTGCTTTACACAGCATGCTGTCTGACCTGCATTCAGTTGCCTCCTTGTAAGTTTTCTGCTTTCGCATCCAGACATATCACACAACAGCAAAAATGTGCCTAAAACAAGCCAGACCTTTTTCTTTTGGGAGTGGTTGTGAGCAGTTTCATATAAACACGTGACAACAAAGGCTTTATTGTAAATAATTCAAATTGGTAACTACAAATGATACATACGTGACCATCACCATATGTGCACCAGAGAGAGGCCAGGGATTGAATGAGCATGTAATCTGAAGCCTGTTATGGTCCGCTGACTCACACTGCCTTCAGCCTCAGCTCCAGAGCTCTCATGCCCCATCATGAACAACCTCCTACAACCAGATCTCACCCAGACATCAACAAGCCGCTCAGCTCATTGTACCATCCAAGCACTGATAAACCCAATACCTTAGCCTTTCAGAGCCGCGAGCTCTTTGTTTTGCTAGTACTTAATAAAGCCAATTACAATACAAAATTGCATTAAACCTATGAGAGTTTATTAGATTCAAACTGTTTACATAAGGAATATACTCAACGTATATATAGTAACACATTGCTAAAACCATTTCCAAAGCCAATAGGTCCCAAAGATTATACCGATTGGCTTTGCCAATGGTTGTTTCTTAAGCCAAGGGGGGGAGAGGCTGCATTCTTAATGTGAGCTGGGGCTGAGTGGCCTGGTTTCTGTGAGGAATGCTCAACTCACACTTGTTAGCCAGGCTCACGCAGCAGGGCCCTATATGCAGGGGAAGGAAAGGAGCCCCCTCCCTGCCCCCCTTCATTGAGAACGCATGGCCTATGGAGATGATTGGTCTGAAGCTGAAAATGTACACTTGATTAAAACAAGGTCTGGAGACACATCGAGAGCTGATTTAGACGTTTAGGGATTATATGTTAGCGTCCTTCTGCAAGACTCAAGACCACGCGAGCATCTCAGCGGGTGAAACGGACTCGTAATAAACATTAAGTGGAAATCAGAAATGTACCATGGATCTGTATGTGAGTAATTCAGCTGCCGAGACATTGCAACATAAGTGATCGCTGTAAAATGTGCCGCTTTGTATTGTTGTTTACATTCCATTTATTAGGAATGTAAACTGGAAAAAATAAACAAAGAAATGCTAAAAAGAAAGCAGCCAGGATTCCTTCGGGAGACGAATGTGGCAGGTCATCAAAACAACCAGGCAAGAAGTTGTAATGATGCACCCCACATGAGGGGCACTAGGACCTGCCCGAGGGAGGACGAGGGCGGGCACAAAGGGAGGAGCCGGGGACCAGGAACGGCAGTTAGCCGATACACGATGTACAGCAAGGTCGCAAATAAAGAAGCTCCATAATACCCAGCGTGTCCGTGTCCCTTTGTCCACGCAGGACACTACATCTGGTGACGAAGGTGGGAGACACAACACGCGAGGGAAGGTTAACTCGGTGTGGCCCCTGGGAAAGGGAAGCACCTAGGTGCGTGGTGGAGCCAGAAACCGCGCGGCAAGTAAAGAACTGCGCGATCGTCTTCGCGTGCTGGGAGCCCACCCCAGCCATCCGGGAGTGTGTCGAACTGCCCGGAGCTCGCCCCGCCACACCGCGTGTGCATGTGGCACGTACTGAGGGCTAGAGCCTGCCTACTCGCCGGGAGCCCACCCCGGCGGTGACTTCATTCAAAAAGGGGGAGCCGAAGAAAGAGCTGACTCACCTGGTGCCTGGCCGGAGAAAGTGCCGATCGAAACTGAGAAGCGGTGAGTGAGAGAGAGCGTGAATAAATAATACAATCCCCGGTGAAGAAAAGGCCAAATCTCGTTACACACGAGACTTTCGCGGCGTCCATTTTGAAGTCAGGCAGTGTTATCCAATCCCCTGTCAGGGATATCCGGCGGCCATTTTGAAGTCAGGCAGAGAGCCGGGAAGAGCATCAAACACTGGCGAGTGCAACGAACATAGCAAACAATCACTGGTGAGTGCAACAAACATAGCACACAAGCACTGGCGAGTGCAACGAACATAACAAACAAGCATTGGTGAGTGCAACGAACATAGCAAACAAGCACTGGCGAGTGCAACGAACACAGCAAAAAAGCACTGGTGAGTGCAACGATCATAGCAAACAAGCACTGGCGAGTGCAACGAACGTTATAAACAAGCACCGACAATCGCAACAAACAACGAGATAATGGACCTCGCTGTGGCTCCCATGGGGGTGCTGGGAGTTTCGTTCCTACGCCCTCCAGAGCCCCTCACTCTTGAATCGGGCGGGGGCATGGGCCTGCGGTGGCAAGAATGGCTAGAAGATTTCACGGACTTCATGAAAGGGTCTCATGTAACGGACCTGGAACAGAAAATGATTGCCCTCAAGAATCTGGTCGGCAAAGAAGTTGGACAGATCATAAAAGAACTGCCTCTTGAGTCCGCTAGCTCATATGATAAAGTCTGTGAAGCACTCAACCGCAAGTTCCTGCACAAAAAAAATGTTGACTATGAGCGATACACCTTCAACCTAGCTTCACAGGAAAGAGGTGAACAAATGGGTGTGTTTGTCACACGTCTGAGACGTCTGGCAAGATACTGTGAGTTTGATAATTTCTCCACCGAAGATGCCCTCCGACTAAGAATAATAGAAGGCTGCCTTCAGAACCCCTGAGGCGCAAACTGCTAAAGAAAAGCTACCCGCTAGAAGAGATTGAAGAAATGACAAGAGTCGAGGATCAAGCCGATGAACACGCAAAGAAGAGGGAGGCCGTGAGAAGTGAAAAACGTGAACAGGCATTGAGAATGCAGTCTCGACAAGTGCATGGACGGTCCTCACCTTAAGTACGCTCCTCCAGATCCAAGAATGAATACCACTCGTCAAGCAACGCACGCCAAAGAGCGAGCCACACTCAGAAACGATCGGAAAGACAATTGAAATGTTACAGATGCGGCTACGACTACCCGCATGCAGACGCATGTCCGGCACTAGGACAACAATGTCGGAAATGTGGCAGGAGCAACCACTTCAAAAGCATGTGCGGCACATCACACAAAGATGACCAACGGAGACAGCCCCGGCAACACCATCCCTCGGGCAGTCGTCACCACATCAGAGCAGTTCAGGATAGACGAGACTCATCCACAGGGTCGTCACAATCCAGCTGTCTCTCCTGCCGGACCTGCCAATCTCGACGGTCGTCATCGAGAGAATCCAGCTCCCTCTCACCCATCCCACAAGATCGAAACGAATATGTCCACTTCGTGGCTGATCCTGACCGGCTAAAAGAATACCCACGGCTAGACCTCAGAGTTGGCTCTCATCGCACCAAGTTCGTACTGGACAGTGGGGCGTCACTAAACTACCTACCAGTAGCGGAATATCAAAGAATGCGGCCACCTCCCAAACTGGTCGACGCCCATGTGCAAGTGTACACGTGGATGTCAAAGAAACCACTGCCGTGTCTTGGGAAGTTCGCAACGGATCTATCGTATCGCAATCGCACGATACAAGCCTACATTCACATTATTGAAGGGCCGGAGGCAGACAGTTTGTTAAGCCTGCCCACTGCAGAAAGACTGAAACTGATAGACATACTATACAAAGTGGATGACAAACTAGATGTCATTCAAAAGTTCCCCAAACTTTTCCAAGGTCTCGGAAAAATGAAAAACTGCCAAGTCAGACTGCACATCAATGAACAAATCACACCAGTGGCCCAACACCACCGAAAGATTCCATTTCACCTGCAAGAAGCAGTAGAGAAGGAGTTACAGGATCTACTAGAGGCTGACATTATAGAGAGAACAGATGGGCCCACACCATGGGTCTCCTCGGTCGTAGTAGTCCCAAAGAAAGGAGAGACAAGCCAAGTCCGCCTGTGTGTGGACATGAGAGCACCTAACACAGCGATAGAGAGAGAGAGACACCCGGGCCCCCACATCAGCGACATGATCACGTCACTCAACGGAGCAAAAATATTTTCAAAACTAGACCTCAACAAAGGATATCACCAATTAGAGCTGCATGAGCGGTCCAGATACATCACGACGTTCTCAACGCACCTAGGGTTATTCCAATACAAAAGACTCAGTTTTGGGGTGTCCTCAGCAGCAGAAATATTTCAAGAAGCAATTAGAAGAACAATTCATCATGTGCCCCATGTACTAAATTATAGCGATGACATCCTGGTATACGGCGCAACAACTCAAGAACATGACAGAGCGCTAGATCGGGTTTGTCATGCACTGACAGAGGCAAACCTCACACTCAACATGGACAAGTGTGAATTCCACAAACCAACGCTTACATTTTTTGGACACATATTCTCCGTAAATGGCATAAAGCCAGATCCTGAAAAAGTAGCAGCGCTAAAAGACACACCGAGCCCAGAGGACGTTGGCGACGTACGTTCGTTCCTAGGCATGGCCAGCTACTGATCCAGATATATACCAGACTACGCCACAATAAGTCACCCCCTGAGAACGCTCACCAAACAAGGGCAGCCGTTCCTGTGGTCCACTCACTGTGATGGGGCGTTCAGAGAGATCAAGAAAGCAGTAGAGTCGGCTAACAACTTGGCCTACTTCAATCCAAAAAAAAAGACAGAGATCACAGTGGACGCCAGCCCAGTGGGGCTAGGAGCCATCTTAGCGCAATATGACAGAGAGAAGGACCGACGGCACATTGTAGCATATGCCAGCAGGAGTCTAACAGACACAGAGAGAGCATATTCCCAGCCAGAAAAGGAAAGTTTGGCTTTTGTATGGGCGTGTGAACATTTCCACATATTCATCTTCGGAAAACACTTCACCCTGGTCACTGACCATCAGGCTCTGATCACAATATTTGGAAACCCTCGAGCAAAAATGCCGCAACGGATAGAGAGATGGGGCCTCAGGCTACAAGAATACACGTACACCATCATACACAAGCCCGGAAAAGCTGAAAACCCTGCCGACTATATGTCCAGACACCCGACCAAGACGAGCCGATGCGAGCAATCGATTGTGGACGAAGACATTCATTTCGTGGTAGATCAGGCTAGGCCCCCTGCAGTTCCGCTGGAAGCCATCTGCGAAGCGACATAATCTGACGTCACCCTACAAGAAGTAAAGAGCAGGATACAAACGAACAGCTGGCGACAGGCACACACAAAGGAACAGAATGACCAAGAGATGACAGCATTCAAGCACGTCCATAAAGAACTGTCCATAGCGACCAACGGTCTCATCTTAAGGGACACGCGAATTGTGATCCCACGACAACTAAGACAAGGGGTCATAAACTTAGCACATGAAGGACACCGGGGCATAGTAGCAACGAAAAGAGCACTCCGCGAAAGAGTCTGGTTTCCAACACTGGACCAAATGGTGCAAATAACACTGAAGGACTGCCCACAATGTCAACTGGTGAGCCATCCAGATCCCCCTGCACTGCTACAAATGTCTCCACTACCGGAGGGCGTCTGGCAACACATTGCCATTGATTTCTTTGGGCCATTCAAGTCAGGCCAATATGTGTTAGTCATCATGGACGAATATTCCAGATTCCCCATTGCACAACTACGCACATCCACAAAAGCATCCAGCGCCGTGTCAATACTAGAGGAAGTTTTTGCTGCGTGGGGCATTCCACAAGTGGTGAAATCCGACAACGGGCCCCCATTCAACAGCCACGACTTTGCCCAACACCTCAACTTTAAACACCGGTAGATCACACCACTATGGCCGCAGGCGAACGGCATGATTGAACGTTTCATGTCCACGATCAAGAAAGCAATACAACAGGCGGAACTCACTCGAAAGAGTATCCAGACAGCACTGAACGAGGTACTAAGAGCCTATCGAAACACACCCCACTCCACCGCGGGCAAGTGTCCGGCCACCCTCATGCTAGGACAGCCCGCGCGCACTAGACTACAAATGATAGGTGCCCCCGCGAGTGAACAATACCGCGACTCTGATCATGAAGACATTGCAGCCACAGACAGGCTGAAGAAAGAGAAAATGAAGGACTACGTGGATGAACGGCGACATGCCTCTGCCGCTGAGATCAGAGAAGGAGATTGGGTGTTTGTTAGCGCGACAAGAGCAACACCAAAAGACTGACTGCAGATATCACGAAACTCCACTGAAAGTGGTGCAACAGAAAGGAACTATGATCACTGCGGAAACTGACGGAAGACGAGTCACCAGGAATGTGACACACTTCAAAAGTGCAGCCCGAATGTCAAGGAACTACTGACTGAACTGCGAGTTGAGAAAAGAGAACCAGAGACACCGCCCCGCTGCAGTCAGGCCCTGATGGAAATGACTGGCGAACATGAGCGAGGCAGTACTGATCATCAGTCACGCCCCCAGCGGATCATTAAGAAACCGTCTCGTCTGATTGAAGAACTGTAAAGTTAAAAATGTTTTCTTTGTTGTTTCTATTTTGTTTGTTTACAGGGGGGGGAGATGTAATGATGCACCCCACATGAGGGGCACTAGGACCTGCCCGAGGGAGGACGAGGGCGGGCGGAAAGGGAGGAGCCGGGGACCAGGAACGGCAGTTAGCCGATACACGGTGTACAGCAAGGTCGCAAATAAAGAAGCTCCATAATACCCAGCGTGTCTGTGTCCCTTTGTCCACGCAGGACACTACAGAAGTCTCCAAACCAAAGAGAGTATAAGAGATAGAGCTGAAGAGATACAATGCACCAAAATGAGGGAGGTGATGTAGAATTCAAAAGTTAGAGCAGAGATGAATTGGTAACTCTGGGTAAGAGAGCTATACCTGACCGATGGACGTCAGTGGACAGGAGTGCATTCACTTTTGGCACTGAAGGGAAGCAATGACACCAGGGGGCCGGAGAACCAATGTGTGATTAGGAAAGGTGTGTTACAAAAGGACACATACCTTGTTGGAGAGGAATTGCACAACTTCACTCCAAATATTCCTGGAAACATTGATTAAAAAGTGTTGAAATGAGCGGGGTTGGCTCCTCTTACACAGGGACATGCTTTCAAGGTGCAGGGGACTCCCTACAACTCAAGTTCTGCTACAAAACAAAACGTGCACTCTCAGCTGCTCCACTGGGTATTTTCGACAGCAGCGTCTGCTTCCTTTGTCCCAGGAGGGAAGTACTGCTGAGTGGGAAATACCGCCGAGGTGACGATGAATTTCCGCATGTAGCCAGCCCTCCCACTGCCTTCTTGGCAGGCATCAGCTCCATCTATTCCAGGACCTTCGTCGCTCTCCAGCCACAGGTCGTAAGTCCCACAGGGGCAAGAAGTATCCTGGGCAGAGCCTGTGTGCCTGTGTCCTTGAGGTTAGTGAGAGCTGGTGTCACTGGCTACGGAGGCGCCTTCTGGACCTTGTCGGCAAGGGTCCGCCGTGGGTATCCACCAGCCCTCTACAAGGAGGACCCAAGCGACCAGAGCCAGATACGACACCTACCACAGGTTGTTCTACCAGGGAAGATGCGAGACTAGAGGAGAGGCAAAGACGATACTGCTGCGGATCTCGCCTGCTTCTTCTTCAGATAGAATCCTCTCATCTCTTCTTCCCAAACCCCCGGAGAACCAAGATCATTGGCAGGTGAGTGACAGTGCCAATGAGGGACTTCGTTAGGAGTGCCTTGCGTCACTTGTGTACCACGTAAAGTGGTAGATGCATGACTTAGATCTCTCATAATCCACAATCTGCGTGGCTTCGAGTGACCTCATAAATCAGGAGAGAGGCAACGAAGAGCAAATCACCACAACTCTTTACTTTGTGCCCAGGAGCCGTCCCCTGGATGTTGCGGTGGGTCACCCATGGAATTCGATGCTGCCACAGATTTGCAAAGTGTTGCAAACCTGGGCAAGCGCCACATGTTAAAGGACAGAACCCGTTAAACACTTGCACTAGCATCTTAATGAATCAGACCAAAACCAGCCTTTCCACTCCCATACTGTGCAACAGGGTGACCCAGTTCCTCTTCTTGGGATGTGCTCTCAGGAGGAAAAATCAGCTCATAGTCTCTTTCGTCACAACCTCTGTCTAGGTGGATCAGCCCTACCTGCACTCTCTCTGCAGTGGGGTTTGGTAGCAGGGGACCTGAAACACCTGATGGAGCGCAAAAACCCTAGTAACGGGGAAAACAAACCCCGTACCGGTATCTTCCCCTGCGTCACAGAGCCGACGTCACACTAACTCATTCACACATGCAGTCATTGGTGGGGCTCATAAAACCAACACTCACACTAACCATTCCCCAGTCTGCACGCAGTTGGAGGGATGAGCAGTTCAAGCGCTCGACATGTGAGGAGAACACGTTATAACCTATAGGAAAAGAAAAGTTAATTTACAAAATATACATCAATATCCCTTCCACCTACAGATCTCAATCCTAAACATCAAGGCACTCCTCCCACGTGGTCAATGGACCAAATATTTGGATTGGTGGATGGTGATCTAGAACCAGCTAAAACACATTTCAAGATTTAGATCTTACCCTTCTTAATAAACAACAAACTCATTATTTCTTGTTAATCAGTATCTGTTTATCTAAAATTTCTCGTAGAGTTAGGTTCGCATTTGGAACGTTTATATCAAATTTCAAGTAAATCGCAGAACATCATATTTACCTAATCTGGCTATCTGAAGTCCTCTAAGTCATTGGGTCTGCATATTCAAATCTGTCGTCATTCGTCTAAAAGTTAAAAGTTCTTTGCTCAGCACACTACTGTCTCAAAGGATCGGTAAAGACCAGAGACATGCAAGCATCTGTCAGTGCCCATAGAACTAGGAAAAGTTCGCAGTCATGAGATAATTGGGCAGCATCCGGGCCATCTAGGATTCAGGAAAACGCAGCAGTCACCCTAAGTAGTAGAGTTCGCGTAGCATCACCGTCGTTGTCATCAAAAAGAACGATTGAGACCCTCTCTATTCTACCGTGTATTTTTATAATAAAATCAAAGCAAGAAGATACATTTCGTTATTTTAATACGGTCGTGATTGGTTGGTTGAGATCGTCCGATGGAATCTTTTCCGGATTTTGGTACAGTTCAAGGGGTGATGTCATAAGTTTATTTAAAGTCAGTCCATACTGGTTTACTGTGAAAGTCTATTGTCTTTCGTCTTGGCCGTCATCCCACAGTGTCCTTGCTTTGGTACACGGAGACAGGGTTCACGACGAGGTCTGGAAGACTTTGTCGCTTCTGCGCACTTCACTCCATGCCTCGTGGGACAGTGGCTACTTCGTCGTGTCGCGTCAGTGGCCATTTTGGAATTTAGGCTCAAACGCCAACTTAAGCGAAACAAACACAAAAGAGTAATTAATGCGTAGAAATAATAAATCTAGTGTTAACCCCTTACTAATCCCTCTCTGTGCTTGTATTTATTTAGCGTATAGCAAAATTTAAAGCATTTATATTCACCCTTTTGGTCCTCCTCTCAAGCAACATTAAAGAGACATCACAAAAGCAACATATATCATGCAGTATTCTATTTATTACATATACTACTGTTAGCATGCGTACGGATTTTAGTCATAAAGGGTATTTAGCCATGCAATATGCAATCCCACGTGTAATTTGGATATTAGTAATGTTGGTTTAATATTCATGCAAACTCATTTAATAATATTATAATTAATAGATTATTCAATTAGTATTTTCATGCAGAATGGGGGAGGTATACAACATTTTGTACTACCCGCTCCATCAATCCCCCCTTTGGTGATTTTATCACCACACCATTACAATTTTGTATCAATTTGTCAAGAAAGTGAAATTAATTCTTTTAGTTAGTTTACATCTCTGTTTCCCCAATTTCTCCGCTTCTAGCTGTTTTATACATACTTTCTTTCATCTCTTCTAATTCTACTTCTTCAAATTCCCTCTCTTGTCTCTTATTCTGTCTTCTTTTCAAATTTCCTCCTTTTAACTTTTTCTGTATTTTCTTTCTTTTATGACACAAACAACCTAATCTTAAAATTAATACTATATAAATCACACAGGTTAATGGAAATAAGATCCTACCTATAAAGGTACCACCTAAGTTTAATCATCATCAAGATATCTTTATTTCGGCAATTTGCCTTAAAAAGTACATAAAAAAATAAATATATATACAGACAAACTTGGCACAGAATGAAATATTTCATTACAATACATTAAGTAATACATAGTCCCCTTCTCCTGTTCCACATTGCAAAGAGGAATTTAGAAACTGCAAAAACTATACATTCAGATGTGTCTGTTTTTAAAATTCTAAAAGCATGGCTACATTGCCGAAAACCCATGTTTTTGCAGATAGGCACTATCCACTGCTTCCTAGCTTTTGTGTATGCAGGGCAGAAAAATAATACATGGAGCTCATCCTCTTTAACACAACTACAGCCAGGGCAGGTCTCAACAGAATTTGATGCCCAGCTGCTAGTAAAAGCTCGCAGAGGTAGTGTGCCGTATCTCCATTGCAAATAAAGTTTTCTTGATGGTATAGGATAAATAATATCCATAAAATTCTCAAATTGGTAAAAATCCTTGACACTTAAAAAAGATTTAGTTAAAACGCCAATATTAGGGGCAGTCTGCACTCTGTTTTGTTTCTCAGCCACATAGATCTTAGTGAGCATCTTCCGTGAGATCATCTTGCAGCTTAGTTCCGGTTCATACCACATGCCATCCAGCCCGAGTTTGATGCACTGGGATTTTATAAACACAAACCAAGGGATTTTTGGTACACAGTTGCTTGCCAGAATTTCCTTCAGCTCTAATCTATAATACAATAATTCTGGTGTAGTCCACAGCCTGTGCCAGTACCTAAGGGGCTTCAAAGCTAGTTCATCATCCATCGACCTCAGATTCAGATCCATCCTCAGAGGATGCATCGGAGTACTCTGTGGAAGTGATAGTAACTGTCTGATGAACTTGTTTTCAATTTTAAGAAGTTCCAGCCCAGGTAGGTGCCCCCAAAGTTCTGCTCCATATAGAATTGCTGCCCTGGCCTGGCTCTTATATACTTCAAGCGGGGGTTTAATTGGTTTGTATGTGGACGTGTTGGAAAACTTAAGGATACCCCCAGCATACTGGGCTAATTTCAGCTGCGCCTTGGCAATTTGTGGAGCCCATGAAAGATTTTCGCTCAGCGTTACTCCTAAATAATCAAAAGTTTTTACCCTTTCTAGCTTTGATGAATCAAGTTTAGGGTTTGGCCGTGTGGAAGGTGAAGGATTAAACACCATATACTTTGTTTTGTTCACATTAATTTCCAGGCCTCGACCTCTACAGAAGTCCTCGAAACTGTCAAGGACACGCTGAATTCCCATTGGTGATTTGGAAAGTAGCAGGGTGTCATCCGCAAACATAATTGCTGGCACCCTGCTACCTGCCAGAATTGGGGCGTCATTGTTAAGGGCGCTATTAAGATGGGAAATCACACCATTGACATATAGGCAGAACAGGGTGGGTGCTAGAACGCACCCCTGTCTCACCCCTCTGCCAATGGGGAACTTAGAGGTTAAAGCCCCGTTCTTCCCATGACGCACCTGGGCAAAATTGCCCTCATGCAACTTGATCAGTATTGTCAGGATTGGTAGGGGTACCCCCAGACTGACCAACATGCCCCAAAGTTTCCCTCGGCGTACTAAATCGAAAGCGGAGCGGAGGTCCACAAATACCATGTAGAGGCTGCCACCCTCAATCTTTGCTGTTTTCCAGAATAGTAATAACAAGCGAAAGATTTGGTCCATGGTAGAGGTGTTCCTCCTAAACCCCGCTTGGTATTGGCTCAGTATAGCGTGCTCCTCCATCCAGTCCTCAAGTCGTTCAAGGATGAGCCGCGCAAAAATTTTTTGCGGGACATCTATGAGGCTGATGGGTCTGTAATTAGCCGGTAGCAAGGGGGAACCCTTCTTGAAGATGGGAACAATTTCTGCGCCCAACCAAGTGCAGGGCACGTTCATTCCTCTCAAGATTGCATTAAATAAAATGCATAGGTATGGTCCCCAGATCTCCATTTGGTGTTTAAAGAGGTCTCCCGGCAATTTGTCTAGCCCAGGGGCCTTGCTAGGTGGAATTTTCGAAATGGCATTAACAACTTCCTCAGGCGAAAACTGTATGCAATCATAGGAGTCATTCAGTGCTGATAGTGCCGGATATGTGTCCATATCAACTTCGATGGCATACAGGGCTCTAAAGTGGTCTTCCCAGATACTAGCCTCTATATTAGGCTCAGTGGCCGGTTTAGGATCCCCACTTCCTGTGTTGATTATAGACCAAAATTTACGGGCATCTCTCTGTTCTAGGGCGCATGACAGATCGGTCCATTTTACATGGTCCCAATCCTGTTTGGCCAGCTTCAGCATAGCTTTATAATGAGTTCTCTTGGCGGCGATAAGGATCTTATCGTTGCCTTGCTTTACAGCCCGAATCAACTCTTTTTTTGCCAGGCGACAAGCATCATTATACCAAGAGGAAAGGGGGGTCCTATTCTTTCTTTTGGTTGCTGCTGGATTAAACATATCTGACAAGATACTAACGAGATTCGTATGCAGGGCCTGCAGTTTGATATTAAAATCTGGAGAAGGTTCTTGGGTTATTAAAACATCTAATTCGATAAAACACGGCAAGACTGAATTATACAATCTTGCCAGGTCCTCAGGGGATGCCTCCACCTTGTCCCACTTGACCCTGCGCCGGTCATTGGTTAGGACTAACCTGTCTACTCGGGCATCTCTGGGTCCTAAATCCTTCGGTTGTGTGACCGGAGAAGCCAGCTCCAGCCTCAGCAAATTGTGATCACTGTCGTCCCTTGCGATAATCTCGAGGTCGATAACCTTTGACCACGACTGTGTCCGAACCATAATGTAGTCTAGACGCGATTCGTGGCCCTTTTTGTTGTATGTGCACCTGGAAGGAGTATCTGAATTGGTGCGTCCGTTACAAGCCCTGATTGAGTGGCTTAGTGTGAGGGCCGTTATTTGGACCGCTAGAGGGGACCAGGACCTGATGTGAGGAGATTGGACTTGCGGAATGGACCAGTAATCATCCTCAGTTGCAAGTGCACCATGGTCCATCCCCGGTAAGGGTTCAAAGTGGCAGTTAAAATCTCCTGCTACTAGTAAGGACACATCCGTAGGGATGGAGTACAGAAAATTTGATAGTTCGTCGACCGTAGTAGACTCACTAGATAGGCTGACAGGCCTCGAGTAAACATTCACAACAGCCAGCTTGAAATTATTGGGCCATTTCAGGATTACACACTGTATATCGTCCGAGTGTGTGCTAACAGACTCGGCTGAACAGCCCAAGTGAGTTGCCACTCATATGGTAAGACCCCCAGACGGTCGACCCTTACCCCCCCATCGTGCAGGTACATGAAAACCCGCAAATCCCATTCTCCTTTCCTCAGTTCTTGCCCAGGTCTCCTGGAATAGACATATGTCCATTCCATCGATAAACGTTCCCCATTCACCGCTCACTACTTTACTATGTAGGCCCGCAACATTCCAAGACGCAATTACCATGGATTAAGTTTAATAAGAAATCTTTAATAGAAGAAAGTTTCTTCCCAATCTTTTCCCAAACACTTTCAACCTCCAGTGGTGTAATTTCCTCATGCAATTCAGTTATATTTTTAATGTAGATTTTCAGATCTTTACTTTCGTCAGGAATGTAAGTACAACAATGTTGAACTTTCAGCATTCCACAGACTCCACCCTCTTTTGCCAATAATATGTCAAGGGCAAGTCGATTTTGCATTACCATAGCACGCATGGCAACCATTTCAGTATTTACCAATAAAAATCCTCCAGCGGTGCTTGTTGACAAGCGATCCACTACTGTTGATAGTTTTCTAATTTTGTGTGCATTCAGAGATATTCCCACTGCTGGTATCAATGCTCCAAAAATGTCTCCTACAATTTCTGACCAAGATTCTCTCTTTCTGCGAGCTAATAGACTACCTAATTTATGTAGACCATCTTCTCCTCTTCCCATGTGGAATATCTTTGGGAAAACTAGACCTACATAACAATGATCTGGCAAACAATAATATGCCTTGTTTCCGCAGATAAAATATAACCCAGGAAAAACTGGATCATTTCCTCCTTTAAATCCCCATCCACCCATGATTCGGTATGTATCATGGCACTCACTATTACCTTCAAAGTAATTATCATATGCAGTTTGATTCCTTCTAATACACAACTTCCCTTTCTGAGGCCAATCTAAAGCCATAGTTGGACTAGCTTCTCCCTTCAAGTGTTTTTCCATTTCAACATCCCAGACTGTCTTTGCCTCGTTTCTCTCAGATGCTTTCTTTTGCATTTTCAATCTCCTTTCTTCAACCATATCCAAGAACGTCTTTTCTTCTTTCTTTAAACTGCAAGTCAAATTATTTCTAAACATATATTCTAATGTTAGTTCCTTAGTTTCTAAGAAAAATTCACCTAACACCTTTGCAGGCTTTACTTTATTTAATTTGTTAATCACAGGTACTTGTGAAAATATGTTATCTACATCTGAAAAATAATATTCTAACTTCCCTATTTGGTAAAACAGACTAGCTATTACACTACATGTTATTCCATATGTTACTGGGAGGTGATGGTAGGTCACTCCCTCCGATACAGATGCAGGTAACTGCATACAAACATAGCAATCCCTCACATCTATTGTCTTTACATATTCATACAAAAGTTTTGAAAACACATTGTTAGAGAAATCATTTATAGACCTGTCTTTATGTAGACAGTGTCTATCTATTCTAGTCGGATATACTTTCAGAACCTTCTCTATATTAGTTTTATTCTCACTATGTCCTTCTATTGTGTCTATCGTAACCTTAAATAAAATCAATAATGCTAACACACTCCATAGAAGCATTAGTAATCCTGTACAACAACAACACATTTTAAACCATCTTTTTAAAAATACACATTTAGCTTTTCTACTTTCTGTGTTTGAGATTTTTGCAAATGATCAGTGTATTTTGACTTAGCATCTTCTACTTCACAACTAGTTTTGTCTAACCCAAGTCTCTAAGCACCTACTTGGTTCTATCAGTTATGTCCTTTCCTGTATTCTACCTTCTTTCCATTAGCAGCTCTTTCGTCTTGTTCAGTTTGGCATTTGATCGTCTTTCACTTTTCTCTCATAATCTTGATAGAGAACTTCCTGAACATCCGTCTCTTCTCCAATATCGGACAAGATAACTCTCAGGATTTCCGATTCTTCGTCTTCCTCAACCACTTCCGGTACAGTTACCTCTGGATTTTCTTGGCTAGCCGCCTCTTCTTTTATTTCAGGCAGGGCCACATACGACCATTTTGGCGACTTCTGGTTGGTCTTTCTTGCTCTTTTGTTTTCGTCTGTTGTAGTTCATTTCAAATTTTTCGATTTTTCTTGACTTGATACTTCATTCACCTGCTCTGCTCTTGATGAATTCACTCGTGTCAGTCGATATCTTAATCTCTTTATCTTGTTAGGCCAGATTTCATCTCTTGCTGATCTTTTCGATTTATTTCCTTTATCATTCTTTTCAGCTCTCCATGCTCTTTTTCTCAGGACTCGACCTTCTGATACTTCCTCATCACTTACCTCTGATTCTGTTTCAACTTGCTTTTTGCTTTCAGCTGTTCTTCTTTCCACCACTTCTTTTAATTTCCCTACTTCTGTCCCTCCTTGTGTTTCTTGCACAATATCTTCCTGCTGACTAACTGTCCCTTCTCCTAACTGGATGTTGGAATTCCCTACAACTCCTCGGGGGTCTTCCGCAAGAATCTTTCCCTCACTTTCTGTATCTGGCACCTGTTCACCTATTTTTGTTACTTCGGGTGGAATTTCTCTCAGTTTTTCATCAGGAATTTCCTTATCAATAACTTCTTTGATTGTCTCTTCACTGCTTTTCTTTTTTCCGAAGCATACCGTTATCTGTTCAGTCTCTGAGTCTGAGCTGGTATCAGAAATCTGCAATCTTCTTCTCAGGGGAATATTCTCCGGGGCAAATGTCAAGTTTGGCTCTATCTCCCCCCTTTCAGGATTTTCTCTTGTTCTTACTTCTTCAGTATCCGATGCAGAGCTACTTTCTGACTCGTCATAATATTCTCGTTCTTGATTATCCACTGGATTTGGGATTCTCAATGTATGACTAGCATGGATCCAGTTCTTGATCCCAGCACACTTCACAGCTGTTGTTGTAGTCAAAATCACTTGTCGTGGTTTTCCCCAATGTGGGACCAGACAGTTCCTTCTTCTTTGTACTTTGATTCTCACCCAGTCTCCTGGGCTCAGATTATGAGCTGGCTTCTTTTCAAGGGTGGTGGCATCCAATCCAACCTGATGAAACACAGAATGAACTGCGTCAGCCAGCCCCTTACAGTAATCCAACACCAAGTCATCAGATATAGGCAACAGCTTGTTGACTGGTATGAAAACATGGCGCATTGCTCTTCCCATGATAATTTCATGTGGACTCAAACCTGTGGTTCTATCTGGAAGTGATCTAATAGTCATGAGTACCCGAGGCAAGACATCAGGCCATTTCAAACCTGTGGCTAAACACATTTTTCCCAGTCTTTTTTTAATGGTGCCATTCATTTGTTCCACCACACCAGAAGCCTCTGGGCGATAGGCACAATGTAGTTTCTGTTGTACATTCAATGCTTCACAAATCAATTTCATGATCTCATTATTGAAATGCTTTCCTCTATCTGACTCACTTGTGACTGGGAATCCGAATCTGGGGATGAACTCTCTCAATAGTAATTTAGCTACTGTGATTCCATCACTCCTTCTTGTGGGATATGCTTCTACCCATCTAGAAAACAAGCAGACCATTACTAGAACATACCTCAACCGATTGCAGGGCGGCATCTCAATGAAATCAATCTGCATTCTGGTGAAAGGCCCTCCTTCTCGACCTATCGTTCCTAGGCTTACCACTGTTTTTCTTCCAGGATTGAACTGCTGACATATAAGGCATCTTTGACAAAGACTCTCAGGTACAAGTCTAAATTTTGCATTGTACCACGTTTGCTTGAAGGACCGAATCATCGCGTCCCTCCCTATGTGTCCCTGTCCATGATCCATCCCTGCCATGGCAGACACCATGCTATCAGGCATGTCTGGTCTTCCATCTCGATAAACCCACACATGATCTGTTTCCCTTGGTGCACATCCTGCTTTTACCCACTGTCTCATTTCCTCATCTCCTGTTTCTTCCTGCAATTGCCTCACTTCTTCCCAGGTACCCACAATGTTACTAAACATTAGAGGTAAAGAATTCATCTCCCTCTCTTTAGCCCTGTTTACTGAGTTCTGATTTCGAGCACAATATTGGGCCATATCGTTGGCATATTTGCTTCCGACTGTGATATAGTCAGCGGTTTGCACATGAGCAGCACACTTCACAACAGCCAATTGCTTTGGCAGCTGTATTGCCTCAAGCAACTTCCCAACTACTTCAGCATTCTTTATAGGAGTTCCACTTGAAGTCATAAATCCTCTCTGCAGCCATATCTGGCCGAAGTCATGCACCACACCAAAACCATACTGACTATCAGTTATCACAGTCACTCTCACATTCTTTCCGATCTTGCATGCTCTAGTTAAGGCTACAAGTTCAGCAACCTGGGCTGATTTTACTCCCTTCAGGTAAGATGCTTCCATTACTGCTGCAACTGTGCATACTGCATATGCTGCATTCAGATTTCCTTTGTCTGTTCTCAAACATGACCCATCTACAAACATTACAAAGTCATTCTCAGACAAAGGTACATCTTTTATATCAGGACGTGGTTTGGTACAGAAATCGAGTACATCCAAACAATCATGATCCACTTCGTCCCTGACTTCAACATTCTCAGCATCAGGCAATAGCGTAGAAGGATTCACATTCAGGCATCTCACAAGGCTCACATTCGTTGCACCTAATATGACTTTCTCATACTTAGTCAGCCGACTATGTGTCATGAACTGAGTGCGACTCCTTGTTAAAAGGATTGTCACATCATGAGGTACAAACACTCGCACAGGATATCCCATCACAATTCCCTCACTCTGTTCCAGACTTTTACAAGTAGCAGCTACTGCTTTCAAACAACCTGGCAAGGCTACAGCTACAGGGTCTAGCATAGCTGAAAAATATGCAATTGGTCTTCTCAATTTTCCATGTTTCTGTATTAATACAGAAAGTGCACATCCATTCCTCTCACTGCAGTACAACTCGAACTCCTTATCATAGTCAGGCATTCCTAATGCTGGTGCTTCACACAAACTGTCTCTCAATTTCTTAAATGCTGCTAGTTCTTCCCTATCTAAGTCAATGGGATCTCTCACATCACTTCTCGTCAGGCGTACCAAAGGTTTTGCGATCAGGGAAAAGTTACTTATCCACTGACGACAATATCCAACCATTCCAAGAAACATTCTCACTTATTTTTGCGTCACTGGGGCTCTCATTCCTTTTATTATCCTGATTCTGTCTGTTGTTATCTTCCTTAGTCCCTTTTCAATTTTGTGACCTAAATATTGTACTTCTTTCTGACAAAATTGCATTTTTGATTGTGACACTTTAAGTCCTCCATCTGCCAAATGATTTAGCAATGCTATGGTGTCCATTACACAGGCTTCTCGAGTTTTCGATGCCACAAGCAGGTCATCGATATACTGGACTAGCGCTGAATTCTCTGGCATTTCTAAATCTTCCAAAGACTTTTTCAATATCTGATTAAATATCGAGGGGCTTTAGGTATACCCCTGTGGGATTCGGCACCAAGCCAAAATATGTTCGCCAAAACGAAACGCTAAAATTTGCTGGCTATCATGGTGCAACGGGATGGAAAAGAAAGCGTGATATAAATCAATTACTGTGTACCATTCTGCATCATGAGGAATCTGATACAAAATCACAGATGGATTTGGTACAATAGGACAGCATGACACAACAATTTTGTTTATCTTTCTCAAATCCTGTACTATCCTGAACTTTCCATTAGGCTTTTTCAGTCCCATAATTGGTGAATTACATGGACTACTCATTATTTCTCTCAAAATTCCTTGTTTAATCATTTTCTCAATTATAGGGGTAACTCCTTCAATTATTTCAGGTGTCAATTTATATTGAGGAACATTTGGGAAACTTATTCCTTCCTTCACTGTTACTTTTACGGGATCCACATTTCTCATCAATCCTACATCTTCTCCTATGAAATCCCAGACTTCTGCTTTCACTGTCTGTTTCAATTCTTTTGGTAATTTGTCAGGGTTGAATACAGCATAGGCTTCAGTAATCTCGGTTTCCATATTAGCCATAGTCATTTTATACAGTACATCTTCATCAGGGGTCTCAAATGCTATACCATCAGGGGTACAAAATATAGTGCAATTCATTTTGCACAATAGGTCTCTTCCTAATAAATTTACAGGACTTGAATCGCACATGACAAAACGGTGCATTTCGGAAAATTTCTCTATATTGACCTTTACTGGTTCTGTGAGATACGTTTTGATCTGTCTGTTGGATACTCCAACCACTTGGATTGTTTCATCCGAGAGAGGAAGATTCTTAACATCAGCTGACCTAAGAGTTGATCGAGTAGCACCAGTATCTACCAGGAAAGTAATATTTTCGTCATTTACCTTTCCGTCCACAAAAGGGCCTGTCTGGTCTACATCTAGAGTTTCGCCAAGTACGCACTCTTCTTCCTCCCTTCGGCACCGTCAATAACCTTCTTCTGACTCACTCTCATTGCGTTCTAGCCAATACTGCGAAACAGCGCTAGCGCGCGGCAGCTTAGTTACCTGTTCTTCGTTGTAGAATCCTGTCTCATTACTGTATTTCTGTGAATTTACGCTCTGTGGAATAGGCGGTTTTGGCACCTGATTCTGTTGGGTAACAACCTGCTGCTGTCGCTGCGGTTGACCACTCACCTCTTTCTGCACCTGTGGATTCAATGATGCATTATCACCATTAGTATTCGGGGGAAATTTACACTCGGATTTCCAGTGCCCTATTCTTCCGTAATTATGACATGGCCATTTCTTTTTGGCTTCCTCAATATTGAATTGTCCCTTTCCTTTTCCGGTATTAAATCTAGGTTTTGGTCCTGCACTATTTGCTTGTTCAATCAACTGAGCTTCCTGTCTTTCTGCTACTTTTACTTGTGCCCACATAGCTTTTTCTTTTAATTTGCGCTGTTTGGCTTCAATTTCATCACTAAAATACTTTGCATGTCTCAGTACTTCATCTATTTTCTTGTTTTGCCAATCCACTGTATGCTGCTTAATCATTTCACTAATTTCAGGACGTAGACCATATACAAATCTGTATACAAAATGACTTAAATCCTATTCACTCAAATTTTCGTCACCACTAAACTGCTTAAAGGCAAGGATTAACCTTTCATAATATGCATGCACGGACTCCTTATTTTCTTGATGAGTTCGGTCAATTTGTACGCAATCACTCTCTTTGGGAGGTACTTTGTTTTTCAAGAAGGTAATTACTTGTTCATATTTTTTCATCACCTCCGAATCAGGGGCACCTGTCTTTGGATCTCTAAGGTATTCTTTTGTAGGCCAGTCTATTACAATTTTACACCCTGTCCAGAAATCTGCTGGTACTATTATGTCAAATAGGCTATTCAAATCAATCCACAAAACTTTTGATAATTTTACAAATCTGCCCACTTGTCTATACCACTCGACTGGCTTTTCGCGTAGTCGAGGGAAATCATTTGTAAATGCCAAAATATCTTGCCTAGTCCAAGGAACATGTACATATCCTCCTCCTGGAATGTCTCTCATGGGGTATTCTGTCACCTTTTCTTTTTCTCTTACGGGGAAAGCTGCAAATGTTTTCTCTGAGGCATCATCTCGTTTTCTAAACCACCTACTTCTCCATTTATCCACATCTCCCCATTTTCTTAACAAAATGATTATGTCTTTAATCTGGATATTCCGTCCTGTGGTGTTCAAATTTTCAATATCTTTCTCAGTAAAATCTACTCAATATGGTTTTTGCAAAGCTTTTACCTTTTCAATTTTTATACCCATTTCATTTGCTACTTTCTGTAGTCTCTCATGTAGATTCTTTGCTCTCCAAGTTATACTATTGCACAAAAAGAGTAATTCTTCATCCTGATAGGATTTTAATTTTTCTGTGGGGATAGTCCCTACTATTAACTCTTCCAAACCATCCTTAGTTTGGTCACATCTATAGATTGAGATTCTCTGTCTTTTCTCTGCAAGCTCCTTAACCACTCACTTAATTCTTCTGAAGTAGGACCTACTGGTTTTTCTTCATTACCTCGTTCTAAGTCTCTTGGGGTTTCTGATATGGAATCTGTAGTCATTATCAGTCTCTTAACTAAACCTGGATTTGCTATCAAATTTTTAGGCGTACTCTGCTCTGATGTACTGTACTGAATTTATCCTTGGCCTCTCTGTCTGTTTATTACTATTATAAGGAACCGTTAAACAATGTTCATTATCTTTTTGTTTATCAAAAATAGGCATTACTGGACCTATGGTTACGGGAACAGTTACGGCTTCTAAGTATTTAGTCAACTCATTAATCTTTTCGGTTAACTCTAAAGTGTTTTTTTCTAAGTCTGCTGAATTTTCACTACTTACCTTACTATCCTGTTTTCTCTCTATTTCTCTGAAAGAATTATTTCTCCCTAACTTTTGGGGTACTGGTTCAGTCTTAATGACTCGCAAAGTCTCTCTCATTGGGGCACTTGGTGTCAACATGTCAGACTCTGGTTGAAACGGGGTGGATTTTTATAAAACATGTACTCAAGAACATCATCCTCAGATTCATTCACTTCATACCCTCCTGATTCTATATTATGTCTTTTTCCCGAACATTTTCTACCACTGACTTCTTCAGCATGTCTCACAGGAAACAAACCATCAGTCCTATTTGCATTCCGCCATCTCCTCATTCTGTCATCTTGATTCTCCTGTCCATGTGATCTACCAAACATGTACCTATATCTTCCGCCAGTCTTCTGTCTCTCTCTGTCATGCATCTCATCTTCCCATTCCATCAATGCTTCAAACTGTGTTGGTCTAGGTCTCGGTTCTAGATTCATCATTCTCTCTCTCACATTTCTCAAAACCGCTAAATTAAAGGAACCATGCTCTGGAAATGCCAAAACTCCATCATCTTTCGTATACTTCGCCCAATTGTCCAGCCAAATACAAGTATGATATCCGTATTTCGCAACCATAAAGGATGCGGGCGATTTCGGTGGTGGAAGCAACTGTCCCTCTCTAGTCACAATCGGTTTGTCCTTTTTAAATAATCTCTTGATTTTTCCAAACCAGGACTTTTTCTCTTTCTCTGGTGGATCGTAATACATCATTTTGACTTCCGTGTATCGCTAGTTTTTCCCTACGACTATTCTAACACACCAATCCGGTGCGTCTATGTCACTTCTGCAATTCTCCAATCCCAGCGCGATTCACACTAACGCACCAATCAGCAGCGTCTACGTCACCCTGTAATTCTCCACTCCTAGCGCGGCATACACTAACACACCAATCAGGGATGTCTATGTTTCTTACTGACTAGCCAATCCCAGCGCGGTCTTTCTTGCATCAGCTTTTCTCGCTTCTGCAGCTCCTGCTCCTGCTGACCCCTCCTTTACAAACTTTATCGGTAAACCTTTTCTTACGTTCTTCTGACTTACAAATCTGTTAGTAACGAAATAAAAACACCACCATTGTCTGTTTCGCTAACCAAAGAATAGCCAATTAACATTTTCACAAGAATTCCGTCTTTCCCAAGAGTAGCGCTTACCTCTGCCCTACTACGGAATCGTTACTTCTGTTGATAAAGTAGCACATCCCTCTACTTCACCCTCCTAGCAAGCATCAGCTAACCGTTTCTCCAGAATTAAGACACCTAGTTGGAGACGTAATGCTCCTGAGAAATAAAACCAGAGTTTCACAATTAACCTGAATGCAATTTCATTCACGCACTTTCATACAGAAAATGTAGTACATTCACACAGAATTCTGTCTTTCCCGAGAACAGCGAACAGAATTATGACATTTGTTAATAAAGTAGCAATTCCCTCTACTTTATCCTTCTAACAAGATTAGGGAACACCTATTACCTTTCCAGTGATAAGCATAATCAGAGCTCCTTTTGGACTCCTGGTACCTAAGACCAAAATTTCACAGGTGACCTTCGCTACCATATATTTCTCTCATACAGAAAATGTCCCTAATGGCAACACACAACGATGTTACCGAATCGAACCCAGACAATGCGTCGTGCAACTCCAATCGTCACACGTTTTCCCTGTGTACCTACAGGGCAACAACAATTCCGTCTTTCCCGAGAGCAGCGCTTACCTCTGCTCTACTACGGAACCGTTACAAACTTCCGACTTCCTACATCCCAGAAGCCGTCAAACAACATAGAACTCGAAGTGACTCAACATAGAATGTTAATACATAAACCAATACTAATCAATAATCAATAAGCAATTTACGAGCAGTAATCACCAAACCAAAACAATATAACCATCATCTTGCTACCAGAAAAACTGATGGAGCACAAAAACCCTAGTAACGGGGAAAACAAACCCTGTACCGGTATCCTCCCCTGCGTCACAGATCCGACGTTACACTAACTCATTCACACATGCAGTCATTGGTGGGGCCCATAACAGCAACACTCACACTAACCATTCACCATTAGATCTTACCCTTCTTAATAAACAACAAACTCATTATTTCTTGTTAATCAGTATCTGTTTATCTAAAATTTCTCGTAGAGTTAGGTTCGCATTTGAAAAGTTTATATCAAATTTCAAGTAAATCGCAGAACATCATATTTACCTAATCTGACTATCTGAAGTCCTCTAAGTCATTGGGTCTGAATATTAAAATCTGTCGTCATTCGTCTAAAAGTTCAAAGTTCTTTGCTCAGCACACTACTGTCTCAAAGGATCGGTAAAGACCAGAGAGGTGCAAGCATCTGTCAGTGCCCATAGAATTAGGAAAAGTTTGCAGTCATCAGATAATTGGGCAGCATCCGGACCATCTAGGATTCAGGAAAACGCAGCAGTCACCCTAAGTAGTAGAGTTCGCGTAGCGTCACCGTCGTCGTCGTTGTCATCGGAAAGAACGATTGAGACCCTCTCTATTCTACCGTGTATTTTTATAATAAAATCAAAGCAAGAAGATACATTTCGTTATTTTAATGCGGTCGTGATTGGTTGGTTTGAGATCGTCCGATGGAATCTTTTCGGGATTTTGGTACAGTTCAAAGGGTGATGTCATAAGTTCATTTAAAGTCAGTCCGTACTGGTTTACTGTGAAAGTCTATTGTCTTTCGTCTTGGCCGTCATCCCACAGTGTCCTTGCTTTGGTACACGGAGATCAGGGTTCACAACGAGGTCTGGAAGACTTTATCACTTCTGCGCACTTCACCCCATGCCTCGTGGGACAGTGGCCACTTCGTCGTGTCGTGCCAGTGGCCATTTTGGAATTTAGGCTCAAACGCCAACTTAAGCGAAACAAACACAAAAGAGTAATTAATGCATAGAAATAAAAAATCTAATGTTAACCCCTTACTAATCCCTCTATGTGCTTGTATTTATCTAGCGTATAGCAAATTTAAAGCAATTATATTCACCCTTTTGGTCCTCCTCTCGAGCAACATTACAGAGACATCACAAAAGCAACATATATCATGCAGTATTCTATTTATTACATATACTACTGTTAGCATGCGTACGGATTTTAGTCATAAAGGGTATTTAGCCATGCAATATGCAATCCCATGTGTAATTTGGATATTAGTAATGTTGGTTTAATATTCATGCAAACTCATTTAATAATATTATAATTCATAGATTATTCAATTAGTATTTTCATGCAGAATGGGGGAGGTATACAAAATTTTGTAGTACCCACTCCATCACACCCATAGGCTCATCTTCACTCTCATCCTTCTCCTACGCGTGGCCTCGCCTTGGCGGAGCAGCTCCTGGCTCTGCACATGAAGGGTTTGAAAAAAGCATGAATTTCAATAGGTAAGTCATGAATGTGAGATACATACTACAGCTGAGCTTAGGCAGACTACACTCAATATGTCCAATCAGGATTACGCGCTATACATAGTGAAAATGTACCGCATCACTAGTCTTTGTAAACTACGTTATCTACATGAGAATTTGGTTTTGATCTCACTCTCCTGTCAATCATTAAATTAGGGTTTTAATCCAGGTTTTGCATTGAAAATGAGCGGCAAGTCCTTCCTTTCAAGATCATGCACTGTCTAGAAGTTTGTCCTTCATTCCTACAGCCCACACCAGCACACTATGGAACCGTATAAAGCCTGTGGATGGTTGGTTTACCTTAGTGGCCTGCACAGCACTTTTAGTTTAAAACATTAAAGTAAAACAGAATCAAATGTGGGGGAAACTTGGCAAAAAAGCAAAATTCCTCAGAGTTAAACGTTGGATTTGATATTGACATTTGTACATCTCCACTGATTGGTTGGACTTCTTTGGGTGGTCTGGTTTGCTTGATGTCTGTCCAACACTGCACTGGACACTTCCCTGGTGGTATGCTAGCTGTGGTGGCTGTGGATCTGTATTCGGAGTTGGAGCCTGTGCCTGTCCGGCTCAGAATGTAACTCTGTAGGAGTGAGCCTTCTCTCGGTCCATCTACCTCTTGCAGACTTCTAGGTGTAATCTTCAGTTTACCATGAGATAGCTGAGTAGGTTACTATCCCAACTGCAGTGATGTGTGTAGCCTGGACAGGAGGATCCTGCTAACCCCCTGTGATCATCGGTGCAAGGTCGGCGGCGGGGGGTGGGGTGAGGTTAAATAAAAAAATGGTTTCAACTTTCCTGCTTGCCGCGTCCTTTTTGCCACTCCTCCTGGTCGCGTCTCTCCTCCTCCCGACGGCAGAAACACCAGCAGCCTGGAAGCACCCAGGCTCCCTTGAGCCAAACACAATGCTGCAATGCAGCGTTGGGATTGGTCTGAGCGCCGTGGCTAGGCGCTCTGACGTGGCATAGGGGCCTGAGCCAGTTCTCCACCCAAGCTGTAATGCAGTCGGGTGGAGTACAGGGAAAGTGCGCATGACTGTTATGGTCGGCCCGAGAGGGAGTAACCACTCCTCGGCTGCTCTGTCTGCCCCACCCACCCTGCCTCGCTGTCCTGCACGAAAAAAGGAAAAATAAAATGATAATAACTGAGTTGTTATAATTTCATTTTTTCTTATACCGATGAAAAAAATGGTGGGCGATGCTCCTCCGCCTAAGAGTAGGAGCCGCCACTGCCCAGATCGCCTTAATAAATGGGCTGAATGTAGCAATAACAGCTCAATGACGCTGCTCCGAGGCATCATTTGAATAAAGATGCTGCACATCAAACTTCTGGCGCACCACTGCTTCCTCAATTTGTGAAAAGGTGATTGGAGTATGCCAGAGAGTAGACCCGTGTGATGGTACCCCCTCCATTAGCTAACCGGACGCAGCCTATGGCTTGGGCCTGCCCACATGCACTTGTAGCCAATGATGAGTTAAGAAAGGCTACTCTTAAAATGCCCATCCACCAATGTGCAATAGAGATATCATGTGTCGCTTCAATGATGTCATGGGTTATGATAATCGTCATGTGACAGATTACATCACCAGACATGCAACCAATGATGTCATCCGTTGCGTCATGTGTGAGGCTGTGCGCAGTGTATTGGGGAGAGTTTTATGAATGCATAGCTAGCCATAATTGGTGGCTTTCATTGTTTCATTGTTTTTACATCATATCTTAAGTCCCACATTTTTTGTCTTTTGAGTAAAGATAACCTTCCATTAACAACGTTGCTTTATTGTATAGATTTATATTTATCTCTATACATAATTCATTTCTTCGGGGCCACAAAGGTGAGACAGGATGCACATGTAGTGACGCTTGCATTGCTGGTGCTAATGGCCACCAGTGGTTCACGTTCTGGTCGAAGGGGGTGCGCGTTTTTCCCGCGCATGAAGACTCAAGCACCCTGAGGTAAGGGAGCTGCCCGGGAGCTGCCTGGGTGCAGGGATAGTCAAAGTCTCAGGGTCCTTCCTGGTATCACAAGAACCCTGCTCAGTCCTCAGTCTGCACGGAATGAGCCAGGGCCGGCTTTAGGGCAGTGCGACCGGTGCAGCCGCACTGGGCTCTGACCTGGAGCGGGGCACAGACCTGGGGGGCGGAAGGGGGGAGGGGGGTGTTTAGCAACAACTTACGATTTAAAAGCACCTTCTGCAGAGTTCCTTTTGTGTCCACCTTTCAGGCAGCAATGAAAAATGTCAAAATAACGGTTGTGATTAATGTTCCTGCTAGAGAGAGTTTTGTCTAGGGCAGTTTTGACTCGCCATAAAGTAGCACAGAGGGTTAATATACCTGCTGCAAATAACAGATCTGTATTTTATGTGGATAGCTGAGTGGATGAGGGAAGCCAGACTTTACCAGCGCTTTAAAACAGATGAAATGTATGTGAGAGAGGGTCAATAGAGAGATATGGGGCACTTTTGTAAGGTGGTAGGGAGGGAATCCGAGGATGAGTTCATGGGGGGGTAAAAGTAATTGATGCCCCGAGCACCAGTGCTAAAGTCCACCCTGGAATGAACCTCTCTGTGCTGGCATCGAGGTGCCCTCTGCGGGCTGGCTTACCATTGGCAAGAGTAGCCTGTAAGCAAGCAATGCCCAGGAAACGACCCTACCCCTCCCTACCATCTTCTGGCACCACTGTAGAATCCATTAGCTCTGCATAATTAGATTTTTCTCAATTACCAGATTATGATAATTAACACCTCATTTGTAACAGCACGCATCTAAAGCGCGCCAACCTTGGTACCAGGCCAACAAACACTTTAAGGATGCAAGCTGTGCAGGGTGCACAGGCGTCTGTGCGTAAATATGCAGAGCGTGGAGCCAGGGAGTGGTCAACTTCTAACCGGGTGGAACCTGGGCTGTGCACTCACTGCTGGCAGATCAGCCACCCCAACCACCAAAGTGGACTGAAGGTTTCATGGAGTTCCAGTCCCGCTCAGTCCTGTATCACTTCAGCCCAGATTTGCAAAACAGCAACGGAACGCAGTGCAGAAACCAAAAATGCTACGCCGTGCTGCGTGAACGTGAGAAAGCGCCGTATTCACGGAGATTTGGCTCTCTCCTTCCCTCTTCCTAGCGCCAGCGCAGGTTTTAGCTGCTGCGCGCCAGTCGCACACCTTAGCGCCATAGTGCAAGGGCGTGCGCCTTAGTCTACCATAGGTTTGGTACTGGAAGGCAACTCATCTAGTAGAAAATACTACGCTAAGACACACTTCAAAGCTTTTCCTACTTTGAGTGTGTGCTGTACAGTGCAGCACTCATGCAAAGTAGGAAAAGAAAGGAGAAATACATTTTTGTTTTCCTCTTATCGCCTCCTTTCAAATGGTGTTAACTTTTGACGCTAAACTCTGTCTACAATTGTTTGTAGATCGGGTTTTGTAACGAAAGGCACCGGTGGTTGCATGGGACCGCCCATGTACCACCTATGTAATGTCCCCTTGGTGCTAAGTAAAACAAAGCATTGCTTTGTGCTGCTTTGCGTTACTTTCTGGATACTTTACAGGGCAAAACAAATTTTGCACTGGAAAGTAAAGTAGGAAAAAAAAAATGTTGTGCTGATTAGCGTCACTTTTGTGATGCTAATACTAACCCAGCGCAACCTGCTTGGAAATCTAACCCCTGTTATGTCTTTAATACATACGTTAAGATGTAATACCCAGTACTAATCATAACTAGGCCTGGGCAGAATTTTGCTTCCGAGTAATAAAAGTAATCTTGTGTTACTCTTTGACATGGAATTACTGATACTTACGCGATTACTCCTGCTCAGGCTATTTAGACTACTTTGGGGGGGAGGAATCGTAATGCAGGAGCACATTTGGAGAGGGTGAGTGGCCACTTACGCTAGCTATTCGTGCTCAGCTACATTTACTGCTTTTTATTAGTGCAACGTGCATCCCTGCGTCTATTTTGGGGGTAAGAGTGTATTTTGGGGTACTTTGCACTAAGAAACTAGCAGTCAAAGCCAGCAGTAAATTGAGGGAAAATTCTAGCTCAAGAGTACATTTAGTGAGCACGAGTGGCCGCTTGTGGCCGCTATTCGTGTTCTGTTGCATTTAGCACTATTTCTTTATGCAAAATGCGCCCTTGCGTCCATTTTGGACTAGAGGCGGCAGTTTAGCGATACGTAGTAGCGCTCAACACAGAAATACTCTTCTCACGTAATTTGATTTGATTTTGGGTCTTACAAAGCGCTCTCAATCCCTGAGGCGTCTTGGCGCTGATCCAAAGCAGGAGAATGTGCAAAGCGGAGACGAACCAATGTCTGACCGTGGAAAAGTTATTCCCTGTAAAGCCAGGGTTTTATTTTTTCCTAAAAATAAGAAGAGTGGGGGCTGTTTATAAATATAGAGAAAGTTCATTCCAAAGGAGTGAGGTGTTTTTCACAAAGCCTTTGCCACCCCAGGTGGTCAGTCGGTGTTGGGACTACCAAGGCAGGATTGGAGCACTGGCATAATGAAACCTGAGGGGGCCTCCCTGCAAGGCACGTGGAGGGCCCCCCTCCGGGCTCAATCAGGAGCTCTGCTGAGTGCTGGGCTGAGGGGCCCCCAGGAGCTTGGGGGCCCCCCGCAGCACGGGGGCTGCGGGGGTCTGTGTTACGCCCCTGGATTGGAGGCCTCTGTAAGAAGTGTACCAGCTGAACTTGTCTTTAAAGTACTTGGGACCTGTTCTGGCCAAGGCTCTAAAGGCAATGCAGAGTGATTTAAAAACAGCTCATTTTTTCACAAGGAGCCAATGAAGCTCATTCAGGGCTGGGGTTGCAGAGTGGAATTCAGGCAGATGTTGAAGCATTCTAGCTGCAGAATTCTGTACAGTTTGCAATTTATGCATGCGATAAACATGCAGATTGAGATAAAGGCCGTTGCAGTAGTCCTTGCATGAATGCATGCGATAAACATGCAGATTAAGACAAATGCCGTTGCAGTAGTCCATGCGTTAATGCATGCGATAAACATGCAGATTAAGATAAAGGCCGTTGCAGTAGTCCATGCGTGAATGCATGCGATAAACATGCAGATTAAGATAAAGGCCGTTGCAGTAGTCCATGCGTGAATGCATGCGATAAACATGCAGATTAAGATAAAGGCCGTTGCAGTAGTCCATGCGTGAATGCATGCGATAAACATGCAGATTAAGATAAAGGCCGTTGCAGTAGTCCATGCATGAATGCATGCGATAAACATGCAGATTAAGACAAATGCCGTTGCAGTAGTCCATGCGTTAATGCATGCGACAAACATGTAGATTAAGATAAAGGCCGTTGCAGTAGTCCATGCGTGAATGCATGCGATAAACTTGCAGATTAAGATAAAGGCCGTTGCAGTAGTCCATGCGTGAATTCATGCGATAAACATGCAGATTAAGATAAAGGCCGTTGCAGTAGTCCATGCGGGAATTCAATGCGATAAACTTGCAGATTAAGATAAAGGCCGTTGCAGTCGTCCATGCGTGAATGCATACGATAAACATGCAGATTAAGACAAATGCCGTTGCAGTAGTCCATGCGTGAATGCATGTGATAAACATGCAGATTAAGATAAAGGCCGTTGCAGTAGTCCATGCGGGAATTCAATGCGATAAACATGCAGATTAAGATACAGGCCGTTGCAGTAGTCCATGCGTGAATGCATGCGATAAACATGCAGATTAAGATACAGGCCGTTGCAGTAGTCCATGCGTGAATGCATGCAATAAACATGCAGATTAAGATACAGGCCGTTGCAGTAGTCCATGCATGAATGCATGCGATAAACATGCAGATTAAGACAAATGCCGTTGCAGTAGTCCATGCGTGAATGCATGTGATAAACATGCAGATTAAGATACAGGCCGTTGCAGTAGTTCATGCGTGAATGCATGCGATACTAACAAGACTACGAAAGAGGGACCCTGAGTAAGTTAAATGGGTGAGGAAGTAATCAGGGAAATAAAGTTATCAACAAAAACAAGCTAAACTTCCTACACGTATATACTTCAATAATGGGCAATATGTCCATACAATAGATCGAACCCACAGACCAAAAGTGTACGAAAAATAATTATTAATTTATTAAATCATTTCATTTTCATAATGTTTATGTAGCAATTTTTGTCATCTCTTTTAAAAAAAATAAAAAATATCATACAAAATAAGTGACAGTGATGAAATAAGACACATCCTCACCAGCACAAAACGTAGAGACAAGAAAAAATAACAATGACAAAACATGAAAGAATCAAAGATCTGAAAATAAAAAACAACAATAGCAGTGTTACAAAACAGTGAGCAACAAATCAAAATACATTAAACAATTGCTAAAAAGTACACAAAAGACAAGCGCCGACACGCGTTTCGGAGATCTTATGATAACTCAACAGCTCCTTCTTCAGGGCGCACAAAGTGATTCGTTTAGTGGAACGCAAGTTTTAAATCTTCATTTCCAACGTCATTTCGTTATAGTGCCGGGTTTTATTTAACATTAGAAAACTGTTGGTCTGTGGGCAAAAGAGAATTTGGGATAAATATCTAAGCATTACATAGGGCTGCAGCTGGATAAAGGAGGAGGGAGAGTAGCTAATCTAGGCATTACCAACAAAGTAAGAGACCGCACCAAGTGAGTTTGAATAATCATATTAAAAACTAAAGAATTGTTTTTAAAGAAAATGAGAAAAAACAAGAAGTGAAAATAAAAATAAAAAAGTTGAAAAAAGATGAAAAAAGATAGCTATCAGTAGCACCAGCCACCACACCCTCATAAATAAGAATATAAAAACCTACTTGAAAAAATGGATGGATACCCTGCTAGGGGGGGAGCCAGACCGGTCTTATCACTTCAAAGAGTTACTCGCAGCTTGAAAGGGCAGAATTAGAAAAGAAACAACATCAAAACAGTCCGCATAACCAGACATATACAGAGTTGCTTAATGAGTTAAAGGATTTATAAATCAATGAAGTACTAAATAATTGCTAATATCCAATATGTTGGAAAACAACCAAGCCAAGTATACAGCAGAATAAAGCTACAACAATAAAAAGAAAGGCAGAAAATAAGTAAATCTCAAATACATGAAGTAACCCACAAGTGAGTCCAATAGACAATATTAATGTGATCTATTGTATGGACATATTGCCCATTATTGAAGTATATACGTGTTGAATGCATGCGAAAAACATGCAGATTAAGATACAAGCCGTTGCAGTAGTCCATGCTTGAGAGCACCAGTGCAATGAATACTGCTTTCAGAAGGTCATGTGGAATCAGATTTACTTCAAGGTTTTTACGACACAAAAGGAGGAAGAGGTGACAGCATGAACCTGTCTTTTATGAGTTCATCTGTTGTCCAGCTGGACTCCTAAGTTCCCGACTTTATTCTTAGGGGTGGGAAGAGCCCCCATACCTTGCGGGCCCAGAAGCATGTGTTATGACCGAACAGCATCACCTTGGTTTTAGTCGTATTTAGTTTGAGGCAGTTTTTGCCCATCCAGTCACTGACTGCCGATGTACAATTCCGAAAAGGTTAATCAATGCCACGCTTGGAATGGGAGAGTGACACAACTATATGGGTGTCATTGGTATATGATACCAACGAGAACCCAAAGGATCTGATGAGTGCTGCCAACGGGGTGAAGTAGACATTGAATAAGGATGTGCTCAAAGATGAACCCTGGGGAACAGCACAGGAGTCTAGGCTTACCGATTGGACTCTAGAAGAAAGGAATGATTTAAGCAGAGCAATAGCCCGATCTTTAACCCAAGTGTGTTCAGTCGATCGACCACACGAGTGTGGTTGACTGCATCAAAAGCGGCAGAGAGGTCGAGTAAGACCAGGGCAGCTCTTCTACCACTGTCCAAGGTGGCGTGACTTTCCTCTTTGCAACTCTAAGGGCAGCCTCCGTGCCATGTCCAGTCCGGAACCCAAACTGAGATGCATCTAGAAGGTTGTTTTGTTCAATAAAGGATGTTAAGTGTTCGTTCATTGCATTTTCCACCAATTTGGCTCGGAAAGGTAGCCTAGCAACGGGGCGGTAGTTGTTGGTGTCAAGGGGATCAAGATTGGATTCTTTCAAAAGTTGAATAATTCCACAGAACTTCTTAGCTAATTCTGCATTATTGCACCACAACAAGTTTTTTCACGGAATTACCTGAGTTACACCAACCTCTAATTATAACTTCACTTCAACTTTAGGTTTTTCTGTATATCTCTTGGAGTCAACAAAATCTGAACTCAAGACAGAGAAGTATTCTTCGGAATCCAATCTTTTTTTAGGAGACAAATCTCTATTGCTAAAATGCTGTTTCAGAGCTGTCCTTCTAGAATGGTCAGAACAGTCGCCAAGGTTTTCCAAATAACTCTGACAAGCACCTGGCTGCAGTGACAATATACCACAAACGCATTAAAAGGGCACTCTGGACCATGGGGAAATAATGCCTAGTAATTTCAAAATGGCCGCCGACCTCGTAACCCTTATGAGAGCCCTGGGGCTTCATGGGACATGTATTTTTCTTGGTTGTACTCAGGCAGCTCACATACAGCATCATGTAAAGACGTGAAGCCTCTCTGCAAACAGCATAAACACTCCATGCACGCAGCCAGACTTTACTTTGTTTGAATATAATTACTATCTGACAGTTCGAAGCATTGTGCTCACATGCCCTCTGACCATTATGATGTGAGTGCCAGCCACATATTATGGCACTCACTGTCCCACTAAACCACGGCTACACCCCTAGATTAAAGGTGGAGCATATTTGAGCAGGTGGTTTACGGTGCTTGGCACTGGCACTTAATTGTCAACACCGGTGCTTGTGACAGTCTGCAACATGGTGGCACTGTCTGGCAAATTTAGGGATGACAATAATAGTTAATTATTATTTCAATATACATTACAAATGACTATTACCTGCCGGGGAGATCGTCTGACCAGTACCCGGAGGTTATTGCCTGTCCCTGCTCCTTTGCACAGCACTTCGCACTTTACCCACGGCCCCTAGAGGGGCTCAGACGCCATACGGCTCTTGACTCGCTGTTAAAAGGTACTGTGACATTGATTCCTTGATCTTCGCTGCCCCTTATAGGGTAAACGCATACTAACTTGTACATGCACATTTATACGACCGTCTGACATTTATCTTTGTACGGGTTAAGTTTAAACCTCAAGGATTGTTTTTCGAACTGTTGTGGGTTTTTATTTGAATTTTATATTTTGTGTGCATCCGTTTTTTCTTATAATTTGAAATGGGGAAAAGAAAAGCACCAACCACCAAGAACAACAAGCAGCCCAAACCCGAGGTGCGTTCACGTCAGACTTTACTTAATTACCTAATGGGATCCATGGGCGCCATCGAACAACAGGTCATGACTGTAGAAGAGTCATTAAGCACGGGTAACCCAGATCTGGGTGGGAGCACGGTAATAGACGTTACACCACAGATGTGCGTAGCTCCACACACAGACATACCTCAGCGAAGTATAAATGGTTGCATTGTAACTACCCAGGGCACATATCAGGAAGTGACCAAGAATCCGATAGTCAACCACCTTCTAAGCGTGCAAGAAACCCTAATAAGCTACCTAACACAACAGAGGATAAAGGATCTCCAGTTAGGGCAACCCCTATAAATGCACGTAAAAAGCCCCCTAATAAGGGGAAGTCCCTAGCGTCACAAAAATTAGAGAGCAGAGAAAAATTGATAGGTAGCTCTAGTATTCGTACTCAGAATGAGGTGTCCAAGATAAAAGTTAAATTGGACTCCTTGGACATCTTCCTTAGAGCTACATTAGATAACTTAACATGCAGAATCGGAAAAATGGAAGAGGCTTTAAATGTCTACCTAAAGCTCCGAGCCAGGTGCAAGAGCCAACAGATGCGCATAGGAGCCATCAAGCCCAATTTGAAAGTAGCTTGCGATATCACGCCACTCACCCTGCCCCTGATAGTAACAATGACCTGATGTGTGCTCCACAGAAAAGAGTCGAGAAACACTCTACTAACAATCACGAAGCCCGCCCTAATTTAACTCCCTCAATTCCAATAAATCTCACTCACCCCCAAAGCCCTAACCGTAACATCATTAGCTCCCCGAATGACAACAAAGGCGAGTGCCATAAAACACATCTTGACTTACCACCAGATGCCACACCTTATGTAGTGGTGCTAGCTAATGTTCCGAGGTTACAGATGCAGACGCCAGAATCACGGGAGGTTCTTAGGAATAGATCGTTACACTGGTTGGGCTCTAGGACGGACCTAACCGAGAGACTATTCGAAGAATTCAAGATGGCCAGGAGAGTACCGTATGTAGGTAGAGGTCGAAAGAACCTGAACGGGGATTGTGTGGTTTTGTAATTTAAAACACCGCAATTAGTACAGCTAATCCTGAAAAGAGCCGGAAGCTACACTATTACAAGGCAGGGTGTTAACGTAGTACCACTGGGCTACTTCTGTCAAGCACTGAGTAACAACATTGTTACTAATCTTAGGGAATCTCAACCTTTGGGCCTTATACATCATTTTAAGGTGCCCACCTTTAATCGTTTTGAGACATTTAACAATCTTTATCTAGTTGACTGACCAAGAAAGGGGGAACAACAGCACACTGGTACATCTAGTAGTGCAGGCACGTCGTACATTGTGGGTCCACTGACATCATTGCATAATAACAATAAAACTATAGAATATGGTTCCACCATGATAGAAAGCTTAGAGATAGAAGATGATACAGCATATAATAGTTCGCTGGAACCCATCATATTCCCTCCTCAGCAAATTTACCTTATCCCAACCAATTCTACTACTGGGAGGGGTTATGACTGTGGAAAAAGAACAAGGGGACACGTGCCAGCTATTGTTTTAGAATGTAGCAGGCTTAAAACCTAAGGTGTCAAATGTCTTATGGACTGAGTTCGCGAGAAATTTTAATATCATTAGCTTACAAGAAACTTGGGTGATAGATCTTATTCATATAAGTGGCTATAAAACCTTTCACACCCCAGCTACTACATCATTGCATGGCAGAGCTAAAGGGGGTTGTGCACATATATCTCAAACTATTTAAACATAGGGAAAATTGAATCAATCGCCACTGAACCTTATTATCAAATATTTAGTTTGCACATAGTTGGCACTTTTTGTCTGGCTATGTTGAATTTCTATAATAACGCGACTCACGAGACGATCAAAGAAATCTTGAAATCTTTGAGCCGCCATCTACATAAATTACATGCTCATTCGAAGAAGAAGGTTTTCGTGGTTTGGGGTGGGGACGTTAATTCTTCCATATGTAAATATTCTGATAAAGAGGTCTGTGGTTTGACTTTTGAGAAAGATGCCAGCTTTGCCACTTTCCACATACACCGTATGGCGATTCTCTTAATGATATTATGTGTATGTTTGACCTAGGATTTGTTAATAACCTGTGTTCGCCTATGGTTCCTTTTAGCCCTACCTTTAATGGCCGAGGCACATTTTCTACTATAGATTTTACAATATCCTCAAGTAGATATTCTTCACTTGTTAGAAATTTTAAGACTCATGAGATTGCCCTTAGCGACCTTTACCCTCTAAGTGTAGACGTGATGTTGTATAGGCAAGGTGTTAATGCTAGAGCTAACCCCGCCGACATTGTTGATAATGTTTCTCTGAGCAGGCAAAATGGATATGCACTTAGATGGGATACTGTGGATACCGAGGAATTTATCATAAACGTTATGTCGAACTGTAAAAATATGTTTTTAGCGTGTCTGGACGAAAGTTCATCCAGACAAGAAATTATGGAAAACTTTTTGGCCACTTCTAATTATATAAAAAAGTCACTCATTGTAGACGCGAAGAGGAAATCCATTATTAAACAAGGGTGGTTCGACACTGCATGCACAAAGGCATATACTAAACTTAAACTCTCTCTATCCATGCCACAGTGAAAAATAAGGAACACATTAGAGAGGCTAGAAGAAACTATAATCTTGCTCTTAAAACAAGAAAGATTGCCTTAAAAGAGGAAGCCTGGCGTGCTTTGCATGACGCTTCTGAAATCCGCGATTCTTCTGCCTTCTGGAAGGCAGTGAATGCGCCCTTCCTAGCTGACAAGGACGCGGCATCCATAGAGATTGCCATCACCGAATCAGAATGGATACGACATTATACAAAGCTATATAATAACTCGGTATTGGACGCTCAGGGAACTACGCATAACACGGATGTTATTGAACAAGAACTTCCATTGGATTTTACACTTAGTGAAGTTAGTGCGGCAATTAATTCAAGTTTGGGTGGCAAGGCCCCTGGGCCTGACGGCATTCCTGTCGATCTTTGTAAATCAAATGTTGTTTTATGGGGACCACTTTTAACACAGGTTTTTAATGCATGTAGTACCAACTTGCTATGAATCTGTTATCGGGCCAATTTTTAAAAAGGGAGAGAGGACGAACCCTGCTTGTTACTGCCCGATCTTACTGCTGGATTCAACAGTTAAGATCATTAAGCGGGTCCTTTTAGAAAGAATGCAGGTATGGGCAGAGGAACAGTGACCTCCAGTATGGGTTCCGTAAGAGACTAGGTACAGTCGAGCAGCGCCTTAACTTACATATTTTACTGGATAAATATACTAGGGCGAAAAAGGGAAAACTATTCATGATTTTCGCTGATTTAACGGCAGCTTTTGACTGCGTTATTCACGATAAGCTGTGGTCAATTTTAGAAGGTTTGGGAGTGGACATTTTAATAACTGCATTTTTAAGGCAGCTTTACTCAGGGGCAAAGGCTAAAGTCTGATATGGGTTGGGCGGGGAATGCACTAGTCACTTTAGGGTGAGGAGAGGGGTGAGACAAGGCGTGTCCTTGCCCCATTTCTCTTCACTCTATATATAAATTATTTAGAAGCCACTTTAGTTAAGGAATGCCGGGACCTACCGAAGGCAGCGCAGCGCCCCATCCCTGCACTTCTGTATGCAGACAATGCGGTTTTAATGGCCCGTACACCGCTCGGTCTCCAAAGGGTTGCTAACTCCTTTTCTAATTTTATGTTGAACTTGGAGCTCACGATCAACTGTTCCAAAACGTTTACAATGAATTGCGGGGGTGGATCAAATAAGAGGATTGAATCTCTCCACATAGACGCTAAGCCGATAGAGTGCACAAAACATTCTCATACTTAGGGATACTATTTGATAAGACAGGATCATGGTCTGAGGCAGTTAAAACTAGACGCCTGTTGTTTATTAAATCCCTAATGGCATTAGCTAATTTTAGCCGTAAACTAGGAAGACGCCCACCGGCAGAACTCCTATACATCTACAGGGCCAAATGTGTGGCAACAGCCACCTATGGAGCAGGCATATGGGGCTATGCAGATGTAAATACACTGCAGATTGCGGAAAACACAATTTTCAAGTTTCTTTTGGCTCTACCAGAAAGTACCTCAAATTACATATGCCACCAGGAAACGTGTATGCCATATTTGGAGGACACTATTAAGATCCAGCCTGTCCTCCTCTGGCATAGAATCTGGACGTCAGATTAAACAGGTTTAAATTGCTATATACTGGCAGATGCATTATGGACTGATGGTGTGAAACAAATAAGGTGGCTGGAATATGTGAAAATGTTCCTCTCAAAATTAGGATATCCGGAATATTATTCTGAGCCTCATTCCATGCGTAGTGTACCTAGAAAAGCCCTTAAAGCAACTTGTATGTGTTTTTTGGGTGAAATTAGAGCCACTACTGAAATGAGAAAACCTACGGTACAAGCTCACCATTTAACCCTATTGACTTCAACAATACAGCCATATATATCTTTAATAGATAATGATTTTGACCGTTTCCTGCTAAGACGCTTTAGATTGAACATTTTATATAGATCCCTAAGTTTCCCCGAAGTAAATGACTGGTCTGGAGTTCTGTGTAAGTGTCCGTGTGACGACATCTCTGTACAATCGACCATTAATATTATGTTTTTTTGTAAATATTATGTTATACCAAGAAGGAGGTGGATTACCCCTGTTTTAAAGAATTTAATACTTAAACAGTGTCGACCTGCATTTATAGCTTTGCAATTTTTAGAAAACGAATTTATCATTGCATCTGTTATTGCTTTTTTAAAAAATGTTCTTAACTTTCGGAAATCGATCATAATGTGATTTTTAATTTATATATTCAAGTGGCACAGAAATGTTCTTTTAATTACAAATTGTATTGTGCTTTTATGGTTGTCTTTTTACAGTAACCGAATAAAGATACTTGAATTGAATTGACTATTACCTGCCACCCAAGCCATTCTTCTAGCTTTGGGGGCCTGAAATAGTCCAAATTGTCACACTTGTAGGCATGGGATTGTTAGTAGTTGTGTTGTTACCACCATTGGCACGACGGCAGGGGCAATGTGTGGTGAAAAGCTGCAGTGGCCTCTTGACGAGGGCCCTGGCACTTATTTTTTCTGCAAATCAAGCACTACTGCCAATCGCTGAATATAGCGATGCAACAGACAACAGCTTCACTCTCTGCGGGGTGCCCAATCTGTTTTCAACAAAACTTTATACATCCCCTAACACTGTGATCCACACGCTGCCCAGTGATAATGCAATTGTTTCACTAAGGCCTGGACCGGCTGTAGTGACTGCGCCACACCCGCTGCTCTTTATACCATGTCCACTCCCCAAGAATTGCTCCAAAGAACCACAAATGGGGCAGAGAAGACATTCTTCTAAATAAGACATCTGTGGCTGACCCAGCTCCTGTGTCATCCACCCCTCTCCATTCTCTTTTCAATGCCACTCCATGTCAGGTTTGCCCCTTTCACAAGTAGAGCTGTGCCCCTGAGCCTCTACCGCCCTCCTGGTGTCGTGTCTCATCCTTGGATAGCATTGGTCTTCAGCTGTTTGATCCATCTGTGGTATGGAGCTGGGAGACAAAAATCTGGACTAAAAGTTTTAAATAATAAAAGGTATTCATATCTCTAGGTGATACAGTGCAGTGACAAGTCAGTCAGTCCTGAATATATAAAAAATAAAAAAGTGGTGCACTTTTTTATATATTCCAGAAAAAGATTGACTGCTCTAGATAAGCGCCACATTTTAGGATTCATTCACATGTTTGCACAAGAGTCAGCCTAGTGAGTATGTTTATCAATGTTTCGACCTCCAGGGTCTGGACATGGATGAGGTCAGCATCAGGACAGGAGTCAAAGTGAGGATTCAGCAGTCTGGTGTCACAGAGGATAAGATGAGGTCTAAGAAGCAGAAGGAGAGGTCTTATAGAGTACATGTATGCATTTATATGTATGTGGGTAGGCCGACTCTATGGTCCTGTAGCACTGCAGATCTGTAAGGTGTTAGGACCCGAATTAGAGGTGATATAGATTGTATGTATGCTTTTAATGTATGGGTGGGCAGGCTGTATGGGCATGGCAGCAGTGCAGTCATGTAAAGTGCTTTGAGCAGAAGAAGAGGTCATATAGATTACATGTGTGCATTGAATATATGTATGGGCATACTGAATGGACCTAGGGGCACTGCAGCATGTAAGGTGTTAGGAGCAGGAGGAGAGTTACTATAGAATGTAGGCATGCATTTAGATGTATGTGTGGCAGGCTGTATGGACCTAGGGGCCTTGCAGCCATGTAAGGCGCTAATAACAGAGAGAGAATGAGGGGACTGAGTCGTCCTGGCTCTGGCACGGAGGATATACAGTCCTGTGGAGGGCTGTCCTACCACCCTGCGCCACACTGCCAGTGCTCCTACTGGGCATGCCATTGCCCATGCCCTCTGCCTGATCTCCGTGCCTTCTAGCCAACGCCACCTTTGGCCTCAGTGTCTTCACCTGCATGTCCAGAGATTGATTACTTACCCATGCCCTCAGTGCCCCTTTCCCCTGCCACACCTGTGCCTTCATGCTCCTTCTCCAGATGCCTCCCTGCTCATGGTCTACTGGTGCCTTCATGTTTGTGTGGATCTGTACCTCCTGTAATGTTGCCGGGTCATGGGCTGTCCCATAGTCCCAGATCGCACAAAGGGAAAGCAACTGCCAACCCTGTCTGTGTAAGATAATGTGAGTGGCTGGCGCACGCCAGCGAAAGTAACTAAATACCCCGGGGCTCCGGACGTGGTCAGAGAACCACTGATTGTCTAAAGTGCCCAAGTGGTTATTGCAACAAGGTGTTGGGAAGGCCCCTTGCCCCAAACCAACATTGGCGACGAGAGTGGGATCCTTGAGCATGCCATGGTACCCAGGTATTGGCGCACCATGAGATCAAGTAAAAGTACGATGTGACTGTTATGTCTGGGCCTGGACTACTGTTGAACCTGAATTTTAGTTAATGTTTGGGTTATGCTTGTTTGACATCTCCTGGTAAAGGAGGAATGTAATGTTGCTGGGTCATGGGCTGTCCCATTGTCCCGGATCGCACAGGGGAAAGCAACCGCCCACCCCGTGTGTGTACGATAATGTGAGTGGCTGGCGTACGCCAGCAAAAGTAAATAAATAGCCCGGGGCTCTGGGCGTGGTCAGAGAACCATTAACGCTCTAAAGTGCCAGAGTGGTTATTGTCAAGAGTGTTGGGAAGGCCCCTTTCCCCAACATGACATCTCCCCACCACTGCTGCCTCATACTGTGCCACAGTTCTCTCTGTGCCCTCTGCCTCACTCACCTTGAGACGTGGGCACCCTGATTCCTCACCTGTCTTTGCCACTCTTGTTCTCAGTGCCACCCTTGTCACCTGTGCCTTGCTGACAAACATGTGCATCCTTGTCACCCTCGAACCTTCCCTCTTCGTGTGAGTGTGTGTGTGTGTGTGTGGGGGGGTGTGTGTGTGTGTGTGTGTGAAACGTACACTGCGGAATCCTGTACAGTACATGGTGTGTGAGGGATTGGCGGGACATACGTACATGTGTGTTTGTGTGCGTGAGCAACGCAGGCACTGCCCATGTGGTACCTGCCCCACAAGTCTTAAAAAAGATTGACAAAAAAAGATTCTCCAAACAATATGGCCACCATGTTCCGATTGTAGGTAGTTTCTGTCTGATTTTGAGGCGGGGGTACCAAAGAATGCAGAAAAGCAGCATCTGTGCATCTGTGGTGTACCTCTACCAAACCCATAGCCCAAGTTATGACTCCATTCTGAGTACCCTGACAATCGGCTTATTTTAAAAGCGCGAGTGCATCAAGGTGGGTGTCAATACTCCATCCCAACCCCCGACTGAGGTGCAGACTGGTGATATGGTAGAAGTGTGCATTCAGTCATTTAGTCTTTTTCCCACTCACAGCTTCCTCTCCTCCAATGCATGGCAAGGGGGGGCTTGATTTCCCTCACTGTTCTGCTCAACCTCTCCACGCCGGTGTACACAATGGTTGGCCTGTGTGAGTATGTAATAATGAGACAGTAGCCCAAGAGACATCCTCCTGCTTTGTACTTTTTTTTTTTGTTTGTTTTTTTATTAAACATTTTATTGAGGTTAACAATGATTCACAGTCCGATACAATTAATTATGCCATATTAGGGTCAGTACAATCATTTACCAATTCTTGTGTCACAGAGAGTTCACCGCTTATACAATTAGACTTGCTTTTTGACCCAGTCCCTTAAATAGTAAATGCGTTGTGTGACGACCACCAATGTTCTTCTGATGCTTTTTTAGTCACTGAGTCCCTTGGTGGTGGGGTACACAAATTCCCACGATATTCGTTCCATCTGCCCCATACCCTCTTCCATTTTTGAGGACAGCCTCTATTAATAAAGACTGCTTTTTCTGCCACCATGGCCCCGTCTAGGTCAGCACACAATTGTTTATGAGAGGGGGCCACTGGAGCCCCCCACTGCCGAGCAATATTTCGTTTAGCATATGCCATACCCATGGTTGCCCAATTTTGCTGTATGTGGTTCAAGTCTGTTGGATCCCACACATTAAGTAGGCACTTCCTCGGTTCAAGGGCGATCACCTGACCACTAACCTTGGTGAGTGTGTCGACTATGGCCTTCCAATAGGTAGCGATGCGAGGGCAGTCCCATAGTGTGTGGTAAAAGGTACCCTCTGCCCCACAGCCTCTAAGGCAAAGCGGGGACTCCGCCCTTCCTATCTTATAGAGTGTGGTCCTGGTGTAGTAAGTTCTATGCAGTATTTTAAGTTGCACCAATTTTAGCCGCAAAGGGATTGCCACTTCTCGCGAGGAAGCGAGAGCTTCCTGCCAGTCTTGTTCGTCCAGTTTGCCTATTTCAGTTTGCCATTTTTCCCTAAGGGTCTGGCTAGGGTCTGTTTGATTATTGATCAATTTGCGATATGTCAGGGATGTCGCTTTTTTGGTGAGGTGGTCTGTCAGTAGTCGGTCCTCCAGCGGCGAGGCGTCAGGGAGGTCTGTTCCCAGGGGTACCGTTTTTGTGAGAGCGTGCTTTATTTGTATGTATCTAAAGTACTCAGTCCAGGCCATTTGATATGTTGTTTGTAGCTGGGCAAACGTCACCACATCCCCTTTTTTCCATAGGTCCCCGACCACAGAAATGCCTATTTGGTCCCACCGGAAAAAAACCTTTACTGGTGCGTAGCCTGCCCAGCTTGGGAGAATCCCAGAGTGATGTATGTTTTGTCATCACTCCTTCCCAGCCTAACGCCCGCTGTGCCACCGTCCAGATATGTACTGTGTGTGTTGTAGGGCCCCATAGTCCTTTCCTCCGTTTGCTGTCATACACGGCTCCCATAATCCCCTCTGTACCCAAAACGTGCCTATCCATACTTAATGCAGGTTCGTCTTGCGGGGCATGGAGCCATTGGTTAATTACAATGAGTTGGGAGGCCCAATAGTAGAATTTGATATTAGGGAGGGCTATTCCTCCGTCATACCAACTCCTCATAAGCTTACGCTGCACTATCCGAGGGGGCCCTCCCTCCCATAGGAGGTATCCCACCTCCACTTCAATCGCTTTGAAGTAGGAGTCAGGAACAGGTGACGGGGTGTTTTGTAGCGCATATAAGAATCTGAGCAGAGCCATCATTTTGAACAAGGCTGCTCTCCCGAGCAATGTCAGTGGGAGGGATTGCCACCACAGCACATCACTGCGGAGTCTCCGCAGTGGGGACAGGAGATTATGGTCGTAGAACCGTGCGGGGTGTGGTGTGATGTATATTCCGAGATATTTAAATCCCTCCGATGCCAGAGATATTTCAACGCCTGGGGGGAGATGCGGGGGGGGACCCTTAAGCATATACAGAACTGACTCTGTCCAGTTTATCGTATAGCCGGAAACTCTGACATACGATGCGCATATGTCCAGGAGGCAAATAATGGACTTTCGGGGGTTTGCCATGTAAAGCAGGACATCATCCGCATAGAGGGATATCCTATCTTCCCACCCCTCGGTCCAGCGCAGTCCCCGTATTACCGGGTCCCACCTAATCCATGCCACCAGCGGCTCCAGTGCCAGGGCGAACAACAACGGAGATAGGGGGCACCCTTGTCTGGTGCCTCGCCCCAAGGGGAACTCCTCCGACCGTCGCCCATTGACCACCACCTGTGCCAATGGTTTTGTGTATAGTAACCGGATCCAGGCACAAAAGTTGGGCCGAAACCGAGATGTTGCAGCACGGCAAAAAGAAAGGGCCACTCGACCCGGTCGAAGGCCATACTTGCATCCAGAGAGAGGATGACCGCCTCTTCCTGTATGGTGTGTGCCCTTGCCAGCACCCCGTGGAGCCTTCGCAGATTCATTGCTGTATTTCTGCCTGGCATGAAGCCCGACTGGTCGGGATGCACCAAGGTCGCGAGATGTGGTTATAGTCTGGTGGCTAACACTTTGGCAAGTGTTTTGCCTCGGCGTTGAGGAGTGAGATCGGGCGATACGATGAACAGTCCTGTGGCGGTTTGCCCGGTTTTGGGATTGCTATAAGAGTGGCCAGCCGTTGGTCCCTCGGGAGTATCCCTTCCTCTAGGCTGGTCTTGAACATGTTCAGTAAGTGAGGAGCCAGCATGTCCGACTCCTTCTTATAGAGATCTTTCACGGACTGCAGCCCTTTTACGGCGGCATTGATCTCCTCCAATGTGAGGCCTGTCTCCAACGCCTGAGTATCGTGCGGTGCCAATTTTGGCATAGGTATGCTTTGATATACGCTATGCAGTCCGTTTCTGAGGTTGTTGCTATGGGGAAGTATACTGCTTCAAAGTGTTGCGCGAATGCTGAAACTATGTCAGTAGGGTCCTTCAACACCTCTCCCGAGGGAAGAGTAATCTGCGCCACATAACGACTGGCCCTTTCTTTCCTGTCCAGCCAGGCCAGCAATCTGCCCGCCTTGTCCCCGACCTCATATACAGTGTGTTGCGTTTTTGCAATATTCCCCTTAGTGTGTTCCCGTAGGAATTCACCGTAGGCTTGTTGCGCCAGTCGAAGGGAGTGGGTCGTATGGTCAGTGGGATCTGTCGCATGTATGCTCTCGGCTAGGTTAACTGCCTGCTCTAGCTCCTCAAGCTGACGATTTTGTTCCCGCTTGTGGGCAGTGATCACTGAAATGGCCTGCCCCGGAGGACTGTTTTGTAGGCTTCCCATAGGATGACCGGTGAGGCCACTGAGTGGGTGTTGTCTGTGAAATATCGTTTAGAGGTCTTGTGGAGGGTTTTCCAAATCCTGGGGACTTTTAGGTATCCCGGGTATATTGGATATGTGCGTCTCCGTCCCTTTAGATGAGACACATAGGACATACGTATGGGCCCATGGTCGGAGATACCCCTTGGAAGATTTTCAATGTCACTTATTCCCTCTACACTGGCCGGGGAGGTAAATATATAATCAATACGTGATAGGCTATCATGTACCCATGAGTGGAAGGTGTATTGTCGTGTTTCCGGAAGTCTCGTGCGCCATACATCTACCAGCCCCACTGCGTCGAAGAATTCCCTGAGGGGAGATGAAGCAGTCCCCTGAGCTCTGTGTGGGTATCTGTCGATGGTAGCGTCCACTGTTGCGTTGAAGTCACCTCCCATAATTAATTCCACGGGAGGAAGTGTCAATAGGAATTTACCTAGGGCAGGGAAGGCGAGGCTATGAAGTGCTTGGGGAATGTAGACTTTCACGATATTGTACTGCCGTCCCTCCCACTGGCAGGATAGTGCCGCAAAACGCCCTTGATCGTCCGTACAGGTCCCTGTTATTATTAACGGGCAGCTTTTCCTCAATAGGATCCCAACGCCTCTTGAACCCGATGTGAACTCGGCATGGACCGCCATATGAAAACCCCATCTGTCCAACGCCTTGGTCGCCGTACCGACCAGATGTGATTCCTGAATTAGGACTACGGATGGGGCATGCCTTTTAAAATATTGTAGCACTAATCCCCTCTTTATTTTGTTACCCAGGCCATTCACATTCCAGGACATCACCATTAGAGGGGCCCCCAAAGTGTGCGTGTCGGAGGGTTGAGACCGGGAAGGGCCGTGTATTCTGGATCCTAACATCTGTGAGCCGTCCATCGACAGTGGAACCTTTGTGTCCTTGTAGGTTCGAGCGGCCCCCCTCCAGTGACTACTTGCTTCGGCTGTGAATACTGTTTTGAAACTACCTGTGCAACAATAAACAACAACTTAAACCATCCCCCTCCATCCTCCCCCCTCCCTGCTCCCCTGCATGACGGATTCCCAACTACCCGCCCCCCCAACATTGCAGAATGCTTCAACCCCTTAAACAGTACTTGCGTGCGAGAGATGAAGTCCGAGACATTCTCCGGGGTTCCCCTTTGACCCCAACTCGCTGAGTATGATATTGTACTTGGTAGTATCAACGTCGGCCCCTGCAGAGTTTTTAAGTAGCCTGGCGCCAGCCGACCCCGTCTGGCCGAGTCAGTCCACCTTTCTACACTGCAGGGTCAGCCGGAAATTATCAGCCTGTCCTGCGGTTGTGTAGTCGTCGTTTCGTTCTGCGGGATTCTTGACCTCATTTTTCAGCCTCTCCTTGTGTGGCGTTCCTGGATTCTCCGCCATTCGTTTCGCTGGAGGAGTGGAGCCTCGGTGAACGTCGTTGCTGTTGGCTCGCTGCTCTATCTGTACGCCCCATTTGTCTCCAACCCTCCAGCCATTTATAGGCCTCCTCCGGTGTCTCAAAGAACAAGGTTTTGCCCCCTGCCACAACTCGTAATTTTGCTGGAAACAACATAAATAAGCGATTTCTCTGCTTCGCAGTTCCTTTTTCACCTCTAAGAAATTCCGCCTTCTCTTGGTGACTGCCGCCGTGTAGTCCGGGAAAAAGGAGATTACTGAGTTCAAGATGCGCAATGGCGGGGCCACCCGCGCCGTCTGCAAAATGGCGTCGCGGTCCCGGAAGTTGAAGAGGCGCGCTAACACCGGTCGTGGGGGGGCCCCCGGTTTAGGTTTCCCTCCTGGGACTCTATGCGCCCTTTCGACAGAGAAGAATTTCGATAGTCCCCTCAGCTGGAGTCGTGTCTTGATTAGCTCCTCTATGTACAGGTCCATCGCTGGTCCCCCTTCACTCTCCAGCACACCCGTAATTCTGACATTGTTGCGCCGGGAGCGCCCCTCCTGGTCATCCAGCGTCTCCGCCATAGTCTTATTTACGGACTCTAGTTGTTTTACCTTCTGTTGCAGGGGGTGGTGTCTTCGACCAGAGAGGACGTTATGTCCTCCACTTTCTTCACCCTAGCGGCAATTTTGTGGAAATCTGCGCGTAAAATAAAACATCTGTAGAAATTGACCCTACCGTTGTTTGCATGTTCGTGAGTGCGGCCATAATGTCCTGCAGTGTTACTTCGCTCTGGCCCTCCTGCGCGGGCGGCGGTCCCTTAGCGGCTGTTTTTTCGGGTATCGCCGGAGTGTCCTTGGAATAGGCGAATTTGTCCAGTTTCATCTGTTGCGGCGCACGCTGACCCTTACTCCCCATTGCGATTCTTTGCGGGGCCTTAATTGCCCCCTTCAGAAATAGCGCAGTAGTCGCCGGCGCCTGCCGCACGGGTAGACTCCGCGCTCGGCCTGTCGGTTTTCCTGCTTTTGCAGGGATGCCTTCCCCTTAGGCGAGGAGGGTATGTTGTGTCGCCGTTGCGTCTGGGGGGGGGGCCTTGAGGGGTCGTATCGTGCAGCCTTTAACTTCTTCCCTGGTGTCTGTTATGTGTTGGGCCTGGCGCTGATTTCGCCTGCACGTCGCCCGGTCAGGTGGAAATGCGGGAAGGTGACCTCCCGGGACATCTACCGAACGCTTATGTGCCCATCACATTGCCCTGGTCCAGTCAGTCTTCGCCCCCGAGGGTTGCCCAGGTCGGGAGGGGGGCTGCCCTGTCCACCGTCTCTGCCCGATCTTTCCCCTCGCCTGAGGCTGTGATTGTGGGAGCTATGTGGTGCGAGGCTTGTAGCGCCGCCACTTCAACCCCTATGCACCCCCAGACCGAGGCCCTGGGGCTCCAGGATCGCAAGAGGCCCTCCCCGGAGCCTACTGTACACAGTCTTAATCCTCCGAGGAGGGTGGGGAGGGTGCCACGGTCCAGTCATCTCCTCCCCTGGTCGGCGCTACACTCTGGGGCGACACTGCCGGCGTGCCACCAGGCCTCGGGCGTCTCCCCCCCACCGTCGCTGCACAGCGGCACGATCTGCCTCTGAATCGTGCTCCCCAGACTCCGGACGTCCTCCGCCTTATGCCAGATGCAGGGGCGCCCGCCGCACAGGGTACCGCCGCCGCTGCCCAGGAGTCACTTTACTGGGCTTACCCCGTACTCGAGGCCGCTGCTGTGGACGCGCGTCCAGCCCTCCGACGACGTCCGTCCACCTGCGCCGCACTTCGACCGGAACGTTGCGGGAAAGTCGCTCCCCAGGGGCCAGACACCTTCTGTTCGCTGTATCAGCATGCTGGGGGAATCTCCTTACGGATTGATGGTCGGATAGTTGAAGTAACCTCTCGGCGGTCCCGGAGCTCCCTTAGGCTGCGGCCATATTGCACGGCGGCAAGCCACACCCCCCTGCTTTGTACTTTTAACTCCTGAGAGGCAAAGAGATACTGAGCAAGAAGTGGAACTGCAAGACCCGGGGATGGAAGGAGGGACTCAAAGAGACATCAGAGGAACTAACGGGACATCTCTCGGTTCGAGACACCTCTGAAGCCATATTGGAAGCACAGTGCCAACTATGGGCGCTGTTGCCTTTCTTGCTTGTTGCCTTCAACATTTTCTTGCCATTTTCTGGTCTTCAAAAGATTGAAAACAGAAGCATTGGTTGCAGGTGCCAGTGCAGGTGCCGGAAGGTGCAGCACGGTGTGGGCGGGACTTGAGGGAAGGCGTCCAATGAAGATCCTTGACAAGCGGAAGCTGCCGTCAAGGCAGAGGTGGTAGCAGGAAGAGGAACAGAACAAGCCCTTCGTAAACAGGTGGAGAGGGGGAGATACCAGCTGCTCAAAGGTGGGAAGTGTGGTGGAAGAAGGATTAGAGGAGAACAAAAGGTTTAAAGCCTCAGGTCACGGTGTAAGCGTAGAGGGAAACACCAGGCATAACCGCCCCTCCCAGGGGATGGTCGCAGATGCTCCCCCTGGAACTGTCCACCACTCTGATGGGAAAGCACAGGGGCCAGGAGGTGGACGTCTGTCCAAGAGTTCATCTGAAATGCCAGTGATGCCAAGGGCTGTAACACCGGCCTGCTCTGTCTACTTAAATATCACTTGGGCACCGTCTTTTCAGTTTGTGTTGCCCCTGCTCGGCCCACTAGAGGGAAAGGAAACCCTTCCTGTCTGCTAGCTCCTTACAACTGAATAAGTCTGTATGCATGCATTCATGCATGTATGTAATGTATGTATGTATACCTTATTTGTTTCATGCAAACCTGGACAAAAGAAAGCAGAGCGCTAGATAAGTTTTAGGGCAAGGATACAGCCTATAAGTAACAGGAAAGATGGCTACTTTGTGGAATGTTAATGCGTTGTAGTGAAGTGTGGGTTACACAGGTACGTCTTCAACCCGTTCCTAAATTTAAGCAGTGTTGTGGCGGTACTGATGGATATCGGGATGCTGTTCCAGATCCTGGGTGCATAGATGGAACGTGCCTCCTGCATTGTCTTTACCTTCCTTTTAACACTTTTTAGTCTGCAGTCTGATGGTGTCCTGGTTGCATATGTGCCGAGAACCACCAGAGATGGTGGGTGTGGGCCATAATCATGTCCACATCGAGAAAAACTCCCATGGCAAGGCTTGGGGGTGTAGCCTTCTAAGGGTGAACAAAGCAAACACAAGGAGATGATGGACAGAACGTTGAAACTTTTCAAGCACTCACCCCCAGTCACAGATCTGGGTTGAATCCATCATCATTCTTTAGCTCACACCGCCACCCCAGTTCAGACACAGCTATTTGCAAATCAGTCTGACCCTGTGCCTCATGGGAACAGTCCAGCCCGAACTGCCAAGCCTTTGGACCGGAAACAAGCATCCTGGGACCGATTTTGGACTAACAGCCCTCTTCAGCCAGGCTAGCCTGAATCCAGTGGCAAAGTGAGCAAGGGACCCACGTCTGGGCATACCCTGCCAACTGGGGTGAATTTATGACATTGTTCTGCTTTCTGTCCATCAATTGTTCTTATTGCATTTGTCACCCCGAGTGGGACGGGTATGCTCAGACGTGAGTCCCGTGCTCCCCATGCCATTGGAATCAAGCTATCCTGGCTGAAGAGGGGTGAAACCCCGAAATCGGTCCTAGGATGCTTGTTTCCTGTCCAGGGAGAACCTGGCTTGGCAGTTCGGGCTGAACTGTTCCCATGAGGCACAGGGTCAAGACTGATTTGCATATGGCTGGGTCCAATTTGGAATGGCATGGGGAGCAAAATAACGATGGATTTAGGCCCAGATCTCTGTACTGGGATTAATGTATGATATTGTTCTGCATTCTGTCCATCATTTGTTCTTTTTGCATTTGTGGCCTTCTCTGCCAGATCTCACCGGAGAGAGGCATCCTCATACCATACGCCTGGGACACCCGCCTCCAGCATGGCAGCAGAGGGACCAGTGGCCCATGTGATCGTGTGCCAAAGGCACCATGAAAATAGGAGACCTTCACTGAAATAAAAGGGACACTTCAGTGGCTCCGAAAAGGCTCAGACGAGGCGAGCAGCTAGTTAAGTGCCACCTCCATACTTACCATGTATCTCTGACTCTTCCAGGCCAAGGAGGCAACTCAAATCCAATCACTGCAGGTGGGGACAGAAGGGTTCAGGTGATCCTGCTGGCCCCAAAGATTACAGACAAGGCCATCACCCTGACCATAAGCTGCTGAGCATGGGGTATTGGTACCAACTACCATTGTGCCATCTTGAAGGTGACCCTGGGCAGGGAAGAAATGGAGGAGTAGTTTATGGTCAGGGTGATGGCTTTGTTTGCATATTTTGGGACCACCAGGACTGGCCTGAAGTCATCAGTTCCTGCTTTGAGTAGGTGGGTTGAAGCTGCCTCCCTGGCCTAGAAGGGACTGGAGCTGGTTCTAAAGGGATGCAGTGTGGGCCAGCATGGCCACTGCCCCATCTTGAGGGAAGCCCGTTGTGCGACTCTGACATTCATCTACTGAACACCCATTTGGCCAGCTCCTTCCACACTCTGTGTGCAGTGAAAGAGAAGTGTGTCCATACTGCTCGAGTTGTATTGCGCTGCTGTTGCTTCGTTGTGTGGGACTGAGATGTGTGGCTGTCATATGTCTGGGACTACAATAAGGCATGGGATGAGGAGGTAACGCTCAGATTACTCACTTGTAATCTTCATTACTCAGATTTTCTCTTTATGGTTGAAGTAACCGTAATCTGGGCTCACTTCTGGTGGTTCTTCCTCCTCAATCCCAAGCGTGTTAGAGCACTTAGAAAGGTGGAGGCCCCTTTAGCTTCTACTGCAGCAAAAGCAAGGAGGGGGTGTATTTGGGAAGCAGTGGGGTTGGGTTTTTATGAAATTGACAACAGTTGCTTGTCTTATGAGTTGGTCCCTCTTGAGTAAGATATGTACTAGTTAGGAGTAGGCAGAATGTTTCATTGCGCCTGCAGAATTGGCGGAATCTGGCAACTCCATCTAGACTGGGATGCCCACTTTTTGCTATGATTTTGGCCTTGGCACCGGAGCCACTTGCCGCCTGGGTCCAGCAGGATTCGCTGGTCAGGTACCTGCTCCACAAGTCTTAATAAAGATTGACAAAAAAAGATTCTCCATACAATATGGCCACCAGGTTCCGATTGTAGGTAGTTTCTGTCTGATTTTGAGGCGGAGGTACAAAAGAATGCAGAAAAGCAACATCTGTGCATCTGTGGTGTACCTCTACCTAACCCATAGCCCAAGTTATGACTTCATTCTGAGTACCCTGACAATCGGCTTATTTTAAAAGCGCGAGTGCATCAAGGTGGGTGTCAATACTCCATCCCAAACCCCGACTGAGGTGCGGACTTGTGATATGGTAGAAGTGAGCATTCAGTCATTTAGTCTTTTTTCCACTCACAGCTTCCTCCCCTCCAATGCATGGCAAGGTGGGGCTTGATTTCCCTCACCGTTCTGCTCAACCTCTCCCACGTCAGTGTCCCAATGGTTGGCCTGTGTGAGTTTGTAATAATGAGACTGAGCAAGAAGTGGAATTGCGAGACCTGGGGATGGAAGGAGGGACTCAAAGAGACATCAGAGGAACTAACGGGACATCTCTCGGTTCGAGACACCTCTAAAGCTGGAAGACATATTGGAGCACAGTGCCATCTATCCATTGGGGCAGTGCCTGGGAAGGTATAATATCCCTGTATGCGGGCAATGCCCTGCTCTACATTGACAACCCTGAGATGACAGTGTCCAGACTCATGCAAATGCTGGCAAACTTCGGCAAATATTCAGGGTATGTCCCTAACTGGCACGAGTCCCTAATCCTCCCACCGTTGGGGCCGGGGGCGGGATGCCGAGATTGCCGCCAGACTATGGAGGGGGGATTTCGGTACCTTGGTATATATGTAACCAGGGCTCCAAAGCTCTTCTGTGCTTGATGTAGGAAACAGTACATTTTTGTATTCATTGATGCATTGTATTTAATAAAAAGAAGTGTAAAATAAAAATGTTCCCCTAAAACTTTACAGGCTTCCTCACGATTACTGTGGAACACTGATTCCAGAACAATGTCACAGTCTGAGGTATGGGGATGAATGAACTGAACTCATGTTTTTACCTCACAATGCATCCTGCGGGATGCGTCTTTCTGCTCCACCTCTCATTCAAAATGGCCAACTATAGAAATCTCATTCAATATTTCACAAAAGTCTTATAATCAAAAACTCTCTATCAATGCATATCTCTCAATCTCAGACTCACTCATCCTGTCTTCGGTAGGACCCCGCTGCAACAGCCCCTCTTACAGGAGGGTCAATTATAAAAATCTTTATTGAGATCAAAGTAGAATCCCCTCCTCATAAACCCATGTACACCTCCAAGCTGCAATGTATACATAGCAGTAGAGCAGCACAGAGGTCACTCCCTCGCTTGTGGTCCACGATCGAATGATGTTGACAGAAATGTGGTTCAATGGAACACCTCAACTAAGCATAGATCTGCATATTTCACCTGATTACGATACTATATGTCGGGACAGAGAAGAATATATTGGTGGTGGAGTTGCTGTAATGTACAAGATCTCTATAAACCGTCGTCAAGTGGCATCCAAATCTTTTCCTAGCTTTTAATGCCTGATCTGGATCTTAGCGGATTGGATACACCACCATAAACATGACGGATATCTCGTCGCTGTATTACGAGTTCCGTAGGATATAATGGAATTGTGATTTGGCAGACAGGATATCCATCACATTTGTGACGGAGTAACCCTGTCCGCCAAACTCATAATCAGGCCCCAAGTCTATTACCACTACATCAACCAGACTCAATACCATCTACCGTCCACTGGGATATAACCAGTCATTGTAGAACATTGTACAGACTACTTCCGCTGTTGTAAATTGGCAGCGATTGGATTAGCATTAGCGGAATCCATCTTGTATTTAGAGGCTATCTTGTCCATTTTGAGGAATCTATTTTGTATTTCTGGCAGCCATTTTGTTTGCCATGTGCTGCCACGTGCTCACCATGTGCTCTGTCCTCCCTCAGTGTTGACTGCTCTTGTAATCTGCCTGGAAACGAACTATATTTAGCATCTTCCACCTTCGCACATGCCCAGTTGAGTGTTCAGCTGTCCTTGCAGCTGTTAGTAGTATGTAACTGTCAGGATGTGTTTACTAGCATTGGCAAACTGTTAACTCCTCCTACTTGTCGACTGTGCATTTCTATATGACCTCATAAGTGCATAAAACCTTCTTCTGTACTTGTACCACCTTCTTTTTGAGCCCCTGTGTGGGTATAAAAGGACCATGCTCCTTCTGTTCGGTGTGCTACTTTATTCAATACTGAAGGGTGCTGTGTGAATGTAGTTCCACCTCATGAGGTTTATTAAACTTTGTATTTTCTATTCCAGTTTCTGTGCCAACTTCTTCCTATTGGTCTGAGGACTCTGTGCAGAAAAGGGCGAACCCCTTGCACTGGTAGGCCTAGCTGAGGTCCACTTCTACACCGCTCCCACCGCATTGTGCCTAATGATGCTCCCATCTCTCTTCGTGACTTCAACCTAAACTGTGGAAACGCTGAGTAAACTCACAACACAGACTGAAGCACACACCAGAGAACCTTGATTGAATAATCCTAGGAACCCACTCCCTTCAAAGGTGCTACTCTCCATCTGCTTATTGCCGAACATTCGCTGCTCTAAACTGATATGGTTTCAGAGCCGTCTGCGGCACCTAGACTGCTATGAGGCCAATCATGAACGATGCTCTCCGCATCTTGGATAATGGTGACTATCGCCTTTTAAAATCACCCAATTTTTCAGCCACATTTGATACTGTTAACATGTTTATCCACAAGTTAAAAATCCGAAATGGGCATCGATGGAAACATCCTTCACTGGTTTGAATCTTATCAAGCTTACTGCTCACAACTGATCAAACTGGATCACTCAGTGTCCAGTCTGGGATCTATCCCCTAAGAGGTTCTTCATGGTGCAATATTAGTCTCTGCTCTTGCTAGTCTGAATACGGAACCTCTAGGTGGTATCCAGCATAATTTAACACCAATATACTAAACACACACGGATGTTTAATTAACCCCAGTCGGAGACCTCCGCTCCCCCCCCGGAGTGTGCGGAGATCTGCCTTCTCCGCGTTCCGCGGACAAGGTAAATCTCCACACACTCTGCAGCGGAGCAGAGTTTGCCAGCCCCCGCCTTCACCCCCCCACAAGAAATGTGCGTGGGAGCGCGCATGCGCAGTTTTCTCAAGCATTACTGGTACAGCGAGGAAGAGGAGGAGGGCAGCCCGGGGACGCCGCGGTACACAAGTAAGTGGTTTTAAGTTTCTTTTTAATTAAGGTTAACTTATTTCTTAATAGGGGGTGGAGGCAGGTGGCGTACCGGAGCGAAGCTCCATGGAGTTTGTTTGCAACTCCGTGGACCTCCGCGTAGCCACGCTACGCACACTACACTTGGGGTTACGTTTAATCTCCTGCTGATATCTCTTTACTGACCTCGAATTTTAAAGATATAGGGTCTGATTTAGATCTTGGCGGATGCGGTACTCCGTCACAATGGTGACGGATAACCCATCTGCCAAAATATAAATCCTGTTATATCCTATGGGATTTATATTTTGGCGGACGGCATATCCATTGTGACGGAGTAGCTTGTCCGCTGAGATTTAGGTCAAGCCCAAAGAGTCTTGGACCAACCAGCATCTCCCCAAAGAAACTGGTTTCCTGCTATTCCTCTTCAGGCATTCTCTACGTCAGTGCACGAGTGCCTAGACTCCTTCGACATACTTGACTGCTCTCCATGAATGGATTAAACCCTCTGTTCTTAGCCTTGAACATAAGACTTGTTCTCCATATGCAGATCAATAACTTGGCAAAAAATGCAAATCAGCAACTTAGACTTGGCAGGGGGAATCACATATTTCTTCCCTGAACAAGACCTAAAGATGTTACTCAACCCTTGCTCTTATCCAGACTAGATTATATGGATGCCATTTTATCCGTTATTCCCAAAATTCATCTGGCCCCCGTATAGCCGCTTTTCATCCAGTAGCACGCCTGATCTCTGCGGCTGACCACTTCAACCATACCAACCACATTTTATGCCGCCTGAGATTTATGCGATTGATGGCAGATACAGTTTCAAACTTGAAACTAACAGTCCCTGGCTAAACAAGCTTTGGCAAAGCCAATAGGTCTCGCCTATGCAAGAGCTATTGGCTTTGTCAAAGTATTTTAGCAATGTTGTACAGCAGTCCGGCTGCTGTGCAACATGGCTAAAAGTTAGAAAAATAAGTGCTATGACACGACCAGCACTGGCTATATCATAGTGTTTTTACTGGTGGAAGAGGGATCAAGCAATGAGGATAGGAGGAGGTAAAGCAGAGACACAGCAAGCACTACGATGCGGCCATTGATGACCGCGACATAACGCATATTTTTTTCTGGTGGAAGTTAGAGAGCAAGTATCAACGACAGGAGGGGGAAGGAGGGGAAGCAGGCAGCAACAACAAGAAGGTGGGGGAGTGGCAAACAACAACAAAAGGAGAGCAAGCAACAATGATGGGAGGGCAAACAACAATGAAGTGAGGCGGGAAGGTGCAAGCAGCAATAGACATGCTACAACAACAACGATGCAGCAACTCCAGAGGAAGCAAGAAGAAAACAAAAAGTTCCTGAGTTTGAACACAAGCAGCAGACGGACACTAATAAAGCAATTAATTAGTACTTTATCCATGCATAATCGAAGGGACAAAAACAGGAAGAGGAAGTGAAACTGGCATATGCTGACCAATGAGAAGCAAGGAAAGAAGAGTGATGATGAAGCAAATCAATGGTAAGTAATGGGCCGTCTCCAAGCCCCCTTTAAGTTAAAGTTCTTGCAAGATCAGCAAGACCTAACAATAAGACCTTAGCTGCTTCTGCCAATAGCAGTTCTTATTCTATTGCTTGCTACTCCTGCTTTTAATGAAAATGTAGATCTAACTAATCACTCTCTGGCAGCACACCCTATGTCTGGAATTTCATCCCCTAGAAATCTCCAATACGAGCTCTTTTTTGTCTATCTAAAAACAACTAAAGGACGTCCCTCCCAACCATTCCTTCTTGAGTTCCACTGACAGTGTCCCTGACTCCTGGTGAGAGTCATGAGTGCTGCAGCACAGTGCTTAATTTGAGCCTGGTCTCCTGTGCTTAGCACTAGCACTTATGACAGGCTAGCACGTGGTAGTGCTACTTGTCTAATTTAGAGATCAGCACAACAGTTGTTTATTAATTCAATTTACATTAAAACTTACTAATGCCTGCTGCCCAAGCCATTCTTATAGCTGTGGGGGCCTGGAACAGTCTAAAATGTCACACTTGTATGAGTGTGATGGTTAGTAGCTGTGTTGGTACAGTCACAGGCAGCGCTGGCAGGGATAAAGAGTGTTGCAGGCTGCAGTGCCCTCCTGATGATGGCCCTGGCACTTATTTACTTACAAATTAAACACTGCTGCAGCATAAATACTGACCCCCATGCTCCATTACTAACAAGCATTTGCAATTCAATAGGTCTTCTCTTTGGGAACTTATAAGGATTTAGTAAAGCAGTACATTGTGCGGCCCCGGAGTTTTCAGGGTGCCGAGTCGCTGATGAGCCAGCGGTGTCCTTTGATTTCGGACAAATCACTTAAAATACAAGCAGCGATCTAGGAGAGGTGGTGGGGGTGCAGTGAAGGGGTAGGGAAAGACAGCTAAGGGTGGGCAGTAAACTCCGCTCCGCTGGCAGAGTTCACAGAGTTTTGTCACTCCGCACTCTGCTTGGAGGGCGCAGTTTGGCAAAACCTCCGCCTATGCCGCTTAGCAGAATTTACCAGCATACACCAATGGCGATGTAGCCAAGCGAGGACACAGGAGTTGTACACTGTATTTGATTACCATGTCCAAAGAGCGCCGGAGGTCTCACAGGATATTGGGCCTCGTTTTCAGTACTGAAGAGATCCCTTTCCAAGTCCCAGATGGCAGGAGGAGAAGGGGGTGGGGGCGGTTAGTAAGAGAAAGAGTGTAGGAGAGTAGGAAGATCCTACTTGTGAGAAGTCTCCGGGCCACCCGGCCCTCAGTTTTGAACCAGCACCGATCCTCGTTCAGATCGAGGGACTGGGCATGGGACACGGCCTTTTCCTACTCTCATTTCTGCAGGTTCTCCTCGGTGACCCACCGTCTCCCTCGCCCTGTGGGTCTGGAAGGCCTCTAACCATCCGCTCCTTCCACAGGAAATCCCTCCCCTGCCTTCTGATTGGGGTTGAGGGCTCGCCCCAGCTCCAGGGCGTGCTCGTATGGGAGATCGAGGGGACTGTCTGGAACAGAGGCTGGGAAGGCCCTATCTGCTGGGACACACTCCAAACTTTATACCGCTCCTTCCAATAATCAAGAGGCTGCGGGCAAGCCTCACCTGCTGCAGTGCAAGTTTAACTGACATTCAGTAGAAGAGCCTGATGGTACCGGATGCATGCAGGCAAGAAGCTACCTTTCTTTATTTTATTATATACTGCCTTGTACTGGCAGTCTGGCATCTGACAGTAGACTTGGGTTAATTATTTACAGGATGTTCGGCCGCCTGCACCAGGCTCACCACCATCTCCCCCATCCGTCGTCGCCTGCACCTCATAGCATGGCAGCAGCAGTCCCTTGCCTCCTAGTGCGTCAGGAAGGCGATGGAAGGGGTTAAGACTGTACTGCAGAGGATGAGGCTGGAGGTGAAGGGCACAACCCAGTAGGGCACAGGCAGGCGGTGCAGTAGAGGAAGAGGCAGGTTAGGGCATAGTAAGGTATCTTCAGCAGCACATAGGCCAGTAATGCCACGAGGGGTGATCGAGTGGAGCGACTCCACCCACTTGCGGAACTCTGCGTATTTCCACTGAGTTTTTATGCAACTCTGCGAACTCCGCCCACCCGTAGAGACGGCACAGGGTGAGCAGTCTGCCACAAGCAGGAAACACGGCGCGATGCTGAAAAAGAAAGCGGTGTCCTTTGATTGAGGGCAAATCACTTAAAATACAAGCATTGATCTCGGAGAGGTGGTGGGTGCGGAATGAAGGGGTAGGGAGAGACAGCACAGGGCAACCAGAAATCAAGATGCAATGGTGAAAATGAAAGCAGTGAGAGGGTGGAGAGGGATGCCACGCGATGTAACTGGAACCTTATTTGAGCTTAAAAATTACTGAATCTGGCAACTTTTAAAAAATAGCAATGAAACTGCATCAAACATGCTGTGAAGGGTGTCTGGTCAGAACTGCCGACTCAGGAGTTCAAGTCTCAGCGTCGGCTAATCATCCTGTGATTTTCGGCAAATCCCTTAAAATACAAGCTGTGATCTCGGAGGGGTGCTGGGGGCGGGGTGAAGGAGTAGAGAAAGACGGCACACGGCCAGCAGGCTGCCACGAGCAGAAAACAAGATGCAATGGTGAAAATTAAAGCAGTGTCCTGTCATTTTGAGCAAATCACTTAAATACAAGCAGCAATCTCAGAGGGGCGGTGGGTGCAGGGCAAAGGGGTAGGGAGAAACAGAACAGGGCGAGTAGGAAACAAGACGAGATGGTGAAAATGAAAGCAGTGAGGGAGTGGGGAGAGATGGTACGCAATGTGACTGGAACAGCATTTGAACTTATAAATTACGCCATCTGGCACATTTAAAAAACAGCATTTAAAAGACATCAAACATGCTGTGAATGGCGTGCGGGCAGAGCTGCCGACTCGGGAGTTTGAGTCTTGGTGTCGGCTCAACATCCTGTGAATTTGGCAAAGCACTTAAAATGCAAGCAGAGATCTTGCAGGGATGGTGGGGGCAGGGTAAAGGGGTAGGGAGGGATGGCACAGGGCGATCAGGCTGCCACGAACAGGCAACAAGACTCGATGGTGAAAATGAAAGTGGACACATCATTAAAAAAAGCACAGCTTCCAAGGTAAAAACAATGATTAAACTCCCGATGCGAATGCCGACCGAAGTGGGTGCTGTGCTGATACACAAGCTGAGGCAAACAAGAAAAAAAATAATGCACACAACTGAGCCTATAAAAAGAAAGCGTAAGACTACGTGTAACAGGGGCCATCTCCTGGGTGGGTGTGAAACACAAAAAGGTGGGACTAATAAAGCGTGCGGACCAACCAAAGCATGCATTTATGAAGGGCAAGAACAGGAACAAATGGAAAAGAAGGGAGGTGCTTCAAGCCACAGTCTAGATTACAGCATGCCTCACAGAGCAGTGCATGCGCCGCCCAGGCTCGACCTAAAAATGAACCTTGCATCATGGAGGGTGGGTGCCCTTTGAGTGCTAGCTGCTCCATACGATTATCAGCCACTATCAGAGCTTTAAGTGGGATGAAAAAACTGGGGGGGAAGGGTCTCTCAAAGGGGCATGGCCAATGTAAATAAGGGCATGGCTTAAAAACACGTAAACTAAAAATCTGTGCTTAGCATAAGGTGCCGCCCGACTTGTAGTTTGGTGTTTCTGTCATTGCATTCAAGTAACGTCATACCTACAACAAGTCAACGCTATTGGCTTTGCCAATGGTTGTTAGCTGTATAAGATAACTAAGCAGCACCTATGGCTTGTATATAAAATGAAAAAGCTTCCACTGAAAGCCCTGATGACACCACGACAAAGTTGCTGCTCCTGAATTTTAAAGAGAGAAGGGAAATCCAGAGAGAAAATGACTCTTAAAGGATTTCCCTTCCCCTAGAACGCTCACCTGCCATGACGTAACATCCCCACTAGTGACAAGTGAGCAGTGTGAGTAGCGCACATCCAGTCCGGAGAAAAACGGACCGCCTGTGCCAGGGCACAAAACAGAACCTGATGGAGATAGAGGCCTCCATTAAAAAACTGCCGGTGCTCAGCACCCGTAAGACCCGGCCCACTTAAAGCTCAGGCCACTATAATGTGATTATTGTTTCATCAGCGGCGTTGTAATGTTCTGTGGATGGCGAGCTTTCCCTTTCCTCAGAGAGTATGTACAATCTGTATTGCTGCACTACTGCCGCGTGTTTGAAGCACACACTTAATAGGTAAGTTACACCATCTGACATGCATGGTAGAGCTTAGAATTTCTTTAAATATGTGTTCAGTCACATTTGATGTTGCTGTAAGTGTACACTAACCTTATGGGACTTCACCGCGCTATATAAACACCCGAACTAATACACTAAACAAACACGGTAATAAACAGAAGAGGTTAAATGAAGTAACAGCCAAGGAAGGGGAGGGGAGGGCGCCTTGGGGCTGCCCAGGGCGCCAGGGGGCGGTAGGAGGGGAGATTCATTAACAGAAGTGCTTTGATTAAGCCGCCGGGGCTGGGAGTGAAGTGCCGGCTTTGAAATGAAGTCTCGCGCCGATATGAATGGGGCTCTCGATGAATTATGGAGGCCGCGTGCGGATGTGCAGGCCGGAAATGGAAGGCACTCAGGAGAGAGGCGTTTATCCATCACTCGACGGCCTGATTGCGAGGCGCTTTTGTTATATTCAGGCCTCCAGATTCACTGCACTGGCACTGAGGGGGGGGGGGGGGGGAGGGGGGATGTGGCCAATTCAGTAAACTTAGAAACTCTGTAGTAAAGAAGAAGAACTTTAACATGCGCCGCTATATCACAGCTTCCAGGCACATGTGCTTAATAAACACGCAGGAAATGGGGGTAGGAGCAAGAATAGGGCCCCCTGTGGCCCTTGAACTACTAACTGGTTTTTACATGGGGATTGATGCTGCAGTTTGTGGCTTCTGTTAATCTCGGATGGCAGTGACGTCACGAACCACGATTCTAGCAGCTACAGAGAGAAGGAAGGGGGCGGGGGGAGGGGAATAGTTGTCACAGGTCCACACACACTTTGAGGAGTTTCTATGGGACTCTTCTGTTTTCAAACAAAACTCCATATTGTTGTGGCTCAAACATTCCAATCAAGACAAATACAGCAAGTAAGACACAGAGAGAGAAGACAAACATGGAGAAAAGGAGAGAGAGAGAGCGAGGGAGAGAGAAGGAGAGATGGAGAAATATATTTGTAGAGAAAAGGGGGAAAATGTGAAAAGAGAGGTCGAAATGAAAGAAGGTAGAGGAAAGGATGAAGCATGAATATGAAGCTAAAGCGAATAAAAAGAAGAAAGAGCTAAAGGACAAATATAATAGTGAAAGAAACAAGAGTGAACAGTGGGGAAAATGTAAAAGGACAGATGGAAAGGTGAAAGGAGGGCAAACAGAAGGAAGAAAGTGAAAGGATAGATAGAAGGTTGAAAGGAGGGTGAAAGAAGGAAGAAAGAGAAAGGATAGATGGAAGGGTGAAAGGAGGGTGAACAGGAGGAAGAAAGTGAAAGGATAAATGGAAGGGTGAAAGGAGGTTGAAAGTGAAAGGATAGATGGAAGGCTGAAGAAAGAAGAGTGAATGAAAAGAAAAAATTGAAAGAATAGAGGGAAGGGTGAGCAGAAACAAGAAAGAGTGAAAGCATAAATCTAATAGTGAAAGAAACAAGAGTGAACATAGGGATGAAAGTAAAAAGGTTGATGGAAGAGTCAACAGAAGGAAGAAAGTGAAAGGATAGGTGGAAAGGTGAAAGAAGAGTGAACAAAAGAGAAAGTGAAGGGATAGATGTTTGGGTGGAAGGATGGTGAATAGAAGCAAGAGCGTGAAAGGATAGATGGAAAGTGAGACTAAGAAAAGTGAACAGAAGGAAGAAAGTGAAATGACAGATGGAATGGTTAAAGAAAGAAGTGTGAACCGAAGGAATAAAGGAACAAAGAGAGAAAGGACAACAGAAGGGAGAAAGAAGGAACAAAGAGTGAAAGGACGGATGGAAGGGTGAGCAGAAGAAAGAAAGAGTGAAAGGGTAGATGAAAGTATGAAAGAAGAGTGAATAGAATGGAGAAAGAGTGAAAGCATAGATGGAAAGGTGAATGAAGGGTGATGAGAAGGAAGGAGGAATAAAGCGTGAAAGGATAGATGTAGTGTGGAAGAAGGACAGATGCAAAGGTGAATGGAAGGAAGAAAGAGTGAAAGGACAGATGGAAGGGTGAACGGAAGGAAGAAAGAGTGAAAGGACGGATGGAAGGGTGAATGGAAGGCAGAAAGAGTGAAAGGACAGATGGAAGGGTGAACGGAAGGAAGAAAGAGTGAAAGGACGGATGCAAAGGTGAATGGAAGGAAGAAAGAGTGAAAGGACAGATGGAAGGGTGAACGGAAGGAAGAAAGAGTGAAAGGACGGATGGAAGGGTGAATGGAAGGCAGAAAGAGTGAAAGGACAGATGGAAGGGTGAACGGAAGGAAGAAAGAGTGAAAGGACGGATGGAAGGGTGAACGGAAGGAAGAAAGAGTGAAAGTACGGATGGAAGGGTGAGCAGAAGGAAGAAAGAGTGAAAGGATGGATGAAAGTATGAAAAAAGAGTGAACAGAATGGAGAAAGTGTGAAAGCATAGGTGGAAGAGTGAAGCAAGGGTTAACACAAGGAAGAAAGAGTGAAAGGACTGATGCCATGGAGGATAAAAAAAGAATGAGCAGAATGAAGAAAGAGTGAAAGCATAGATGGAAAGGTGAATGAAGGGTGATCAGAAGGAAGAAAAAGTAAAAGCATCGATGGAGGATAAAAAAGAATGAAAAGAATGAAGATAGAGAGAAAAGTGGAGAGTAAATAAAATAAAATGAGTGAACAGAATGGAGAAAGAGTGAAAGGATAGATGGAAAGGTGAATGAAGGGTGATGAGAAGGAAGGAGGAATAAAGCGTGAAAGGATAGATGTAGTGTGGAAGAAGGGTGAAGAGAGGAAAGAAAGTGAAAGGACAGGTGGAAGGGTGAGAACGAGGCATAGGTAAAGGGGTGGGTGCTTGGATGGGTCAATGGAAGGGAGCATTGGAGGATGTAAGGAAAGATGGATGAAAGGATGATTGAAAGAATGGATGAAAAAGGGTGAAAGTATGAGTGGATGGCTGCATGGATGGATCGAAGGGTGAAATAATGGACAGAGAGATGTGTGAAGGGAATTCTTCTAGAGAGGGTCTGGCTCACTTGTTTCTCTCTCTTGGTGCCATCTGTGATATGGTGTAGAGTGGGAGGTAAGTTACGTTTCTGGCTCATTGTAACGGGGCCTATTTATGGAAACCAACAGCTGACGCACTGAGCTGATCGGCAGATGCATTAACTGACTGAGCTACCATTCCCTTTCTTGGAAACAGTGGTCCCATTCAACAAGAATAAGAATAAATATCACAATTACGTAAAATAAGAAATTGGAGTTCAAACAACGAATTAATGCAAATGATGAATTTGTTTTTTAGTGATGATTAGGAACAAGTAATAAACAATTCAATGAGTGAGCTAGCCATGACGTTTTCCCCCCCCCCCTTTCCTATTTTTTTCCCCCCATCTACCCAGGCTAACTTCCCAGGCACCCTTACCATCGCCCTGTCCTGAAGAGATCCCACTATTCGCATGGGGATCGAAACGTCGTCGACCTACGTCTCTAAACTCAATACTTTATTAAGTGCAGTACGATTTAAATCAGTCCATATCCTTGATGTTTTTTCTTTTCAAAACATTCTTCTTTATTTTTCATTTGTCATATAAACATTAAAAACATCCAAAACAGCCAAAGCAGCCGACGCGTTTCGTCCAACTCGGGACTTCTTCAGGGCTGCAACAGATTTTTCATAAAAAACACAAATATAAGTGTTAGACGGCGACCTCAGAGGAGCCTGGAAGGGGTCCTGACCACCCTGAGTCCCACCCTCAAGGTATCGTAGCCGGGCACTGGCGGGAGATTCCCCAGGGGGAGGAATCTCGTATCTAGGATCGTACTTCTGGCACCACACGACACAGAGTGACCACACCGGGTATTCTGAGAAAACAATCTTTATCAAGTAGGTTATCACTGCAAATATGTACAAGGTGAGCACGGGCTCAAGAGTCTCGGAAGGGGTAGGGGGTAGCGGGACAGTCTCTGGTAAAGGTTGAAGCAGGGACGTATCCGGCGCACAGCCCACAATCCTCGAGCTGGGGGATACGATGTTGTAGTCGGGGTCCGGCGGGACCGTGAGAGTCGGTTGGAGCCGCGAGTCACTCAGCGGGCTCAGGTACAGGCTCGGAGGTCTTACGATCTTCAGGGAGCCGCGAGTCACTCAGCAGGGCTCAGGTACAAGTCGGAGGTCTTATGATCTTCAGGGAGCCGCGAGTCACTCAGCAGGGCTCAGGTACAAGGTCGGAGGTCTTACGATCTTCAGGGAGCCGCGAGTCACTCAGCAGGGCTCAGGTACAAGTTCGGAGGTCTTACGATCTTCAGGGAGCCGCGAGTCACTCAGCAGGGCTCAGGTACAAGTTCGGAGGTCTTACGATCTTCAGGGAGCCGCGAGTCACTCAGCAGGGCTCAGGTGGGTCCAAGTTCCAGGAGCCGCGACCACGTCGGCAGGCTCTCGTGGTTCCAGCGTCGAATCTGCCGGCCAGACCCAGAGCACCCCTTGTTATAGGTCGACCCCTCTTTGATGTCCGGAGTCTGTGCAGGCAGGGGTCTTGTCACCTGGGGGTCGCTTGTCGGGATTTCCTGCTATTGTCTTTTGATCCTTTCAGGGCCGGGTCGGGAGGAGTCCCAGACACCCAGCAGGCATGGAGCCAGCCCTCAGGGAGGCCGGAGGGCCGATCGAAACCCATCGTCCCGGGGGAGTTCAGAGGTGCGATAGAAACTGCTCCTCCCTCTCTCATCCCCTGGAAGCGTGATGTCCTCCAGCCGGAGTGGCGCCTCTAGGCCCGGGTCGCGCTGGGGCCGGGCGGCCATCTTGGTGCATGAAGTGGGCACGCGGGCCCGGGGTGGCCGAAAGGAGAGAGGCCAGGGACGGGGATGTCCGGGTCGGTGCGTGTGTCCGGGTGGGGAGGTTCGGCTGGGCCGTGTGCTTGGGCTGTAGGTACCAGGTTTCGGGGTGCGGGGGGCACGGAGGGCCATTCTACGAGGCCGGGTCTAACACGCGTCCCCCCAGCTGAAAGCCGGAGAGAACTGCCCATCAGCTTGGGGGGTTCTCTTCGCTGAGGCGGAAGAACCGGGAGAGGCCGTCAGCATTGGCGTGGTCCGTACCAGGGCGGTGTTCTACGGTGAAATCCATCCCCTGGAGGGAGATTGACCACCGCAGTAGCTTGGGGTTTTCTCCTCGCATCTGCATGAGCCATCGCAAGGGCCGATGGTCAGTTTGGACTCTGAAATGGGTGCCGAACAGGTAGGGTCGTAGCTTTTTGAGTGCCCAGACCACGGCAAAGGCTTCGCGCTCTATGGTGCTCCATCTCTGTTCTCGGGGCAACAGCCGCCGACTGAGGAAGGCGACGGGCTGGTCTAGGCCTTGGCCATTTATTTGGGACAGGACGGCCCCAATGCCATGCTCGGAGGCATCAGTCTGGACTATGAACTCCTTGGCGTAGTCGGGAGCCTGGAGGACGGGGGCAGTACACATGGCCTTTTTTAGGGCATCGAAAGCTTCCTGGCAGGCAGCCGTCCACTGCACTTTCTTTGGCTGTCTTTTAGACGTGAGTTCTGTGAGAGGGCCGACAAGGCTGCCATACCCACGAATGAATCTTCGGTAGTAGCCCGTGAGTCCCAGAAAGGCTCGGACCTCCGTCTGCGTGATGGGTGGTTCCCAGGCCAGGATGGCGTCGATCTTTGGCTGTAGGGGGGCGACCTGGCCACTCCCGACCTGGTGCCCCAAGTAGACCACGGATCCTTGCCCGATCTGGCACTTGCTGGCTTTTACTGTGAGGCCTGCCTGGCGCAGGGCGGTTAGCACCCTCCGGAGGTGCTGGAGGTGCTCACTCCACTCTGAACTGAAGACAGCGATGTCGTCCAGATATGCCGCGCTGAACTGTTCTAGCCCGGCCAGGACCCTATTCACCAGTCGCTGGAAAGTGGCCGGGGCATTTTTCATCCCGAAGGGCATTACGCGGAAGTGGTAGTGCCCATCGGGGGTGGAGAAAGCGGACCGCTCCTTGGCCCCTTCGGTGAGCGCAATCTGCCAGTATCCGCAGGTGAGGTCGAATGTGCTGAGGAACCGGGCTGCCCCTAGTCGGTCAATGAGTTCGTCGGCTCGTGGAATGGGGTGGGCATCGGCTCGGGTGACGTCATTGAGCCCCCGGTAGTCTACGCAGAATCGGAGCTCGGGGGCGACACCGGGGGCCGCTGCCTTCGGGACCAGGACCACGGGGCTGGCCCAGGGACTGTCAGAGGGCTCGATCACCCCCAGGGTCAACATCTTCGAGACTTCCGCTTGAATGCAGGACCGGACCCGGTCAGGAACCCGGTAGGCTCGGTGTCTCACCGGTGGGCTGTCCCCGGTGTCCACGTCATGAACACTCCAGTTGGTGACCCGGGGGGTCAGGGAGAAGAGGTCGGAAAATTGTCTTAGGAGCTGGCGGCAGTCCGCTTGTTGCTGGGCAGTGAGGGCTGGGGAGAGGTTCACTCCTTCCACGGAGCCATCCTGCTCCTTGACACACAGGAGGTCCGGGAGGGGATCCGACTCATCTTCGGCCCCGTCATCGGTGGCCAGCAGGAGGCTCAGTTCTGTCCGCTGGAAGTGAGGCTTGAGGCGGTTCACGTGCAGGACCCGGAGGGGATCCCGAGGTGACTGGACGTCCACCAAGTATGTGACTTCGCTCTTCCGCTCAACCACTTTGTAGGGCCCAGTCCATCGGTCCTGGAGGGCGCCAGGCTTCACGGGGGCCATGACCCACACCTGCTGGCCCGGCTGGAACTCGACCAGAGTGGCATTCTGGTCGTACCAGCGCTTCATCTCCTCTTGACTTGCCTCCAGGTTGGCCTCAGCCAGTTCTCGGAACTTCCTGGTCTGGTTTCGGAGGGCCAGGACGTATTGGAACACATCTCGGGGGGTGGTCTGGGGTGCTGCCTCCCACCCTTCCTTAACCAAACTGAGGGGACCTCGGACGGGGTGTCCATAGAGTAATTCAAACGGGCTGAACCCTAAGGACTTCTGGGGGACCTCCCGGTAAGCGAACAAGAGGCAGGGGAGCAGGACGTCCCACTTACGCCGGAGGGGCTCTTCTAGGCCAGCGATCATCCCTTTCAAAGTCCTATTAAACCTTTCTACTAGGCCGTTCCCTTGGGGATGGTACGGGGTGGTGAACTTATAGGACACCCCACATTGTTGCCACAGGGACGTCATATACTTCGAGATAAAATTAGTGCCACGATCGCTCACGACCTCGCGGGGAAAACCCACCCTGGAAAAGATCCCCATCAGGGCCCGGCCCACCATGGGGGCCGTAATGGTGCGTAGGGGAATAGCCTCAGGATAGCGGGTGGCGTGGTCCACGAGGACCAAGATGAAACGGTGGCCTTGGGAGGTGGGGGGGTCCAGTGGTCCCACGATGTCGATTCCGACTCGTTCAAAAGGGGTACTGACGACCGGGAAGGGTTGGAGGGGAGCCTTGCACTTCCCCCCACTCTTCCCACTAGCCTGGCATGTGGGGCAGGACTTGCAGTGGGCTTCTACCGCTGCTCTCATTCTAGGCCAGTAAAAATGGGTCACGAGTCGGCTGTAGGTCTTGTCCTGACCCAGGTGGCCGGCGAGGGGGACGTCGTGGGCTAAGCCCAGGAGGAAATCTCGGAAGCGGAGGGGCACCACCAGTACCCGTCCGGATCCCAGCTCCACCGACTTCTGCTCACTGTACAAGATGCTATTTTCCCAATAGATTCGGTGTGTCCCGGTCTGGTCACCTGCGGCTTGGCCCTCGGCCTGGCGCCGCAGTCCGACCAGGGAAGGACAAGTGGCTTGCTCCCGGCAAAACTCTTCCCGAGTGGGCCCGCCCTCGTGGCGCCAATGGGCCAACTCGGGTAGATCTCCCAACTCGGGGACCGGGGCGGGGTCGGATGGTGCGGGTTCATCGCGGGCGACGGACCCTTCTGCTGGGGGGACGGGAGGACCCTCGGCGGGGACTGTACTGGTCTCTTCGATCGGGGTGTTCTCGACTTCTCTCCGGGGAGGGAGCCGGGCTGACATAGATCGGGTGGTGGCGCACACCCACTCGGGGAGTCCCATCATTCCTAGGTGGGCCTTGCGCTCGACGTGCTTCCAGGGAGAACTCTCTAGGTCGTTCCCTAAGAGGCAGTCGACCGGCTGGGAGGTTCTTACGGCCACCTTGAGTTTACCTATCACCCCTCCCCACTCAAACGGCACCAGGGCTACCTGACACATACTTTCTCTATTGTCTGCGGATATTACGGGGCAAAAGACGTTGGGGAGGATCTGCTCCTCGGGGACTAGGTGCCTGAGGACACCGGTGATACTGGCCCCGGTGTCCCGCAGGGCCTCTACCTGGTTGCCATTGATCTTGACGAGCTGCCCGTATTTCTGTGTGTTGGAGGGTAGGAGGCTACCAGGGATCATCTCTCTATCTCCCAGGGATACTAGGGCCATTGCTGCGGGTTCCCACTCCTCGGCTTCCTCAACCTCCTCCCCCAGAGCTACGTTGGCTATCTGTCTCGCAGGGGTGGTAGGGGAGACTTGGGGGGCCATGGGGCACTCTGGGTCATTGGCGTAGTGCCCGGGTTTCTGGCAACGGAAACATGTGACGGTCACCCGGTGTCCCCGTCTCCCAGGGGGCCCTGTCACCGGTGGGGGGGGCGCCGGGAAAGGTGGAGGTTGTGTCTTCGGGGGGCTAGGCTGGGACTCTCTCGGTCCTCCCTGGTTCCCTCCCCCTCTCTGGCGGGGTGGTCCCTGACCGGCTCGGGGGTACTCTCCTACCATGCCCCGGGAGACCCGGGTGTTGGTCCAGCGGTCGGCCTCCACAGCCAGCTTCCTGGGATCTGTGAGCTTGCTGTCAAGCAGATGCTGACGTAGTTCTATGAAGCAGTTCGCAGCCAGATGTTCCCATAACATGAGGTCAGTGAGTTCGGCAAGGGTGGTGACTTTGCTGCCCTTGATCCACCCATCGAAGGCCCGACTGAAAAAGTTTACATACTCCACCCAGGTGGTGCCCGGGATCTTCCGGCAGTCCCGGAATCGCTGACGGTACATTTCTGGGGTGAGGCCGTATCTTGTGAGTAGAGCCTCTTTCATGTGGCTGTAGGAGGTCTGCAGGGAGAGGGGTAGGTCGAGCAGGGTGTCCCTTCCTTCGCTCAGAAACCGCCCCCACAACCCCGCCCCCCAGTCCTTCTGCGGGATCCGATGGGAGGTCATGGCGACCTCGTAGGCCCTGAACCATTGCTGAATGTCATCGTTTTTATAATATTCCTTGACCACATCCTTGGGGATGTGGACCTTCTGTTCCGCTGGGGAGGCTGTCTCTCGGTTTCCCGGGGGCCTTCCTTCCTCGCTTCTGGCCTTGAGCTCGATTTCTTTCAAGCTGCGTTCGTGCTCTAGTTGGAGCTTCCTTCCTTCGTGCTCCCGTTGGAGCTTCTTTTCTTCTAGTTCGCCTTGTACACGCATTTGCTCTACTGCTAGCTTTTTTTCCGCTAACTTCAATTCGCCCTCGATTTTGAGTTTGGCTAACTCGAGTTCATGATTGCGGCTTCTCTCTCTGTCCGCGAGCTCTTCCGGGGATAGGCCCCCGTCTGGTACGGTGCCTCGCACCTGATTGCTACTGCTTCCACTTTGGGGGGGTTCGGCTTCGTCGGGGCGCTCCCCCGTGCCTTCTGGGCGGGAGGCCCCGGTCTCCACCCAAGTTTTCAGTGCCTTCTGCAAATCCTCTTTAGTGTTGAGACCAGTGGTAGCGATTTTAAGTTCTTTGCAAAATTGCTTTAGCTCCTTGTGTGTGTATTCTTCTAGCTGCTCCACCTGGAACACCCTGTTGGCGCTGGTTTCTGCGGGGCTCACGGCGCTTCCTTCTGCCATCTTTGTCGGTAGGGCTTCCGTTGTTCACGGTACGATCTCTAGGTGATGGGCCCGAATCACGTCGCTTGCCACCAATGTTAGACGGCGACCTCAGAGGAGCCTGGAAGGGGTCCTGACCACCCTGAGTCCCACCCTCAAGGTATCGTAGCCGGGCACTGGCGGGAGATTCCCCAGGGGGAGGAATCTCGTATCTAGGATCGTACTTCTGGCACCACACGACACAGAGTGACCACACCGGGTATTCTGAGAAAACAATCTTTATCAAGTAGGTTATCACTGCAAATATGTACAAGGTGAGCACGGGCTCAAGAGTCTCGGAAGGGGTAGGGGGTAGCGGGACAGTCTCTGGTAAAGGTTGAAGCAGGGACGTATCCGGCGCACAGCCCACAATCCTCGAGCTGGGGGATACGATGTTGTAGTCGGGGTCCGGCGGGACCGTGAGAGTCGGTTGGAGCCGCGAGTCACTCAGCGGGCTCAGGTACAGGCTCGGAGGTCTTACGATCTTCAGGGAGCCGCGAGTCACTCAGCAGGGCTCAGGTACAAGTCGGAGGTCTTATGATCTTCAGGGAGCCGCGAGTCACTCAGCAGGGCTCAGGTACAAGGTCGGAGGTCTTACGATCTTCAGGGAGCCGCGAGTCACTCAGCAGGGCTCAGGTACAAGTTCGGAGGTCTTACGATCTTCAGGGAGCCGCGAGTCACTCAGCAGGGCTCAGGTACAAGTTCGGAGGTCTTACGATCTTCAGGGAGCCGCGAGTCACTCAGCAGGGCTCAGGTGGGTCCAAGTTCCAGGAGCCGCGACCACGTCGGCAGGCTCTCGTGGTTCCAGCGTCGAATCTGCCGGCCAGACCCAGAGCACCCCTTGTTATAGGTCGACCCCTCTTTGATGTCCGGAGTCTGTGCAGGCAGGGGTCTTGTCACCTGGGGGTCGCTTGTCGGGATTTCCTGCTATTGTCTTTTGATCCTTTCAGGGCCGGGTCGGGAGGAGTCCCAGACACCCAGTAGGCATGGAGCCAGCCCTCAGGGAGGCCGGAGGGCCGATCGAAACCCATCGTCCCGGGGGAGTTCAGAGGTGCGATAGAAACTGCTCCTCCCTCTCTCATCCCCTGGAAGCGTGATGTCCTCCAGCCGGAGTGGCGCCTCTAGGCCCGGGTCGCGCTGGGGCCGGGCGGCCATCTTGGTGCATGAAGTGGGCACGCGGGCCCGGGGTGGCCGAAAGGAGAGAGGCCAGGGACGGGGATGTCCGGGTCGGTGCGTGTGTCCGGGTGGGGAGGTTCGGCTGGGCCGTGTGTTTGGGCTGTAGGTACCAGGTTTCGGGGTGCGGGGGGCACGGAGGGCCATTCTACGAGGCCGGGTCCAACAATAAGTGACACACATGAAAACTAATCACAGGCAGTTTATAACAACGAAGTAAACAAAATAATATACACACAATAATAACCAAATACAAATAGGCACAATTCCTATCAGGATTACAAAAAACATCATTTAACAGTTATAAACAAACATGAAGTGATTAGAGTAACCACCATATCATTGATTATTAAAAACTAATTCAAACACCATTTTATCAGCACATTGACTGGTTAGAGTTACGAATAAGTTAGTCATACAAGGATAGCTCAATCAATTAACGAGTAGAAATATATAATAAAGCTGTAAGGTTGCGATGGCATACTCAAATCATTGTTACAGAAACGTATTTGTTTGTTTTAAAGTATTATAAAGGACCTCCACAAACAAAAACTGATGGAATGTATAATTACAATATTAAGACTTGGTTGGGAACTCAAGTTCTGCCTAGGGACATATTTTTAGATCAAAGACTGGCACCTGATCACCAAAATAGGAATCAACTTGTATCATTCCTTAAGATTGAGTCTCAAAAGAGCGAATAATATTCATAATTGAATTGCAAGAATTCTTGAATTTCCCTATCACAGTCAGAAAGACAAAGAACAGAAGAACAACAAAAAAGAAATGGGATATGTACCCACCGTGAAACTGATGCACCGATATATGTTTTTTTCAATTGTAATATTACAGGGAACACAATTCAGAGTCACTAGGGGAAACCAAGAGAACAGACAAGTGTCAAGAAGGCTGAATGCATAAGTCATCTACACTAGTGAAATATAAACATGTTAATCATGAACAATGCAGGAGAAAGTTAAGCCCATATTAGTCTCCCAGCTATTATTTAATTAAAGTCAATTTAACGTTTAAGGGGATTCAAATGACAAAAAGCGGTAGAAGATTTCCTCAAGATAATGTGTGTACTCACTTTAACGAGGTAAGTGCCTCGATTTAAATAAAATGGAATAGTTTATCTACTAGGTGGCGTCAAACAGATCACATCCTTCCAGTATCAATCATATTTCGATTTCGTCCAAGGGTACGGACAGCAGTATCAATCTCTAAGATGCCTATAATTGAATCATATACAAGAATCGGATCAAACAAAAGCCAATTTTAAATATCCTGCAAAGGAAGGAAAAAAGTGTAAAAGGAGCGAAAGTCAAGGTGCAAAATATGCAAAGAGACACGCTCCACCATAATGTGTGAATAAATGAGAGATTTTCGTCTTGGTATAAAACTAACCTCGCACAATCCCCTTAGCATCACCCAGTGGAACAGCACTGTGCTGGCGGGTGCTAATCGAGAGTGCACACTTGGGGTGAATTTAAAACATCACCAGCAAATATGATGGGGTAATGATAAATCCAGTGCTGTCCTAGAGGGATACCGCTAGCTTTGTTTCTTAGTGTCAATACTTTATTGTATATCTGTTGATTGAGTATGAGATGCTGATCTGACTTTTTTGGATTTTCAACTGTTCATTAAAAAGTCGCCTTTTAAGTCACCAGCCTGGGTAAAGGAAATCGGCTGATTTCCCTTTTAACCTCCTCACGACTAGCTCACTCATTGAATTGTTTATTACTTGTTCCTAATCATAACTAAAAAATGTTTTTCATCATTTACTTTGATTCGTTGTTTGAACTCCAATTTCTTATTTTAAGTAATTGTGATATTTATTCTTATTCTTGTTGAATGGGACCACTGTTTCTTTAAAATACTTGTCTACCCTTGGTCCCGTCTGACTTTAAAGGGTTTTCCTTGTCTCTTTTTTGTACCTAAGCACAATTGCTGGATTGCAAGGAATTGCTTACGATTCCTCCTACTTAAGTCCCAAGTGGGCCCCTTCCCCTCCCCATCCCTCCCGCCCTTGTCCCTTTCCTCCCCTCGTCCTCACCGGTCTCCCGGGAGCATGGCACAACACGCACCTCTCTATTCTGATGACGACATTAAAAGAATATTAGAAGGGCCATCACTGTTTACTGATACTATTGAGAATATAGGTACATCTGAAAACATCATATTTGATCAGCTTGAAAAATCTACCAAAAAATTAATCAGGCTACAACTGATGGTTCGAATGCTCACTGAGTATCTGAAATCTGACACTATCCCCGTAGGGCTCCAAGTCCGCAATATACCAGGGGTCTTCACGGACATCAAAAAATACCTTACTGGCTTTAGCCACATTTGTACTACATGCTCAAGACACTGGCTGGTCTTGGGCATAGACATAGCCAACGAAGAAGCCAAAAAATTAGAAATGGAAATCAAAGATATTGAAAGGCAGATAAAAGACAATAGCAGTATTACAGACGCTAAAACCTTGTTAGACAAACTTGAAAAAACTCTCTCTGAGTTCCATAGAATTGAAAAAAATAAAAAAAATCATAAAAGTCAAACGCGACGTCAAAAACTACAAAATAGAAAGGACATATCCATACTTAGTTGAAGACTTATACACAAACAGAGCATACTTGGGGCCCAGAAATAACGACCCAGGGGTAGATTCAATAAACAACAGAATGTAGTTGGTTCCTCTGACACCTCGGCAGAATCCTCTGATAATTCTGACTCCACTGAAGGTCCTAGCACGTCCAGACCCAGAACTAACAACTCTACTTTTTTAGGACAAGAACAGGGCTGACAACCCAATCGCGGAACGTCCCGCCCTCCACGTTGGTACAGCACCCCTGGCGACAGACAAACACGCCAAAGATACTACCAGTGGTGATACATCAGAGTCCTCTGATTCCTCTTGAGAACACCAACCCTAATGAGATTATGCCTGAGCTCGACACTATTCCAATTTTTAATCTCTCGAACCACCAGCTTCCAGAGAAAGAGATCACGTTACTTAGCAAGGGACTGTCCTTTGTCCCCACGACCAGACCCGACTACTTACAATCCAAGATTGAGCTGTTACGTTTCTTTAGAAAGATACACCTACAAGCCTTCTTTCTGAACAACCCTACATACTGTCTACAGCCTTCACATCCTTTCGCCCCCCTTCGACCTTCTCCCCTCCTCACTACAGTCTTCCAGCAGAAATCTTTACCTTTGAGAGACTCATTCTCAAAGACCTCGCTGTGCATGAACACACACGGAAATACATCCCCTACAACCTCACGCTACCTGAAAAGAATGCCTTACAGGCACTTAAACAAATGGACAGTCTTACTATCAAACCGGCTGACAAGGGTGGCGGTATAGTCCTTCAAAATACTAACACTTATAAACAAGAGATCCTTAGGCAACTATCCATACCTGATCATTACTTGAGACTTCCCACTGACCCTACTAAGGAGATTCAAAAACTCATTCTGGACATTACAGAGGAAGGACTTTCGCAGGGCTTTCTCAGTAAGAATGAATTCCAGTACCTTAACACCAAATCGCCACGCACTCCAGTGATTTACACCTTACCTAAAATACACAAGAATGCCACCACACCACCCGGACGCCCTATTGTCTCGGGGTGCGGTTCTATCCTTGAACCTCTTGGTAGATACATTGATCATTTCATTATGAATTTGTCCCTACCACACAATGCTACATCAAGGACACCATGGACATGGTTAACCTTGTAGAGGAACATCCATTTGACCCCCTCACCAGCCTTCTAAGTACACTCGACGTAGAGGCCCTATACACTAACATCCCCCAAGACAAGGGTATTGACGTTATAGGTATGGTTCTCAACTCAAGACCACAACCCCACGCAGTTCCTACATCCTTCATACTTCACCTCCTCAAGATCTGCCTCACTAAAAACTCTTTTCTTTTTGACGGTCATTTCTACCAGCAAGTCAAAGGTACTAAGCCTGGGCGAAGCACTACGCTATGCTCGCGTAGTTTGCGAAGTTCGCGCTACTTCGCACTACGCGAACTGCACGTAGCACAGTGCGAACACGCGGAGCGTAGTGTTGCGTAGTGCTGCGGTCATTTTTTGCTTGCTCGCGGTCCTCAACGTCAAGTTGGCGACCGCGAGCAATACAAAATGACATCCCGGCAAGACTTTTTCCTTGTTCGCGATCAGCAACATCAAGTTGGCGACCGCGAGCATGGAAAATAAACCTCCCGGCAAGATTCCCAATGCGAGGAGGTCAGGTTTCTCATTGCGAGGGGTCGCGAATGCTCGCGACCACTCGCGATGAGAAACTACCAGTTCGCGTTGAGAAAGGTGCCGCTCGAGTAAAAATCTACTCGAGCAGCAGAAAACTACAGCTCGCACTGTGCAAGATGCCATTTTCAATGATTGCACAGTGCCGGTTGCTTGTCCGCACTGTGCAATCATTGAAAACAACATCTTGCACAGTGCGAACATGTTACTACGCAGTTCGCGAAGTGCTACGCGTAGCTCGCGTAGTGCGAACTTCACTTTGTGTAGCTTCGCGAAGTGCTACTTCGCGAACTACGCCCACTCTTAAAAGGTACTAGCATGGGCGCAGTTTTCGCTCCAAATTTCGCTATACTCTACATGGACTGGCTGGAGACTAACATAATACTATCCCAATTGAACCCATTTAGAACTCACATCCTTTAATGGAAACGCTATATAGATGATATTTTCCTCATCTGGAACAGCACTGAAGACAATCTCTTACAATTCCAACATTGGCTCAACACGCACAGCCATGGTCTTAACTTTACTGTCAACAACAGTAACCATAAGATTGCCTTCCTGGATTTATATATTATTGCCAACAATGGCGGACTCTACACCACACTGTACCGCAAACCCACCGAAAAAACCACTTTACTTTCATACAGCAGTCACCATCCCAGGGCCCTCCGCGACTCACTCCCATACTCACAGTTCCTCCGCATATGGCGTAACTGCTTCTTCAAGGAAGACTACTTCTCGGAGGCTAATATCTTGTTTAAGAAACTGATCAGCAGAGGCTATCCCCGCAAACTAGTTAAAACAGCCCTGAAAAAAGCATGGTATTGCCCCAGGGAGACCTTACTCAGTCCCAAAACTAAAGAAAATGATGAAAAAATAGTTTGTGTCACCACATTTTCGCCTATATCCAATATAGTGAGGAAATGCATCCTGAAACATTGGCCCACACTCAATGCTGGCCACCTGAGGCTAGAACGCCCTCGTTTCGCCTTCAAAAAGAGAAAAAGCATCAAAGACCATCTGGTCAGGGCCACTCTCCCAGACACTAAAAAGGACACCACCATTAGGACACTATGGAATCTACCGCCCCTAGTCGGCCACTTCAAATGCGCCGCCTGCAGTGTTTGTAGTTTCACCACAGACACTAAAACATTTGTGCATGCTAATATTGACATCACTCTCTGTCACTTTTCCAATTGTAACACCTCCAACGTTATATATGCCATCACTTGCCCTTGTAACTTGATTTATGTGGGACAAACGACACAGAAGATCAGAATCCGGATTTGTCAACACAGAAGCAGGATCCGCTGTAAAACTGCCAATGCCCCACTTGTCGAACACTTCACTGCCTTGAACCACACCGAAGATGACTTAAGGTGGCAAGTCATTAGTGTGATCCAACAACCCGCTAGGAACACAGACATTGCTGTTATGTTATGTTATGTTATTTATATTTTTATAGCGCACAGCTGCCCCAGCAAAGGGGCGTCCTGGCGCTATGACAGACACTACAACATAACACACAATAAAAGAAAAGAAAATTAAACAGACACGGGAAACAGGAAAGTTTTAATCGCCTGCCTGAAGGCGAGCAGGTCTTCAAGAGCTCGGATGTGTACCGGGAGCGAGTTCCATAAACCTGCCGCGAGCACCCTAAAGGAGCGGCCACCCATTCTGCTCAATTTAAAGCGTGGACAGACCGCCAGGAGAAGCCCCTCCGATCTCAAGGATCTCAAAGGAATATAGGGCGTGAGTAGGTTGGCAAGTGCCGGCGGCGAAGAAGATTTCAAAATTTTAAAGGTCAGGCACAACGCTTTGAACTGGATTCGTTGTCTGACCGGGAGCCAATGTAAGGCCGTGATGGTACCAGACACTGAGCAATGTCTAGGGAGGCCCACAATGGCCCGAGCCGCGGCATTTTGTAACCTTTGGAGCCTAGAGGCCTCCTCTTGATTCACCCCTAACAGCAGTGAACTGCCGTAGTCCAGCCGAGATAGTATAGAGGCCTGGACCACAAGCTGTCTGGTAGGGGGATCAAAGTACTTTAAAACCGGCCTTATTCCCCGCAGAATGCCATAGCACGTGGCAGCCACCTTCTTAGTGTGGTCCCTGAAGGTGAGCGCAGAGTCCAACCAGATGCCTAAATTTCTCACTCCAGAAGCTGGAATGGGAGTGACACCCAACTCTGATGGCCACCACTGGTTACCCCATAGCTCAGCGTGCTTCCCTAATACCAACACCTCTGTTTTGGTGGCATTTAACTGAAGGCAGTTGGTGCGAAGCCAGCTTGCTACTGCCATCAGACCCGCTCGGAATCTGGGGGCCTCCACCTCAGGGTCTCCACTAAGTGTCACCGCTAGCTGTGTGTCGTCCGCATATGAGGCCATCGTAAGACCCCACTGTTTGACGACACCAGCCAACGGTTTCACATAGAGGTTGAACATTGTAGGGCTCAACGAGGATCCCTGTGGTACCCCCAGCTCCAGGGGATAAGTGGCGGATTGGCCAGGTGGTATAGCCACTTTAAAGGATCGATCCGATAAAAAAGACCGAAACCACTGGAGAGCGAGATCAGTCACTCCCGCCTCCTGTAAGCGTTGGATCAGTATATGGTGGGACACAGTATCGAAGGCAGCGCTTAGATCTAATAGTAAAAGCGCTGCAGTACGACCTGAGTCCAGTACCTGGCGAAGATGTTCCGTGATGTAAAGTAATGCCGTCTCGGTACTGTGTCCCGACCGGAAGCCGTTCTGACTGGAATCCAATATCTGGTTGCGAGCCAGATGCTCAGACAGAACAGAGTTGACGTGGGCTTCTGTTACTTTGGCAATCCAAGGCAACAGGGATATGGGTCGATAATTTTCTGGCAACCGGGGGTCAGAGTTGGCTTTTTTTAGTATAGGAGTAACCACTGCCTGTTTCCATGCCGTGGGTACCGTTCCGTTGGACAATGACATATTGATAAGATTCAATATGGGGTCACGGCACAGTGGGGAAAGTGTGTTGATAAAGGCTGGCTTTAACGGGTCCGAGGGAGAACCTGACTTGACCCTGAGGCTAAGCCTGTCAAAGGTCTCAATAGTCAGTTCAGGTAGCATAGCAAGGGTCTCATATCCCAACGTATCGGGGACAGTAACCTCTCGGTTCTGGTGGAGTGTGTCAAAACCTTGGTAGATTTTTTCCACTTTCTCCACAAAAAAAGAGGCCAGCTTATCACAGTGGGAATCTGTGCAAATCACCTCTGAGGTGGATCTGTTTTTCATAAGATCCTTCAGTACCTTAAAAATCAGTTTTGATGGGTTAGGGCTGGTAGCAAATTCTTGAGCGTAAAATGCAGCTCGTGTTCTGCAAATAGCTCTATGGTAGAGCTTCAGCTCAGTAAAGTACCGAGTTTTCAGAGCAGGGTTGTAGGATCTTCTCCATTCCCTCTCTGTTTTTCGGCAAGCTTTTTTCAGTTCTGCGAGTGACTCATTATACCAAGGACTAGGTGTTTTTGTCCGGCCTTTCGACCACCGTAAAGGTATGAGAGAGTCCAGGGCATCGGTGATCCAGGCGCAGAACTGTTGGTAACCTTGTTCCACGTTAATAAAGGTGCTCAGAGGTTTCTGTTCCAGTATGCTATAAAACTCTTCAAGCCTAAGCTTGTGCCAAAGCCTTTTTAGAATAGGTCTGTCCACAGCTATAAAAGGCTTATCGTGGACCGGACAAAAGGCTTCTACCAGCAGATGATCAGTCCACCCCATCAGCCTCGGATCTGACAACCTCACCCCCTCAAGTGTGGAAAAAAAGGGGTCCAAAATATGGCCCCCTGAGTGGGTTGGAAGGGTGACGAGCTGAGTGAGTTGAAGAGCTTCGAGGTTCGCCAGCAGAGTGCTCACCGTAGTGGATGACCCATTATCAAAATGGATGTTAAGGTCCCCCACGATGTTGAAATTGGCACAACCGAGTGCTATAGGACCGATCATATCGGCCAGTGCGGATCTGAAAACAGAATCATTGCCCGGAGGACGGTAAATGAGCATACCACTGAAAGTGAATTGATGGGAAAAAGCGACTTTGAAAATAGCACTTTCACATGCAGGTAGTCCCGACGGTTTCCATTCAGCTGGAAAACAGGATTTGACTGCCATAGCAATACCACCTCCTCTTGTGGTCCTATTGGAAGTGAAGACGGTATAGTTCTGAGGGAATGCAAGATTCAATATGGCAGAATCCGAATCCTGAAGCCAGGTTTCTGTCATTAGAAAGATATCGGGGTCCTCTTTCTCTAGCAAATCATAAATGGACAGGTGATGTTTTACCAGCGATCTAATGTTTAAACACCAAATACGAAGATCTCGAGATACAACACACGTTCGCGTGACGGGAATAGCATCTTCCAAGGAACGGATTTTAGTAGGGCTCTTAAGTGACCAGCCTTTGCAGGCACAGCTATAAGGGCCGACTAAAGGGTCCACAGGCTTACAGGCACTTCCTCTGGACATTTGCCTTATGGACAGCAGCTCGGACCGTGTGTAAAACAACATACCTGCCAGAAGCGGCGAAACAACACCGCGACGAGAAACAGAGCCTGCCCCGCCTCGCGGTGCCTCGACGCGGACGAGCGCAGACGGGCAGGACTCTGGCACGACTCCGGCTGAGCGACGGCGTCCTCACCTGCGCGTCCCGCTGCGCGGGAGAGGGGAGCTTTAAGTAGGCTCACCAATCCTAGCGCGAGCGCGAGGACGCTCCAAGATGGCGCCCGAAGCTACAATTACAGCCCTACCCAAAATGGCGCCCACAGTGAACCACCCCCGAGATCCAGGCCCGCCAAAACGACAGTGAGGGAGCCAATTATATGCGGAATGAGGAAGGGGGCAAGACCCAGCTAAAAACAGGGGAGAAGTGCAGCAAAGTAAATTAAAACAAATACACAAAAACAGGATTTTTAAAAAGCGAAGCGCCAGCAGCAGCGCCAGCAACAGCGAGTGCGCAATAAAGTAAGCGTCTGTCAAGGCCGCCTCGAAACTGAGTCCGCCTTAAGTAGGCTCACCAATCCTAGCGCGAGCGCGAGGACGCTCCAAGATGGCGCCCGAAGCTACAATTACAGCCCTACCCAAAATGGCGCCCACAGTGAACCACCCCCGAGATCCAGGCCCGCCAAAACGGCAGTGAGGGAGCCAATTATATGCGGAATGAGGAAGGGGGCAAGACCCAGCTAAAAACAGGGGAGAAGTACAGCAAAGTAAATTAAAACAAATACACAAAAACAGGATTTTTAAAAAGCGAAGCGCCAGCAGCAGCGCCAGCAACAGCGAGTGCGCAATAAAGTAAGCGTCTGTCAAGGCCGCCTCGAAACTGAGTCCGCCTTAAGTAGGCTCACCAATCCTAGCGCGAGCGCGAGGACGCTCCAAGATGGCGCCCGAAGCTACAATTACAGCCCTACCCAAAATGGCGCCCACAGTGAACCACCCCCGAGATCCAGGCCCGCCAAAACGGCAGTGAGGGAGCCAATTATATGCGGAATGAGGAAGGGGGAAAGACCCAGCTAAAAACAGGGGAGAAGTGCAGCAAAGTAAATTAAAACAAATACACAAAAACAGGATTTTTAAAAAGCGAAGCGCCAGCAGCAGCGCCAGCAACAGCGAGTGCGCAATAAAGTAAGCGTCTGTCAAGCTGCTATTTTGAATAGGGAAGAACTCAAATGGATAATCCGTACTGACAGCCTGCACACAGGGCTGAACCGTTTGGAGGATTGGTCTAACTTGCTCTAACCATTCCATGCGTACTTCTGATTTTGGAATGGCTTGTGATGATTTATGGATTTTATGTAGCCTTGTGTTGTTGGTCCACGTTGCCTCCCTCTATTATCCTCGTATGCCTGCCTTCCCCTCCCCCTGCCGTCTTCCACTTTTATTTTTATTTATTTTTTATTTTTCACCTGGTGATTTTAATTCTCACCCTCATGCCCCTCCCCTTCCCTGACTATTCCTTTTTACATTTATCAATTATTATTTTCAAATTTTATTTTTTATTTTTATTTTTTATTTTCATTTATTTTTCTCTCCTCCTTTTTCCTGTGCATTCCGTTAGTACTCCGTGGCACCCATCCCAACCCGATTCGGCCCACTGGCACCTCTAGGTTGATTACCTAGTTCTCTCGCTTTCTCTATAAGTCCAATGCTTACACATGCTGGAATTCAATCTCCAGACACTCTTCCTCCCTCTGTCTTCCCTTTGATCCTTCCCTTTCTATCATGGCCGCAACCTCTCAAGTCTCCTCGTCTTTAGCACTTCTCCTATTTCTATTTCCCTCTTCATATTAGCCCGCCCTCTGTGGAAATTTAGCGTGCAAACTGAACATTATCTGCGCCATCTTGCCTCTCCCCAGCGCCACGCATAGCAAATGCACGGCCGCCATTTTAGGCACCCCACTCTCTCTCCCCGCTCACTCTCGATCGCCAGCGCTTTTCCCCGGCGCTGCGAGCATCCCCCGCGCGCCGGCCACCCCCGCTCTCTCATACAGGCCATAAACCCTCTCCTTCTGCGCGACCCTGCTACGGAACCACTTCCGACCGACAACCCATACATGGTCATGCCTCTCCTTTGATAACCCCCCTTCCTCTGCGCCCCATTGTCTGAACTGGTCCCAGGCCATCACCTAGCCCTGCGGATGCAGTTTATTGCCCCTACTGTAAGGGAAACACCCCACATCAAAGGGATTACAGTAGAATCAAAGCCCCTACCCCCTGAGACCCAGCCGGTTGCACACACCCCCGGGAATTAGCGGAATTCCCTGCTGCGCGATAGCCATCTCCCACTGCGGGTAGGGTGGGAACCTCTACTGTAACCATGTGTGGGATCGGATCTGAGCCGGGGCTTCAGGGGATATTTCCCCGCACATCAAGGGAATCTCAAGAATGTACTATGTATAATAAAGCAATAAACCAGTGTATAAGAGACCAGGTCTCAGAGATGCAGTTACAGCACCTCGTGACGATACCTTGCTGTCTGATCTGATGTGTTCTGCTCCGACGGAATAAAACCTTGTTTCCTGCCTTCCAGTCTCCAGCGCCTGCCTCTTTTATTGGTAAATTATCGAGTGGTATGAGAGGCGATTACCGCCGGGCAAATACTTGAAAGGATACCGACTGAAACTGCCGCTACCATTTAACAATTGGCGTCCCAAACGTGGGGCCCATCAGCGACACGTGGATCCAGTGGGAGAGGTCCCGACGACAGAGTGAACGACTGCAACGATCGGGAGAGCTCCTGCCCAATAGACCCTCGTCTGGCAGCCGATCATCCGAACTTCACTGGTTCCGAGCAGACCTCTCTCGAGTGATCTACGGTCCTGACTGGGAACCATCAGGAGTGCCGCGGCAAATACGGAGAGTAGAGGACGATCGGGCGCTGGAGGCGGAAGACGAGAAACTGTCCACGCGGTCCGGGTAAGGTCGTGATACACGACAAATTGAGAAATAATTGATTGATTGTTTAATGCTCTGGAAATACTAGTATTGCTCATTGATTGTGCTCATTGATTGTTCTCTTTGAGATATTCGCTGTCTACAAACGGGGAGGAGTAGAAATACTCTCTCTCTCTCCCTTTGCAGATAGTGAAGGGTAGGTAACGCAGACTTTTGTCCCCGTTGAAACCCGTCGTGCCTATCTTTATCTCCCCATTGATTGATTGTCCGAACATTGATTGTTTTGAAGAATAGTGCTTTTTGAGATATTCTCTGTTTGCAAATAACGTAGAATAGGAATATTCTGTCTAGTCTTTGCAAATAGTGAAGGGTAGGTAACGCAGACTTTTGTCCCCGTTGAAACCCGTCGTGCCTATCTTTATCTCCCCATTGATTGATTGATTGATTGTCCGAACACTAGTTGTTCGATATTGGTTCTTTGGAGGTATTCTCTGCTTACAAATAACGAAGAATAGAGATATTCTGTCTAGTCTTTGCAAGCAGTGAAAAGATAGGTAGTGCTGACTTTTGTCCCCGTTGAAACCCGTCATGCCTATCTTCTCCCCACTGATCGGTAGTTGGTTCTGCCCGGACCGCTTATTAGAGGTGAACCATCCGGCTCCACTGGAAGGCACCCCTAATAAGGACATGTTCACTAAATATGGACTAGTCGCCGTAGCCTATAGCAAGCTGTGGCATAAATATACCAAGAAGGACCCCGAAAGTCAGTGGCCACTGATGGGATCCTTCGACGACCGCAAGATAGAAGCGCTAGAAGTAGCTCTGCGTAGCAATAAGACGACGCCTACTATGCTTGACAGTATTGGCATGTGGCGCAAAGAAGCGACGCAAGGGAAAAAGAGGGAAGAAGTAAAAGCAGAAAAGGAATTACGAAAGGCAGCTCACCTTGCCGCTAAAAAGTTAGAAGAAGACATAAAGGAGAGAAGGGAAACTAAACTAAGACAGGAGCCCGAAACCTCAGGCCAGTACGCTGTTAGGACCCCTTCTTTGCTCTACCCTGAGTTGTCCTCCAAGCAGCGAACAAATGACGAATTACTGTTAGGTCCCCCGATCATTTACATGCCCCCTCCGTATGCACCCTCCCAATCAGTAGTGCAACACCCACAACCCCCGAATACGAGCGAAAGCAGTACAGGGGCCTCGGCCCTCACGGCCTCCGCGCCGGCTGAGCCTCTTGTACTGAACCCAATATCGACTACAACGCTAGATGACCATGAGATGGGAAAGAAAGAGTCCACCAGAATGAATCGATTAACTAAGGATGAACGAGCAGGAATCGATAGGATAGTAGGGACGCTGGTGGAGCGAAAAGAAAGTGAGGAGTATATAACAGACGTGTATAGCTCGTATGCCGACAGCCGCAGACGACACTTCGTCGTACGGCTCTGTTATCACGCCCTGAATGCATATGAGGACAGATACCACGATAAAGGTCCCGAAGGCTTAGCGGCCCTATATAGGAAGGTAGACATTGGGGAAGAAGGAGAGGGCGATGTAACGAACCTCTTCACTCGTACACTCGAGGTCTACCGACACCTTAAAGAACATGGACAGACCACCAAAACAGAAACCCCCATAGCAACTAAGCCCCAGGGAGGAAGGGCCGATGCCATGATGCCCATTAAAGAAGCTTCCCCCTACTGGGTCCCCCCACGGGGTCAGGGAACACACGACGACATCAACAACCCAGATGCGAAGGGAAGGGTTGTATATAACTGGGTCTATCAGCCGTGGGACCGGCAAGATATTTTGACTTTTAGAAAGACTCTACCCGACTTAAGAAAGAACCCGACTGCCTTCTACACGGAATTGGGTACAGCCTTAGGCTCAACGATAATGACGTTAGCAGATATCGACTTGTTCTTTGGGCTATGTCTGCCGGCTGATGTGTGGAAACAAATCCGGAAAGTTGACCACGCTGAGCCGTTCGGATATACCTGGGTACAACTCGATACCATAGATAAACAGCGAGAGCCAGGACAGAAACCCCCGAAAGCCATCTTAGAGCTCCCAGACAAGATTGTACAAAAGCTGAAGACTCTAATCCCAGAAAGAAAGGTAGATTGGTCGATAGTGACGGCTTGCCGTCAGAAACCCCAGGAAGATGTGTCTGAATACTTCTCCCGATTCGAGACTGTGTTTTCCGATTACAGTGGCCAAGACATGACCACCGCAACCGGACACCACCTCTTTGTCCAGAATTATGTAAAGGGTCTGTCACAGGAAGTTTCCCAGAAGCTACAGACCAGCGAGAGTAGTTGGGCAGCCTCCAAACCCGCAGCGATTCTCCAGATGGCCCAATACTACGAAAATCAGAAAAACGAGAACGATAGGGCATCAGAGAAGAAGAAAAAGGAACTGAAGGAGAGAGTAATGATAGCACAGTTGCAAGGGGTGACCATAGGAAGGGAACCCCCGAAAGAGAATTACCAACCAACCGCCCCTAGAAAGCTACCCCCTAGAGACCATACACCTGCACCCTACAACGGACGGAGAGACTTGGATGGGAATCAATGCGCGTTCTGTAGAGGGTTCGGACACTGGAAATCCCAGTGCCCGGTCCTTCTGGAAATGAACAAGAATAGGGACACCAGAGACACAACATATGACCCCAGAAACAGAGGACAGGGACGAGGGCACACGAACAACACCATCAACGACAGGCCAGGCAGACCAAACACCTTTGATCGCCCCCGACAAAACCAGTATCAGCAGTCCGACTACGAAAGCACCCATGACTTCGCAAAGGACCGCCAGGGACAAGGGAGGGATCCAGTCGAACTCCGTGTTGACCAGCAAGGTCCTTACGTTACCGCTAAGGTCTTGGGCACAAAATCTCCATTCCTGGTAGACACTGGGGCGACACGTAGTGCGTTATCTAAACGACTGATTCCTAGGGCACCCTTGTCTGGCTCACACGTAACCTCAATAGGCTTTGACGGAACGCCCTCCACTAACCCCTTATCAACACCAATCTCCTTTGACTTAGAAGATAACACCACTGACACGACCTTTCTGCTCTCCTCCAACACCCCCGATGCTATTATGGGACTTGATTTGCTAAAGCATTTTCGAGCCACCATCAGATGCTCCCCAGACGGAGTTCGAGTCATCCTACACGATAACCCAGATCTGTCCAGACCCTGTCACACACGGCGTATGCTCTCTATAACCGATGCTGATATGTCCCTACTCGACACATTACCTTCACATCTATGGGCTAAAACCGACTCAGATGTAGGGCGCATGGTGATCGACCCGGTACACATAACCGTCCGACCGGACGCAGTGCTCCCAAAGCTTCCACAGTATCGGATATCACCCGAAGGCGAGAAGGCATTGGTGGAAATCATCGAGTCCCTGGTCGAGGCAGGAGTGGTAGAAGAAGTAGTCAGTAATGTTTGCAACAGCCCAATCCTACCCATTGTAAAGAAGCAAGGCGAGGGGGATGAGAAAGCCTACCGTTTCATTGTTGACTTGCGAGAGGTTAACAAAGTAGTCATACCCCAGTACCCCGTAGTCTCAGACATCACCACCATCCTCACCCTGATTCCATCCACTGCCACCATCTTTACTGTTATTGACCTCAAGAACGCATTCTTTTCCATCCCCATCCACCCAGACAGCCGCTACCTGTTCGGCTTCACTTTAAAAGCCCGTTCGTACAGATTCTGCAGGGCACCCCAAGGCTACACTGAGAGTCCCAGTATTTACAGCCAAGCCCTCAAGAGGCAACTGGATGCAGTCCAACTACCCGATGGAGTGGTGTTGATACAGTACGTCGATGACATTCTTTTGGCGGCCGACACCACTCCTCTTGCCGTCACAGCCACCATTCACCTCCTCCGCTTCCTTGCGGAGAACGGTCACAAGGTCTCCAGAAAGAAATTGCAATTCTGCCAGCCCCAGGTAACTTATCTAGGCCACCTACTATCCAAGGACGGGAGGAAACTTACCCCTGACCGAATTCAAACCATCCTAGAAACCCCTGTTCCCAAAACTCAGAAGCAAGTACGATCCCTAGTGGGCCTCACCTCCTTTTGTCGACAGTGGTTGCCAAACTTCAGTCTTACCATAAAGCCTCTGCTTTCCCTGCTGGCTAAGGATGTCCCCTTCCCCCTCCCCTGGACACCTGAATGTCAATCCTCCTTCAAAGAATTACGAAACGCCCTCTGCTCGGCCCCAGTCCTAGGAACCCCAGACTACACTAAACCTTTCTCCCTCTACACCCACGAAAGGGAGGGATGTGCGTTGTCTGTCCTAACCCAGTCCATAGGCCCTAAGCAACGCCCTTGTGCCTACTTCTCTGCCACTCTTGACCCCGTAGCCAGAGCTTTGCCCGCCTGCCTTCGAGCAGTAGCCGCCGCTGCTGTCTCTATCCGACAAAGTGAGGGGATCGTGCTCTCGAACCCCTTCACAGTATTGGTACCCCATGCTGTTGATACCCTCCTGAACCAAACCAAGACTCAACACCTGACTAGCGCACGACTGACTGGGTATGAACTGACTCTGCTTGCGCCCCATATCACATTGAAACGATGCACCACTCTGAATCCAGCTACTCTACTACCTCTCCCTGACACTGACCCCAATGCATCCCCTATACATGATTGCGTGACCCTCACCGACGAACAAACCAAGAGTAGGGTTGACCTCCGGGATACTGCCTTCCCGGACCCTGACGGAGAACTGTGGGTGGATGGCTCATGCATCAAGCTCCCTGATGGCACCACCTCAGCTGCCTATGCAGTCACCACAGCTCGAACAGTTGTTGAGACAGCCCGCATCACACAGCGATCCGCACAGGCGGCTGAACTAATTGCCCTCACACGAGCCTGCATCCTGGCAGCAGGGACAACCGCAAACATTTACACAGACAGTCAGTATGCCTTTGGGGTAGTTCACCACTTCGGGCTCTTATGGAAAGAGAGGGGATTCTTGACTTCTCATGGCACACCCATCCTGCATGGAGATCTAGTCTCTGCCCTGACCGAAGCAGTCCTCCTCCCCACACGGATAGCTGTGATCAAATGCCAGGCACACAAGAAGGTGACAGACATTATAGGTCAGGGAAATGCACTAGCTGACATTACTGCCCGAACCACAGCCGAGAATAGGTCCACGACCCGCATGTACGTGACCAGGTCACAAACTGAGAAATGGAAGGATGCTAGGGAAACGATTAGGGATATCCAACTAGCCAGCACACCACACGAATTAACTGAATGGGCCCGGGTGGGATTGAAGGACGATGACGGTTGTTGGCGAACTAAAGACTCGAACAAATGGTTACTACCCGACTCATACTTGATCCCCATGCTGACCATGGCACACTCCCCCGCACACATAGGGTCTGCCCCCATGATCGAACTCATCTCCAAAGTCTGGCACAACGACAGAATACCAGACTCAGCCAAACGTCTGGTCCAACAATGCCTAGTATGCCTCCAACGCAACCCTGGGAAAGGAACTGCTGTACCCCGGGGAGGGTTTGGGGTCCCCAATCACCCCTTTGAAGTCCTACAAATGGACTATGTCCAGCTAGAAAGGTGCCAAGGTTTAAAGTATGTGCTTGTCGTTGTGTGTGCCTTCAGCAAGTGGGTGGAAGCTTACCCGACCCATGACAACACTGCTATGACTACTGCAAAAGTACTGCTGAAGGAATTCTTCCCCCGATACGGCCTTTGTCGAATTTTGTGGAGCGACAATGGCCCCCACTTCGTAGCCGAAGTTATCCAACTTATCTTAAAAGGGTTGGGTGTAAAACAGAAGTTCCATGCGGTCTTCCATCCCCAATCTGCAGGCCTGGTTGAGCGACACAATGCCACATTGAAGCTTAAGATAGCAAAAATAGTCGCCACCACAGGACTAAGATGGCCAGACGCTCTCCCACTAGCATTGCTATCAATGCGTTCCACCCCCACCAAACACCACTTAACCCCCTACGAGGTCGTCTTTGGGCGGCCCATGAACCTTTGGACTGCACCAAAACCATCATCCATCCACGACGTCCCGGACGTCCTCATGTCTGACTATTTGTATAACCTAACTAAGACATTGTCTGTTATCCATCAGCAGGTGCTGCACGCCATTCCCGATGTTTCCAGGGGCCCGGGACACGACATCCAACCCGGTGACTTCGTCTTAGTGCGTAACTTCCAGCGCACCAAGAGTTTGGAGCCCCGGTGGACGGGCCCCCCTGCAAGTCCTGATCACCACCCGAACAGCTCTTCGAGTGGAGGGGAAACGCAATTGGCTGCATGCACACCACTGCAAGAAGGTATCACCGACCCTGACAACCACGGACAACATCACCGCCCAAGAGGAACTTCTGGACAAAGACCGACCATCCCTGAGCCGCTGCCCGGATACAGAGACACTTGAGTTGATTGAATATCCCGATCCCACTGTGCCATCCAAAGAAGGGTATAACTTGCGACGAAAGGAGAGAACTTCGGCTAAGCAGACCACAGGCTAAGTGGAAATCTCAGAACGGTAGCCTAGGCACCTCAAAGGCCACCAGGAGAGAAACTAAAACAAAGTCTGTGGTTCTGCCCGCTACCGAGTCTCCTGAAGGTGATGGAAGCGCCCGACATGAAGATGATGGAAGCAACCGGACGTCCAAAGATCCACTTCAAAAACCCAAAGACTGACCGAATGCACAGCTTTAAGACAATAGCACTTTTCATTTCCCTTCTCTTTTGCCTTCTCCTCGTGGTCACCTTCTGGATCATGGAGGAGAGCACACCCGCTCATAAGACATTGCTGACTACCGTTCAACCTACCACCACGAAAGAACACCATCTGATCTCACTTTCACCCCAACTCCGAGAAAGGCGTAAGGAGTTCTGGAATAACTCTTTTGTGCAGTTACTCCACCAACACAATCTTGCCACCAACGCCACTAACTGCTGGATCTGTGGATTGCTGCCCCATGCCACTGGGCACTCAATCCCCTTCATCCCTTCACCTTTTTCCGTCCATGGTTCCTGCCTCGCCTGGCTGATCCTCCTGCAGGAGAGCTACAAGGACAATGCCACTTCCGGCAGAACCATGTCACACTTCTACCATGGGTTCTGGCTGAACAAAACTGGTAGAACCTCCGCCCTCTTCTGCCCTCTGAGATCGAACACTTCCTTTCACATGGACATCCCCGCCAAAGAACGAATTGAAATGCAAGTGTTCAACAATCCAGCCAGACCCACCTTCTCTTACCTCCGAAAACGGACAGCCGCCACCCTAACAGTGGCCCTGTCCGTCATCAACATCACTGGATCTGTATGCCTCGAAGGCATGGGGGCACAGCTGGTGGGCCACAGCTCCTGCCTCATCACCCGAACATTGGACTCAGTTGACCCACCTTCCTTTGTTGCCTCCCCGAATATGTACTTCGTGTGTGGTACTAAGGCCTACACCTGGCTCCCGAAAGGTTGGGGAGGCACCTGCTACATCGCCTTTGTCCTTCCTCCGACGTATGTGGCTCCAGCAAACCATCACCGACAGAAACGTGCCAAAGACATTGTACAAACCGACTCCACCAGAGCACAGTTCATGGACGCAGTAAAGGGTCTTGTTCCGCTCTGGGGTCCGATGGCAAACAGCCGTGCCATCCGCCACTTAACCCAGGCAGTCGAAACAGCAATGAACATTACAGCTGGCGCCCTCGCCAACAACACCGCTGAGCTTCAGGCCGTCCGCCTGGTGGCTCTCCAGAACCGCCTTGTTCTAGATGTGGTTCTGGCTGACCGCGGAGGAGCATGCCGCATCATTGGGTCCAGCTGTTGTACCTACGTACCGGATAACTCACCCTCAGTCTACAAAGCAATTGAACACCTCCACAGACTGTCCACAGAGGTCCATCAAGAACAAGAAGAATGGTCACTGGGGAGTTGGTTTTGGGACGCTATTAAAGGTTGGGGATGGAGGCTGTTTTCATTTATCCTCATACCAATCATGATACTATGTGGATGTTGCTTGGGGATTCAGTGTCTGCCACCTTTATGTTCGTTTTTTATGAACTGCATCTGCCCTAAGACTTTGGACTTTGAAACTGAGCGGATGAAAGCTCTGAATGAGGTGGAGGTACGGGGTATTATGGGGATAGATCCAAACTAGGCAAGCTGGCGAGACATGTTAAAAGGGAGGACTGTGGAAATTTAGCGTGCAAACTGAACATTATCTGCGCCATCTTGCCTCTCCCCAGCGCCACGCATAGCAAATGCACGGCCGCCATTTTAGGCACCCCACTCTCTCTCCCCGCTCACTCTCGATCGCCAGCGCTTTTCCCCGGCGCTGCGAGCATCCCCCGCGCGCCGGCCACCCCCGCTCTCTCATACAGGCCATAAACCCTCTCCTTCTGCGCGACCCTGCTACGGAACCACTTCCGACCGACAACCCATACATGGTCATGCCTCTCCTTTGATAACCCCCCTTCTTCTGCGCCCCATTGTCTGAACTGGTCCCAGGCCATCACCTAGCCCTGCGGATGCAGTTTATTGCCCCTACTATAAGGGAAACACCCCACATCAAAGGGATTACAGTAGAATCAAAGCCCCTACCCCCTGAGACCCGGCCGGTTGCACACACCCCCGGGAATTAGCGGAATTCCCTGCTGCGCGATAGCCATCTCCCACTGCGGGTAGGGTGGGAACCTCTACTGTAACCATGTGTGGGATCGGATCTGAGCCGGGGCTTCAGGGGATATTTCCCCGCACATCAAGGGAATCTCAAGAATGTACTATGTATAATAAAGCAATAAACCAGTGTATAAGAGACCAGGTCTCAGAGATGCAGTTAGAGCACCTCGTGACGATACCTTGCTGTCTGATCTGATGTGTTCTGCTCCGACGGAATAAAACCTTGTTTCCTGCCTTCCAGTCTCCAGCGCCTGCCTCTTTTATTGGTAAATTATCGAGTGGTATGAGAGGCGATTACCGCCGGGCAAATACTTGAAAGGATACCGACTGAAACTGCCGCTACCATTTAACACCCTCTCCTGCTCGTCCTACCCGCTCACAATCGCAAGCTTGCATCATGTGACCTGCTTCAATCTTCTATCACGGAAGCTCCTGACCCGACCTCATTGAAGGCCTCGTCCCACGGTAAGAGACGCTGCGATCCTCCTACTCCCAGTGCCCACCTTTTTCATATGCCCTCCCGATACTACCCTGCTGCTTTCTTCATTCCCACCAGAACCTGAGGCATCGCTCCCTACTCGTACGCCGATCCCGGTGCGGACCCCACCGCTCACCCTCCCTCCTAATCGTGTGTTGTCGCACCTGAGGTTTTCCGGCCCCGTTTTCGAATTTTACTATCACGTAAGTCTTTCTTCCACTCCGCCCTTCCTTGCGGCCACCCTTTTCTCTCCTTCCCTATCTGATCCTTGCCCTCTTCTTCATCAGGCCGGTTCCACATGCGCTGTTGCACCTGAGCCCTTCCGGCCCCCGTTCAAGTGTTGCTATCACGTAAGTCTATCTGCCCCCTCGCTTCTCTATGCGGCCTCCCTTATCTCTCCTTCACTACTCTGATCTTTGCTTCCCTCTACATCAGGCCGGCTCCACACGCCATGTATCTCATACATTCATTATTGCCTCCAGTTCGAGTTTGCTTTTTCTGACCTCCGCCACATTCTGCCCTTTTTACATTATCTTTTGCCATCACGTAGTCCACCCTATCCGTGCATTTTACTGCTGTCCCTGCTCTTTCTTCCCTCACTCTTTTGGTTCCACCTTACGTTGCCTTAACTACATCTTCCTAAACAGGCCGTCTTCACCATTCCTTACCTACCACCTGGTTCACCATCCTTGATAACCATTCGCCAGGAATCCATTTCAATTTCATACAATATTGTCCCATCTTGATCATATTGCTTCCCTCGCGGTTTTTCACATGTTTCCTTAGTATTTCCTCAATTCTGGATATTTCCCGTCTCTTTTATCTTTTCTTCTCGACTTCCTCGCTTCATCCAGGTCTTATTTTAACCCCCCCCCCTTTTTTTCCCTCCCCTCCCCTTTCCTATTTTTTTCCCCCAATCTACCCAGGCTAACTTCCCAGGCACCCTTACCATCGCCCTGTCCTGAAGAGATCCCACTATTCGCATGGGGATCGAAACGTCGTCGACCTACGTCTCTAAACTCATTACTTTATTGTATATCTGTTGATTGAGTAGGAGATGCTGATCTGACTTTTTTGGAATTTCAATTGTTCATTAAAAAGTCACCTTTTATGTCACCAGCCTGGGTTAAGGAAATCGGCTGATTTCACTTTTAACGTCCTCACGGCTAGCTCACTCATTGAATTGTTTATTACTTGTTCCTAATTATCACTAAACATTTTTTTTCATCATTTGCATTGATTCGTTGTTTGAACTCCAATTTCTTATTTTAAGTTATTGTGATATTTATTCTTATTCTTGTTGAATGGGACCACTGTTTCTTTAAAATACTTGTCTACCCTTGGTCCCGTCTGACTTTCAGGGTTTTCCTTGTCTCTTTTTTATTCCCTTTCTTGGGACACTCAGTGGCTCACATCTCTTTTTGAGAATATCCTGTTGTTAGCGATGGTAAAGAAGTACTGCAGGTGGAGTGTATGTTTCCAAGAGCTGTATTCAAAGTGCAAATGACAGGTCTTAATACCAGCAGGGCTGACTCAGTACTTCATAATATATCAACGATGGGGATGGTAAGAGGTATTACAGAGGAGGGCTCATCCTCCTTATCTGTGAAAGTACATAAAAAATCAGGAACCCTGCTCATTTATGTGGGCTAATCTTCACTCAGGGCAAAAAAGCAAAAGGTCTTCTATGGTGTAATCTTTACCCACCAAGGTTGCCTCTTGGTGGCATGCTTTATCATAGGGATCGCCTTGTTCTGCTGTGGAGCAGGGCGTGCTGTGACCTGTGGGTTGCATGGGAGCACTGTGTTGTACTTAATTCACCCAAATGATGGAGGATAGAAGTTAGAGACTTTTCTTAAATGAAGTTCAAAATACCTGAATGGTAGGAAAACATATGTTTTATTCTGTCCTCAAGGCAGTATGAATAAAAACAGAGGAAGAAAAAGGCAGAAAGTAAACGTGGGTATAATAGCCCTACTTTCTTTCAAGTTTAATCAACATGTTTCTGCTACCCTTCATCAGGACAATCAATCTCACTCCATAAGACCACTCCTACTTTTATAAGCACAAAGTGTTATCACATCACAAACATCTACTTGGTGTCTTTTGTTCCGTGATATGTATAAAAACACTAGCAGAGTTTCATCGGTTCCTCGGTGAAGAGGCAAGCTTGTAGTCACACTGTTGTCAAAGTCTCACCTGGTCATATTACCTGCCTTGCATGAAAACTGTGCATGTTTTACACAGGCAGACACAGCCACAAACACACAGCCTGGTACCAACTGTGGCCACTGAAGAAGGTAGTACTGGAAACAAAGATTCATGCACCAGTCGAAACCTCCCTGCTCTACGGCGCCACAAGTACCTCTTGTCACTGGTGAGCATCTTAATTTTTGTCACTGGTTGACCCATCAAGGTGCAACAAAAATGAGACAATATCATATTCTCACTCACACTCATTCTCACTCAGTCTCTAACACTCTCCTACATTCATTCTTATTCATTCACACTAACTCACTTGCAGTCACACTTAATCTGATTTTCCCTCACTCTGACTCACTTCAGGTCACTTACTGCCACTCTGTCTCACTCATTTTCACTCACTATCCGTAACTCACTCTCACTCACATACACATTCTTACACATGCAAACGGATAATCATGCTCATACATACACATGCTTTCTCTCACATAAACGCACTCTCACCTGCAAGCATTCACCCAACTTACATTTAAAAGAATGTTTGACTAACCTCAGATGCCTGCGAATGCTCCATGACATATATTTGTGCTCCAACAGCTTGCAGGATGGAATGCATCAACACACACTGGCCAAGGTTCACAAATGCAATGCCAGGGGTATGAGAGAGCAAGTCAGAGGAACCAAAGTGCGAGACAAGGGTATCAAAGAACGAGCTAAGGCTATTGAAGAGCAGGCCAGGGGTATAAAAGAACACACAATGGGTATTAAAGAGCAAACCAGGGGTATTAAAGAGTGAGCCAAGGGTATCAAAGAACGAGGTAAGGCTATTAAAGAGCAGGTCAGGGGTATTAGAGAACAATCTACAATAAGGAGCTGAAGGGGCAGAGAACAGGTCATCCCCCACTCAATGAACTGTGTACAAAAAGGACCTGTTCACAATGTGAGCAAATAGTTCATATATCCATAACGGTTGTCATACATTTTAGACACTCTTTAAAGCAAGTGATTGTATCATCTATGCTACTTATTGGTGTGGCTCACTAAGAAAAGAAAAGACAAGTATTTTTCATACGAGGTAAGACAAGAAAACTATCTATATGTCTAAAAACTTATGTCTCCAACACCCAGACGTGGTGAAAAAAGTGTGAGAGGGAGTGTTGGTGCCTCACGGTAGCAACACCAAGGAGGATTAAGCAGGATGGTACTCGCCTGCTACCTCAAGATCTCATCATCAGCTACCAACACTCCAAAAGCAGGGAATATGTGTAGGAAGAAATGAATAACTGTTGACCCAAAACAAAACAAGTGCTAGGGTGTGTGGTAAAAGAGGAAAGAACTGTGCAGTGATATGTGCACCATGTTAAGCCCCACAATGATATACAGATTTGAGCTAAATCACACTGGCTTGCGTTTTTTATTCTATGCTGTGTGATTGCTCATATTTAAAATGCCGACATGTTTCATTGCCTTCTGGGTAAACTCACGGCAACTTCTTCAGGGCGTGGGGTATTTTCATTCCACCCTGCACCACTGTTTGTCAATTAAAAACAATTCTGTTGGAGACAAAGAATAGACAAAACAACACAGGACAAACTTGGTTGGCAACTGGTTTACAAAGGGACTAATACCCTATGTGTTGCATTCCGAATCACACCATATTTACCGGGATATTGCCCACCATGGGCATACCTTTACCCTCGAGTCCTTGTGGCTGTGTATACGCATTCAAGGCTCAGCTATTCAACTCCTGTCGTGAGTCTGTAATACACAATAAGAGTCGTGAGACTGCCAGTATCAGATACCTGCCCCTGGTTGTATCATCGATAATTATTACTCATGTGTCTCAGTCCTATTAGGTGTCTACCCTTCAATTGTGTACTTCCTTAAATCTTCCTCGTGCTCTGCATCAGGTTAGGTAAGCTCTGTCCCCTTACAATGGCATACCTTTTATCGAGTTCGTACATACCCAATTAGCATTGAAACCTAGCTTCCCGCTCAAATTAAGCTGGCCCGGGTTCCTATCTATTTTTTGCCAAGTGCCCTAAGTCAAACTTCATAGATCGGGACTCACCGTAGAAGTGTCTGTAACTGGCGTTAACTCAGCTCAGCAACAACGCGGCTGTTGTGTTTCGTGGTTAAGAACGTGATCACGTTCACCACGTGACCTGACTTCAATGGTCCCGCCCTCCTCAGGGAATTCGCGGGTCTCGTAGTGTAAAAGAGGCTGCCATGTTGGAATGGTGAGCTCCTTACTATACTCCACGGTGATTGAAATTGCCCCGCACATATGGGTATAACCACCAAGTGGCTACCGAAGGTACATTACAACATGTGTTTTATATAACCATCTGGTGGATTTTGTCGCATGTGCTGGTAAATCGACCCATTTGTAACATTTGGAGCCAGCACATAGGTCTTTCCACAAGTACCCCTTCAAATGCGTTTCAATTTATTATTTTTTCCCCCCGGAAAGTAGCAAAGTGGTTGATGAAAATATGCTGCCATACACAGTCCCTTCTACAAAAGTAAAGCTTGTTGCATTAGCTCTCATATTCTCAAACGATGACAATGAGGAGTGAGGCATGTTATAATACACTCTTTAGGTTATCTACTTGCTAAATGTATGGACCTATTTGATGTAGAGTTCCCAACTTTTTTACTGTCTATGATCTTTTGATCTTTAATAACATGTGTGCTGATAAACCTATATTGGTGTAAGCACTAGGATGAATGATTTATGTGTTAACCTTATTCCATTCAATAAAGTCGTTCAATCCATTTTGATCTGCACCCTCCTGGTAAATCCAACGTGCTTCCCTACTGCTCAATCTGGATTCTATGTTGAACTGATCGCCTGTCACCCTTTCCAAAACTACCCAGCGCAAATCTTTAGAGGTGTGTTTATGAGTCTGGAAATGTTGCACCAATTTAGTGCTCAATTTACCTGCGCGTAGCGTACTAAGATGTTCTTGTATCCTTATTTTTACCTTCCTGGTGGTGAGGCCGATATAGTGGAGCTCACAGGGGCACGTCAATCTATAGATGACATTAGACGTGTTGCAGTTACTAAATTTATTTAGAAACCACATTTTTTTATTTACAAGGGTGACACTTTTAGTAGGTGATGTAAATGCACACACAGAGCAGTTCCCGCATGGGTAATGCCCCGGAGGGATGTTGGTCTCTCGTGGATCCGTTTTGGGTCTGGTATGAACTAGCCGATCACGGATGTTCGCCGATCGTTTAAATGCAAAACGGGGTGGGGGCATTTGCATGTTGGTAGTGCTAAGCAAATGCCAATGTCTGCGGATGATCTGCCTGATTTTGGTAGAGAGTGGACCAAAAGTAGTAACCACTGGAATGCATTCTCCTTTTTTCCTGGAGGTTTTTTCCAAAAGGTCCGCACGGGGCGTGTTGTAGGCTCGTTTTTTTGCCCGTCTTATTACCTTTTTGGGGTATGCTCGATTTTCTAACTTAGTGGCCAATACATTAGATTGTTCAGAGAATTCTTGTAAGGTGGAACAGTTACGGCGATATCTTAAAAACTGTCCCACAGGCAAGTTGTCCCGGAGAGCTCTAGGATGGTATGATCTGTAATGCAGTAGGGAATTTTTATCGGTTGATTTGTGATGCACCCTAGTCACAAGCTTGTCATCTTCAGCCTGAATGTCAAGGTCTAGATATACTGCAGATGTTCTACTCATCGCCCAGGTGAACTTTAAACAGCTATCTAGGCCATTCAGCCAAGTTAGAAAATCACTGAGTCTCTCTTCCGTGCCTTTCCATATGCACAGTACATCGTCTATATATCTCTTCCAGAGGACGATATTCCTCTGGAAGAGATTGGTGTCAGAATGGATGTGGTACGCTTCGAACTGGCCTACATAAATGCAGGCCAGACTTGGGGCAAAGGTAGCCCCCATCGAAGTACCAGACACCTGGAGGTATATCTGATCCTTGCATGAGAAGAAGTTTTGGGTCAATGCGATCTCTATGCATTGTAAGACAAAGGTTTGTGGACAGTCATAAAACCATTCAGAATCCCTCAGGGCACGTGCTGCTGCCACCAGCGTCGCCTCCTGAGGGATACTGGTGTACAATGATTCTATGTCTATAGTGACTAGAAATTGGTTGGCAGGATTGTATGGTACATTCTCCAGTATTCTCAAAACATCGGTGGTGTCCTGGACGTATGAGGGTTGGGTGATGACACATTCCCTTAGAAAAAAGTCCGCAAACTGTGACAGTGGTTCTAATAGTGATTGAATACCCGAGACTATTGGACGTCCCGGGGGAGGCTGTTGTTTCTTATGAATTTTGGGTACGATATAGAACGCCGGAATTCTCGGTTTCATGTTAATCAAAAATTCGGCTTCTCTGTATGTTACCCATTTCTTTTCTTTAGCCTCCGTCACCAGTTGGATGATGGTCGCCTGTAATTCGTTAGTGGGGTCCCGCGCCAAAGGTCTGTAATTGCAGCGGTTGCCCAAAAGCCTGGCCACTTCGGTGTCGTAATCGAGGGTATCCATCACTACCACCGCCCCGCCCTTATCGGCTGGCTTGATAGTGATAGTTTGGTTATTTTGTAGACTTTTCAATGCTTGCCAATCTCTAGAGCTCATATTGCTATGGCCCACAGTGTGCATATTATGTTCTATCTGGCTGATATCCTGTAAGACCTTCTGTTCAAAGACCACAGTTTCAGGGCCTACTGCATTCCCGGGAGGACAGAACTGGGAAGGACAACGAAAGTTTGTAGAGAAATTTGATACATTCTCCTGTTCCTTCCCTTCAAAAAACTTTTTAAGTTTGATCTTCCTCATGAGACCGTAGAGTTCAGCCCAGAGTTGGAACCCATCATGCCGGGGGGTGGGGACAAACCCTAACCCTTTATTAAGTACTTCAATTTCCATATCCGTAAGTCGATGTTTTGAGAGGTTGACAACCATGTTGTTGTCATTTGCAGTTATAGGGGTGTTCTGCCTCTGCTGCGTGTGATCCTCGGGGAGAAGGATTGCCAAGTTGAGTTCGGATTCTGACGAGCCCGACCCCTTCCCCGGCCTCTGTAATTGGTCCCCCTTTGATCTGCAGTGCTGTGAGTCTGTTGGCCTAAAAAAACCCTAAACATTGCTCCCAAATCCTCGTTGGTTCTGTCCTGGGGATTGAATCTAACCTTTTGGTTAGAAGTAGATGCTTGGGCAGTAGTCTCATCATCTTCACTGCTTGTATTATCAAATGTCCAATTGTTGGGTGTCCTTCTACCCTGTCGACGGCCTCCTCTCCCACCAGGTGGAAACATTGGTTGTGGTTGAGACTGCTGATAGTACTGGTCTTCAACATAGGGAAAAGCCCATTCATGGCTAAATCTATCTAAATTACGCCTGAGCCCTTTTATCTTTTGATTGACCATATATGCTTGATATTCACTAAGGTCATCTTGAATTCTGGCTAGTTGTTCTTTCGTGTCAGTGATGGTGGTGTCTGCCTTAAGAGTTTCCTCTATCTCCAGAATTTCTTTTAGGAGTTCATCACTGAGCCTCTTAGCTGTATTAATTATCAAGACAAGCCAATCCCGGGTGCACTTGTTCGCTATGTAGCTCCAGTCCACCCGGAATCTCTTGTCTTCCAAAAAGATCTTGGGCTCAATGCGTACTAGGAGACTGGCAGGCGCCGCGCCTGCCCTGAGGTATTCAGTCATGAGCGCTCCATGGAGTGCAATTCTTACTTGTCGTTTCCTAGTATTAGACAGTTTTTCCCATTCATCACGGGCTGAAGGTGTCCCGTTGAGAGGAGCATTGGGTAGGAGGGAGGGGCCTGATAGTATTGATGCTATGTGTTCGTCAGTAAAGGCTAAACAGAACTTGTCCATCCTCCCACCGTTATGATCCAGGCCCTGAAACTGTGGTCTTTGAACAGAAGGTCTTACAGGATATCAGCCAGATAGAACATAATATGCACACTGTGGGCCATAGCAATATGAGCTCTAGAGATTGGCAGGCATTGAAAAGTCAACAAAATAACCAAACTATCACTATCAAGCCAGCCGATAAGGGCGGGGCGGTGGTAGTGATGGATACCCTCGATTACGACACCGAAGTGGCCAGGCTTTTGGGCAACCGCTGCAATTACAGACCTTTGGCGCGGGACCCCACTAACGAATTACAGGCGACCATCATCCAACTGGTGACGGAGGCTAAAGAAAAGAAATGGGTAACATACAGAGAAGCCGAATTTTTGATTAACATGAAACCGAGAATTCCAGCGTTCTATATCGTACCCAAAATTCATAAGAAACAACAGCCTCCCCCGGGACGTCCAATAGTCTCGGGTATTCAATCACTATTAGAACCACTGTCACAGTTTGCGGACTTTTTTCTAAGGGAATGTGTCATCACCCAACCCTCATACGTCCAGGACACCACCGATGTTTTGAGAATACTGGAGAATGTACCATACAATCCTGCCAACCAATTTCTAGTCACTATAGACATAGAATCATTGTACACCAGTATCCCTCAGGAGGCGACGCTGGTGGCAGCAGCACGTGCCCTGAGGGATTCTGAATGGTTCTATGACTGTCCACAAACCTTTGTCTTACAATGCATAGAGATCGCATTGACCCAAAACTTCTTCTCATGCAAGGATCAGATATACCTCCAGGTGTCTGGTACTTCGATGGGGGCTACCTTTGCCCCAAGTCTGGCCTGCATTTATGTAGGCCAGTTCGAAGCGTACCACATCCATTCTGACACCAATCTCTTCCAGAGGAATATCGTCCTCTGGAAGAGATATATAGACGATGTACTGTGCATATGGGAAGGCACGGAAGAGAGACTCAGTGATTTTCTAACTTGGCTGAATGGCCTAGATAGCTGTTTAAAGTTCACCTGGGCGATGAGTAGAACATCTGCAGTATATCTAGACCTTGACATTCAGGCTGAAGATGACAAGCTTGTGACTAGGGTGCATCACAAATCAACCGATAAAAATTCCCTACTGCATTACAGATCATACCATCCTAGAGCTCTCCGGGACAACTTGCCTGTGGGACAGTTTTTAAGATATCGCCGTAACTGTTCCACCTTACAAGAATACTCTGAACAATCTAATGTATTGGCCACTAAGTTAGAAAATCGAGCATACCCCAAAAAGGTAATAAGACAGGCAAAAAAACGAGCCTACAACACGCCCCGTGCGGCCCTTTTGGAAAAAACCTCCAGGAAAAAAGGAGAATGCATTCCAGTGGTTACTACTTTTGGTCCACTCTCTACCAAAATCAGGCAGATCATCCGCAGACATTGGCATTTGCTTAGCACTACCAACATGCAAATGCCCCCACCCCGTTTTGCATTTAAACAATCGGCGAACATCCGTGATCGGCTAGTTCATACCAGACCCAAAACGGATCCACGAGAGACCAACATCCCTCCGGGGCATTACCCATGCGGGAACTGCTCTGTGTGTGCATTTACATCACCTACTAAAAGTGTCACCCTTGTAAATAAAAAAATGTGGTTTCTAAATAAATTTAGTAACTGCAACACGTCTAATGTCATCTATAGATTGACGTGCCCCTGTGAGCTCCACTATATCGGCCTCACCACCAGGAAGGTAAAAATAAGGATACAAGAACATCTTAGTACGCTACGTGCAGGTAAATTGAGCACTAAATTGGTGCAACATTTCCAGACTCATAAACACACCTCTAAAGATTTGCGCTGGGTAGTTTTGGAAAGGGTGACAGGCGATCAGTTCAACATAGAATCCAGATTGAGCAGTAGGGAAGCACGTTGGATTTACCAGGAGGGTGCAGATCAAAATGGATTGAACGACTTTATTGAATGGAATAAGGTTAACACATAAATCATTCATCCTAGTGCTTACACCAATATAGGTTTATCAGCACACATGTTATTAAAGATCATAGACAGTAAAAAAGTTGGGAACTCTACATCAAATAGGTCCATACATTTAGCAAGTAGATAACCTAAAGAGTGTATTATAACATGCCTCACTCCTCATTGTCATCGTTTGAGAATATGAGAGCTAATGCAACAAGCTTTACTTTTGTAGAAGGGACTGTGTATGGCAGCATATTTTCATCAACCACTTTGCTACTTTCCGGGGGAAAAAATAATAAATTGAAACGCATTTGAAGGGGTACTTGTGGAAAGACCTATGTGCTGGCTCCAAATGTTACAAATGGGTCGATTTACCAGCACATGCGACAAAATCCACCAGATGGTTGTATAAAACACATGTTGTAATGTACCTTCGGTAGCCACTTGGTGGTTATACCCATATGTGCGGGGCAATTTCAATCACTGTGGAGGTTAGTAAGGAGCTCACCATTCCAACATGGCAGCCTCTTTTACACTACGAGACCCGCGAATTTCCTGAGGAGGGCGGGACCATTGAAGTCAGGTCACGTGGTGAAAGTGATCACGTTCTTAACCACGAAACACAACAGCCGCGTTGTTGCTGGGCTGAGTTAACGCCAGTTACAGACACTTCTACGGTGAGTCTCGATCTATGAAGTTTGACTTAGGGCACTCAGCAAAAAATAGATAGGAACCCGGGCCAGCTTAATTTGAGCGGGAAGCTAGGTTTCAATGCTAATTGGGTATGTACGAACTCGATAAAAGGTATGCCATTGTAAGGGGACAGAGCTTACCTAACCTGATGCAGAGCACGAGGAAGATTTAAGGAAGTACACAATTGAAGGGTAGACACCTAATAGGACTGAGACACATGAGTAATAATTATCGATGATACAACCAGGGGCAGGTATCTGATACTGGCAGTCTCACGACTCTTATTGTGTATTACAGACTCACGACAGGAGTTGAATAGCTGAGCCTTGAATGCGTATACACAGCCACAAGGACTCGAGGGTAAAGGTATGCCCATGGTGGGCAATATCCCGGTAAATATGGTGTGATTCGGAATGCAACACATAGGGTATTAGTCCCTTTGTAAACCGGTTGCCAACCAAGTTTGTCCTGTGTTGTTTTGTCTATTCTTTGTCTCCAACAGAATTGTTTTTAATTGACAAACAGTGGTGCAGGGTGGAATGAAAATACCCCACGCCCTGAAGAAGTTGCCGTGAGTTTACCCAGAAGGCAATGAAACATGTCGGCATTTTAAATATGAGCAATCACACAGCATAGAATAAAAAACGCAAGCCAGTGTGATTTAGCTCAAATCTGTATATCATTGTGGGGCTTAACATGGTGCACATATCACTGCACAGTTCTTTCCTCTTTTACCACACACCCTAGCACTTGTTTTGTTTTGGGTCAACAGTTATTCATTTCTTCCTACACATATTCCCTGCTTTTGGAGTGTTGGTAGCTGATGATGAGATCTTGAGGTAGCAGGCGAGTACCATCCTGCTTAATCCTCCTTGGTGTTGCTACCGTGAGGCACCAACACTCCCTCTCACACTTTTTTCACCACGTCTGGGTGTTGGAGACATACGTTTTTAGACATATAGATAGTTTTCTTGTCTTACCTCGTATGAAAAATACTTGTCTTTTCTTTTCTTAGTGAGCCACACCAATAAGTAGTATAGATGATACAATCACTTGCTTTAAAGATTGTCTAAAATGTATGACAACCGTTATGGATATATGAACTATTTGCTCACATTGTGAACAGGTCCTTTTTGTACACAGTATTAGAGAACAAACCAGGGGTATTAAAGAGTGAGCCAAGGGTATCAAAGAGCGAGCTAAGGCTATTAAAGAGCTGGTAAGGGGTATTAAAGAACACACAATGGGTATTAAAGAACAAACCAGGGGTATTAAAGAGTGAGCCAATGGTATCAAAGAACGAGGTAAGGCTATTAAAGAGCAGGTCAGGGGTATTAGAGAACAAACCAGGGGTATTAAAGAGTGAGCCAAGGGTATCAAAGAGCGAGCTAAGTCTATTAAAGAGCTGGTCAGGGGTATTAAAGAACACACCAGGGATATTAAAGAACAGCCATGAGTATTAAAGAGCAAACCAGGGGTATTAAAGAACACGTATAGGAGAAGGAGTGTGCAGTTCCTATGGGGGAAGGAGGAGCAGCAGGCTGGGTTGGTCAACACCCCTACCATAAGATGGAGACAGGGTGTCTCCCAAATTGGGAAGTGGGGCCCTCACACACCCAGTTGGGTGTCATACTTCATCATAGGGCTTGCTCCTCATCAGGCGGGCTCTGCAATGTCTGACGGGCACCCTATGAGGGGCTCTTTGGTGGATATCTTTTTCCCAAGCCGTTTGGTGAGGTGCAGGTGTGGGGCCTCGTGGTGTAGGTGTGGGGAAAGTGTGAACTGAGGTGGTGTGTGGGAGGCTAAAATGAGGCACAGTGGTGCTCCAAAACAAATTTATTTTCTGCGCCCACTGGTCTCAATTAAAAACATAGAAAGTGTCACCGTTGATGTAATGGTCAGAGGTGGCTAATTGTGAATGGTCAACATGTTTCTCGCCTTAGGTGTAAGAAATCACGTGGCGATTCGTCAGGACCGGGGATACTACACTACCCACACAGTGGTTGGTTACTCAGAGGTGAACCAAGCACTCTAAAACCTAACAGTGAGGTACCTTTTCAATATATTTAGGATTGATACATATTGAACAAAGCAGCCTCCAAAATGAAACCATTCCACACTCATATGCATAGGTGGTTAGTGCAACATAAAAAGGGTTTGGCCAGGCTAGCCCTAAGCAAGATATCTGACAAACGTGACATAAAACAGGCACTTATGTGCGGGTGGTGGTAACCAACCACCGTTAAGTACTAGCCAGGAACTCACCCTACTTGGGTAATCATCCGGCTTCCTCAGCTAGCAGACAGAGGAATTCACGTTACCAAAAGTTAACGTGCTGCTGTTTCAAAGTAAAACAAGGAGATGTAGCCAAGTATGCAGAACTAGTAGTCAAGAGGTCACATAGAGCGAACGCCATGCCAGCGTAGAGTCAGGCCCCACAGGGGGCCAATCGCACTTACAGTTCTCTCGGAAACCAGAGCCGGGAACCTACCCCTTGCTCTTCCTGGTCAGAAGAGTGAGGGGCTTGGTTTGGAGCCGGATTAAGTATCTTGTGACAGGCAAGGCCCAACGCGGAAACCGGAAGCGGTCAAAGCATGCATGCGAGAATGCTAGTTCGCGTTAGAGCGCGATAGGTCCGCGTATGGGTGGGGCAGCAGCCATATTGGATGACGGCACACAGAGTAGCACAAGCACAGTAGGCCGTATCTCTGTGGCTCGGCGAGGTTAGCACCAGCCATAGGTGAATGAGATGCCAATGATGAGTAAAATGCTGGCCATAAGTTGAATGGTGAAAATGTCACCATGTTGGTAAATGCATACATGAGGGAATGTGGGAGTGGCAAATGGACTACGGAGCCCCTGATCCCTCTTTTGTTAAGAGTATTAAAGAACACGCCAGATGTTTTAAGAACAAGCCAGGGGTATTAAAGAGCACACCCAAATTATTTAAGAGCAGGTCAGGGGTTTTAAAGAGCATGCCAGAAGTATTAAAGAACACACTAGGATTATTAGGAGCTCACCAAGGGTATTAAAGAGCAAGCCAGGGATATTAAAGAGCACGCCAGAGGTATTGAAGAACATGCCAGGGGTATTAAAGAGCAAGCCAGAGGTATTGAAGAACATGCCAGGGGTATTAAAGAGCACGCCAGAGGTATTGAAGAACATGCCAGGGGTATTAAAGAGCACGCCAGAGGTATTGAAGAACATGCCAGGGATATTAAAGAGCACGCCAGAGGTATTGAAGAACATGCCAGGGGTATTAAAGAGCAAGCCAGGGATATTAAAGAGCACGCCAGAGGTATTGAAGAACATGCCAGGGTTATTAAAGAACATGGCAGGGATATTAAAGAGCACGCCAGAGGTATTAAAGAACATGCCAGGTATATTAAAGAACATGCCAGGGATAATAAAGAGCACGCCGAAGGTATTAAAGAACATGCTAGGGGTATTAAAGAACATGCCAGGGATTTTAAAGCGCACATCAGAGGTATTGAAGAACATGCCAGGGGTATTAAAGAACATGCCAGGGATATTAAAGAACATGCCAGGGATAATAAAGAGCACGCCGAAGGTATTAAAGAACATGCCAGGGGTATTAAAGAACATGCCAGGGATATTAAAGAGCACGCCAGAGGTATTAAAGAACATGCCAGGTATATTAAAGAACATTAACAACAAAAAACGTGGGAGAAGGTCCAAGGGAAAGGTTTTAAAGACCAACAGGTTGTGAATCCCCTTAACCAAATATTGTAACACTGAACAACCTGGGTCTAGTACTGGGTCAGCAGGGATAAACAAAAGGCAAAACCACTCATTCTAACATCTCTTGGTTAGAGAAAAGCCCCTGAGGGAACAGAACCCATCAATCACCGAGGAATCAGTGTATTCTCATCATCTGGGTCTGTCTCTCCTGTCACACCACACCAGAGCTAAAGAGAAAAGCCTGGTCGCGGGTCAGGGGAGAAGGCGTACAAGGGTTGTAATCAGTACCAGAAATGACAAGGAAACAGTGGGTTCTCCTTCGTGTGTCTATGAGTAAAGACCAGACACCTCTGGTCTTTACTCATAGACCGCCCTGGGGTACCGACGGAGAGAGCGGGGCCCCCTTCCCTGAGTAGAGCCAGGTTGAGGTGAGGGTATCACCCACATTTGTAGGGTATCCGGTTTTTACATCCATGGAGTTCAACCGGTGGTAGGAATGTCTGTAATTTAATATACTTTTACACTTTCACATATTCATAGTAGCAGCAATATTAAGGTCCTGATGAATGCCCTTGATACTTTGTAGATCCCAGTGGGCAGAAACATGTTGACCACATACTATGGACAATGAGCATAATGACGATGTATTTATGCTAAATTGCCATTTTGCTTTTTAATTTTGGCAGAGGTGCTCTACCGATTAAAGCACTTTTGAGTTTCTCTAGCCATTTTTATTCACATTTTTTGATTCAGTGCTGCACTTTTTTTGAACCCCTTTTCACACGAAGGAGAACCCACTGTTTCCTTGTCATTTCTGGTACTGATTACAACCCTTGTACGCCTTCTCCCCTGACCCGCGACCAGGCTTTTCTCTTTAGCTCTGGTGTGGTGTGACAGGAGAGACAGACCCAGATGATGAGAATACACTGATTCCTCGGTGATTGATGGGTTCTGTTCCCTCAGGGGCTTTTCTCTAACCAAGAGATGTTAGAATGAGTGGTTTTGCCTTTTGTTTATCCCTGCTGACCCAGTACTAGACCCAGGTTGTTCATATTAAAGAACATGCCAGGGATATTAAAGAGCACGCCAGAGGTATTAAAGAACATGCCAGGGGTATTAAAGAACATGCCAGGGATATTAAAGAGCATGCCAGGGATAATAAAGAGCACGCCGAAGGTCTTAAAGAACATGCCAGGGGTATTAAAGAACATGCCAGGGATATTAAAAAGCACGCCAGAGGTATTAAAGAACATGCCAGGGATTTTAAAGAACATGCCAGGGATATTAAAGAGCACGCCAGGGGTATTAAAGTGGAAGCCAGGGGCATCAAAGAGCTCACCAGGGGTATAAAATAGCACACAAGTGAGTATTAAAGAGTGCAACAATGAATAAATATGAAACCTGGAGTATTAAAGAGCGAGCCAAGGGTACTAAAGAGCACGCTAGGGATATTAAAGAGCTTATCAGGGGTAGTAAATAGCACATCAGGTGTATTAAATAGCAGGCCAGAACTATTAAAGAGCGACTCAAAAGTGTTAAAGGGCACGCTAGGAGTATTAAAGAACATGTCATGGGTATTAAAGAGCAACCAGGGGTATTGAAGAGCAAGCCAGGGGTATTAAATAGCACACCTGGGATATTAAAGAGCAAGCCAGCGATATTAAAGGACACACCAGAGATATTAAAAAGTAAGACAGTGATATTAAAGGATATGTCTGAGGTAATAAAAAACACACCTGGGGTATTAGAAAGCCGACCAGGGTATTAAATAGCAAGCCATAAGAGCACACCAGAGGTATTAAAGAATACACCAGGGGTATTAAAGAGTACACCAGGGATACTAAAGAGAACACCAGGGGTAATAAAGAGCAAACCAGGAGTTTTAAAGAGCGAGCCAACAGTATGAAAGAGTGTGCGAGGAGTACTAAAGAGCATGACAGGGGCATTGAAGAGCAAGACAGGGGCATTAAAGAGTAAGACTGTGATAATAAAGGACACATCGGGTAAGTAACCAGCATGTGTGGGGTAGTAAAGAGCAAGCTAGTGATAGTAAAGGACATGCCAGGGGTATTACTGAGCAAGTTGGGGCAATTAAATACCACACCTGAGTATTAAACAACAGTCCAGTGATATCAAAGAGCATTCCGGGGCTATTAAAGAGCAGGGATCACTGACAGAATATTGTGTCAAAGTATCGAGGACCAAAATATCGAGGCGGTAAGTGCAGATAGGTGAGTATAGATTTGCTATTCTTGACTCCACATCTATCTACCTTGAGGATATCTATAGAGCTATCTTGATATATGTCAAGGTACACATATGTAGAGTTATATATAGTAAAACTTTGCTTACCTATACAAACTTACCTTCATGATATTTTTGTCCTTGATATTGTTGGCGCAATATTCTGCCCACACAAATATTTTTTCTCTGATATTTTGTCTGAACACAAAAGAGCACACCAGGGGAATTAAAGAACACACCCGGGTCTTAAAAAGCACAGCAGGGGAATTAAATAGTAAATTAAATAGTAAACCAGGAGTACAAAAGAGTGAGCCAAGTGAATTGAAGAGTACACCAGAGGTATTAAATAACACATCAGGAGTATTACATAGCACAGCAGAAGCATTACAGAGCAGGCCTAGGGTGTTAAAGAGTATGCTAGGGGTATTAAAAAGCACTGCAGGAGTATTAAAGATCACGCTGCCTTTTTTAAAGAGTATATGCCAGAGGTATTAAAAAGCATACTAGCATACTAGGGCTATTAAATAGCAAGGCAGGAATAGTAAACAGCTAGCCAATGGGTAGTAAAGACCATGCCAGGGGTATATTATAGCACACCTAGGGTATTAAAGAGCAAGCCAGGGGTATTGAATACGATGCCTGCGGTATTGAAGAGCAAGCCAGTGATATTAAAGGACACACCAAAGGTATTAAAGAGCATGCCTCTGTATGAATTAGTGTGCTATGAATGTTAAATACCCTAGTCAAGGGTATTAGAAAGCATACTAGCGGTATCAAAGAGCTTGGCAGGGTATCAAAGAGCACACCAGGGGTACTAATTTGCGCCCTAATGGTATTAATTAGTGCACCAGAGATATTAAATAACAAGCCGGGAGTATTAAAGAGTGAGCCAAGTGTATTGAAGAGTACACTAGCGGCATTAAAGAGCACACCAGGGTTATTAAGGAGCATGCCAGGGGTATTAAAGAGTACACCAGAGGTATTAAATAGCACATCAAGAGTATTCAAGGCAGAAGCATTACAGAGCAGGCCAAGGGTATTAAAGAGCGTGCTAGGGGTATTCAAAAGCACACCAGGGGTATTAAAGATCACGCCATCTTTTTTAAAGAGTATACGCCAGAGGTATTAAAAAGCATACTAGCATACTAGGGGTATTTAATAGCAAGGCAGGAATAGTAAAGAGCTAGCCAATGGGTAGTAAAGACCATGCCTGGGGTATTTTATAGCACACCTGGGGTATTAAAGAGCAAGCCAGGGGTATTGAATACGATGCCTGCGGTATTGAAGAGCAAGCCAGTGATATTAAAGGACACACCAAAGGTATTAAAGAGCATGCCTCTGGTATGAATTAGTGTGCCATGAATATTAAATACCCTAGTCAAGGGTATTAGAAAGCATACTAGCGGTATCAAAGAGCTTGGCAGGTTATCAAAGAGCACACCAGGGGTACTAATTCGCGCCCTAATGGTATTAATAATTAGCGCACCAGAGGTATTAAATAGCAAGGCAGGAGTATTAAAGAGTGAGCCAAGAGGATTACAAAGCATGCTAGGGTATTAAAGAGCAGACAAGGGCTGCTGACTCCGGAACACGAGGGCTCGCGGTTCGATCCCCAGCACCAGCGCTAGGTTAACCCAGCACCTTGTGACTCTGGGCAATAACTCGCGTAATCTTCCCGACGGACCCCAGTGCCGGGATACCTGCGCTTTACAAATGCTGGTATTATTATTAAAGAGCACATCAGGAGTATTAAATTACAAACTAGAATTATTAAACAGCGAGCCTAGGGTATTAAAGAATGCACCAGGGATATTAAATATTATGCCAGGGTATTGCATTGTAAGCCAGGGATAGTAAAGAGCATGCCAGGGGTATTAAATAGCACACCTGGGGTATTAAAGAAGAAGCCAGTGATATTAAAGGAAGATACAGGGGTATTAAAGAGCAAGCCAGGAGTAACAAAGAACTAGCCAGTGATAGTAGAGAGCACTTCAGGTGTATTAAAGAGCCACACCAGGTGTATTGAAGAGCAAGCCAAGAGAATTGGAAAGCATGCTAAGAGTATTAAACAGCACACCTGAGCTATTAAAGAACACAGCAGGGTTATTAAATAGCAAGCCAGAAGTTTTGAAGAGTAAGCCAGGCATATTGAAGGACACATCAGGGACATTAAAGAGCACACCAGTGGTATTAAAGAGCTTGCCAGGGGTACTAAAGAGCACACCAGGTGTATGAATTAGCATGCCAGGGGTATTAATTAGAGTGCATGGGGTATTCAGTAGCAAGTCATTAGTATTACACACCAGTGTTAATAAATAGCAAGAGTAAGCCAATGATATTAAAGGAAACATCAGTGGTGTTAAATAGCACACTAGGGTATTAAAGAGCAAGCCGGGAATAGTAAAGCAAGGGGTATTTAAATAGCAGTCCTGGAGTATTAAAGAGAAAGCCACTGGTATTAAAGAGCACCCCAGGACCTTAAAGAGCAAGCCAGTGGTATGGAAGGACATGCCAGGGGTATTAAATAGCATTCCAGTTGTATTAAAGAGCAACCAAGGAGTAAAAAAGAGCCAGCCAGTAGTATTATATAGCCCCCGATGTGTTAAAGAGCAACACAGTAATATTAAAGAGTATTCCAGCAGTATTAAAGAGCACGCCAGGTGTATTTATGAGCACACCTGGGGCATTAAAGAGCAAGCCAGGAGTATTAGGAAGTACACCAGGTGTATTTATTAGCATAGCAAACACAAGGAGATGATGGACGGAGCACCTAAACTTTTCAGACACTCACCCCCAGTCACAGATCTAGAAACACCCCTCATCAGCCAAGCCAGCTTGAATCTAGTGGCACAATGAGCATGGAACCCATGTCTGGGCATACCCATCCCACTTAGGGCGACAAATGCAAAAGGAACAAATGATGGACGGAATGCTGAACAAGGCAAACATTCACCCCCAGTCACAAAGATCTAGGTTTAATCCATCATTCTTTTTCTTACCATACCACCCTAGTTTGGACCCAGCCATATACAAATTAGTCTTGACCCTGTTCCTCATGGGAACAGTCCAGCCCGAGCTGACAGGCCTGGTCCTCCCTGGACCAGAAACAAGCATCCTGGGCCCAGTTTCGGGGTAACACCCCTCATCAGCCAGGCTAGCTTGAATCCAGTGGCAAAGTGAGCAAGGGCATACCCTGACAACTTAGGGCGATCAAAGCAAACAGAAGGAGATGATGGACGGAGCACTGAAACTTTTCAGACACTCACCCCCAGTCACACATTTGGGTTGAATCCATCATCGTTCTTTAGCTCACTTCGCCACCCCATTTCAGACCCAGCTATATTTAAATCATTCTTGACCCTGTGCCTCAGGGGAACAGTTCAGCCCGAACTGCCAAGCCAGGTCCTACTGGACAAGATACAAGCATCCTGGGACTGGTTTCGGGGTAACACCCCTCATCAGCCAGGCTAGCTTGAATCCAGTGGCTAAGTGGGGGAGAGGAGTTGGCCTAATGGCTAGGTCGGTCAAACTCGAATCTGGGGAGCTGGTTTCGAGTCTCGGCAATGACGCTGAACATCCTGTGATTCTGGGCAAATCACTTAATCTCCCCATGCCTAACAAAAAAAATAATGTGTCCTCATGTAATGCAACTGGTGCCATGTAAAGCGCTCTGATACCCGATTCGGGTCAAGTTTGCGCTATATAGAAACTCTGTAAAAAAAAAAAAAAAAGTGAGCAAGGGACCCACGTCTGGGATATTAAAGAGCACACCAGGGGTATTAAAGAGCTTCCCAGGGGCCCTAAAGTTTGCAGAGTTTTACCAACTCCACACTCCCCTGGGAACGCGAAGTTGCAGCAAAACTCCGACTCCGTGGCAGAGCGGAGAATGCCCCTCAGCCGAGTCAGCCTCTTGAAAAACAAAATTAAATAAAAAAAAATTAAAAACCCACTTATCTTCTCTTCAGTCATCTGCGGGCCTCCCTCCTCCTCGCTGCAGTGTCTCGTTCTAGCCGCCGTCCTCCTCCTCCTCGCGTCCCCCTACGTATTACATCTTGTGTGAACTGCGCAGTTATTAAAGAGTAAGCCAGTGATATTAAAGGTCACACCAGGGGTATTAAAGAGCATGCCTAGGGTATTAAAGAGTAAGCCAGTGATATTAAAGGAAACAGCAGTTGTGTTAAATAGCACACTAGGGGTATTAAATAGCAAGCCAGGATTAGTAAAGAGCAGGCCAGGGGTATTTAAATAGCAGTCCTGGGGAATTAAAGAGCAAGCCAATAATATTGAAGAGCAAGCCAAGGGTATTAAAGAGCACCCCAGGGGCCTTAAAAGAGCAAGCCAGTGGTATTGAAGGACATGTCAGGGGTATTAAATAGCATGCCAGGGGCATTAAAGAGCAAGCAAGGATTAATAAAGAGCCAGGTAGGAATATTATATAGCACTCCATGGGGCATATTCTCAAGGATCTAACACCGAGTTATCGGCACTTTAGTGCAGCCAAAGTTGCACTAAATTTATCGCCCCATTCACAAGCTGGTGCTAACAGCCTATATCACCAGTTTACCAGCGATAGCAGCCGCAAAAATACATCGCCACAGATGACCCCGGCAACTATCGCTAATGAGATGCAGAGTAGGCATTGCCGAGCAAAAAGCAGCAACAACACCACACCGCAACATCCTCAACGACCAGCCAGATAGGCGATAAGATCACAAAACATGCGATAAGGCGCGTTAACAGCAGGAAATTACCACCTGCTCTGACCTGGTGCAAAGTCGGACGACAACCGGCACCAGAAAAGGGAGCCCAGCCCAGAGCCACACCTGAAGAACAACAGATGCCATGGAACAACTCATCATGCAGCTCAGAGCCCCAACAGGGCCACAGCACCAACCGCCACCACCCCCAGGACCACACCCCCCGGACTCCAACCACCCGCCCTGGACCACCACAGAGGCAGCGCAGACAAATACAGCGGACCTTCAGGAAACGCACCAGCCTCACAGACTTAACACCAGAGTATGTCATTGCCCACTACAGACTCAAAAGGACAACCATCCTCCGCATCCTGAACATCATTGCCCACAGGCAGACGGCACCAACACACTGGACAACCAACATCCCTTCGCAGACAAAGCTGCTGGCTGTGCTGCACCTGTTGGCCTTTGGAACATTCCAACCAACAACCGCCAGAGTCGGAGAAGTCTCACAACCAGCCCTATCCAAGTTTCTCACACCTATCCTGGATGCCATCATCAGCTTGGTACCCTAGTACCTATACTTCCCCCACACTGCGCAGGAACAGCTGGAGACCAAGCAAGGCTTCTACGCCATAGCAGCATTCCCGCACGTGTTGGGGGCAATTGACTGCATACATGTCCTACTTGTGCCCCCTGCTGACACTGCACACAATTACCGCAACAGAAAGCACATGCATTCCATCAATGTGCAGGCAATAGTGGGCCACCGGGGACTCTTCACCAATGTCGTCGCCAACTACCCAGGCAGTGTGCATGACTCATACATCTTTTGACAGTCCATCATCAACCGGCGCTTCCAGGATGCCACCTATGGAAATGCAGTGCTCGTTGGTAAGTACCAAATGAACACACCACACACCTCCAATCCACAATCATGCAACTCACAACTTTGGCAATGCACACGTTACAAAATCACATACAACATGCCAAACAACATGCCCACCCACCAGACACGGCAGCCCAACTTACTGTGGCAGCCTGGGTTAGCAATGTACATGAGCCATCAACGTCATGGCACCTCAGCCACACAATAGAGGAATGTGGGGAGAGGTGGGAACCAGGCATGTGTGAATGAGGCAACTGACCCATGAATGAGAATGTACACAATGCCAAGTGTGGCGTGGATGTGCTGGACAGACTGTAGTATGCAGACCACAGACATATCCATGTCGACACATAATGATGATGGTGGTAGTGTTGTGGACAGTGGACGCAACCATTTCACCCCAGCCAGTGGGGAAGATCACAGAAATGTAGCTTGTTACGTCCCCCCTGTATGCGTGTGCAGATTGGGCTGGCCCGGCGTACGCCAGGCTAGCATTGGGGTGTGAATAAAAAGCACGTAGCCCTGGGCGTGGTTCTCTTCCGGAATGCCCAACGTGTCTGCCAAGGCGGTGCCTCTCACCCCGCCATGAGGCTGACACTGTGTGCAGCCGTGCTTGCGATCCTGGGCGCCTGCCGCAGCCCGGGCCGCTGCTCCCCAACCAGTCTCGTCCTCCCCTGCACATTCCAGGCCTCACTGCTCACCTGCCGACACCGGCGTGTCTCCAAGAGTTCCCACCATGTGCCTGTGCCGGCTACAAGCCAGAGGCCCGCGACCTTAGCAGCCTCCTCAGACCATTGCGGACTCCGCGAGCAAGGCCCGTTGACGCACTCCACCGGCAAACACAGCGGACAAGTAGGTTACACATTTGGAACTGAGTCTTGATTACACGACGGCAGAGTACATATTCGTGGCATCATTTAAATCCCTATACTCCCTTCGATGTGGTGCCACCAACTCTCTGCATAGCATTCTGACAACACGTGTCTGTGGGCCCCTGAGGGCTTCTGCCTTAGGCCTACACACCGGTCCAGCAGGCCTCAGACATATCCAATTCCAACCCGTCCCAGGCAGGACACGTCATCATCGCAGGGTGCACACCCGCTCAGCTCTGGTGCCCCCACCTCCGTCAACCAGGAATCTTCTCCACATGCCATTCCAACGCCGTGTGTTACAGATCCTGGAGGAGCTGGCTTCACAGTGGTTGCCCCAGGCTGACCGCTGCCTCCAGCACACACTGCGGTCGACTTGGACACAAAATTGGAACTGAGTCTTGATTTGTTCATTGCAGAGTTAATATCATTGTACAGGCCTCATCGCAGACTGCATCCCCTCACAGCTCTGGTGCTACTGACTCTGTGTCACGGGAGTCATGGGCACTCTCCCGTTGAACTTTGTTGGCGTCTGAGTCTATGGCCTGGGGGTTGTCTTCATCATGTAGCTGATACTGACATGGTGGGAAAAAGGAGACTGTGGTATTCAACTCCTCCATAATGCCTGTTTCTGCTTGCTTCTGCCTCTGCATCATGCCCTGGATGGACACCTTCCACTGTCCCCGTAACACTCCGCGTCAGTCTCGTTGGACATCAACGAGGACCCGCACAGCTCTCGTGGCCCTACTTCAGTGCATCGCAAGTCACCGTCCCATGGTAGTGTGCCTGTGCCGGCCGCAGTGCATCCGGGGCCACTAACTCTGTGCAGCTCAAGTCATGGACCCTTGCTGTTTGTACTTTGAACTTCTGATTGTCTGATCACTGTTGTAGTTGTTGCCAGCACCAACCAACCCCTGAGGGGTTGGCTACACTACACAACACCCATCCAGCACAGGAATCAATGGACGTGTGATCCTGGCAATAAAAGGTGCCGGGCACACGTGTCCCTAGCCAGTTCCACAAATTCTCTCAGTGTGTCCTTGTGGTCATTATGTATGCATGAGAGCCTCGGGCCATACCACATCACATTGTGCTGTGTACAGCGTGCACAACGTTGTCACCTCAGGCTGCGACGGTGACCAAAGCATCACCCATTCAAACCATGCCATGAACCTTTGCTGAGATAAAGGCATGTACAATGAGTTGGTGTAGGGCAGTGCTGCAAGTCTGCGCTGCCCTACAACAGATTGAAAGGGCAGGAATACACCGCATTGACCAGATACTGTGCTTTCCTGTCCTTTCAGCCAGCGACGACGCACAGTGTGGTGCTTAGCACCAATGCAGGCACCCTTCCACCATGGTAACAGGAAACATGATAACATCTGTCGGTGACAGGGAACATGGTAATGTCTATTACTAACAGGAAACATGGTAATGGCGTCGATCAGTAACAGGAAACATGGTAATTACACCCATCAGTAACAGGAAACATGATAACATCTGTCAGTAATAGAAAACATGGTAATGTCTATTACTAACAGGAAACATGGTAATGGTGTCGATCAGTACCAGGAAACATGATAACATCTGTCAGTAATAGGAAACATGGTAATGTCTATTACTAACAGGAAACATGGTAATGGCGTCGATCAGTAACAGGAAACATGGTAATTACACCCATCAGTAACAGGAAACATGATAACATCTGTCAGTAATAGAAAACATGGTAATGTCTATTACTAACAGGAAACATGGTAATGGTGTCGATCAGTACCAGGAAACATGATAACATCTGTCAGTAATAGGAAACATGGTAACGTCTATTACTAACAGGAAACATGGTAATGGCGTCGATCAGTACCAGGAAACATGATAACATCTGTCAGTAATAGGAAACATGGTAATGTCTATTACTAACAGGAAACATGGTAATGGCGTCGATCAGTAACAGGAAACATGGTAATTACACCCATCAGTAACAGGAAACATGATAACATCTGTCAGTAATAGAAAACATGGTAATGTCTATTACTAACAGGAAACATGGTAATGGTGTCGATCAGTAACAAGAAACATGGTAATTACACCCATCAGTAACAGGAAACATGGTAATGTTGTCCATCAGTATCAGAAAACATGATAATGTCCACCAGTAGCAGGAAACATGGTAATTCCACCCATCAGTAAGAGGAAATATGGTAATGCCTTCCGTCAATGACAGAAAACATGGTACTGTCAATAATAGGAAACATGGTTAAGTCCTCCATCAGTAATATGAGCCATGATAATGTCTATAAGTAACAGAAAACATGGTAATATCTGCCAGTAACAGGAAACATGATATTGTCTATCACTAACAGAAAACACGGTAATGTCATCCATCAGTAACAGGAAACATGGTAATGTCATCCAACAGTAACAGGAAACATGATAACGTCTATCAGTAACAGGAAACATGGTAATAGCGTCAATCGGTAACAGGAAACACTGTGATTTCACCCAACAGTTACAGGAAACATGGTAATGTCATCTATCAGTAACAGGAAGCATGGTAATGTCGTCCATCAGTGACAGGAAACATGGTAATGGCTTCAAATCTTGGCATACTGAGACTTGGAAATGTCACGCATCCACATTCTGCATAAGTGAAAATGTCACACATTAGCATCCTGCATTTGTGGAGTTGTCACAAATCATCACACTGCAGTGTGTGAATGTTGCACAACAGCACTCTACAAAAGTGGCTTCTTGCCTATCAGTGCACAACAGACATGGATCACACACTGATGCACAGCAAATGTAAGGATGTCACAGGTGAGGATGCTGCCCGGGGATATGTCACAGATTGACATGAATCACACCTGAGGATGTCACACAACAACAGAGGTTACACACAGGTCTACTCCAGGCAAGGAATGGCTGCCATTCATGGTACTTCCCATGTGGTGTGTTAAACATCTGCACATTTTAAATATAACAATATAATACCAGCATATTGCAACCCTGAGAAAACAGCACACTAGCAAAGTGCACAGGTGCACAACAGCACATAGAACACACTGGAATGTCATACTTAGCTATACTGAAAATGAGAATCACCCATCAGCATTCTGCAAAAACGACAATGTCACCCATCAGCATTCTGCAAAAACAAGAACGTCCCACATCAGCATTCTGCAAAAATGAGAACATCACCCACCAACATTCAGCAGAAACAAGAATGTCACCCATTAGCATTCTGCAAAAACAAGAACGTCCCACATCAGAATTCTGCAAAAATGAGAAGGTCACCCACCAAAATTCTTCAAAAACAAGATTGTCACCCATCAGCATTCTGCAAAAATGAGAACATCACCCACCAACATTCTGCAAAAACAAAAATGTCTCCCATCAACATTCAGCAAAAACAAGAATGTCTCCCATCGACATTCAGCCAAAACAAGAATGTCACCCATCAGCATTTGGCAAAGATGAGAATGTCGCCCATTAAAATAATGACAAAATGAAAATGTCACCTATCAACACTCATCAAAAATTAGGATGTCACCCACCAACATTCTGTAAAAACGAGATTGTCACCCATCAAAATTCAGCAAAAACAAGAATGTCACCCATCAACCTTCTGCAAAAACGAGAAAATCACCCATCAACATTCAGCAAAAACAAAAATGTCACCCACCAACATCCTGGTCAGAAGCCTCAGGGACTGCTGTGAGTCCTAACCGCCCAGGTGGTGCCACCCCAGTCCTGGACCCTTGGATGTGGACCTTAGGGTGCTGCATCAGCCCAGATGTGGTCCTGTGGGCAGAACCTATGCATGTCAGTGCATCTCCTCGAAGCTCCACTTTGCAACCGCCGCTGTGTAACGCATCCCCCACACAGGACTTTGCTTCGCAGCACACAGTCTCCTCTGAAGCACTGCTGTACGGCGCATCCAGAGTAAGAAAAGTATGTGGAGTCTGAGAAAGGTTGAAGAACTTTTACCATCAGCCCTTCCGTCATACTCTAAATAGGACAGAAGGACCTCCACAATGGCAGATGAGTAAAGGGACTTTTGTTTATGGGCTGTATGCATACCCCAAAGTTTAAATCAATCAATTAATCAATCATCTCGTACTTGTAGAGCACGGCATCTCACCCATGAGAGTATCCAGGTGCTGGGTTGCTGGGTTTAGTCGAAAAGCCAGGTCTTGTGTCTCGTCCTGTAGTCTATCAGTGAGAGTGATGTTCGGAGGAGGAGAGGGAGGCCGTTCCAGGACTTGGTGGAAGGGTGGTAGAAAGAGTCGAGTGTGGCCCCCACTGTGGCTACAGCAGATGCTTGGTGTCTGTACGAGGGCGAGGGAGGCGGAACAAAGGTTTCTGGAAGGTTGGTGGACGTTCAGGTGGTGGTTCATGTATGCTGATCCTTGGTCGTGGAGGGCTTTGTAGGCGTGTGTCGGTGGTTTGATTTGGCATCTCTTCTGGATGGGGAGCCAGTGGACGTTCCTCAGGTGTTGGGTGATGTGGGTCCATTTAGGAAGGTTGAGGAGCAGTCTGGCTGCTGTGTTCTTGATCGTCTCGAGTCTTCTCCTGAGTTCAGTGGTGCTTCCTGTATACAGTGCATTGCCGTAGTCCAGACAGCTGGGGATTAGGGCTTGTGTGACAGTGACTTGCAACTTCAAGGCATGAGGCAGGCGTAAGATATTGAGGCATTTGCGTCCTAGATGTTGCGCAATTAAATCTTATAGATTTCACTGCGTCACCTCTACGAGGCTTACTTGCGTCAGCACACCCACCCTGCATACCTTATACCTGGCGCAGGTATAATGTGGCGCAGGGGTTTACAAAGTGACGCTTCTACCTAGATGCGTCACTTTGTAAATATGGCACAACATGGTGCATGTTTTACACCGCTGGTGCGTCACAAAAAGTGACACACTGGCGGTGCAGACGTGACACAAGGGCCCATAAATAAGCCCCTCGGCCCGCAAACTTACTTCAGCCTGGGGCATGCAAGGTGCATAAAAGAAAAAATTCTCAAACATGGACTAGGAAAGCTGCCATCTATCCTGCCCCTTCCACCGTGGCAGAGGCTTCAACGAACTGCTGTTTATGCAGAAATGGGACGGAGGACATGGGCCACTTGATCTGCACCTGTTTGCATCGAAAGCAAGGAAGGGCCAGACTGTTTACATCAGACTTTAAAATCCGCGGGATGCGGGCACGACGGCAAGCAGTGATCGCTGCTTCTATGCAAATTAGGGAAGTTCTTAACTATGGTAGAGAACAAAATGGAAGAAGCAAGTGTACCGGGGAGCCTCATGGCCAGTTGAAAAGGAAGAATTATGCAACCTAAAGTTAACCAGACCAAGATGAATTTATTATTCTTTTAAAATGTTAAATCTAATCTTAACTTTGTATGCACAACCTATTTAAATAAATTGGATTTGATTTCATGAAATATAAATTTTATAAACGTATTTTGTAAACGGTTTTGATTAATCTTATACAATAAAGATTCAAGCAGTGTTGCAAAGCTGGCTGGTCCACTCAGACTTTCATGATTCTGAGGTCGATAAAATGAGTACCATTGAGCTGGGTAACAATAAACATCAAGATACCCGAGGGTGGACATGCGCGTTACAAAGGCACGTTATGTTGAATGAGCGGGCTCAGTCAGGGTGGGCTCTGGTCCTCAGTCCGTGGCTTCCAAGTGGGCTCCTGCTGGAGGGAGATGATCAGGAGGGGGCTCTCTTTCCTGGCCCGTGGCTTCTAACTGGTTCCTGCTGAGTTTCACGCTCAGTGGGTGGGCGACCCTTTACTGGTCCATGGTTTCTTGCTGGGTGCCTGGGGCGGGCCCAGCGGGTGGGGCCATCCTTTCCTGGTTTCTAGCTGAAGGTACAGGCTCAGTGAGCGTGGGGGAGGCCCCCGGGGTGCGGGCCCCTCGCTCTGTTGATGGGGGCCCACCCCTGGGCCACCCTTTCCTGGTTTCTAGCTGAGCTGCTGAAGGTACAGGCCCAGTGGGTGGGGGTGCACCTGGGGTGGGGACACACCCACTCAGTGGGCCCACCCGCTCAGTGGGCCCACCCCTGCTCAGTGGGCCACCCTTTCCTGGTTTCTAGCTGAGCTCCTGCTGAAGGTACAGGCCCAGTGGGTGGTGGTGCACCTGGGGTGGGGGTGCACACAGTGGGCCCACCCGCTCAGTGGGCCCACCCCTGCTCAGTGGGCCACCCTTTCCTGGTTTCTAGCTGAGCTCCTGCTGAAGGTACAGGCCCAGTGGGTGGGGGTGCACCCGGTGTGGGGGGACACCCACTCAGTGGGCCCACCCCTGCTCAGTGGGCCACCCTTTCCTGGTTTCTAGCTGAGCCCCTGCTGGCCCTGCAGGCTCTTTTCCATTTCCGTTCTTTTTCCATCCGAGGAGCTGGCCTCATCAGGGACAGATGAGCAGTGCTGAGCTGCAGAAAGGCTCCTCGGCAGTTGCCCTTCTCCGGCGGTGCATGCACCATATGTCTGGAGGTAAACAAAGTCACACTTTAATTATTCACTTGAATAACTCTGAGGATTGAGGCAGCTCCCCCTGCACGGAGGCAGGCGACCGGCACCGTCCCAGCTGGAGCCGCGGAGCTTCTGTCTGCAGACGGGTCCTTCTTCCTCCAGGCCCCAAAGCCTGGGTGCAGCCAGCTCCTGGGTGTGATGGAGAGCTGAGGCCTGGGTGCAGCCAGCCCCTAGGTGTGTGCCCAGCTGAGGCCTGGGTGGAGCTTGCCAAGGTGTGCCCGAGAGCTGAGGCCTGGGTGCAGCCAGCCCCTAGGTGTGTGCCCAGCTGTGGCCTGGGTGGAGCCTGCCGAGGTGTGATGGAGAGCTGAGGCCTGGGTGCAGCCAGCCCCTAGGTGTGTGCCCAGCTGAGGCCTGGGTGGAGCTTGCCAAGGTGTGCCCGAGAGCTGAGGCCTGGGTGCAGCCAGCCCCTAGGTGTGTGCCCAGCTGTGGCCTGGGTGGAGCCTGCCGAGGTGTGATGGAGAGCTGAGGCCTGGGTGCAGCCAGCCCCTAGGTGTGTGCCCAGCTGAGGGTTGGGTGGAGCTTGCCAAGGTGTGCCCGAGTGCTGAGGCCTGGGTGGAGCCAGCCCCTAGGTGTGTGCCCAGCTGTGGCCTGGGTGGAGCCTGCCGAGGTGTGATAGAGAGCTGAGGCCTGGGTGCAGCCAGCCCCTAGGTGTGATGCCCAGCTGTGGCCTGGATGGAGCCTGCCAAGGTGTGCTGCAGAGCTGAGGCCTAGGTGCAGCCAGCCTCTAGGTGTGTGCCCAGCTGTGGCCTGGGTGGAGCCTGCCAAGGTGTGCTGGAGACTTGAGGCCTGGGTGAGCCAGCCCCTAGGTGTGATGCCCAGCTGTGGCCTGGGTGGAGCCTGCCAAGGTGTGCTGCAGAGCTGAGGCCTGGGTGCAGCCAGCCCCTAGGTGTGTGCCCAGCTGAGGCCTGGGTGCAGCCTGCTCCTGGGTGTGATGGAGAGCTGTGACCTGAGTGCAGCCAGACCCTAGGTGTGTGCCCAGCTGTGGCCTGGGTGGAGCCAGCCTCTAGGTGTGTGCCCAGCTGTGGCCTGGGTGGAGCCTGCCGAGGTGTGATAGAGAGCTGAGGCCTGGGTGCAGCCAGCCCCTAGGTGTGATGCCCAGCTGTGGCCTGGATGGAGCGTGCCAAGGTGTGCTGCAGAGCTGAGGCCTGGGTGCAGCCAGCCTCTAGGTGTGTGCCCAGCTGTGGCCTGGGTGGAGCCTGCCAAGGTGTGCTGGAGACTTGAGGCCTGGGTGAGCCAGCCCCTAGGTGTGATGCCCAGCTGTGGCCTGGGTGGAGCCTGCCAAGGTGTGCTGCAGAGCTGAGGCCTGGGTGCAGCCAGCCCCTAGGTGTGTGCCCAGCTGAGGCCTGGGTGCAGCCTGCTCCTGGGTGTGATGGAGAGCTGTGACCTGAGTGCAGCCAGACCCTAGGTGTGTGCCCAGCTGTGGCCTGGGTGGAGCCAGCCTCTAGGTGTGTGCCCAGCTGTGGCCTGGGTGGAACCTGCCGAGGTGTGATAGAGAGCTGAGGCCTGGGTGCAGCCAGCCCCTAGGTGTGATGCCCAGCTGTGGCCTGGATGGAGCCTGCCAAGGTGTGCTGCAGAGCTGAGGCCTGGGTGCAGCCAGCCTCTAGGTGTGTGCCCAGCTGTGGCCTGGGTGGAGCCTGCCAAGGTGTGCTGGAGACTTGAGGCCTGGGTGAGCCAGCCCCTAGGTGTGATGCCCAGCTGTGGCCTGGGTGGAGCCTGCCAAGGTGTGCTGCAGAGCTGAGGCCTGGGTGCAGCCAGCCCCTAGGTGTGTGCCCAGCTGAGGCCTGGGTGGAGCTTGCCAAGGTGTGCCCGAGAGCTGAGGCCTGGGTGCAGCCAGCCCCTAGGTGTGTGCCCAGCTGTGGCCTGGGTGGAGCCTGCCGAGGTGTGATGGAGAGCTGAGGCCTGGGTGCAGCCAGCCCCTAGGTGTGTGCCCAGCTGAGGGTTGGGTGGAGCTTGCCAAGGTGTGCCCGAGAGCTGAGGCCTGGGTGGAGCCAGCCCCTAGGTGTGTGCCCAGCTGTGGCCTGGGTGGAGCCTGCCGAGGTGTGATAGAGAGCTGAGGCCTGGGTGCAGCCAGCCCCTAGGTGTGATGCCCAGCTGTGGCCTGGATGGAGCCTGCCAAGGTGTGCTGCAGAGCTGAGGCCTGGGTGCAGCCAGCCTCTAGGTGTGTGCCCAGCTGTGGCCTGGGTGGAGCCTGCCAAGGTGTGCTGGAGACTTGAGGCCTGGGTGAGCCAGCCCCTAGGTGTGATGCCCAGCTGTGGCCTGGGTGGAGCCTGCCAAGGTGTGCTGCAGAGCTGAGGCCTGGGTGCAGCCAGCCCCTAGGTGTGTGCCCAGCTGAGGCCTGGGTGCAGCCTGCTCCTGGGTGTGATGGAGAGCTGTGACCTGAGTGCAGCCAGACCCTAGGTGTGTGCCCAGCTGTGGCCTGGTGGAGCCAGCCTCTAGGTGTGTGCCCAGCTGTGGCCTGGGTGGAGCCTTCCGAGGTGTGATAGAGAGCTGAGGCCTGGGTGCAGCCAGCCCCTAGGTGTGATGCCCAGCTGTGGCCTGGATGGAGCCTGCCAAGGTGTGCTGCAGAGCTGAGGCCTGGGTGCAGCCAGCCTCTAGGTGTGTGCCCAGCTGTGGCCTGGGTGGAGCCTGCCAAGGTGTGCTGGAGACTTGAGGCCTGGGTGAGCCAGCCCCTAGGTGTGATGCCCAGCTGTGGCCTGGGTGGAGCCTGCCAAGGTGTGCTGCAGAGCTGAGGCCTGGGTGCAGCCAGCCCCTAGGTGTGTGCCCAGCTGAGGCCTGGGTGCAGCCTGCTCCTGGGTGTGATGGAGAGCTGTGACCTGAGTGCAGCCAGCCTCTAGGTGTGATGCCCAGCTGTGGCCTGGGTGGAGCCTGCCAAGGTGTGCTGCAGAGCTGAGGCCTGGGTGCAGCCAGCCCCTAGGTGTGTGCCCATCTGAGGCCTGGGTGCAGCCTGCTCCTGGGTGTGATGGAGAGCTGTGACCTGAGTGCAGCCAGCCCCTAGGTGTGTGCCCAGCTGAGGCCTGGGTGCAGCCTGCTCTTGGGTGTGATGGAGAGCTGTGACCTGAGTGCAGCCATCCCCTAGTTGTGTGCCCAGCTGAGGCCTGGGTGGACCCTGCCGAGGTGTGATGGAGAGCTGAGGCCTGGGTGCAGCCAGCCCCTAGGTGTGATGCCCAGCTGTGGTCTGGGTGGAGCCTGCCAAGGTGTGCTGCAGAGCTGAGGCCTGGGTGCAGCCAGCCTCTAGGTGTGATGCCCAGCTGTGGCCTGGGTGCAGCCTGCTCCTGGGTGTGACGGAGAGCTGAGGCCTGGGTGGAGCCTGCCAAGGTGTGCTACAGAGCTGTGACCTGAGTGCAGCCAGCCTCTAGGTGTGTGCCCAGCTGTGGCCTGGGTGGAGCCTGCCAAGGTGTGATGGAGAGCTGAGGCTTGGGTGCAGCCAGCCTCTAGGTGTGATGCCCAGCTGTGGCCTGGGTGCAGCCTGCTCCTGGGTGTGATGGAGAGCTGTGACCTGAGTGCAGTCAGCCTCTAGGTGTGTGCCCAGCTGTGGCCTGGGTGGAGCCTGCCGAGGTGTGATGGAGAGCTGAGGCCTGGGTGCAGCCAGCCCCTAGGTGTGTGCCCAGCTGAGGCCTGGGTGGACCCTGCCGAGGTGTGATGGAGAGTTGAGGCCTGGGTGCAGCCAGCCCCTAGGTGTGATGCCCAGCTGTGGCCTGGGTGGAGCCTGCCAAGGTGTGCTGCAGAGCTGAGCCTTGGGTGCAGCCAGCCCCTAGGTGGGATGCCCAGCTGTGGCCTGGGTGGAGCCTGCTAAGGTGTGCTGCAGAGCTGAGGCCTGGGTTCAGCCAGCCTCTAGGTGTGATGCCCAACTGTGGCCTGGGTGCAGCCTGCTCCTGGGTGTGATGGAGAGCTGTGACCTGAGTGCAGCCAGCCTCTAGGTGTGTGCCCAGCTGTGGCCTGGGTGGAGCCTGCCGAGGTGTGATGGAGAGCTGAGGCCTGGGTGCAGCCAGCCCCTAGGTGTGTGCCCAGCTGAGGCCTGGGTGGAGCCTGCCGAGGTGTGATGGAGAGCTGAGGCCTGGGTGCAGCCAGCCCCTAGGTGTGTGCCCAGCTGTGGCCTGGGTGGAGCCTGCCGAGGTGTGATGGAGAGCTGAGGCCTGGGTGCAGCCAGCCTCTAGGTGTGATGCCCAGCTGTGGCCTGGATGGAGCCTGCCGAGGTGTGATGGAGAGCTGAGGCCTGGGTGCAGCCTGCCAAGGTGTGCTGCAGAGCTGAGGCTTGGGTGCAGCCAGCCTCTAGGTGTGATGCCCAGCTGTGGCCTGGGTGGAGCCTGCCGAGGTGTGATGGAGAGCTGAGGCCTGGGTGCAGCCAGCCTCTAGGTGTGATGCCCAGCTGTGGCCTGGATGGAGCCTGCCGAGGTGTGATGGAGAGCTGAGGCCTGGGTGCAGCCAGCCCCTAGGTGTGATGCCCAGCTGTGGCCTGTGTGGAGCCTGCCAAGGTGTGCTACAGAGCTGAGGCCTGTGTGCAGCCAGCCTCTAGGTGTGATGCCCAGCTGTGGCCTGGGTGGAGCTTGCCAAGGTGTGCCCGAGAGCCGAGGCCTGGGTGCAGCCAGCCTCTAGGTGTGTGCCCAGCTGTGGCCTGGGTGGAGCTTGCCAAGGTGTGCCTGAGAGCTGAGGCCTGGGTGCAGCCAGCCTCTAGGTGTGTGCCCAGCTGTGGCCTGGGTGGAGCTTGCCAAGGTGTGCCCGAGAGCTGAGGCCTGGGTGCAGCCAGCCTCTAGGTGTGTGCCCAGCTGTGGCCTGGGGGGAGCCTGCCGAGGTGTGATGGAGAGCTGAGACCTGGGTGCAGCCAGCCCCTAGGTGTGTGCCCAGCTGTGGCCTGGGTGGAGCCTGCCGAGGTGTGATGGAGAGCTGAGGCCTGGGTGCAGCCAGCCCCTAGGTGTGATGCCCAACTGTGGCCTGGGTGGAGCCTGCCAAGGTGTGCTACAGAGCTGAGGCCTGTGTGCAGCCAGCCTCTAGGTGTGATGCCCAGCTGTGGCCTGGGTGGGGCCTGCCGAGGTGTGATGGAGAGCTGAGGCATGGGTGCAGCCTGCCAAGGTGTGCTGCAGAGCTGAGGCTTGGGTGCAGCCAGCCCCTAGGTGTGTGCCCAGCTGTGGCCTGGGTGGAGCTTGCCAAGGTGTGCCCGAGAGCCGAGGCCTGGGTGCAGCCAGCCTCTAGGTGTGTGCCCAGCTGTGGCCTGGGTGGAGCCTGACGAGGTGTGATGGAGAGCTGAGGCCTGGGTGCAGCCAGCCCCTAGGTGTGTGCCCAGCTGTGGCCTGGGTGGAGCCTGCCGAGGTGTGATGGAGAGCTGAAGCCTGGGTGCAGCCATCCCAAATGTGTGATGCCCAGCTGTGGCCTGGGTGGAGCCTGCCAAGGTGTGCTGCAGAGCTGAGGCCTGGGTGCAGCCAGCCTCTAGGTGTGATGCCCAGCTGTGGCCTGGGTGGAGCCTGCCGAGGTGTGATGGAGAGCTGAGGCCTGGGTGCAGCCAGCCCCTAGGTGTGATGCCCAACTGTGGCCTGGGTGGAGCCTGCCAAGGTGTGCTGGAGAGTTGAGGCCTGGGTGCAGCCAGCCCCTAGGTGTGATGCCCAACTGTGGCCTGGGTGGAGCCTGCCGAGGTGTGATGGAGAGCTGAGGCCTGGGTGCTGCCAGCCCTTGACACTTGCAGCCTGCTTACCACCATTTATAGCATAGGTACCACCTACAACAACATGCTTACCACCTGCCATTGCCTAGGAACCAAGTATTGCAGCTTGGATACCACCATCCATGGCCCAGATACCTTCAGCCGTAGCCTGCGCACTGTATGTGTACTTCTATGCGGCCTCAGTACCACTACCCACTGCATGGGACCGCCAATCTGGGTGTGCAATTACCACTATCAGTGGCCTGGACAACACCATGTGCTTTGTGGGTACCACTCTCCATGCCCTACCCACTGTCCACTGCACTGTTATCAGCATACACTGTTTAGTTACTAACTCCCCAAGGGCTGATGACCAAGGCCCACCATGAGTACCACCACAATCCTCAATCTTGTCCCACCATTTACTGAATGAGTACTGTTATGCTCTTTGTGAGTACCACTATCCTTCACCTGAATGCCATCATCCGAGGTACTGCCATGCATGTGGGAGTATCACCAACTTCAGCCTTAACCCCACCATCCACTCAGCAAGAACCACTATGTACTACATGGGAGCCGCCATTCTGCATACCACATCAACTGAATGGATACCGCCAAGCGCAGTTTGGGTACCCGCATCAATGGTCTTGTTATCACTGCCCACTCAGGGACACAGCCATGTAATAGCGTACAGTCCCACATTTGAAAACGGGGTACCTCTATTCTCTGCATAGATATTGCACCAGTGAGTGTAAAGTGCTATGCATTCTGTGGCTACCGCACTACGCATGCACTGTGTGGGTACCAGCAACTTCAGCTTCAACACCACCATCCACTGCATAAGAACCACCATGCACTAGGTGGGAACCACCACTCGTATCATGCATACTACATCCAGTGCACAGATACTGCCAAGCAATGTAGGTACCACCAACTTCAGCCTTAACACCACCATCCACTGCACAAGAACCACAACGCACTAGGTGGGAACCACCATCTGTATTGTGCAGACCACATCCACTGCAGAGATACTGCCAAGCAAGGTGTGGGTACCATCAACTTCAGCTTCAACACCACCATCCACTGCAGGAGAACCACCATGCACTACATGGAAGCCACCACCCGTATCATGCAGACCACATCCACTGCAGAGATACTGCCAAGCAAGGTGTGGGTACCATCAACTTCAGCTTCGACATCAGCTTCCACTGCAGGAGAACCCCCATGCACTAGTTGGAAACACCACCTGTATCATGCATACCACATCCACTGCAGAGATGCTACCAAGCTGTGCAGGTAACACCAACTTTAGCCTCGCCACCACCATTCACTGCAGAAGAACCACCATGCACTAGGTGGGAACCACCACCTGTATCGTGCAGACCACATCCACTGCAGAGATGCTGCCAAGCAAGGTGTGGGTACCATCAACTTCAGCTTCGACACCACCATCCACTGCAGGAGAACCACCATGCACTACATGGAAACCACCACCTGTATCGTGCAGACCACATCCACTGCACAGATTCTAACAAGCAAGATGTGGGTACTATCGACTTCAGCTTCGACATCACCATCCACTGCAGGAGAACCCCCATGCACTAGATGGAAACACCACCTGTATCATGCATACCACATCCAATGCAGAGATGCTACCAAGCAGTGCAGGTAACACCAACTTCAGACTCGCCACCACCATACACTGCAGAAGAACCACCATGCACTAGGTGCGAACTACCCCCGTACATGCATACCACATCCACTGCACAGATGCTGCCAAGCAGTGTAAGTACTACCATCCAACTTTTCAGCTGAGTTCTACCTTCGTCGCTCCGTTCGAGGCGAGCTTATTTTGAGCCTGCCCTAAGTTATTGCCTCAGCCCACCCCTTATGCCTGTCTGTGCCTTGTCTGCCAAGTGAGGGTTTCATGGATGGTGCAATTGGCCTCCCTGGACCAAGGACGCTGTATCTGAAGTGAGTCTGGACTACTAGAGAGTGGTGTTACACATGCCCATTACGAACATCTCAGTGAGTGCAAAGTGCACGTGGACTGAGGCCTTATGTAGGGAGCAGAGTCCATTAATACCATCCAAGGCCCGTATCATGATGGACGGCGCTAGCTCAGTGCAGAGTCGCGCGCATGTTTACTTGCAACTGCGGCATGTAAAGTAAATGTATTTAACCCGATATTTCTTTGAGGGAGGGCTTGATTTTGAATTGGTGCGGCTCGGAAACAGTGAGTTTGCCTCTTTTTTTTTCTGAGCAGTGCTTTTAAAAATAATGTGCAACTGAGAAGTATCCGTTTAAGTGAATTCACTTTACACCCTGCAGGTGCATAAAAACAGACGCTACGCTCTGTGTCAGCAGACCCATCATGATACGCCCAGGATCATGAGCCCGCTGTCTCCGCCGCATGGAAGAGGTCTGCGCGGAGTCCAGGAAGTGAGTCCCCAGCTGCTGAGCACCCAGGAAGTGGGACCCACCCACTGAGCACCCAGGAAGTGGGACCCCACCAACTGAGCACCCAGGAAGTCAGACCCCACCCACTAGGCACCCAGAAAGTGGGACCCCACCCACTGAGCACCCAGGAAGTGGGACCCCACCCACTGAGCACCCAGGAAGTGAGACCCCACCCACTGAGCACCCAGGAAGTGGGACCCCATCCACTGAGCACCCAGGAAGTGAGACCCCACCCACTGAGCACCCAGGAAGTGAGACCCCATCCACTGAGCACCCAGCAAGTGAGACCCCACCCACTGAGCACCCAGGAAGTAAGACCCCACCCGCAACCAGGAAGTGAGACCCCACCCACTGAGCACCCAGGAAGTATGACCCCACCCACTGAGAAACCTGGAAGTGAGTCCCCACCCACTGAGCACCCAGGAAGTGAAAGGCCACCCACTGAGCACCCACGCAGTGAGACCCCACCCACTGAGCACCCAGGAAGTGAGAGGCCACCAACTGAGCACCCATGCAGTGAGTCCCCACCCACTGAGCGCCCAGGAAGTGAGATACCACCCACTGAGCGCCCATGAAGTGAGATTCCACCCACAGAGCGCCCAGGGTGGGGATCCCCACCCACTGAGCCTACTCATTGAGCAGGCAGCTTCAGTGCATTAACTAACTTCGAAAGTCTCTGGGTATATTCACAAACATTTTGTGCTGGCTTTGAAAGTGACGCAAATCACCGCAAAATGTTTCTTTGGAAAGTCTCCTGAGATTAACGCAAAGCAGCATTACTTCGTGCCACGGCGCCTTCCATGGGTGATACATGGGCTTTTCCATGCAACCACCTACGGTTTTTGACGCAAATCCCTAGCTACGAAAAATAGTAGACTGGGTTTTGCATTTTAACCCCTTCAGCGTGGCGCGGATTTCCGCGCTGTGCTGAAGTTTCTGTGCGCGGGCGGGGCCATGACGGAGCGGTTCTGTCATGCGCACAGCGCAACCGACGCGCATGACGGAACCGCTCCGTCATGTTCATCGAAAGGGTTAAAAAAATGCTGTTTTGACACTGGCCTTTTAGAGGAGAAATGCTTTCATTCCTCTAATCTTTTCCGGCGTGGCACGTGTGCTGCACTGGAGGGCACACATAAAACAATAAGAAAAGTTTAAAGGTTAGTCTAAGCATAGTATTTCGTACCTAGAGGACACCTTGCAAGTTCTGAACCTGTGCTAGACATCATGCCCAGACCTTTGACCTCGGGCACGTGCTGGAAGCCTAGTTGTGCGCCAGTGGGATAGTGCCAGGATAGTGCCAGGGTAGTGCCAGGGTAGTGCCACGATAGTTTCAGGATAGTGCCATATCTCTGTTGATAAGGCTCTTGCCTCCTCTCTCCCTCTCACGCAGGGCAGTTGGTAGCTGTGCTGTGTTACATGTTAGTAAATATGGGGCATATTAACAAGGAACGGGGAAAATGAACGCTAAGAGCGCTTAGCGTTAATTTTTTTAACGCCCGCTATCGCTGGATCATATCGCCTGGTTATCGCGTTATTAACAACGCTAACCGCCTAGGCGATAAAAAATCCAGCGATAGCCGCATTTTGGGAGGTTATCGCTGGTAATGCAGCGATAAAACGACAAGGATAGGGATATCCTTGCTGATAGCCCGTGGTGGACTTAGCCATGTAATCCACCTCCCATTGGATTACATGGCAAAGTCTGAAAATTAGCAGACGTAAAAAAGCAGCGTTAACCGTGGTTAGCGCTGCTTTTTTTTGTCTCTAACAGGGTTAGCGTGAAGCTTGATAATAGGAGAAATGTCGCTTAGCGACATTTCTCCTATTATTGTGCTCTGGAACGCCCACTTTGCATCTCATTAGAGATGCAAAGGGAAGTGTAGTGAAAAAGGGTGCTAACATGCGATTTTGCATGTTAGCACACTGTTGTTGATAGGGCGATATTTTTATCTCCACTTCTTTGGGTTTTAAAGCCAAAAAATCGGAGATAAAGCCCTTGTTAATATGCCCCTCTATTCCTCTGCGTTAATGCATGGGCTGCAGAGCTGGGAAGCACAGGTCCTGGTACCATTATGGAGCTTTGTCGGCAGCAAAACACCGACTAACTCAGAGACTTTTGAGTTAATGCGTTCACTGAAGACACGAAAAAGAAACACATAGACCACTGTAGCCATAGCACTGATACGACGCAGATAATGACCTGCTCAGTATCACACTGTGCATCAGAGTTGTAAGATATACACATCAGTTACCAGCAGTGGTTCATTTGTGAAAACATAGTGCCAAGCCCTCACCAGGAGGCTGCTGCAGCTCGCACCCTCCCCTGCCCCCACTAGCGCTACCAATGACTGTACCAACACGGCCAGTAACCATCACACTCTTGCAAGTGTGAGAATGCATTGCATTCCAGACCCCCAAAGATATAGGAACGGCTTGGGTGGCAGGTATTAGTCAATGTTAATATATATTGAATTAATAGACAGCTGCTGTTATGCTGATACCTAAAATAGGCAGACATCGCCACCATGTGGCAGACTTTAATAAGCGCCATTGCTGACAAGTAAGTGCCGGTGTCGAAACCACTGGCTCAAATTAAGCACGGGTTACTAGCAATTAACAGTAGTTAATTCCGAGGGGAGACAAGGGAAAAGGGAGAGGAATCTGTTCCCAGGGAGGCTGTGTGAGTGGTCAAATGCTGATGGCATTGTGGGATATGCTTGTGCCACAGAGGGCTGGTCACATGTGTGCTATCCTACTATACCGTAGGCAATAACGTTTTTCATTGTGCCTCCTTTTCCGTGTTCTCTGTGTTTGAGAGCACCTTGAAATACTTTTCAAGGTGTGCACTATATGGAAATATCTTTTGTAACCTGTTTAATAGATCATAATGTTGCTCCATCTTTAACAATAAAAGCTTATCTGCGAGGCACTAGAAAAACAACTTCACTCAGGCATTAATAAAACCCTCAGGGCAGAATTGGTGTGGTTCACTAACTCTATTAAAGTTCACACCGTGCACTGATGTAATCTAATGTGCTCAAATGAAGCAACCCAAAATACACTTTTTAATTTAAAAGTTTGTAACTCAGCTATAAAGTGGCAACTCAAGAACACTGGTTGCAATGCAGAAAGTCAAGGCGGACCTAAGAGCTGGTCTCCTCAGCCACAAATGTCTGCTCTTTCAGACAGGTTGCACAGGGAGGGGGGCTGCTAAGAATTCTGGGTGTGGCCATCAGAGAGGCAGGAAATATTTGGGTAGTGGGCAAGCGACCGACGAGCAATCTCAACGCCTGACTCCCACACCCAGTCAGCCTCAAGCACGGCGCGTCAGCGTGGCACAGACTGTTCCACAGCATCACACTGTCCAGCACTGTGACTAGACCTGAGAGTGGTTGTTGGATTTAAGCAACGCGGAACTCCCTGAACTGACAAAAAAACTCTGCCAAGCGACACGAAGTTCCGCAAGCGGCAGAATGTGTTACCTTGCGCCGTTTGCACTGGCTTTTAGCGCTGAGTGTTAGTCCCACCCTGTAAAGTCAGCGCAAACTGCATCACGCACAGCGCAAGAGAGCGCTGCTTCTTTCTGCCGCTAGAGTAGAAGTTCTGCTTGAATAGCAGCTTCCTCAACGTGAACGAAAGGTGTCTCAACCGAGCGGTAGCGACCATATGCGACCGTCTGAGTTGAGAAATCGCACTGGGACTCAGTCTAGCATTGGATTTTCCTTGCTCGCCAACTTACAGCGAGGTTTTCAGAACTTCGCGAGCTCCACGGAGTGTGGAGGGTGAAAAACTCCGCGAACAGAGCAGAGTTCACCACCCAGGCCGAACTGTGACGAGAGTGAAGACAATCTCGTCCGAGCGCGACCAGTGACCTCTTCAGTGAGTCGCGCCTGGAGAAAATAGCTTCTTGTGCCCCACCCATATGACAATCCTTAGGCAAGGAGTTACAAGGAGCAGAGGGGCACATTAGAACAAGTGACTCAGAGAAATATGAGATGTTTTGCTTCAAGCCTACACATGTCTGTGCTCGTTAGGGTAGTGTCGCCACCGCAGATTTTTAGGGAGGAAACGCTGTATATCTGGTTGTCAAACTTGGGACCTGTTGATGGCCACTTTGCAGCTAGAACAGAGAACAATATGGCTTATCCGACTTTAAGTGATATATTTTTAAGGGTAGTGAAAGACCAAGCTTTGATCTGCATTTTGCAGAGCTCCAAGGCAGCTCCGCTATGTATATATTATTTATGCAGCACAAACCAGGTCAAAAGGCATCAGAGCGCTGTACAAGGTGGAAGGCAGCCTTTACGTTGGCGAGTGATAGAAAGGGAGGCTGGGTGTGGGCGGTTAATGCACTCTGATGCAGCGTTCTTTAAAGAGGTGAGTCTTCAAACCCTCTCTGAACTGGGGCCGCGTTTGGGCGGCCCCAGGCGGGGATGTTCTTCCAGACCCTGGATGCAGGCATGGAAAAGGTTCCTGTGTGGCTCTACCAAATAAACTCCGGAATAGATTCAAATGATGGAATTGATTCCCCTATAGAGACAAAGCAGGAGGGAGTGGTATTCGGAAGGGTTCTGTGTTCCAGTCCGTAAGAAGAGAGCTGCCTGTAAAATTAATACACGATATTATTACTAATCCTACGTACAGAAAAAGGCTGGGGTCATCCTGCTCTCTCAGGATGTCATCCATACTTGAGTTAAGTCCCATGACAGCAAACAAAGAGAGAGAGAGAGACCAGGTCAGCCCCTTTCAGCCACTGGCTTGCAAGCAGTGTCAATCACATTTTGTATCAGCCCACAGCACAGCCATTGGACGTTTGGATTGTCAGACAGCGTGAGTGATGGGGTGTATCCAGTTCACTGTCTGAGTCCACTCCCAGGAGGGACACTGACAGACAAAAGAGGTTACATCAGTTTGTGAACTTCTGCTTTCCTTATGAACTCGTCTGATCACAGCAATCTCAGCTCAGCTCTACCCTGCTCTCAGGGTGAGCGCGTCACTTCTGCTAGTGGAGACCCCACGCCCGCTCTACCCTGCTCTCAGGGTGAGCGCGTCACTTCTGCTAGTGAAGACCCCATGCCCGCTCTACCCTGCTCTCATGGTGAGCGCGTCACTTCTGCAAGTGGAGACCCCATGCCCGCTCTACCCTGCTCTCACGGTGAGCGCGTCACTTCTGCTAGTGGAGACCCCACGCCCGCTCTACCCTGCTCTCAGGGTGAGCGCGTCACTTCTGCTAGTGGAGACCCCATGCCCGCCCTACCCTGCTCTCACGGCGAGCACATCACTTCTGCTAATGGAGACCCCACGTCCGCTCTACCCTGCTCTCACGGTGAGCACGTCACTTCTGCTAGTGGAGACCCCACGCCCGCTCTACCCTGTTCTCACGGTGAACGTGTCACTTCTGCTAGTGGGGACCCCACACCCGCTCTACCCTGCTCTCATGTTGAACGCGTCACTTCTGCTATTCTGCTAGTGGAGACCCCATGCCCGCCCTACCCTGCTCTCACGGTGAGCACGTCACTTCTGCTAGTGGAGACCCCACGCCCGCTCTACCCTGCTCTCACAGTGAGCACGTCACTTCTGCTAGTGAAGACCCCACGCCCGCTCTACCCTACTCTCACGGTGAGCACATCACTTCTGCTAGTGGAGACCCCACGCCCGCTCTACCCTGCTCTCAGGGTGAGCGCGTCACTTCTGCTAGTGGAGACCCCATGCCCGCCCTACCCTGCTCTCACGGTGAGCACATCACTTCTGCTAATGGGGACCCCACGCCCGCTCTACCCTGCTCTCACGGTGAGCACGTCACTTCTGCTAGTGGAGACCCCACGCCCGCTCTACCCTGCTCTCACGGTGAACGTGTCACTTCTGCTAGTGGGGACCCCACGCCCACTCTACCCTGCTCTCAAGTTGAACACGTCACTTCTGCTATTCTGCTAGTGGAGACCCCATGCCTGCCCTACCCTGCTCTCACGGTGAGCACGTCACTTCTGCTAGTGGAGACCCCACGCCCGCTCTACCCTGCTCTCACAGTGAGCACGTCACTTCTGCTAGTGAAGACCCCACGCCCGCTCTACCCTGCTCTCACAGTGAGCACGTCACTTCTGCTAGTGAAGACCCCACGCCCGCTCTACCCTACTCTCACGGTGAGCACATCACTTCTGCTAGTGGAGACCCCACGCCCGCTCTACCCTGCTCTCAGGGTGAGCGCGTCACTTCTGCTAGTGGAGACCCCATGCCCGCCCTACCCTGCTCTCACGGTGAGCACATCACTTCTGCTAATGGGGACCCCACGCCCGCTCTACCCTGCTCTCACGGTGAGCACGTCACTTCTGCTAGTGGAGACCCCACGCCCGCTCTACCCTGCTCTCACGGTGAACGTGTCACTTCTGCTAGTGGGGACCCCACGCCCACTCTACCCTGCTCTCATGTTGAACACGTCACTTCTGCTATTCTGCTAGTGGAGACCCCATGCCTGCCCTACCCTGCTCTCACGGTGAGCACGTCACTTCTGCTAGTGGAGACCCCACGCCCGCTCTACCCTGCTCTCACAGTGAGCACGTAACTTCTGCTAGTGAAGACCCCACGCCCGCTCTACCCTGCTCTCACAGTGAGCACATCACTTCTGCTAATGGAGACCCCACGCCCGCTCTACCCTGCTCTCACGGTGAGCACATCACTTCTGCTAGTGGAGACCCCATGCCCGCTCTACTCTGCTCTCAGGGTGAGCGCGTCACTTCTGCTAGTGGAGACCCCACACCCGCTCTACCCTGCTCTCACAGTGAGCATATCACCTCTGCTAGTGGAGACCCCACGCCCGCTCTACCCTCATCTCATGGTGAGCACGTCACTTCTGCTAGTGGAGACCCCACACCCGCTCTACCCTGCTCTCACAGTGAGCACATCACCTCTGCTAGTGGAGACCCACACCCGCTCTACCCTGCTCTCACAGTGAGCACATCACCTCTGCTAGTGGAGACCCCACGCCCGCTCTACCCTGCTCTCACGGTGAGCGCGTCACTTCTGCTAGTGGAGACCCCATGCCTGCTCCACCCTGCTCTCATAGTGAGCGCATCACTTCTGCAAGTGGAGACCCCACGCCCGCTCTACCCTGCTCTCACGGTGAACGTGTCACTTCTGCTAATGGAGACCCCACGCCCTCTATACCCTACTCTCACGGTGAGCACATTGCTTCTGCTAGTGGAGACCCCACGCTCGCTCTACCCTGCTCTCACAGTGAGCACATCACTTCTGCTAATGGAGACCCCACGCCCTCTATACCCTACTCTCACGGTGAGCACATCACTTCTGCTAGTGGAGACCCCACGCTCACTCTACCCTGCTCTCACGGTGAGCGCATCACTTCAGCTAGTGGAGACCCCACGCCCGCTCTACCCTGCTCTCACAGTGAGTGCATCACTTCTGCTAGTGGAGACCCCACGCCCTCTCTACCCTACTCTCACGGTGAGCACATCACTTCTGCTAGTGGAGACCCCACGCCCGCTCTACCCTGCTCTCAGGGTGAGCGCGTCACTTCTGCTAGTGGAGACCCCATGCCCGCCCTACCCTGCTCTCACGGTGAGCACATCACTTCTGCTAATGGAGACCCCACGCCCGCTCTACCCTGCTCTCATGGTGAGCACGTCACTTCTGCTAGTGGAGACCCCACGCCCGCTCTACCCTGCTCTCACGGTGAACGTGTCACTTCTGCTAGTGGGGACCCCACGCCCGCTCTACCCTGCTCTCATGTTGAACGCATCACTTCTGCTATTCTGCTAGTGGAGACCCCATGCCCGCCCTACCCTGCTCTCACGGTGAGCACGTCACTTCTGCTAGTGGAGACCCCACGCCCGCTCTACCCTGCTCTCACAGTGAGCACGTCACTTCTGCTAGTGAAGACCCCACGCCCGCTCTACCCTGCTCTCACAGTGAGCACATCACTTCTGCTAATGGAGACCCCACGCCCACTCTACCCTGCTCTCACGGTGAGCGCGTCACTTCTGCTAGTAGGGACCCCACGCCCGCTCTACCCTGCTCTCACGGTGAGCACATCACTTCTGCTAGTGGAGACCCCATGCCCGCTCTACTCTGCTCTCAGGGTGAGCGCGTCACTTCTGCTAGTGGAGACCCCACACCCGCTCTACCCTGCTCTCACAGTGAGCACATCACCTCTGCTAGTGGAGACCCCACACCCGCTCTACCCTGATCTCATGGTGAGCGCGTCACTTCTGCTAGTGGAGACCCCACACCCGCTCTACCCTGCTCTCACAGTGAGCACATCACCCCTGCTAGTGGAGACCCACACCCGCTCTACCCTGCTCTCACAGTGAGCACATCACCTCTGTTAGTGGAGACCCCACGCCCGCTCTACTCTGCTCTCACGGTGAGCGCGTCACTTCTGCTAGTAGGGACCCCACGCCCGCTCTACCCTGCTCTCACGGTGAGCACATCACTTCTGCTAGTGCAGACCCATGCCCGCTCTACTCTGCTCTCACGGTGAGCGCATCACTTCTGCTAGTGGGGACCCCACGCGCGCTCTACCCTGCTCTCATGGTGAGCACTTCACTTCTGCTAATGGAGACCCCACGTGCAGTCTACCTTGCTCTCATGGTTAGCGCTTCACTTCTGCTAGTGGAAACCACACGCCCGCTATACCCTGATCTCAAGGTGAGCGCATCATTTCTGCTAGTGGAGACCAAACGCACGCTCTCATGGTAAGCACTTCACTTCTGCTAGTGGAGACCCCATACCTGCTTTCATGGTGAGCGCTTCACTTCTGCTAATGGAGACTCCACGCCTGCTCTCATGGTTACCTCTTCACTTCTTATAGTGGAGACCACACGCCTGCTCTCATGGTGAGCGCTTCACTTCTGCTAGTGGAGACCGCACGCCTACTCTCATGGTGAGCACTTCACTTCTGCTTCTGGAGACCCCATACCTGCTCTCATGGTGAGCGCATCACTTTTGCTAGTGGAAACCCCACACCTGCTCTTATGGTGAGCACTTCACTTCTGCTAGTGGAGACCCCATGCCCGCCCTACCCTGCTTGCATTGTGAGCACTTCTGCTAGTGAGGACCACACACCTGCTCTCATGGTGAGCGCTTCACTTCTGCTAGTGAAGACCACCCCCCTTCCCTCATGGTGAGTGCTTCACTTCTGATAGTGGAGACCCCACACCTGCCCTACCCTGCTCTCATTGTGAGTGCTTCATTTCTGCTTGTGGCGACCCCACAAGCACTCTACGCCGCCCCTGTTGTGAGCACTTCACTTCTGCTATTGGACAACCCAGTCATGCTCTACCTGGGACTCATGGTGAGAGATTCACTTGTGCTAGTGGAGACCCCACGCCCGCTCTACCCTGCTCTCATTGTGAGTGCTTCATTTCGGCTTGTGGCGACACCACAAGCGCTCTACGCCGCCCCTGTTGTGAGCACTTCACTTAAGCTATTGGACAACCTAGTCATGCTCTACCTGGGACTCATGGTGAGTGATTCACTTGTTCTAGTGGAGACCCCACGCCCGCTCTACCCTGCTCTCATTGTGAGTGGTTCACTGCTGCTAGTGGAGACCCCATGCCCACTCTACCTGGCACCCAATGTGAGTGCTTCACTTCTGCTAGTGGAGACCACACGCCTGCTCTCATTGTGAGCACTTCACTTGTGCTAGTGGAGAGCCCACATGCACTCTACCCTTCTGTCATCGTGAACGCTTCACTACTGTTTACAGCTAGGCATGGATCCCACTTTATCCGCCACCTTAGCTGCTCTGAATCACTGTGGTGTCGGTTTCGGTTTTGCCTCACCCACGCCGCATAGCTGCCTGCTTCTTTTCAATGATGAGTGCCGCCAGCAACCAGGCATGGTAAAAGTCATCAAAATGTTACACCCTACCAATGCACAACCATTTCAGATGTTGGCAATACACAGACTCAATGCAATGACCGTTATCATCACCATCCCCACCAGTACCTTCATTACTACCATTATCCACCACCACTACTATTACCACTACAGTCGCCATAAACTATTATCACCATCATTACCAACACCACTATTAACACTGACACCATCACCGCTGTCAACACCACCAACAATACCACTGCACCACCATCATTACCAACACGACTGTCAACACCACCAATACCACTGCACCACCAACATTACCAGCACCGCTGTTAAAACTGACACCAACACTACTATCAACACCACCAACATCACCACTGCACCACCATCATTACCAACATCACTGTTAAGACTGACACCAACACCATTTTCAACACCACCAACATTCCCAACACCACTATTAACACTGATACCAACACCACTATCAACACCACACACATTACCACTGCACCACCATCATTACCAGCACCACTATTGATACTGACACCAACACCACTATCAACACCACACACATTACCACTGCACCACCATCATTACCAGCACCACTATTAAAATTGACACCACTACCAACACCACCATCATTACCAGCACCACTATTAACATTGACACCACTACCAACACCACCAACATTAGCAGCACCACTGTTAACACTGACACCAACACCACTATCCACACCAGCAACATTACCACTGCAACACCATCATTACCAACAGTGCTATTAACATGGACTCCATCACCACTATCAACATCACCAACAATACCACTGCACCACCATCATTACCAGCACCACTATTAACATTGACACCACTACCAACACCTCCAACATTACCAACACCACTATTAACACTGACACCATTACCACTATCAACACCACCAACAATACCACTGCACCACCATCATTACCAACACCACTGTCAACACCACCAATACCACTGCACCACCAACATTACCAACACCTCTATTATCACTGACACCAACACCACTACCAATGCCACCAACATTACCAACACCACTATTAAGACAGACACCCTCACCGCTATCAACACCACCAACAACAAAACCACTGCACCATCACCATTACCAACATCACTGTTAAGACTGATACCAACACCACTATCAACACCACCAACATTACCACTGCACCACCATCATTACCAGCACCACTATTAACATTGACACCACTACCAACACCACCAACATTAGCAGCACCACTATTAACACTGACACCAACACCACTATCCACACCAGCAACATTACCAGCACCACTATTAACATTGACACCACTACCAACACCACCATTACCAGCACCACTATTAACATTGACACCACTACCAACACCACCATTACCAGCACCACTGTTAACACTGACACCAACACCACTATCCACACCACCAACTTTACCACTGCAACACCATCATTACCAACAGTGCTATTAACATGGACACCATCACCACTATCAACACCACCAATACCACTGCACCACCATCATTACCAACACCGCTGTTAACACTGACACCAACACCACTATCAACACTACCAACAATACCACTGCACCACCATCATTACCAACACAAATATTAACACTGACACCATAACCACTAACAATACTTCCACTGATAATAACACCAGCACCACTACCATTACCATAGCCACCACCATAATCACCACAATTGCCATCACCACCATTAGCACCATATTAATTACCACCATCTCCATTGCCAACACCATGCTTTACCCATATAACAATTACCCCATCACCACCACCATCCCCACTGACACACCCATCATTGCCACTACTGCCAATACAGCCATTACCACGATTACATTGCCACAATTAACACCCACACCTCCCCAGTAACCACCTTACCCACCATTACCACTTTTATCCTCACTTATACCTCTCCCAAAATTACACCTGCACTACCACCATTTCCACCACAATTACTACAATGAGTATTACCACTACCATTACCATCACCACTATTGTTACAGACACCACTGTTACCAGCACCTTTACCACCACCAGCACAATCACCATCATTAACATCACTCCCGCCACCACCACTACCAGCAGCACTACTACCACTGGTTCCAGTGACATTATAGCAGCCACTATTACAACTGCCATTACTATTGCAATTACCACCCCCATTATCACCCCGTCCCCATCCAATACCACTACTGATACCAACACCTTCACCACTAGCATCGCCATCACTACTACCACCAACACTAGCACCATCATCACTGCTACAAATCGTATCAAAAAAGCTACAGTGACCACCACAATCTACCCCACACAGTGGTAAATTTGCAGCGGGTGTCGATGTACCTCACCTGCTCCAGTTTTGTGGGGGCCAGGTCTCTTTAGTCCCTCCCACGGAAAATCATCAACAGGCCTGTTTAAATAATTCCTGGACTGCTGCTTGTCCATTCTCCTTCCCTTGCGTGTTGTTCTAGTAGCGCTACGCCCGCAGGGAACACACAGTGATGATGTCATATCTCCTCAGAGTGAGAACCTAGAGTGCTGGTGATTCCTTACTCCCTCACCTGCAGTCCCTCACTGTAGGCAGTAGCTGTGATCTGTTCTGTTGGACGATGGTCACTGGAGGTTCCTAAACCCACCCTGGGTCTGTGAGCTTAAGTCAGAGCCCTGACACTGTGCTAATGCTTGTTAGGTCTGATTTAATGCCACTTCAGCACCATTCTGTCCACATATATTCACGGCCAAACTGTGAACAGCAACCAGCCCTCGCAATCTGCTTGTCCGGCCCTGATTCCGGGTGGGGGTGTGCTAGTGAAAAGCACCACTTCCAATTTTGTTACATGGGGGCAATATTGCAGCACTGCTGCAAAACCGGCCCCCAGCAATAAAAACAGCCCCCACGGGTCCAAAACAGGCCCCCACCCTTCCAGCCCACCGGGAAAATGCCCGGTGCCAGCTACGGCCAGTCCGGCCCAGAATATATTGTGTGAGTATAAGAACAAAGTAATGTGGTATAGAAGTCTAGGCTCCGATCCGTTGTCAGAGAGTGACTATAGTGTCATGCATTTTATAGCGACTTAGCTACTGGATGAGATTGAGATTTGCTCCTGGTTCAGAATATGACTTTGTGAATTTGCCTCCTGGTTCAGAGTATGTGTTTGACTCCTGATTTAGAGTATGTGATTACCTCATGGTTCAGAGTATTAGATTGCCTCCCGGTTCATAGTATGTGATTGCCTCCTGGTTCTCAGTATGTGATTACCTCATGGTTCAGAGTATCAGATTGCCTCCTGGTTACCAGTGTGTGATTACCTCCTGGTTCTCAGTATGTGTTTGCCTCCTGTTTCAGAGTATGTGATTGTCTCATGGTTTTCAGTTTGTGATTACCTCCTGGTTCTCAGTATGTGATTGCCACCTGGTTCTCAGTGTGTGATTGCCTCCTGGGTTAGATTATGTGATTGTCTCCTGGTTCTCAGTATGTGATTGCCTCCTGGTTCTCAGTATGTGATTACCTCATGGTTCAGAGTATCAGATTGCCTCCTGGTTCAGAGTATGTGATTGTCTCATCGTTCTCAGTTTGTGATTACCTCATGGTTCAGAGTATGTGATTACCTCATGGTTCAGAGAATCAGATTGCCTCCTGGTTCAGAGTATCAGATTGCCTCCTGATTCAATCAATCAATCAATCATAGCATTTGTAAAGCGCACTACTTACCTGTCAGAGTATGTGATTACCTCCTGGTTCTCCATATGTGATTGCCTCCTGGTTCAGAGTATGAGATTGCCTCTTCATTCAAAGTCTGTGATCAGGGCCGGACTGGGAACCAAAACCAGCCATGGGGGAAAGGGTGCAGTGCGGCTGAGCTGTTTTCTAGGGCCGATTTCGGCCGATTTTGTTACAGGGAGCCGATATTGCTGGCCCCCGGTAAGAAAAACTGGCCCCTACCCTGGCGGTCCACCAGGAAAACGCCCGGTGCCCGCTACAGCCAGTCCAGCCCGGTCTGTGATTGCCTCCTGGTTCAGAGTATGTGATTGCCTCCTGTTTCAGAATATGTGATTGCCTCCTGGTGCAGAGCATGTGATTGACTCCTCCCAATCCGGCTTCAGAAAAAAACTGTACGGAAACCGCCCTCCTCGCCGCAACAGACGACATCCGTACCTTACCGGACAAAGGAGAAACAGCAGCCCTCATCCTCCTCTCAGCAGCGTTCGACACAGTCTCTCGCCGCACCCTAATACGCAGACTCCATGACGCAGTGATCCAAGATAATGCCCTCGACTGGATCGGCTCCTTCCTCTCCAGCAGAATGCAGCGGGTCAGACTCCCCCCTTTCCTCTCGGACCCTACACCTACCACCTGCGGAGTCCCCCAGGGGTCCACCCTCAGCCCTACACTCTTCAACATCTACATGGCTCCGCTCGCCCCCATCGTCAGAACCTACGGACTCAACATTGTGTCATACGCAGACAACACCCAACTCATCCTCTCCCTATCCAACTAACCCAACACCGCCCGACACAACTTTCGAGAAGGCATGGAATCCGTCGCCAAATGGATGAAAAACAACTACCTACAACTAAACACCACCAAAACAGATGTACTCATCAGGGGCCAAAACCCAGATGCCTGGAACGACACCTGGTGGCCCCCCACCCTCGAAGCCCACCCACCCCCACGGACCACGCATGTAACCTGGAAATCATCCTGGACTCAGAGCTCAAAATGGACCGCCAGTTTAACTCCGTCAAGTCCTCCTGCTTCCACACCCTCCGCCTCCTACATAAGACCTTCAAATGGATCCCCTTCGAACACCAGCAGGCTTGACTACGGCAACGCACTCAATGCCGGAATAAACAAAAACCTCATCCGCAAGCTACAGAACATCCACAACACCGCAGCAAGACTGATCCTTAACCTGCCAAGACACTGCCACATCTCCCAGCACTTGCACACACACCACTGGCTCCCCATCGAGGCTAGAGTCACCTTCAAGATGCTCACCCATGCACACAAGGTCCTCCACGACCCCAGACCAGCATACCTGAACAGCCGACTCAAATTCCTCGCACCCCAAAGGACCCTACGATCAGCCCAGCTCTCCTACGCCGTGGTGCCCCGCACCAGAAAGACCAGATCGGGAGGCCGCTCCTTCTCCTTCCGCGTGGCCAGAGCCTGGAACGACCTTCCACTCCAGCTCAGACAGATAACACCGCTCCCCATCTTCGCAAGAAACCCAAAACCTGGCTCTTCGACAGACCCCCTCCTTGATGGACTGGAACCTGCAGACCCCCCCCCCCCCCACACCCCACAGCGCCTTGAGACCCTTACGGGTGAGTAGTCGCGCTTAACAAACAACTGATTTGATTTGAATTGATTTGATGGTTCATAGTATGTGATTAGCTCATAGTTCAGAGTATCAGATTGCCTCCTGGTTCAAAGTATGAGATTACCTCCTGGTTCTCGGTATGTGATGGCCTCCTAGTTCAGAGTATGTGATTGCCTCCTGCTTCAGAGTATGTGATTGCCTCCTGCTTCAGAGTATGAGATTCCCTCCTAGTTGGCAGTATGTAATTGCCAGCTAGTTCAGAGTTTTTGATTGCCTACTGGATCTCAGTATGTGATTGCCTCCTTGTTCAGAGTATGTGATTGCCTCCTGGTTTAGAGTATGTAATTTCCTCCTGGTTCAGAATATATGATTACCTCATGGTTCTCAGTATGTGATTGCCTCCTCTTTCAGAGTATGTGATTGCCTTCTGGTTCTCAGTGTGTGATTGCCTCCTGGTTCAGAGTATGTGATTGCCTCATGGTTCAGAGTATGTGATTGCCTCCTGGTCCAGAGCATGTAATTACCTCATGGTTTAGACTATGTGATTTCCTCCTGGTTCTCCATATGCGATTGCCTCCTAATTCAGAGTATGAGATTGCCTCTTCATTCAGAATATGTGATTTGCTCCTGGTACAAAGTATGTGATTGCTTCCTGGTTCAGAGTATGTGATTACCTCATGGTTCAGAGTATCAGACTGCTTCCTGGTTAAGAGTATGCGATTACCTCCTGTTTCAGAGTATGTGATTGCCTCCTGGTTCTCAGTATATGATTGCCTCCTGGTTCAGAGTATGTGATTGCCTCCTGGTTCAGAGTATGTGATCGCCTCCTGTTTCAGAGTATGTGATTGCCTCCTGGTTCTCAGTATATGATTGCCTCCTGGTTCAGAGTATGTGATTGCCTCCTGGTTCAGAGTATGTGATCGCCTCCTGGTTCAGAGTATGCGATTGCCTCCTGGTTCAGAGTATGTGATTACCTCCTGGTTCTCAGTATGTGATTGCCTCCTGTTTCAGAGTATGTGATTGCCTCCTGGTTCTCAGTGTGTGATTGGCTCCTGAATCAGAGTATGTGATTACCTCCTGTTTTAGAGTATGTGCTTGCCTCCTTGTTCTCACTGTGTGATTGCCTCCTGGTTCAGAGTGTGTGATTGCCTCATGTTTCAGAGTATGTTATTGCCTCTTGGTCCAGAGCATGTGATTGCCTCATTGTTCAGAGTATCAGATTGCCTTCTGGTTCAGAGTATGAGATTGCCTCCTATTTCAGAGTATGTGATTACCTCCTGGTTCTCAGTATGTGATTGCCTCCTGGATCTCAGTGTGTGATTGCCTTCTAGTTCGGAGTATGTGATTGCCTCCTGGTTCAGAATATGTGATTACCTCCTGGTTCAGAGTATGTGATTGCCTCCTGGTTCAGAGCATATGATTACCTCCTGGTTCTCAGTATATACTTGCCTCCTGGATCTCAGTATGTGATTGCCTCTTGGTTCACAGTATGTGATTACCTCATGGTTCAGAGTATCGCATTGCCTCCTGGTTCAGAATATATGATTACCTCCTGTTTCTCAGTATGTGATTGCCTCCTGGTTCAGAGTATGAGATTGCCACCAGGTTCAGAGTTTGTGATTGCCTCCTGGTTCAGAGTATGTGATTGCCTGCTGGTTCTCAGTGTGGGATTGCCTCCTGGTGCTCAGTATGTGATTGCTTCCTGTTTCAGAGTAAGTGATTGCCTCTTGGTGCTCAGTATGTGATTGCTTCCTGTTTCAGAGTATGTGATTACCTCCTGGTTCTCAGTATGTGATTGCCTTCTGATTCAGAATATGTGATTGCCTCCTGGTTCAGAGAATGTGAGTGCCTCCTGGTTCAGAATATGTGATTAGCTCCTGGGTCTCAGTATGTGATTACCTCCTGTTTCAGAGTATGTGATTACCTCCTGGTTCTCGGTATGTGATTGGTTCCTGGATCTCAGTATGTGATTGCCTTCTGATTCAGAGTATGTGATTACCTCCTGGTTCTCAGTATGTGATTGCCTTCTGATTCAGAGTATGTGATTTCCTCCTGGTTCAGAGTATGTGATTGCCTCCTGTTTCAGACTATGTAACTGCCTCCTGGTTTAGTGTATGTGATTGCCTCCTGGTTCAGAATATGTGATTACCCCTTGGGTCTCAGTATGTGATTGGTTCCTGGATCTGAGTATGTGATTGCTCCCTGTTTCACAGTATGTGATTTCCTTCTGTTTCAGAGTATGTGATTACCTCCTGGTTCTCAGTATGTGAGTATCTCCGGGTTCTCAGTATGTGATTGCCTACTGTTTCAGAGTATGTGATTGCCTCGTGGTTCGGAGTATGTTATTGTCTCTTGGTTCAGAATATGTGATTACCTCCTGGGTCTCAGTATGTGATTACTCCCTGTTTCAGAGTATTTGATTACCTCCTGGCTCTCAGTGGTTCCATGGTAAAATATCGATGTCAAAAATATAGATGAAAAAAATATCGATGTAAAAATATCGATTACAAAAATATCGAATCCCTATACTTAATCAGTATGTGATTGATTCATGGTTCTCAGTATGTGATTGCCTTCTGTTTCAGTGTATGTGATTGCCTCCTGGTTCTCAGTATGTGATTGCCTCCTGGATTTCAGTATGTGATTGATTCCTGGATCTCAATATGTAATTGGTTCCTGGATCTCAGTATGTGATTGCCTTCTGTTTCAGTGTATGTTATTGCCTCCTGGTTCTCAGTATGTGATTGCCTCCTGGATCTCAGTATGTGATTGATTCCTGGATCTCAGTATTTGATTGCCTCCTGGATCACAGTATGTGATTGCCTTTTGTTTCAGGGTATGTGATTGCCTCCTGGATCTCAGTATGTGATTGCCTTTTGTTTCAGTGTATGTGATTACCTCCTGATTCAGACTATGTGATAGGCCTGGGCGTTAAATTCTGTTCCGCTCGCGGAATTTGCGGAATTTGGGCAATTTCGCGCTCCGCGGAGAACGCGAAATTGCCCAAAAATCTGCGTTCCGCGACTTCGCGAAATTTTTTGCTTGTTCGCGTTCTCAAAATGCGTGTTCGCAAGATATTTCCCCCGAGCACGCAAACAGCGATTGCGAACAGGGAAAAAGCATCGCGAACAAGCAATTCCGCGTGTTCGCGGAATTTTTGCGTGTTTGCAGAGATTTTTTACCGTTTCGCGGAGATTTGCGTAACGCGATTACGCAAATTCCGCCCTGGTTCTCAGCATGTGATTGCCTCCTGGTTCTCAGTATGTGATTGCCTTTTGATTCAGAGTATGTGATTGCCTCCTGGTTCAGAGTATGTTATTGTCTCTTGGTTCAGAATATGTGATTACCTCCTGGGTCTCAGTATGTGATTACCCCCTGTTTCAGAGTATTTGAGTACCTCCTGGTTTTGAGTGGTTTCATGGTAAAATATTGATGTCAAAAATATAGATGAAAAAAATATCGATGTAAAAATATCGATTACAAAATTATCGAATCCCTATACTTAAACAGGTAAGTACAATAATATCGACACAAAAATATCGTTGTAAAAAATATAGAAGTTAAAAATATCGACTTGAAAAAACTTACATAACTTAAATGAAATTAATTAAATAAAATTAATATTACCAAAATAAATTAAATTTAATTTAATATATTTTAACTAATTATAACAAATAAACTTAATTTAATAAGTATAATCACAAAAAAGTGTACATATAAATATATTTACTTAAATACATTTTATTAATTATTATCTTTATTTAATTTTTAAACTTTTTAAATTATATGAAAATTAAATATACACATATAAATATTTAAAATAAAATAAAATATTCTATATTTAATTAACACATTAAACTATTACAAAAAGAATAAAACATACATTTAATAACAAAATAAACACAATACTAGTGAAAAACGTTGGATAGCGAGGGAGTAAAAATTACTATTCCCACTCCAGTAAGTGCAACAGTAGGGAAAGCATTGGATAGCGTAGGGGTAAAAATTACTATTCCCACTCCAGTGAGTGCAACAGCAGGGAAAGCGTTGGAAAGCGGAGGGGTAAAAATTACTATTCCCACTCCAGTGAGTGCAACAGTAGGGAAAGCGCTGGATAGCGGAGGGGTAAAACTTACTATTCCGACTCCAGTGAGTGAAACAGTAGGGAAAACTCTGGATAGCGGAGGGGTAAAAATTACTATTCCCACTCCAGTGAGTGCAACAGTAGGGAAAGCGCTGGATAGCGGAGGGGTAAAAATTACTATTCCCACTCCAGTGAGTGCAACAGTTGGGAAAGCGCTGGATAGCGGAGGGGTAAAAATGACTATTGCCACTCTAGTGAGTGCAACAGTAGGGAAAGCGCTGGATAGGGGAGGGGTAAAAATTACTATTCCCACTCCAGTGAGTGCAACAGTAGGGAAAGTGCTGGATCCCACAACAATAAAAAACAAAAACATCAACATATTTAATTTCCAATCTTAACAAAATTAATATTTAAATTGAAATGTATTATTATTAACAAAGATAATAAAAAATAGTTAATTACACATTAGTTAACACTATAATATCCACAACACACACCTAAAATTAATTACACAATCACGATTAATAATTACTAATTAATTAATGGGAATTTATTTAAAAATATTTATTAATTAATCAATAAAAAATGAATTACTTACCACCCTTCACACCATTTACACATATAAACACTACAACACACACCTAAAATTAATAAAACAATTAACAACATTAATTAATAATTGATTAATTGAAATTCATTAACAACTAATTATCAAACAATTATTAATTAATCAATTAACACATTTAACTCTATAAATTCACAATTATACATATTAATTATTCAACAAATTTTATATAATTAAATTACTTCCCACCCTATTCCCCTATAAACCCAAAACCCGACACGGAACTAAAAACGCAAAATTCAATGTAAAAAAAAATATTAACTACTATAAATAATTATTTAAATCTATATAATTAAATTACTTCCGACTCTATTCCCCTATAAACTCACAACTCACTACAGAACTAAAAACACAAGATTAAACTTAAAATAAATTAATAACTAGTAAAATGTTAAAACATATAATAAAATGACAAACAATTCTCAGTAAAAACACTAAAATACATAACAACATTAATAATTCGATATTTTTGTCAATTATATTTTTGTAAACGATATTTAAAACGTCGATATTTTTGTAAACAATATTACTTACCTGTCCGTCGATATTCTTGTCAACGATATTTTTGTTGGAGATATTTCTTCTCCACAATATTTTTGCGGCGCTATTTATGTCTCACAATATTTTTGCGGCGATATTCCTGCTCTGCACTGTTCTCAGTATGTGATTGGTTCCGGGATCTCAGTATGTGATTGCCTTCTGATTCAGAGTATGTGATTGCCTCCTGGTTCAGAGTTTGTGATTGTCGACTGTTTCAGACTATGTGATTGCCTCCTGGGTTAGAGTATGTGATTGCCTCCTGGTTCAGAATATGTGATTACCTCCTGGGTCTCAGTATGTGATTAACTCCTGTTTCAGAGTATGTGATTACCTCCTGGTCCTCTGCATGTGATTGGTTCCTAGATCTCAGTATGTGATTGCCTTCTGTTTCAGTGTATGTGATTGCCTCCTGGTTCTCAGTATGTGATTGCCTCCTGGATCTCAGTATGTGACTGATTCCTGGATCTCAGTATGTGATTATTTGCTGGATCTCAGTATGTGATTGCCTTCTGATTCAGAGTATGTGATTGCCTCCTGGTTCAGAGTTTGTGATTGCCTCCTGTTTCAGACTATGTGATTGCCTCCTGGGTTAGAGTATGTGATTGCCTCCTGGGTCTCAGTATGTGATTACCTTCTGTTTCAGAGTATGTGATTACCTCCTGGTTCTCAGTATGTGATTGATTCCTGGATCTCAGTATGTGATTGCCTTCTGTTTCAGTGTATGTGATTGCCTCCTGGTTCTCAGTATGTGATTGCCTCCTGGATCTCAGTATGTGATTGATTCCTGAATCTCAGTGGGTGATTGCCTCCTGGATCTCAGTATGTGATTGCCTTTTGTTTCAGTGTATGTGATTGCCTCCTGGTTCTCAGTATGTGATTGCCTCTAGGTTCTCAGTATGTGATTGCCTCCTGGATCTCAGTATGTGATTGATTCCTGGATCTCAGTATGTGATTGCCATTTTTTTCAGTATATGTGATTGCCTCCTGGTTCTCAGTTTGTGATTGCCTCTTGGATCGCAGTATATGATTGATTCCTGGATCTCAGTATGTGATTGCCTCCTGGATCTCAGTGTGTGATTGCCTTTTGTTTCAGTGTATGTGATTGCCTCCTGGATCTCAGTATGTGATTGCCTCCTGGATCTCAGTATGTGATTGCCTCCTGGTTCTCAGTATGTGATTGCCTCCTGGATCTCAGTATGTTATTGCCTCCTGGATCTCTGTATGTGATTGCTTCCTGGATCTCAGTATGTGATTGACTCCTGGATCTCAGAATGTGATTGCCTTTTGTTTCAGTGTATGTGATTACCTCCTGATTCAGAGCATGTGATTACCTCCAGGTTCTCAGCATGTGATTGCCTCCTGGTTCTCAGTATGTGATTGCCTCCTGGTTCTCAGTATGTAATTGCCTCCTGGTTCTCAGTATGTGATTGCCTCCTTGTTCTCAGTATATGATTGCCTACTGTTTCAGAGTATGTGATTGCCTCCTGGTTCTCAGTATGTGATTGCCTACTGTTTCAGAGTATGTGATTGCCTCCTGTATCTCAGTATGTGATTGATTCCTGGATCTCAGTGTGTGATTGCCTTCTGTTTCAGTGTATGTGATTGCCTCCTGGTTCTCAGTATGTGTTTGCCTCCTGGATCTCAGTATGTGACTGATTCCTGGATCTCAGTATGTGATTATTTCCTGGGTCTCAGTATGTGATTGCCTTCTGTTTCAGTGTATGTGATTGCCTCCCAGTTCTCAGTATGTGGTTGCCTCCAGGATCTCAGGATGTGATTGATTCCTGAATCTCAGTGTGTGATTGCCTCCTGGATCTCAGTATGTGATTGCCTCCTGGATCTCAGTATGTGATTGCCTCCTGGTTCTCAGTATGTGATTGCCTCCTGGATCTCAGTATGTGATTGATTCCTGGATCTCAGTATGTGATTGCCTCCTGGATCCCAGTATGTGATTGCCTTTTGTTTCAGTATATGTGATTGCCTCCTGGTTCTCAGTATGTGATTGCATCATGGATCGCAGTATGTGATTGATTTCTGGATCTCAGTATGTGATTGCCTCCTGGATCTCTGTATGTGATTGCCTTTTTTGTTTCAGTGTATGTGATTGCCTCCTGGATCTCAGTATGTGATTGCCTCCTGGATCTCAGTATGTGATTGCCTCCTGGATCTCAGTATGTTATTGCCTCCGGGATCTCAGTATGTGATTGCCTCCTGGATCTCAGTATGTGATTGATTCCTGGATCTCAGTATGTGATTGAGTCCTGGATCTCAGAATGTGATTGCCTTTTGTTTCAGTGTATGTGATTGCCTCCTGATTCAGAGCATGTGATTACCTCCAGGTTCTCAGCATGTGATTGCCTCCTGGTTCTCAGCAAGTGATTGCCTCCTGGTTCTCAGCATGTGATTGCCTCCTGGTTCTCAGTATGTGATTGCCTCCTGGTTCTCAGTATGTGATTGATTGTATCCTGTTTCATCTTCCTTTTCTAAACCCACAAAGTGCTTCTTCAGATCTGACTTTGGTGTTCAATCCGATCCTACAGACAAAGTGCAGAAGTCGACAAGTTCAAACTTTATCTGCACTGGTGCAACACAAAGGAGACAAAATTTCAATTTAGCAAACATCGCATTCGTTGAAAGAGGCAAACCACAGCCATGTTAGACTGTTAGCATTAAACATTAAACTCCAAAGGATGTATGCACATCTGTACACGTCACTGCGGCCATCCATTCATCCATCCATACACCAGCCTTGCATTCATTCATTCAGGTTGTATTACTTTTTGCCCATGTTCTGCACATTTACTTTGCTGTGAACTGCTTGTGTTGGTGTCCTGAGCAGTGGATAAGACCTGCTGAGCCTTAGCAGCACGTGCTGTATTTAAATGGACCACCATTGTATAATGCATTCTGAATTCGCATAATTATCACTCGGAAACATCATGTGTTTGTGTCCAGTACTCCTGCACAGTACTGTGAGTGCCGATGTGTCGCACAGCAGAGAGAAGGGCATCACACATGCTTTCAGAGTCCTTTTCTTGCAGTCTGGGCTGTAGACAGACGCCAGGTGTGGAAGGTACTTTGACACATCCCCATAGTAACACAATTCATGGAATGTGAAAATATTAGACTGATTGTTAGCAATTGCCTTTCAGCAAATTACTTGAAATTGGAACGACTCTATGCAGTTATAATGTAAAACATGGTGGTACGCGGTCTGTCATATCCATCGATTGGATACTGCATATATGCACCTTTTATGGCTTGTTTTAAAACAAAGAGACCTCCGGACACTACTTACACAGTTCCTTGATAACTCTGCTCTTTTGTTGTTTGCCTCCCACCCCACCCAGGTGCAGATTTACAAGCCCCTTGTGACACTTTTGCGACGCCCTTCCGTCATTTTTTGTGACGCAGCGGCGGCGTAAACAATGCACCACATTGCGGCTCATTTACAACGTGACGCATCTGGGGAGATGCGTCACGTTGTAAAGTCCTGCGCCACATTATACCTACATCAGGTATAATGTATGCAGGGCGGGCGTTCCCACACAAAAAGCCATGTACAATGGACGCAGTGGCAATTACAACATTCACTGCGTCACTCTACGCCTTCACTGCATCAAAATCTCTATGCCTGCTCAGAACAGTCATAAGGAATGACGCAGTGTTTTTTGAACGGGACTCACCTATCTGTTGTGGCGCAGTGATGGAGTTGTGTGACTTTCATAAGCAACTCCAGCAATGTATCACTTCTGCGCCAACAGACGCTTTAGAATTTCTGACGCATCTGTTAAACCTTGCGCCATGGAGCACTGTATTGTAAATACAGCGCATCCATGGTGGCGCAAGGACATTTGGCACTGGCGCAAGGAAACTGATCCTTATAAACGAGGCCCTCAGTGCTCAAGACGTTCTTCAACCTCCCTGACTTCACACTCCTAACCATATTATCTTTTTATTATGTACCTTTTACTATCTTTTCTATTAATTATCTTATTATTATAATCAGACAACAGTCCAAAGGAATTGTTTGCATACTTCCCCTTTTTCTTTTTCTTTTTCTTTCTCTTTCCTCAATTGTTCTCTGTTATTCCAATGTATTATTTCATAAATATTATCTGTTTTTAGGTTGTATAATATTTTCCAAATGAATGTATTCTTTAAAAAAAAATTAAAAAGAAAGGAAAGTGTTATTCTCACTTTTCTATTTCCAAGGGTTATCTTATAATTACTTTACTTGTTAAGTGCTGTATTGTTACTAGAATATTAAGAAAAATGTTAGTGTGTTGTCCAGGTGCACGGTCTGGACATTCTAGGTTTTGAATGTTTACAGGGCAGTTTGCTGTGAGCTGCCTTTGTGTCCGGTCTGCTGTCTCTGCTGTGTAGCTATCCAGTAATAAACTACTCCTCCATGTTCTTGACATCCAGTTTATTACAACAATTTTATTGGCGACGAGGATGGGATTTCCAACTAGTATGAATAAGAAGGAACCCCTAACAGAGGATGATGATGATAATGATTCTGATGATTGTTTCATTGCCGCAATTGACTTATACCAGCATAGTGCGGGTACTGAAGAAAGCTGGTTAGATGCTCTTTCTCAAGATGAGGTTCTTCAACAAGTGTGTGACTACGTAAGATGTGGTTGGCCGAGAGAGTGTACGTTGCCGCACTATTTGCAACCCTTTTGGAAAGTGGAGTCTGAAATTTCAATTGAGGGTGGTGTTTTAGTCCGTGCAGACAAACTCATTCCTCCACACTGTTTAAGAAAGAATATCATTGTCAAGGCACATGAGGGACATTTAGGTTGGCAAAGCATTATTTCCCTTGGGAGTAACGTCCCCAACCTTGCACTCCTGAAAGATTTCAATAAAGTTCTGGATGATTGTGTTCAAGATGTACTTTTCTTTATTTAGCGGGTTTCATAGTTGTAATCACTTTTTCATGAATTCAATTATTAGAATTGGTTCCATACTATTGAATTCATAGTATCATGGTGTGCCCAATGCATTTCGGGCTTTGCCCTTCTTCAGGGGTCTAATTTTCTGAAAGTACAAGAATAACAAATATTGGCAATACATGTAAACCTGTTATTAGCATGTCAAACATTGATAATGAACTGATGTAAAAGTGCATAAACAGAAGTCTGTTTAAAGTTCCCTTCTGATACCAGTTGATAAACGGTTTATGTTTCTGTGCGTATTTGAATGACCAATAATGAATGTTCATTGACATTTGTTAATAAAGAAAGTGCTTTGCTTAAAAAGAGTGTTAAGAAAAGTGTTAGAAAGACGTAAAATAAACGTTAAAAGAACGTAAAAAAACGTGTGTGCAATGGCGGGAAGAACTTCCCGAAATGCTGGATTTCTGGCATATTTAACGATAACCTGCCGGTACGGTTGGCGTGATGGTGTTCAGCTATTTTAAAATATGCTCACGCTGAGGCAGGTGAAATAAAATAAATTTCTAACTTGATTGATGGTCGTCTTCCTCGCGTTTCTAAAACGCTCGTGTATCACAAAACAGACACTCGTTATGGTGCTGGGAATGAGTTTACCTATGAATGAACCGTGTTAAAAGTTACTCTTTAGATTGCAATAACGGGTCATAACAAAGCTTCAATTGGTAACAAGATGCTAAAAGCGGTGGTCGCTTACCTTGAGTTTGCTTGTGTTACGCGCGTGTCGAAAGTAGAAAGCTGTGTGTGAAGTTACGGTTTCCATGGAATCGTTATAAACCCTGATGTAGGAGTCAGGTGTTGACTGATGGTGAAAAAATACTAGTGAAGGGGAATAAAGAAAAAATACTACCAAATCGTGATTCATTCTGACTGAAGACCAACTAAATTATGGTGTGTCATGCGGATGTGGTTTAAAACACCCGTTGTGTTTATACTGTATGTTTAAGCGGGTAAAACTATGCACTTGGCAATAATTTATATTATCGGGTGTAATTTGGGAACTATGTCTAAAAAATTGGTATGTGAATGCCGGTTTGGATTGTGTTCTCTAGTTTCTAGGAATGGTCCATCAAGTGCCGATTTCACAGTAACAATTAATGTACATCATTGTATTTAATGGATTTGATTATTTTGATTGTTTACATTTTTTATACTTTTTCAAACTCAAAGTTATTTGATGGACTATTCCTAGAAACTAGAGAACACAATCCAAACCGGCATTCACATACCAATTTTTTAGACATAGTTCCCAAATTACACCCGATAATATAAATTATTGCCAAGTACATAGTTTTACCCGCTTAAACATACAGTATAAACACAACGGGTGTTTTAAACCACATCCGCATGACACACCATAATTTAGTTGGTCTTCAGTCAGAATGAATCACGATTTGGTAGTATTTTTTCTTTATTCCCCTTCACTAGTATTTTTTCACCATCAGTCAACACCTGACTCCTACGTCAGTGTTTATAACGATTCCATGGAAACCGTAACTTCACACACAGCTTTCTACTTTCGACACGCGTGTAACACAAGCAAACACAAGGTAAGCGACCACCGCTTTTAGCATCTTGTTACCGATTGAAGCTTTGTTATGACCCGTTATTGCAATCTAAAGAGTAACTTTTAACACGGTTCATTCATAGGTAAACTCATTCCCAGCACCATAACGAGTGTCTGTTTTGTGATACACGAGCGTTTTAGAAACGCGAAGAAGACAACCATCAATCAGGTTAGAAATGTATTTTATTTCACCTGCCTCAGCGTGAGCATATTTTAAAATTGCTGAACACCATCACGCCAACCGTACCGGCAGGTTATCGTTAAATATGCCAGAAATCCAGCATTTCGGGTAGTTCTTCCCGCCATTGCACACACGTTTTTTTACGTTCTTTTAACGTTTATTTTACGTCTTTCTAACACTTTTCTTAACACTCTTTTTAAGCAAAGCACTTTCTTTATTAACAAATGTCAATGAACATTCATTATTGGTCATTCAAATACGCACAGAAACATAAACCGTTTATCAACTGGTATCAGAAGGGAAGTTTAAATAGACTTCTGTTTATGCACTTTTACATCAGTTCATTATCAATGTTTGACATGCTAATAACAGGTTTAAATGGGATGTATGACGTTACAACGCACACTTTTACAACGCATGCACTTACAACGCATTTTTTACAACGCATAATCCATTACAACGCATGACATTACAACGCAGGACACTACAACGCATTTTTAAAAAATACCTTTACAACGCATTACCATTACAACGCATATTACCTTTACAACGCATACCATTACAACGCATAATATTAAATTACATTTAAGGTAAGTATTAGATAGTATAGGGGTAAAAATTACTATTCTAACTCCAGGGGGTGCAACAGTAGGGTAAGTGTTGGATAGTGTAGGGGTAAAAATTACTATTCTAACTCCAGGGGGTGCATCAGTAGGGTAAGTGTTGGATAGTATAGGGGTAAAAATTACTATTCTAACTCCAGGGGGTGCATCAGTAGGGTAAGTGTTGGATAGTATAGGGGTAAAAATTACTATTCTAACTCCAGGGGGTGCATCAGTAGGGTAAGTGTTGGATAGTATAGGGGTAAAAATTACTATTCTAACTCCAGGGGGTGCATCAGTAGGGTAAGTGTTGGATAGTATAGGGGTAAAAATTACTATTCTAACTCCAGGGGGTGCATCAGTAGGGTAAGTGTTGGATAGTATAGGGGTAAAAATTACTATTCTAACTCCAGGGGGTGCATCAGTAGGGTAAGTGTTGGATAGTATAGGGGTAAAAATTACTATTCTAACTCCAGGGGGTGCATCAGTAGGGTAAGTGTTGGATAGTATAGGGGTAAAAATTACTATTCTGACTCCAGGGGGTGCAACAGTAGGGTAAATGTTGGATAGTGTAGGGGTAAAAATTACTATTCTAACTCCAGGGGGTGCAACAGTAGGGTAAGTGTTGGATAGTGTAGGGGTAAAAATTACTATTCTAACTCCAGGGGGTGCAACAGTAGGGTAAGTGTTGGATAGTGTAGGGGTAAAAATTACTATTCTAACTCCAGGGGGTGCAACAGTAGGGTAAGTGTTGGATAGTGTAGGGGTAAAAATTACTATTCTAACTCCAGGGGGTGCATCAGTAGGGTAAGTGTTGGATAGTATAGTGTAATATTATGCGTTGTAATGGTATGCGTTGTAATGGTAGTATGCGTTGTAATGGAATGCGTTGTAAAGGTAGTTTTTAAAAATGCGTTGTAGTGTCATGCGTTGTAATGTCATGCGTTGTAATGGATTATGCGTTGTAAAAAATGCGTTGTAATGGTAGTGCGTTGTAAAAGTTGCGTTGTAAAGGTTGTTCCCCGTTTAAATGTATTGCCAATATTTGTTATTCTTGTACTTTCAGAAAATTAGTCCCCTGAAGAAGGGCAAAGCCCGAAATGCATTGGGCACACAATGATACTATGAATTTAATAGTATGGAACCAATTCTAATAATTGATTTCATGAAAAAGTTATTACAACTATTAAACCCGCTAAATAAAGAAAAGTACATATTGAACACAATCATCCAGAACTTTATTGAAATCTTTCAGGAGTGCAAGGTTGGGGACGTTACTCCCAAGGGAAATAATGCTTTGCTAATCAATACATACCCTTGTGTTCAGAAGGGTTACCAACCCTGCACCATCCAACCCGATGAATTACGACCACAAGTGAATACTTCTGGGGTGCTTTATTCCACATTCCAATTGGACATTTAGGTTTGACACTCACAAAATGAAGAGTCCATGATTGTTTCTGGTGGCCTTCTATGGACAGTGACATTAGTGATGTTGTCGATGTCTGCTCTATCTGCAGGAGTGCTGACAAAGGTTTGAAGATTAAGACGCCCCTTCTTCTTCCCATTGAATGTCCTTCTTCTCCTTGGTGTAAATTAGGTCTAGACATCATTGGTCCTGTGGAAAGCCTGCAAGGAGGTTGTCGTTTTATTTTTGTCTTAATTGATTATACTTCAAAATGGCCTGAATTGAAACTAGTTAAGGATACCTCTTCTTCAAGTGTGATCACATTCTTAAAAGAAGTGTTCATCCGGGAAGGGATTTCCAGAAACACTTGTGATCGACAATGGTACTAAATTTATCAGCTCAGAATTTGATTCCTTTTTAAAAACATGTAACATTAAACATGTACGTAGTTCATTATATCACCCACACTCAAATGGTCAAGTTGAACGTATGAATAGAGTGGTAGGAGAATGTATAAGGAGGGCGAAATCTTCTAACTCCAACATTCACAACGCTATTAATAGTATGCTATGGTTTTATAGAACTCGACAACTAAGATTTCACCTTTCGAGTTATTAAGAGGACGAAAGGCTAACACTTGCTTCAAGCCGGGTTGGATGAACAAGTGGATTAAATCCGTTCATGATATTAATGACCTTATGGACATTGTAAAAGGGAATGATAGGGCTGCCCAATTTAGACAAAATGAATGGTTTGATGATGAGAAGAAGTCTACCAAGTTGGTGGAAGTGCAAATAGGGGATTTGGTTCATGTTAAATCCTCTATACATGTTAAAAAAGGGGTGAGCAAGTTTGGACCACCTGTCCATGTTACTCGTGCTGGGAAAAATGCAGTGCAGGTTGAAGGTGGTAATTGGTGGAATGTTGGGAAAATTGTTAAAGTCAAGAATACATCTTACAGTGGGGGGGCGTGTTCTAACAATGTTGATCTTGTTACATCTTATAAAATCGTTGAATCTCATGCTTCTCTGAGAAGAAGCACCAGAATGAAAATAATTATTCAAACGGTATCGAGTGTGATTACTGTATGCCTTCTTTATGTTTCATGAAAAGCAATCCACTTTCTATTGTCCAGTTGGTTACATTTATGTCTTTGTTTGTTTTTGTTTTTTATTATTATTTCGTTATTATTGAGAAAAGGGCATATGTTATTTTCTCACTTTTCCATTTCCAAGGGTTATCTTATAATTACTTTACTTGTTAAGTGCTGTATTAAAGAATGTTAGTGTGTTGCCTAGGTGCACGGTTTGGACATTCTAGGTTAAGAACGTGTACAGGGCAGTTTGCTGTGAGCTGCCTTTGTGTCTGGTCTTCTGTCTCTGCTGTGTAGCTATCCAGTGATAAACTACTTCTCCAAGTTCTTGACGTCCAGTTTATTACAACAGAAAGTGCTATGGGAAACAATTTCTCAGATTTGTACCTGGACTTCTAAGGCCAGTAGAAAGTTCAGTTTTGCATTATCTACATTCCATCCTTCTACTAAGTTGTGAACGTGAATTACTCTGCCTGCGGCCAGCTGAGTATTTTCTGCACTGTGTCCAGACAAATGGCGGCCCAGGGAAGGAGGTCTCCTTGGAAGCAGAGTGGACTGAAGTTAGGGAAGAGAAGAGCGCTCCACACAGCTGAGCAGGGGCCTGTCGTGCAGATGATCTGAGACATGTCACCACAAATGATCATCGCAAGAAAGGAAAGGCATCAGCATGCTGCAAACCTGGGAGGAGGGAGCTTGGGAATTGTATGAGGATCGGCTGAGGAGCCGAGAGCAATCACAGACTAGTTTAACCTTGAAAGCACCTTGCATGCTCCACACCAAGTAGGTAACTCCCTAGCGAGAAGAAGAATCTCTTTCAGGCTTCAGGGAGAAATTCCAGTTTCATGCCTGAGTAGTGCACTAATAAATAATAATATGCCTTCAGCACAGAAATATTCTAAATCGTTGAATAAACAAAGTCCCCCTTATGAAACAAGCTCAGTGACAGCAAATATATACACCTTCTGTTAAGTGCGCAATCATTGAGCGCACTGGTAACGCGACATGAGATATTCCTCCAGTTATTATCGTAGTGCTGCTAACGCTGGAGGAGGGAACCACAACTCCCATGAGGCCTTGCGCGTCACGCACGATGTCGCGAGAGACAGCCCATAAGGAGAAAGTAGAATTCGGTCAAGCGTCGGAAATTCTTCGTCCCCACCGTGAGTGCTTGTAGTAAGTTAATATTTATTATTTCTTTATAATTGTATGTTTTTACTTTAAAGAATCTTAGTTGTAAGGAATTCAATGTAACATAGTTCTGTTCCAGAATGTATTATGTGGCATTCAGATAATAACTGGATTTTGTTGTGATCAGTCGTGGGTCATCATTTATGAGAATAAATATACTTATATTCTCCAACCTTCCTTTCTGAAGTTATTTGGATGTTTTCACCTCCAAGTTCTTACTACATATATTGGCGAGGGACTGGGATTTCTTGAACTGTGCAGACTACATTGGCTTTGGTGATCTTTGCCGAACCTACGAGGAAAATTCCCATTGACCCACCGACCTCCGCAACATTATTTTACAGATTTCACTTGTGGAATTTTCCATCGACTCAGTTTTGATTTCGTGAGTAAAAAGAGAAAAAGTTCACTATTGATATGTTTTGAAAATAACGATTCTCGTACCTATTTGAGAAACTTGGTTGTCATTTGAATCTCGCTCTCATTCTATGCGCATGCCGGCTGCTGGATTCTTCTTCATCATCGACGTTCTGTCTTCGTGAATAGTGATGCTTATTCATACGTCAAGCTCTGCAGTACGTCAATGCGTGATTGCCATTTTGGATAGTTGGGACAATCTTCATTTACATATACGAGTGCCACGATCTTCTTTAGTTCATTCATAACGTAGTTTTCACTCCGTTATGTGCAATCAGAACTTTTAACATCGGATTCATAACTAAGAAACATCGTCTGTTACAGTTTTAATTTTCCACAATGGCAAATTCAAATGAAAGTATTTTACCACCACCATGTTTTTTTAAGGTTATAGGTGAGCCACCTACTCCTTGGCATAAATGGTTGTGAGTGTTTATAAACTATCGGGAGGCAATAGATGCTCTTGAATATTCTCCTTCAAGGAAAATGGCTATTTTATTTAATCATCTGGGAGATGCTGGACAACAATTATTTGACAGTTTACCAATTGTCCAAAATCCATCTTCAGATGATTCTTGGAATGTCTATTCTGAAGCTTTAGCTCGCTTAGGGAAACAATACAAAGATGAGCCTTCTATAATGGTTGAACGGCATGTTTTTGTAAAACAAAAACAATTGGCAGAAGAATCCATTGAAGATTATTTAGCAACGTTAAGTGTTCTTGCTTCAAAATGCGAATTTGGATTTTATCTAGACACTGCACTTCGTGATCAACTAGTATTTAACTGTTACAACAAAAAAATACAAGAACGTATTTTAACATGTAAAAATCCTACGTTGGATGAAGTTATGATCATCGCAAAAAGTATTGAGTGCTCTGTTACATCGTCAAAAATCTTAGCTGAGACTTCTAGCGCACACAGCAACACAAATGTTATGCACATATCTTCAGATAATAGTAATGAGATTAATGTTAACGCTGTCACCACTCGTTTTAAGGAAAAGAAAATGTTTGAACGTAAACCTAACATTTTTTGTTACAGGTGTGGATCAAGATTTCATGTAGGCAATAATCCAAATTGTCCAGCTCAAGGTAAAAGATGCAATAATTGTAAAAAAAAATTGACATTTTGCCTCTATGTGCAGATTACCTAAGGACAAAAGCAAAGTTAATTTTATTTACACTGAAGATGAAATTTGTGATGCTTTGAATGTTGCTTCTCTATCTACATATTAATTCTCTTGATGGTAAGAAAGTTGAAGGTCCTAATTGCAAAGTATTAATTGGTCAAATTGCTATTGATGTAATGGCAGATTCAGGTTCACCAATCACTATTTTAGATGAAAAAACGTTTTACAAGTTGTGGCCAAACACAAAATTACTTTCTATTGATGTGAACCCAAAAGCGTTTGGTGAATATGACATCATCATGCGTGGATACTTTAATGACACAATTAATTTCAAAGGAAGAGTCATCCACACAAAAGTTTATGTTGTACTGGACGGTAGACTTTTTTGTAAAGCGAAAACCTCTGATACCATTAATCACACTTTTTACTTATCTCAGCAAGCCTATTTATTGACTGCGAGTATTATCTCTTTTGTACAAATCTTAAATTCTTTGAAGCGAAAAGAACACTTCTTCACTGTGTCAAGTACATGTCCTTTACATAAAACATACACAAAACTTTATGCAAACATTAAGAGATTACTTTACATATAATACATTAACTAAATGACGAATCTACAAATATAGACAAAACATGAGGAAATTATATCTCTACAGCACTCAGATATCCCTCTTTTTTGTAAAACGCGGGAACTCAAACTTGTTGTTGTGTGGAAATTTAGCTTGCAAACTGAACATTATCTGCGCCATCTTGTCTCTCCCCAGCGCGACACACAGGAAAGCGCACGGCAGCCATTTTAGGCACCCTGGTCTCTCCCTGCTCATTGCCGATCGCCAGCGCGCCCCCCTGGCGCTGCAAGCATCCCTCGCGCGCCGGCCACCCCCGCTCTCTCATACACGGGCCATAAACCCTCTCCTTCTGCGCGACCCTGCCATGGAACCGCATCCCACGCCTGACCGACATCCCATACATGGTCATGCATCTCCTTGATAACCCCCTTCCTCTGCGCCCCATTGTCCGAACCGATCCCAGGCCATCACCTAGCCCTGCGGATGCAGTTTATTGCCCCTACTGTAAGGGAAACACCCCACATCAAAGGGATTACAGTAGATCAAGGCCCCCCACCCCCTGAGACCCGACCGGTCACACACACCCCCGGGAATTGGCGGAATGTCCAGCTGTGTGATAGCCATCTCCTACTGTGGGTGGGGTGGGGACTTCCACTGTAGATATGTGTGGGAACGAGCTTGAAGTGGGGATTCCGAGGATGTTCTTTCATGCATCAAAGTGATCTCAAGAATGTGCCATGTATGATAACCCTGCAATAAAGTCATAAACGTGTGTATAAGAGGCCAGGTCTCAGAGATGCAGTTAGAGCACCTCGCGACGATACTTCGCTGTCTGATCTGATGTGTTCCACTCCGACGGAATAAAACTTTGTTTCCTGCCTTCCAGTCTCCGGCGCCTGCCTCTTTATTGGTTTAGCATCGAATGGTATAAGAGGCGATTACCGCCGGGCAATACTTGAAAGGTTATCGACTGCAACTGCCGCTACCATTTAACAATTGGCGTCCCAAGCGTGGGGCCCATCAGCGACACGTGGATCCAGTGGGAGAGGTCCCGACGACAGAGTGAACGACTGCAACGATCGGAAGAGCTCCTGCCCGATAGACCCTCGTCTGGCAGCCGATCATCCGAACTTCACTGGTTCCGAGCAGACCTCTCTCGAGTGATCTACGGTCCTGACTGGGAACCATCAGGAGTGCCGCGGCAAATACGGAGAGTAGAGGACGATCGGGCGCTGGAGGCGGAAGACGAGAAACTGTCCACGCGGTCCGGGTAAGGTCGTGAAACACGACAAATTGCGAAACGATTGATTGATTGATTGAAAAATACTAGTATTGCTTATTGATTGTTCTCTTTGAGATATTCGCTGTCTACAAACGGGGAGGAGTAGAAATACTCTCTCTCTCTCCCTTTGCAGATAGTGAAGGGTAGGTAACGCAGACTTTTGTCCCCGTTGTAACCCGTCGTGCCTATTTTTATCTCCCCACTGATTGATTGTCCGAACATTGATTGTTTTGAAGGATAGTGCTCTTTTGAGATATTCTCTGTTTGCAAATAACGTAGAATAGAAATATTCTGTCTAGTCTTTGCAAATAGTGAAGGGTAGGTAACGCAGACTTTTGTCCCCATTGTAACCCGTCGTGCCTATCTTTATCTCCCCATTGATTGATTGATTGTCCGAACACTAGTTGTTCGATATTGGTTCTTTGGAGGTATTCTCTGCTTACAAATAACGAGGAATAGAGATATTCTGTCTAGTCTTTGCAAGCAGTGAAAAGATAGGTAGTGCTGACTTTTGTCCCCGTTGTAACCCGTCATGCCTATCTTCTCCCCACTGATTGGTAGTTGGTTCTGCCCGGACCGCTTATTAGAGGTGAACCATCCGGCTCCACTGGAGGGCACCCCTAATAAGGACATGTTCACTAAATATGGACTAGTCGCCGTAGCTTATAGCAAGCTATGGCATAAATATACAAAGAAGGACCCCGAGAGTCAGTGGCCACTGATGGGATCCTTCGACGACCATAAAATAGAAATGCTAGAAATAGCTCTGCGTAGTAATAAAACGACGCCTACTATGCTTGACAGTATCGGCATGTGGCGCAAAGAAGCAACACAACGGAGAAAGAGGGAAGAAGTAAAAGCAGAAAAGGAATTACGAAAGGCAGCTCACCTTGCCGCTAGAAAGTTAGAAGAAGAAATAAAGGAGAGAAGGGAAACTAAACTAAGACAGGAGCCCGAAACATCAGGCCAGTACCCTGTTAGAACCCCCTCTATGCTCTACCCTGAGTTGTCTTCTAAGCAACGAACGAATGACGAATTACTATTAGGTCCCCCGATCATTTACATGCCCCCTCCATACGCACCCTCCCAATCGGTAGTGCAACACCCACAACCCCCAAACACAAGCGAAAGCAGTACAGGGGCCTCGGTCCTCACGGCCTCCGCGACGGCCGAGCCTCTTGTACTAAACACAACGTTGGCAATAACGTTGGATGACCCTGAGATGAGAAAGAAAGATTCCACCAGAATGAATCGACTAACAAAGGATGAACGAGCAGGAATCGACAAGATAGTAGGGACACTGGTGGAGCGAAAGGAAAGTGAGGAGTATATAACAGACGTGTATAACTCGTATGCCGACAACCGCAGACGACACTTTGTCGTACGACTTTGTTATCACGCCCTGAATACATATGAGGATAGGTACCACGATAAAGGTCCCGAAGGCTTAGCGGCCCTATATAGGAAGATAGACATTGGGAAGAAGGAGAGGGCGATGGACGAACCTCTTCACTCGTACACTCGAGGTCTATCGACACCTTAAAGAGCACAGACAGACAACCAAAGCAGAAACCCCCATAGCGACTAAGCCCCAGGCAGGAAGGACTGATACCATGATGCCTATCAAAGAGGCCGCCCCCTACTGGGTCCCCCCACGAGGTCAGGGAACACATGACGACATCAACCACCAAGATGCGAAGGGAAGGGTTGTGTATAATTGGGTCTACCAGCCATGGGACCGACAAGACATTTTGACCTTTAGAAAAACTCTACCCGACTTGAGAAAGAACCCGACTGCCTTCTACACCGAACTAGGTACAGCCTTAGGTTCAACAATAATGACTTTAGCAGATATCGACTTGTTCTTCGGGTTATGTCTGCCGGCTGATGTGTGGAAGCAAATCCGGAAAGTTGACCACGCTGAGCCGTTCGGATATACCTGGGTACAACTCGATGCCATAGATAAACAGCGAGAACCGGGACAGAAACCCCGGAAAGCCATATTGGAGCTCCCAGACAAGATTGTACAGAAGTTGAAGACTCTAATCCCAGAAAGAAAGGTAGACTGGTCGATAGTGACGGCTTGTCGCCAGAAACCCCAGGAGGATGTGTCTGAATACTTCTCTCGATTCGAGTCTGTGTTTTCCGATTATAGTGGCCAGGACATGACCACCGCAACCGGACATCACCTCTTTGTCCAGAATTATGTGAAGGGTCTGTCACAAGAAGTCTCCCAGAAGCTACAGACCAGCGAGAGTAGTTGGGCAGCCTCCAAACCCGCAGTAATCCTCCAGATGGCCCAATACTACGAAAACCAAAAGAATGAGAACGATAGGGCGTCAGAGAGGAAGAAAAAGGAACTGAAGGAGAGGGTAATGATAGCACAGTTGCAAGGGGTGACCATAGGAAGGGAACCCCCAAAAGGGAATTACCAACCAACCGCCCCTAGAAAGCTACCCCCTAGAGACCATACACCTGCACCCTACAACGGACGGAGAGACTTAGATGGGAACCAATGTGCGTTCTGTAGAGGGTCGGACACTGGAAATCCCAGTGCCCGGTCCTTCTGGAATTGAACAAAAATAGGGACACCAGAGACACAGCATATGACCCCAGAAATAGAGGACAGGGACGAGGGTACACGAACGACGCCATCAACGACAGGCCAGGCAGACCAAACACCTTTGATCGCCCCCGACAAAACCAGTGTCAGCAGTCCGACTATGAAAGCACCCATGACTTTGCATAGGACCGCCAGGGGCAAGGGAGGGATCCAGTCGAACTCCGTGTTGACCAGCAAGGTCCTTACGTCACTGCTAAGGTCTTGGGCACAAAGTCTCCATTCCTGGTAGATACTGGGGCGACACGTAGTGCGTTATCTAAACGACTGATTCCTAGGGCACCCTTGTCTGGCTCACACGTAACCTCAATAGGCTTCGATGGAACGCCCTCCACTAACCCCTTATCAGCACCGATCTCCTTTGACTTAGAAGATAACGCCACTGACACGACCTTTCTGCTCTCCTCCAACACCCCCGATGCTATTATGGGACTTGATTTGCTAAAACATTTCCGAGCTACCATCAGATGCTCCCCAGACGGAGTTCGAGTCATCCTGCACGATAACCCAGATCTGTTCAGACCTTGTCACACACGACGTATGCTCTCTATAACTGATGCTGACCTGTCCCTACTCGACACGTTACCCTCACATCTATGGGCTAAAACCGACTCAGATGTAGGGCGCATGGTGATCGACCCAGTACACATAACCGTCCGACCGGACGCAGTGCTACCAAAGCTTCCACAGTATCGAATATCGCCCGAAGGTGAGAAGGCATTGGTGGAAATCATCCAGTCCCTAGTCAATGCAGGAGTAGTAGAAGAAGTAGTCAGTAATGTTTGCAACAGCCCTATCCTACCCATTGTAAAGAAGCAAGGCGAGGGAGATGAGAAAGCATACCGCTTCATTGTTGACTTACGAGAAGTCAACAAAGTAGTCATACCTCAGTACCCCGTGGTCTCAGACATCACCACCATCCTCACCCTAATTCCGTCCACTGCCACCACCTTTACTGTTATTGATCTCAAGAACGCATTCTTCTCCATCCCCATCCACCCAGACAGCCGCTACCTGTTCGGCTTCACTTTGAAAGCTCGGTCGTACAGATTCTGTAGGGCACCCCAAGGCTACACTGAGAGTCCCAGCATTTATAGCCAAGCCCTCAAGAGACAACTAGATGCAGTCCAATTGCCCGATGGAGTGGTGTTAATACAGTACGTCGATGACATCCTTTTGGTGGCCGACACCACCCCACTTGCTGTCACGGCCACCCTTCACCTCCTCCACTTCCTCGCGGAGAACGGTCACAAGGTCTCCAGGAAGAAGTTACAGTTCTGCCAACCCCAAGTGACATACCTAGGCCACCTCCTATCCAAGGATGGGAGGAAACTTACCCCTGACCGAATTCAGACCATCCTAGAAACCCCTGTTCCCAAAACTCAGAAGCAAGTGCGGTCTCTAGTAGGCCTCACCTCCTTTTGTCGACAATGGTTGCCAAACTTCAGTCTTATTGTAAAACCTCTGCTTTCCCTGCTGGCTAAAGATGTCCCCTTCCCCCTCCCCTGGACACCCGAATGCCAATCCTCCTTCAAAGAATTACGAGACGCCCTCTGCTCGGCCCCAGTCCTAGGAACCCCAGACTACACTAAACCTTTCTCCCTCTACACCCACGAAAGGGAGGGATGTGCGTTGTCTGTCCTAACCCAGTCCATAGGCCCTAAACAACGCCCTTGTGCCTACTTCTCTGCCACTCTTGACCCTGTAGCCAGAGCATTGCCCGCCTGCCTTCGAGCAGTAGCCGCCGCTGCTGTCTCTATCCGGCAAAGTGAGGGGATCGTGCTCTCGAACCCCCTCACTGTATTGGTACCCCACGCGGTTGACACCCTCCTGAACCAGACCAAGACTCAACACCTGACTAGCGCACGACTGACTGGCTATGAACTGACTCTGCTTGCACCCCACATCACATTGAAACGATGCACCACTCTGAATCCAGCCACTCTACTACCTCTCCCTGACACTGACCACAATGCGCCCCCCATACATGACTGCGTGACTCTCACCGACGAACAGACCAAGAGTAGGGTTGACCTTCGAGATACTGCCTTCCCGGACCCTGACGGAGAACTATGGGTGGATGGCTCATGCATCAAGCTCCCCGATGGCACCACTTCCGCTGCCTATGCAGTCACCACAGCCCGAACAGTTGTTAAGACAGCCCGCATCACACAGCGATCCGCACAGGCGGCTGAACTGATTGCTCTCACACGAGCATGCATCCTGGCAGCAGGGACAACCGCAAACATTTACACAGACAGTCAGTACGCCTTCGGGGTAGTTCACCACTTTGGGCTCTTATGGAAAGAGAGGGGATTCTTGACTTCCCATGGCACACCCATCCTGCATGGAGATCTAGTCTCTGCCCTGACCGAAGCAGTCCTCCTCCCCACACGGCTGGCTGTGATCAAATGCCAGGCACACAAGAAAGTGACAGACATTATAGGACAGGGAAATGCACTAGCTGACATTACTGCCCGAACCACAGCCGAAAATAAGTCCACGACCCGTATGTACGTAACCAGGTCACAAACTGAGAAATGGAAGGATGCTAGGGAAACGATTAGGGATATCCAATTAGCCAGTACACCACACGAATTAACTGAATGGGCCCGGGTGGGATTGAAGGACGATGACGGTTGCTGGCGAACTAAAGACTCGAACAAATGGTTGCTACCTGACTCATACTTGATCCCCATGCTAACCATGGCACACTCCCCCGCACACATAGGGTCTGCTCCCATGATCGAACTCATCTCCAAAGTCTGGCACAACGACAAAATCTCAGACTCAGCCAAACGTCTGGTCCAACAATGCCTGGTCTGCCTCCAACACAACCCTGGGAAAGGAACTGCTGTACCCCGGGGAGGGTTTGGGGTTCCCAATCACCCCTTTGAAGTCCTACAAATGGACTACGTCCAGTTAGAAAGGTGCCAAGGTTTGAAGTACGTACTTGTCGTTGTGTGTGCCTTCAGCAAGTGGGTGGAAGCCTACCCAACCCACGACAACACCGCTATGACTACCGCAAAAGTACTACTGAAAGAATTCTTCCCCCGATACGGCCTTTGTCGAATTTTGTGGAGCGACAACGGCCCCCACTTTGTAGCCAAGGTTATCCAACTCATCTTGAAGGGGCTGGGTGTAAAACAGAAGTTCCATGCGGTCTTCCATCCCCAATCTGCAGGCTTGGTTGAGCGACATAATGCCACATTGAAGCTTAAGATAGCAAAAATAGTTGCCACCACAGGACTGAAATGGCCAGACGCTCTCCCGCTAGCATTACTATCAATGCGTTCCACCCCCACCAAACACCACTTAACCCCCTACGAGGTCGTCTTCAGGCGGCCCATGAACCTTTGGACTGCCCCGAAGCCAACATCCATCCACGACGTCCCGGACGTCCTCATGTCTGACTATTTGTATAACCTAACTAAAACGTTGTCTGTTATCCATCAGCAGGTGCTGCAAGCCATTCCCGATGTTTCCAGGGGCCCCGGACACGACATCCAATTCGGTGACTTTGTCTTAGTGCGTAACTTCCAGCGCACCAAGAGTCTGGAGCCCCGGTGGACGGGCCCCCTGCAAGTCCTGATCACCACCCGAACAACTCTTCGAGTGGAGGGGAATTGCAATTGGCTGCATGCACACCACTGCAAGAAGGTATCATCGACCCTGACGACCACGGACAACATCACCGCCCAAGAAGAACTTCTGGACAAAGACCGACCATCCCTGAGCCGCTGCCCAGATACAGAGACACTTGAATTAATGAAATATCCCGATCCCACTGTGCCATCCAAGGAAGGGTATAACCTACGACGAAAGGAGGGAACTCCGGCTAAGCAGACCACAAACTAAGTGGAAATCTCAGAGCGGTTGCCTAGTCACCTCAAAGGCCACCAGGAGAGAAACTAAACAAAGTCTGTGGTTCTGCCCGCTACCGAGTCCCTTGAAGGTGATGGAAGCATCCGACATGAAGATGATGGAAGCAACCGGACGTCCGAAGATCCACTACAAAAACACAAAGACTGACAGAATGCACAGCTCAAAGACTATTGCACTTTTCATTACCCTTCTCTTTTGCCTTCTCCTCATGGTCACCTTCTGGATCATGGAGGAGAGCACACCCGCTCATAAGACATTGCTGACCACCGTTCAACCTATCACCATGAAAGAACACCATCTGATCTCACTTTCACCCCAACTCCGAGAAAGGCGTAAGGAGTTCTGGAATAACTCTTTTGTGCAGTTGCTCCACCAACACAATCTTGCCGCCAATGCCACTAATTGCTGGATCTGTGGATTGCTACCACATGCCACTGGACACTCTATCCCTTTCATCCCTTCACCTTTTTCTGTCCATGGTTCCTGCCTCGCCTGGCTAATCCTCCTGCAGGAAAGCTACAAGGACAATGCCACTTCCGGCAAAACTGTGTCACACTTCTACCATGGGTTCTGGCTGAACAAAACTGGAAAAACTTCTGCCCCCTTCTGTCCTCTGAGATCAAACACTTCCTTTCACATGGACATCCCTGCCAAAGAACGAGTTGAAATGCAAGTGTTCAACAACCCAGCCCAGACCCACCTTCTCTTACCTTCGGAAACGAACGGCCGCCACCCTAACAGTGGCCCTATCCGTCATCAACATCACTGGATTTGTGTGCCTCGAAGGCCTGGGGGCGCAGCTGGTGGGCCACAGCTCCTGCCTCATCACCCGAACATTGGACTCAGTTGATCCACCCTCCTTTGTTGCCTCCCCGAATATGTACTTCGTCTGTGGTACTAAAGCCTACACCTGGCTTCCGAAAGGTTGGGGAGGCACCTGCTACATCGCCTTTTTCCTTCCTCCGACATATGTGGCTCCAGCAAACCATCACCGACAGAAACGTGCCAAAGACATTGTGCAAGCCGACTCCACCGGAGCACAGTTCATGGACGCAGTAAAGGGTCTTGTTCCACTCTGGGGTCCAATGGCAAACAGCCGTGCCATCCGCCACTTAACCCAGGCAGTCGAAACGGCGATGAACATTACGGCTGGCATCCTCGCCAACAACACCGCCGAGCTTCAGGCCGTCCGCCTGGTGGCTCTTCAGAACCGCCTCGTTCTAGATGTGGTTCTGGCTGATCGTGGAGGAGCATGCCGCATCATTGGGTCCAGCTGTTGTACCTACGAACCGGATAACTCACCCTCAGTCTACAAAGCAATTGAACACCTCCACAGACTTTCCGCAGAGGTTCATCAGGAGCAAGAAGAATGGTCCCTGGGAAGTTGGTTTTGGGACACTATTAGAAGTTGGGGATGGAGGCTGTTTTCATTTATCCTAATACCAATTGTGATACTATGTGGATGTTGCTTGGGGATTCAGTGTCTGCCACCTTTATGTTCGCTTTTTATGAACTACATCTGCCCTAAGACTTTGAACTTCGAAGCGGAGCGAATGAAAGCTTTGTATGAGGTGGAAGTTCGTAGTATTATGGGGATAGATCCGAACTAAACAAGCTGGCGAGATATGTTAAAAGGGAGGACTGTGGAAATTTAGCTTGCAAACTGAACATTATCTGCGCCATCTTGTCTCTCCCCAGCGCGACACACAGGAAAGCGCACGGCAGCCATTTTAGGCACCCTGGTCTCTCCCTGCTCATTACCGATCGCCAGCGCACCCCCCTGGCGCTGCAAGCATCCCTCGCGCGCCGGCCACCCCCGCTCTCTCATACACGGGCCATGAACCCTCTCCTTCTGCGCGACCCTGCCATGGAACCGCATCCCACGCCTGACCGACATCCCATACATGGTCATGCATCTCCTTGATAACCCCCTTCCTCTGCGCCCCATTGTCCGAACCGATCCCAGGCCATCACCTAGCCCTGCGGATGCAGTTTATTGCCCCTACTGTAAGGGAAACACCCCACATCAAAGGGATTACAGTAGATCAAGGCCCCCCACCCCCTGAGACCCGACCGGTCACACACACCCCCGGTAATTGCCGGAATGTCCAGCTGTGTGATAGCCATCTCCTACTGTGGGTGGGGTGGGGACTTCCACTGTAGATATGTGTGGGAACGAGCTCGAAGTGGGGATTCCGAGGATGTTCTTTCATGCATCAAAGTGATCTCAAGAATGTGCCATGTATGATAACCCTGCAATAAAGTCATAAACGTGTGTATAAGAGGCCAGGTCTCAGAGATGCAGTTAGAGCACCTCGTGACGATACTTCGCTGTCTGATCTGATGTGTTCCACTCCGACGGAATAAAACTTTGTTTCCTGCCTTCCAGTCTCCGGCGCCTGCCTCTTTATTGGTTTAGCATCGAATGGTATAAGAGGCGATTACCGCCGGGCAATACTTGAAAGGTTATCGACTGCAACTGCCGCTACCATTTAACAGTTGCCTCTCCGTAAATTACTTTCTGGTCCTGTGCAGGGTCAAAGAGCAGTATTCAAAGTCAGTTATGCAGGGCATTGACTAGATGTATTGCTTTTGTTCTCCTGGGGATGAAGGTGTCTGATTGCTATCCCAAGTAAGTCTCGTTATCTGCTAGCCGACGCGTTTCGACCTGTGGTAAAAGTGGACCTGTGTTTTATTCAAGAGGTCTTCATCAGGGCTCATATGTGGTTCCGAATGGACATCTTTCTCTACCAGTTGTAGATTACTGGCGTCTTCTTTTGCCTATTGGCTTAGTTCGATGGGGAAGGGGAAACTGGAATATGGTTCTGATCCCTTCTTGCTTTGGGCTGTTAGAATCCCTTATTTATTCATTCACTCGTGAGAACCAACTCGTCTTATGTTCGGTTTTTCCTCGACTGCTTCTCCCGCTTCCTGATCGGTCTTTCCCTTAGCTGTATCTTCTGCCACTGGAAATCTTTCCGTTTCCAAAAGGTGTGGTGATTGGCTCGGTAGAGACATTTTAGGATGGCGTGATCAGGCTGGTTTGGGTATATTGTTGAAACCAGGTCATCCTGAACCTGTTGTACTTGGGGATTTACCTGTTTTATCTATTGATGAAAACAAAACACAGGATCCTATTCTTTGTAAATTATTTGAGAAATACAAAGCTGTGTTTAGTACTGATGTCGGTTTAGTCAAAAATTTTGAACATACTATTAAATTGAAAAGATAAAGTATTTCCTGTAGTCCAAAAAGTACGCCCTGTTCCCCTCTCTGTTAAGGACGATCTAAAAAAACACCTTGACCAATTGTGTTCTCAAGATATTATCTGTTCTGTCGAATCATCCGAGTGGGTTTCTGCTGCAGTCGTGGCAAGTAAACATTCTGGCGATATTCGTTTATGTGCAGATTTAAGAATTCTCAATCGTAACATTGTTGTGGATGCTCATCCTTTACCCAAAATTCATGATATGCTTTCAAAATTAGGTCGCAGCAAATTCTTTTCCACCATTAATTTACGCTCGGCCTATCAACCGGATTGCTTTGGCTGTCAAATCTCAACCTTTAACTACATTTGTAACTCCGTTTGGTGTTTACATGTATAAGAGACTCCCTTTTGGTTTAGCGTCTGCTGCTAGCATATTTCAAAGATTGATGGACAAGATTTTCAACAATTGTTCTGGGATTCAAGCTTTCCAAGACGACAATTTGGTGCATTCAGAAACATTAGAACAACATTACATCCTAGTTGAAAAAGTTCTAGATATTTTACAAACACAAGGTATGACTGTCAATATAAATAAATGCAATTTTCTTGCTCAGGATGTGGACTACTTAGGTCACAATTTATCTAGCGAGGGTATTAAACCAAAAAATGTGTTACTCGATGCAATTAAAAATGGCCCTTTCCCTTCGGACAAAGATTCATTAAGAGCATTCCTCGGATTGAGTGAATATTATGCTCGCTTTGTTCAAGGTTATGCCTTAGTCGTACAGCCTCTTAGGAATCTATTAAAAAAACATGCCAAATTTGAGTGGTCTGCAGATACTAATGACGCTTTCACGTCTGTCAAACAATTAATTGTTAACGCCCCTGCTATTAAACCATGCACGTATGGTGTTCAAAGCATAATAACCGTTGATGCTTGGACTTGGGGCTGTCTTGAGCCAATTTGTTAATGGACAAGAATGCACTATAGCATTTGCTTCTCGCATTTTAACTTCTGCTGAACTCAATTATAGTACCTTCGAGCGTGAGGCCTTAGCTTGTACTTGGTCTGTTGAAAAATTTTGTATGTATATTTGGGGAACTAAATTTCAGTTATATACTGATCATAAACCTTTAATGTACATGCTGGGTGATAGTTCCTCTAATAAAGCATCTTCTCGGCTTGTCAGGTTATTAGCTATACTTCAGGATATCAAATATCTTCCCGGTGGGAAAAATGTACGTGCGGATTGTCTTTCATGCATTCCTCTTCCTCACAATCAAGAATCTGTTGATTCTGATGATGATGTTGAATGTGTGTACTCAGTTGAAGATGTTGTACAAAGCTACAAGATCACACAGGAGGATTGGGTGCAAAATTTTGAGGAAGATGATTGTTTATAGAATGTCAAAAAATATTTAATCAATGGTTGGCCGATGGATCGGAGTTTATCCTAAGAAGAAAAATAATTTCTCAAATTGCTTCTGAATTATCTTTTTCTAATAACATTTTACTTCGGCAGGATAAATTTGTTCCTCCCAGAGGTATTAGAGACAGGATAATTTCTTTAGCTCATGAGGGACATCCAGGTACCACTGCTACGGTCAACAAAATTAAACAAACTTATTGGTGGCCTGGTATTGACAATCAAGTCAAAACTCATGTTAACCAGTGTCCTCAATGTCTGTGCTCCGACAAACATTGGAAATCTGCTAATTCTCCTCTTTGTCCTGTTCAGTGGCCTAGTGGAGCATGGAAAAAAATGGGTTTAGATTATTCGGGTCCATTTTCTGTTTTCAATTCGGACAAGAAATATTTAATCGTTGCTGTAGATTATTTCTCTAAATGGATCTATTTTTCTTTTGTCAAAAATGCCGATTCAAATACTGCCGTTTTATTTTTACAACGTTTATTTTACACTGAAGGTATAACTGACAATGGTTCTTATTTTACTGCTCATGATGTTGATTTGTTTTTAAGGAAATTAGATATCAAACACACCCTTGCTCCTTTGTACAGTCCATCTTCAAAGGGACTTGTTGAGCGTGCCAACCGTCTGTTCAAAGATGCTGTACAAACAGCTGTAAGTAGTGGATTAAACATTCCCTCTTTTTTATTCCAGAAAGTTTGGAACTACAATACCACACCACACACCACCACAGGTGTTTCACCTTTTATTTTGTTAAGAGGCCGTATACCAACTTCTAAACTTAATCCTTCATGGTTACTTGAGAAATCTACTCATATTCCTGTGGATTTAAACAAAGTTAGAGATTGTATAAATAAAAAACAAGACAGTTACAAACATGATTACGATAAACGCATGCATGTTTCTGATAAACTTCTAATTCCTGGAGATTGGGTCTTAATCAGAAAACCCATTAAAGTTTCTAAAGGTCACTCAAAATGTTCCTGTTCAAGTTATAAGAGTTTCGCGTATGACTGTTCTCCTCCAGGATAGGGGTTGGTGGAACAAAAATGCACTCATTAAAATAACTAATAAACAAGCTGCCATTATTCATGAAAACAAGCATGACACTAATGTAATTGACAATTAGGAATCAGATTTGTTTGGTGTTTGCGACAACATTGTTGCAGAACCGAGTTCCTCTATTCAGGCTCCTCTGAGTTATTCTGATCATTCTGGTAGAGGTGATTCTAATGTGATTTCTTCACATCGAACCTCACATTCTTTAACCTCCCATAAAGGAGATGGTGATGGTAGAGGTAGAACGTATGGAGGCTCAAGAGTAAGGTCAGCACCTCTCCATTTTCGTGATTATGTCATGACTTAATTAATAATTTTATTCTTTTATATTTTGTTTTAGTTCATATTTTATTGTTGTCATTTTCTCAATGATATTCTTTTGCTATTAGGCTTAGTTTGTTCTCCCGTAAAAAAGGAGAATGTGTAGTAAGTTAATATTTATTATTTCTTTATAATTGTATGTTGTTACTTTAAAGAATCTTAGTTGTAAGGAATTCAATGTGACATAGTTCTGTTCCAGAATGTATGATGTGGCATTCAGATAATAACTGGATTTTGTGGTGATCAGTTGTGGGTCATCATGTATGAGAATAAATATACTTATATTCTCCAACCTTCCTTTCTGAAGTTTTTTGGATATTTTTACCTCCAAGTTCTTACTACAGTGCTGCAGTCCGAAGTTCCAGGAGAGGTCTGGTAAGGGTGCTCTGCACCAACTCTCGATCTCTATTTTGTTTTGGATCACCGTCCTCAGTTGGTGAGCGTCCTGCTCGTGCGGAGAAAGGTTTTGTGCCCCTTGGGTTTTTGACTGGCATTTTCGGCCGGTTGTGGGTAACGTTCTCCGTTGGTGAGCGTCCTGCTCGTGCGGAGGTCGATTCTGTGTCCCTTGGGCTTTTACCTGGCATTGTCGGGCAGTTGTGCCAAGCTACCAGTGTCCCTCAGCAGTAGCTCGTTTGGCCTAGCAGTCTTGATAGATTTGACTGGAGCCTGGTACTTACAGTTCCTGTGATCAACTGGCTACTCCAAGGCAACGTCTTATCGCAGGGAGTCCTCACCCCTTGTTTTTTATGCTATATCGTGTGGATCATAATCATTGGTGTAATAACCATATCTGTGGATTGAGACCAGGGCCGGACTGGGAACGAAAACCGGCCCTGGCAAAGTGCTCGGCCGCCCCCCCACTCCCCCTCAGGGGGTTGGGGGTGACGCCGAGCTCTTTGCCAGAGCCGGTTTTCAGCCGATTTTGTTACAGAGCCGATTTTGCAGCTATGCTGCAAAAACGGCCCCCAGGGGCCCAAAACCGGCCTCCACCCGTGCGGCGCACCGGGGGATTGCCCGGTGCCCGCTACGGCCAGTCCGGCCCTGATTGAGACTCTTAAGAAGTTGTTATTGCTTGGATATTTATTTTCTGGAACAAGGGTTCTACTCATTTGTTATTCCGGCTCTATTTTTAACATGGGTAATAGGAGTGGTATGGGACTACGCCCTGTCCCTGTGATGTAATGTGGAGTTTAACAGTGGTAACAGTACTCCTGTGTATCATTGATGTCGTATCTTCATTAACGTCGGATTTTATCAGCAGAAAGTGATGTATGCTCAATGTATATTTTCCCTCTATGTTTCCCTAAATGCAGTTATAACACAGCAAGCGGAGTTACCACACAGAAGGCACACTCATTATTGAAGTATCTCCTTCTACAGGTGTCATTCTTTTTTGTTACAGGTATAGGAGGCGGCGTGTCCCATTTACGGTTATTTTATGTATGTGTTATGTGATGATGGCTAGAAAATATTCATGATTGTGGTTGTCATTTCAGATCTCCCTCCCGGCTGTTCCCTTCCTTTCCTTCCCTCTCTTGATCCTTCCACTGACCTGTGCCATTACGGCTATTAAGGCTTGGGTAGATCAAGAGGTGGACCATTCCGAGCAACAAACCGACCCTGAGGACAGACCAATCTGACACCTTCTCAGCATATATGTACACCTTCTCAGCCAATATGTACATCCTCTCAGCCGATGTGTTCATCCTCAGCCAATATATGCATTCTCTCAGCATAATAAGTACATATTCTCAGCTAACATGAATATCTTCTCCACTATCATGTTGTCTTCTACTCAGCCAAAATGTACATCTTCTCAGCCTATATGTACATCTTCTCAGCTATCATATTGTCTTCTGCTCAGCCAATATGTACATCTTCTCAGCCAATATGTGCATCCTCTCAGCCTATATGTACATCTTCTTAGCTATCATGTTGTCTTCTACTTGGCCAATATTTACATCTTCTCAGCCAATATGTACATCTTCTCAGCTAACATGTCTTCTTCTCAGTCAATATGTAAATCTTCTCAGCCAATATGAACATCTTCCCAGCCTATATGAACATCTTCTCAGCTAACATGTCTTCTTCTCAGCCAATATGAACATCTTCTCAGCCTATATGTACAACTTCCCAGCCTATATGTACATCATCTCAGCTAACATGTCTTCTTCTCAGTCAATATGTACATCTTCTCAGCCTATATGTACATCTTCTCAGCTATCATGTTGTCTTCTACTCAGCCAATATGTACATCTTTTCAGCCCATATGTACATCTTTTCAGCTATCATGTTGTCTTCTACTCAGCCAATATGTACATCTTCGCAGCTGTTGTGACCTGGACACACGCATCTGCTGTGTCCTTGAAATCCCACCTTTGTCGCCAGTTGTCGTGTTCTACGCACCAAGAAACACGCCAGAGTCAGATTCTTTATATTATTTATTATCTTAGTTGCTATGGCTGCTGCTGCCCACATGTGCCCTCGTCGTCATGCCCTCCTTGTTCTGAATGCACTCCACTGACCAGACGTGGTGTCCAGTTCCTGTCCCCTCCCCACCAGTCGGGTACAGGGTCCTAGTGCCCCTTTACCCAGGTCAGGACATCTCCCCTTTTGTTGCAAGAAAATGACAAAAGAAATTTGTGAGAGAGATAGAGGTTTAGAGAGAGAACAAGAGAGTGTGAGAGAGAGAGAGAGAGAGAGAGAGAGAGAGAGATGTTTCGTTGTCCCCATCATTACATTTCTCCAATCAGTCTTTTTGGTCAGAACACGACATCAGCTAACATATCTTCTTCTCAGTCAGTATGTGCATCTCTCAGCTAATATGTTGCCTCCTGTGTTTGCCTTAAAGCTCAGATCCTGTATTTCCTCGAGGGCGTGTTGCATTACATTCCAGGGATAAAGATGTCATGTTCTGTCAGATAAGCATGCTCGCTTCCCCCAAACAATCCCTCCTGTGTCTGGAGGCTGCAGAATGTCCTAGAGCAGAGGAAGCTCTTGCATGCATGGAGGAACCCCAGTGGGTAAGAGCTGACCATCTCTGCTGCTCGCTGCCGAGCAGGATACTTCCTGTGGCTGGAGGCTGCAGAAGGTCGTAGAGCAGAGGAGCTCTTGCAAGTATGGAGGAACCCCAGTGGGTACCAGCTGACCATCTCTGCTGCTCGCTGCCGAGCAGGATACTTCCAGTGGCTGGAGGCTGCAGAAGGTCCTAGAGCAGAGGAGCTCTTGCAAGCATGGAGGAACCCCAGTGGGTAACAGCTGACCATCTCTGCTGCTCGCTGCCGAGCAGGATACTTCCTGTGGCTGGAGGCTGCAGAAGGTCCTAGAGCAGAGGAGCTCTTGCAAGCATGGAGGAACCCCAGTGGGTACCAGCTGACCATCTCTGCTGCTCGCTGCCGAGCAGGATACTTCCTGTGGCTGGAGGCTGCAGAAGGTCGCAGAGCAGAGGAGCTCTTGCACGCATGGAGGAACCCAGTGGGTACCAGCTGACCATCTCTGCTGCTCGCTGCCGAGCAGGATACTTCCTGTGGCTGGAGGCTGCAGAAGGTCGCAGAGCAGAGGAGCTCTTGCACGCATGGAGGAACCCAGTGGGTACCAGCTGACCATCTCTGCTGCTCGCTGCCGAGCAGGATACTTCCTGTGGCTGGAGGCTGCAGAAGGTCGTAGAGCAGAGGAGCTCTTGCAAGTATGGAGGAACCCCAGTGGGTACCAGCTGACCATCTCTGCTGCTCGCTGCCGAGCACGATACTTCCTGTGTCTGGAGGCTGCAGAAGGTCCTAGAGCAGAGGAGCTCTTGCAAGCATGGAGGAACCCCAGTGGGTACCAGCTGACCATCTCTGCTGCTCGCTGCCGCTCAAGATACTTCCTGTGGCTGGAGGCTGCAGAAGGTCCTAGAGCAGAGGAGCTCTTGCAAGCATGGAGGAACCTAGTGGGTAACAGCTGACCATCTCTGCTGCTCGCTGCCGAGCAGGATACTTCCTGTGGCTGGAGGCTGCAGAAGGTCCTAGAGCAGAGGAGCTCTTGCAAGCATGGAGGAACCCAGTGGGTACCAGCTGACCATCTCTGCTGCTCGCTGCCGAGCAGGATACTTCCTGTGGCTGGAGGCTGCAGAAGGTCGTAGAGCAGAGGAGCTCTTGCAAGTATGGAGGAACCCCAGTGGGTAACAGCTGACCATCTCTGCTGCTCCCTGGCGAGCAGGAGGCAGCTGTTGCCAACTACAGGAAAACACAATGCAGGAGAATAGTTAGAACTTGTTTGCAGTGGACCTAAAACAAGACTTGTGGGAAACTTCCTGAATCAGCAAAACCTTAGAACAGGATCTGAAGGCCCAGCCCTGAAGACGTCATCACTTGCTGGCTGGGTGGCGATGCCACTGGGCTTTCCCTTAGAACTTGGGTAACACCAAAGCAATTTAGAGGAACGTGGAGTGTGTTGACGTCACTGCACCAGCCTCTTGTTTAAACTGAAATGTTTCGCCTAACGAATTGCTGAGGGTTTATGGCTGCTTTGGGTGATAAAAGAAGGTGCACTGCTGCCCCCCTGTGGCGGTTCTGAGAAAGGAGCTTTTTGATTTGAACTGAAATTGATTCCAATTAGACTTTGATACAGTAGTAAAGTCTCTATTAACAGTTACTTAAAACCTTATCACATTTTATAAAGCAATATGCATCACTTCCAGTTGAAACACAACAGATGAATCAGTTATCACATGAGTGATCATAAATGTAATATGATATATTGTAGACATTCCTCCAAATTTTCAACTAGAACCAGCACAAGAAAAGATTTTGTTTTTGCCAAACGAAAGCATCTTGCAGCCCAGCTCAATGCACGCTCGTTGGAGCTGCTAAGACAGGAACCAACAACAGCTTTAGAAGAGATACTACTATTCACCAATAAATATTGTAGGGTAAATATCTGCCCTCAGGTAGCACACCAGGGCGGCGCCTACTATGTGTTCCTATGTCATTTTCTTATAACCTACAACCATAGCAACAGGCTGAGAGCATCTCAACGGCGCACTTGAATAATTCTCTCAACATTTTTAAGTTACATTTGTGACAATAATAATTTTTAAATACAAAAATCACAGTTTAGGCTATTTCCACCAAATACCTTTATATCAGACGCTCTTCTCCATGTCGCAGACCCTTCCATCTTGCTTGAGTTCAATCTATCAGCTTGTCCTTTCTTCCATTACATTCAGACCTCCAGGTGATACAGCATCCATTCTGAAGATCCTCTTCCAGCGTCTTCGCGTCGCTGTACTCCGGATACTGTGGGTGGATGTGTGTGATCACCGGGGCATGGAGGTGTGTGATCACCAGGGCGTGGAGGTGTGTGATCACCAGGGCGTGGAGGTATTTGATCACTAGGGCATGGAGGTGTGTGATCACCAGGGCGTGCAGGTGTGTGATCACCAGGGCGTGGAGGTGTGTGATCACCAGGGCGTGGAAGTGTGTGATCAGCAGGGCGTGGAGGTGTGTGATCACCAGGGCGTGGAGATGTGGGATCACCAGGGCGTGGAGGTGTGTGATCACCAGGGCGTGGAGGTGTGTGATCACTAGGGTGTGGAGGTGTGTGATCACCAGGGCGTGGAGGTGTGTGATCACCAGGGCGTGGAGGTCTGTGATCAGCAGGGCGTGGAGGCATTTGATCGCCAGGGCGTAGAGGTGTGTGATCACCAGGGTGTGGAGGTGTGTGATCTTCAGGACATGGAGACCTGGTGCCATGTTACTTGTGCAGTCACCCTAGAGTTTTGCGCATCATGACATGTGCAACCAAAGCAGCATCACACAGTGATCTTGGACGCCTCCCTTACCGAAAGAGACCCGATTGTGCACCAGGTCCACCAGATCGCCTTCTGTGTTGGTTTGGAATAGGTGGCACGCGGCAAGTCCACGAAAGGTGATTTCTAAGGCAAGGCACTACGAGTCAGATGCTGAGGACACCACAACCAACAAGGGGTAGTCAGACCTTCTATGGAAGCGGCAAATGTGGCGATGTTGCCCAGAGAGGCGTCAACAGCCAAAATGTAACTTTGTCCAGGCGACCAAAAGCCCTAGCACCAAATTCACCCCTGTAGTGAATGCGCACGTTGTGCAGCCTACTCTAAGGCCTACTCCAAGGACGCCGCGCCCGCTGCAAGATGCTTAGTGCCAGCTGCGGATTCAAAGTCGAAGACATATGGCCACAGCCCAGCACATACATTATTTTCTGCCACAGCTAATATCGCCATAAAAATCTCCTCACAAAAGTCCCTGCCCCCAAACTGAACCCTGGACTGAGCGCCTGCGCCATGCGGCCTAGGCCCAGGCTGCTCCAAGGGTGCTTCGCGCCGCTGTGGAGTGATAGCCGAAGACATATGGCCACAGCCCAGCGCGGAGACCACTTTCTGCCACAACTAATATCGCCATAAAGCTATCCCGAACCCCCATCCGCACTCCACATGACACAGGAGTGATTTGTGCGCCACAGAAAGAAAAATCGAGCAGGCGGCCTCCTCCTGCGCGCCAATTTACAGAGAGCGTTTGAAAGATGTTTGTCTGCGCCCCGGCTCCCACCCTCGCCCACTTCCGCCGTCAGGCTCGGGTCTGAATTGCAGATGCAAGGGGCCGGGGTGGAAGGTTCCAGAAGCGGCGCCTCGCGTTCCCGCGCTTTTGCCCCTCTCCCCACCGCCCTAATTGCTTCAGCGGTTTTGGAAAGGCGGCTCCGGCCTGAATTATGCATGAGAGGCTGCGCTGTGGACTTTTTACACTCCGCAATTTATGTGTCTTTTGAGGTTCCTGAAAGCATTTGTCTGGCTAATAAAACAGTCAATTATTCCAGAGGAGAAAATACATTAGAATCAGAGGATTACTTTGCGGGTTACTGATAACGAACGCTTACATCGGGGCTCGGGCCACGTGCGCCGCCGGAAGCTAAGGGTCGCCTCCGCCGGACCCTCTGATAGTTCCCTTCACAGCCGCTGATGGATCGGGGAACTGGCAGAAAAGCTCCTCTCAATGCACCCCTGGGGCAAACCTGGAAGGGCAAGACCGGACCTTGCCCAGCTCACACAAATGTCGAGAACTTACAAGTTCGTGACTTTAGCAATATGACGTCTGCACACGTCATGCACCTCGGTGAGCCCTGCACTCGAAGGATCAGGCTCACAGAGTGTTTTTCAAGGAGTGGGCGGGTCTTACTCCTCGTGAGTCACTTAGAAGTCTTTGTCAGTCCGCGGGTAGTTCCTCCTGAGTCCCAAAGCAAGGAGCACACACTCTTCTCCTCATAACTTAGAAGTCTTTGTCAGTCCGCGCGTAGTTCCTCCTAAGTCCCAAAGCAAGGAGCACACAGTCTTCTCCTCTTAACTTAGAAGTCTTTGTCAGTCCGCGCGTAGTTCCTCCTAAGTCCCAAAGCAAGGAGCACACAGTCTTCTCCTCATAACTTAGAAGTCTTTGTCAGTCCGTGGGTAGTTCCTCCTAAGTCCCAAAGCAAGGAGCACACAGTCTTCTCCTCATAACTTAGAAGTCTTTGTCAGTCCGTGCGTAGTTCCTCCTAAGTCCCAAAGCAAGGAGCACACAGTCTTCTCCTCTTAACTTAGAAGTCTTTGTCAGTCCGCTCGTAGTTCCTCCTAAGTCCCAAAGCAAGGAGCACACACTCTTCTCCTCATAACTTAGAAGTCTTTGTCAGTCCCCGCGTAGTTCCTCCTGAGTCCCAAAGCAAGGAGCACACACTCTTCTCCTCATAACTTAGAAGTCTTTGTCAGTCCGCGCGTAGTTCCTCCTAAGTCCCAAAGCAAGGAGCACACAGTCTTCTCCTCATAACTTAGAAGTCTTTGTCAGTCCCCGCGTAGTTCCTCCTGAGTCCCAAAGCAAGGAGCACACACTCTTCTCCTCATAACTTAGAAGTCTTTGTCAGTCCGCGCGTAGTTCCTCCTAAGTCCCAAAGCAAGGAGCACACAGTCTTCTCCTCATAACTTAGAAGTCTTTGTCAGTCCGTGGGTAGTTCCTCCTAAGTCCCAAAGCAAGGAGCACACAGTCTTCTCCTCATAACTTAGAAGTCTTTGTCAGTCCGCGCGTAGTTCCTCCTAAGTTCCAAAGCAAGGAGCTCGCCGTCTTCATAACTTAGAAGTCTTTGTCAGTCCGCGCGTAGTTCCTCCTAAGTCCCAAAGCAAGGAGCACACAGTCTTCTCCTCATAACTTAGAAGTCTTTGTCAGTCCGCACGTAGTTCCTCCTAAGTCCCAAAGAGAGGAGCTTGCAGTCTTCTCCCCATAACTTAGAAGTCTTTGTCAGTCCGCACGTAGTTCCTCCTGAGTCCCAAAGCAAGGAGCACGCATGCTACTCCTCGTGAGTATTTAGAAGTCTTTGTCAGTCCGCACGTAGTTCCTCCTGAGTCCCAAAGCAAGGAGCACGCATGCTACTCCTCGTGAGTATTTAGAAGTCTTTGTCAGTCCGCAAATAGTTCCTCCTGAGTCCCAAAGCAAGGAGCACACAGTCTTTTCCTCATAACTTAGAAGTCTTTGTCAGTCCGCACGTAGTTCCTCCTGAGTCCCAAAGATAGGAGCGCGCATGCTACTCCTCGTGTGTATTTAGAAGTCTTTGTCAGTCCGCACCTGGTTACTCCTAAGTTCCAAAGCGAGGAGCATGCAGTCTTCTCTTCGTAACTAAGACGTTTATGTCAGTCCGGGTAGAGTTTCTCTTGAGTCGCAAAGCGAGGAGCATGGAGCCTCCTTTACTGCTGGCACTGGACCGTGTGCCACGCTAAAAACCACAAGTCAATGTGCATGCCAACCCTCCAGTGCCAAGGCGCCGCGTCACACCTCACTCTGTTCTTTTGTATTTGCATTTTTCACACAATAAACAATAATTTGTTACTGTATATCATGTAGATTCCTGGTTGGCAATGTGATTGTCATTAATGTTGTCAGTTTAATCAATATCGTCAATGTCATCAATAGCAATAACCAATATCCGCAATGTCAATGGCACCAGCGCCATCAATATCATGAGTTTCATCAATGACAATAACTATTGGCATCAGTTTTATCAATGGCAATAAATCATCAACATAGTCAATTTCAATACTGTCACCCATGTCGTTGATGTGATCACCGGCATCAATGTTTTAAATAATCAATGCCATCAAATTAAATATTATCAATGTCACCAAGGTCAAATCAACGACAGTCGATCATCAATGTTACCAGGGTCAAATCAATGACAGTCGATCATCAATGTCACCAGGGTCAATGTCACCAGGGTCAAATCAACGACAGTCGATCATCAATGTCACCAGGGTCAATGTCACCAGGGTCAAATCAACGACAGTCGATCATAAATGTCACCAGGGTCAAATCAACGACAGTCGATCATTAATGTCACCAGGGTCAATGTCACCAGGGTCAAATCAACGACAGTCGATCATCAATGTCACCAGGGTCAAATCAACAACAGTCGATCATTAATGTCACCAGGGTCAATGTCACCAGGGTCAAATCAACGACAGTCGATCATCAATGTCACCAGGGTCAATGTCACCAGGGTCAAATCAACGACAGTCGATCATCAATGTCACCAGGGTCAATGTCACCAGGGTCAAATCAACGACAGTCGATCATCAATGTCACCAAGGTCAAATCAACGACAGTCGATCATCAATGTCACCGGGGTCAATGTCACCAGGGTCAAATCAACGACAGTCGATCATTAATGTCACCAGGGTCAATGTCACCAGGGTCAAATCAACGACAGTCGATCATCAATGTCACCAGGATCAATGTCACCAGGGTCAAATCAACGACAGTCGATCATCAATGTCACCAGGGTCAATGTCACCAAGGTGAAATCAACGACAGTCGATCATCAATGCCATCAATGCTTTCAATGGCACCAACATTATCAATGTCAACGCTATTAATGTTATCAATAACAATCAAAAGTGTCATCAAGGACAATCAATGTTAATGTCATCAATGACAATCTATCGCCACTGCCATCAATGTGACCGATGGCATCAACGTTATCAATGTCGATGTCATCAATATCATCAAGGACAATCAATGTTTATGTCATCAACGGTGATCTATCGTCAATGCCATCAATGTGATCGATGGCATCAACGCTATCAATGTCATCAGTGTCATCATTGAAAATCATCAGTGTCATCAGTGCCATCAAAGACAATCAATGCAATTTCATCAACGGCAATCTATTGTCAATGCGATCAATATGATCACTGGCATCAACGTTATCAAAGTCAATCTCATTAGTGCCACCAATGCCAATCATCAGTGTCATTAATGCCAATCAGTGATAATGTCATCAATGACAATCTTTTGTCAATGCCATCATTGTTATCAATGACATTATGAGTCATCAATGACAATCCATGCCAATGTCATCAATGTCATTAATGTAGTTAATGACAATGTAATCAATGACAATCTTCACTGCCATTGTTGTTAGAGCCATTGGTATAATCAATGTCATCAATGCCATCGATATCATTAATGGCATCAGTGTCAACATCAACAATCAATGTCCTTGCCATCAACTCATGAGACGTCCACAAGAATCCAATGTTTTAAAATGGTCTGGCTCACAGGGCTCACCATCGATGTTTTCTTTCCCTCTACAAGCAGATGAGGTCAAGTCCTGGGGATTGTAGGTGATACCCATTTGCCTATGAAGTCACAAATTGCTCACGCTGTTGCCGCATCTATAGCCTTCTTTCATTACCTAGATAAATCTGACACCTCTTCATCATGGCGTGGACTTCTGCACTGCAGTACAGCCCGTTGCTCCAACCCTCCTGGATTGTAGCATCTCCATGTACGCGGTGCTTATGGAAGCCATTCTGCACCCTGTGGCTTGGAGGATATCTGCAACCAGAAAGTTCGACCACATAACGCCTTTACTGAAAGACCTTATCTTCCTCTTGGAGCCAGAATACTATTTAGGTTAGCGCGGTTCACATACTAGGCCACTCACAATCTACACCTGGAAAGCCTGAGAGCCTCTCTTAAAATGTCTGGTGGAACCAAGAACTTACTTGGGATCACCAACAAGCTTTGTCTGGAAGCCAAACAGGCTCCTACAGAGTGGCAGCGCGGTCCTCTGGCGCAGCTGCTGCAATCTGGTACTCTATCCGTTGACCTGAGATCTGCTAATGATCGTCTTCTGCAGAGTCGCAACACAGTCCTCTTCTGGCGCAGCTGCTGCCATCTGCTACTCTATCCGTTGACCTGAGATCTGCTAAAGATGGTCTTCTGCAGAGTCGCAACCCAGTCCTCCTCTGGTGCTGCTGCTGCCATCTGGTACTGTATCCGTTGACCTGAGATCTGCTAAAGATGGTCTCCTACACAGTAGCAACTCAGTACTCTTCTGGTGCATCTGCTGCCATCTGGTACTCTATCCGTTGACCTGAGATGTGTTAAAGATGGTCTCCTTCAAAGTGGCAGCGCGGTCCTCCTCTGGCGCAGTTGCTGCCATCTGGTACTCTATCCGTTGACCTGAGATGTGTTAAAGATGGTCTCCTTCAAAGTGGCAGTGCGGTCCTCCTCTGGTGCAGTTGCTGCCATCTGGTACTCTATCCGTTGACTTGAGATGTGCTAAAGATGGTCTCCTACACAGTAGCAACTCAGTACTCTTCTGGTGCGGCTGCTGCCATCTGGTACTCTATCCGTTGACCTGAGATGTGTTAAAGATTGTCTCCTTCAGAGTGGCAGCGCGTTCCTCCTCTGGTGCAGCTGCAGCCATCTGGTACTCTATCCGTTGACCTGAGATCTGCTAAAGATGGTCTTCTGCAGAGTCGCAATGCGTCCTCTTCTGGCGCAGCTACTGCCATCTGGTACTCTGTCCGGTGACCTGAGATGTGGTAAAGATGGTCTCCTACACAGTGGCAACTCGGTACTCTTCTGGCGAGGCTGCTGCCATCTGGTACTCTATCCGTTAACCAGAGATGTGCTAAAGATGGTCTCCTTCAGAATGGCAGTGCGTTCCTCCTCTGGCGAGGCTGCTGCCATCAGGTACTCTATCCGTTGACCTGAGAGTTGCTAAAGATGGTATCCTGCAGAGTGGCCACGCAGTGCTCTTCTGGCGCGGCTGCTGCAATCTGGTACTCTATCCGTTGACCTGAGATGTGCTAAAGATGGACTCCTGCAGAGTGGTAGCGTGGTCCTCTGGCGCAGCTGTTGGTATCTGGTACTCTTTCCGTTGACCTTAGATGTGGTAAAGATGGTCTCCTACACAGTGGCAGCGCGTTCCTCCTCTGGCACAGCTGCTGTCATCTGGTACTCTATCCGTTGACCTGAGATGTGTTAAAGATGGTCTCCTGCAGAGGGGCAGCGCAGTCCTCCTCTGGCGCAGCTGCTGCAATCTGGTACTCTATCCGTTGACCTGAGATGTGCTTAAGATGGTCTCCTGCAGAGGGGCAGCGCGTTCCTCCTCTGGCACGGCTGCTGCCATCTGGTACTCTATCCGTTAACCTGAGATGTGCTTAAGATGGTCTCCTGCAGAGGGGCAGCGCGTTCCTCCTCTGGCACGGCTGCTGACATCTGGTACTCTATCCGTTGACCTAAGATGTGTTAAAGATGGTCTCCTGCAGAGTGGCAGCGCGGTCCTCCTCTGGTGCAGCTGCTGCAATCTGCTACTCTATCTGTTGACCTGAGATGTGTTAAAGATGGTCTCCTGCAGAGGGGCAGCGTGCTCCTCCTCTGGTGCAGCTGCTGCCATCTGGTACTTGTCCGTTGACCTGAGATGTGCTAAAGATGGTCTCCTGCAGAGGGGCAGCGCGCTCCTCCTCTGGCGCGGCTGCAGCCATCTGGTACTCTCTCCGTTGACCTGAGATGTGTTAAAGATGGTCTCCTGCAGAGTGGCAGCACGTTCCTCCTCTGGCATGGCTGCTGCCATCTGGTACTGTATCCGTTGACCTGAGATGTGCTAAAGATGGTCTCCTGCAGAGTGGCAGCGCGCTCCTCCTCTGGCGCGACTGCTGCCATCTGGTACTCTATCCGTTGACTTGAGCTCTGCTAAAGATGGTCTCCTGCAGAGTGGCAGTGCGTTCCTTCTCTGGTGCAGCTGCTGCCATCTGGTACTCTTGGTGCAGTTGTGCAGTTCGGGTTCCTCAATTTCCCCCTATTACCACGGACAGAGTGATTTCGCAATCACACACACACACACACACACACATGCTGGTGGGGCCCATAACACCAACATTCATTCTATCAATCTATCCGCACCTACCCAGAAGGGGGAAAAACATTGGTTCCGAACCACACTGCTTCCTTAATGGGAACTTTATCACTTTCCCTATTCTATCATTCCCTCGCTTTCTCTTCCCATCAAGAAATATAGGTCAATGAATCATTTAGTTGGGATTAGCTTAATGACTCCTTAATTCTCTGAAATTAACCAATAATAAAATTTCAATGAAAGAACAACCCGACACATGAATTCAATTAATATTTCTTTATCTAAATCAAATGCAAGTTAAATCCTGGTTAATAAATTTCATCTTTTGTCATATTTACCTATTCTGGCTAATTGTCGATTTCTAAGTCAGAATCTGGTCCTCAGTCAAATCGTCAAAGTTCTTGTTCTATCATGCAGAGTCACCGTCCTCTCCGTCAGCATAACATCAGGATACTGGCAATGACGTTCAAGAAGTCGCGCCAATACCTCTCTAGTCTACTATTATTTATACTAAAAATTACATTCCAAATGTTGCAATAGTCATTTTCAGAGATTCTCATTGGACAATCGAAATACATTCTAATGCATTAGGAAACATTCGATGTCGTTCCCACATATTAAAAGTTCCAAAACGAATGTATGGGAATATTAGCAATCCATAGTGCAGGTTGCAACAATTTCTGTTGAAGGGTTGGCCTTTCGCCCAGAGCAGCCTTGATGGGCACAGCGATGACAGTTCACCGGCAGGAGGCAGCTGCTGAAGTTTGCGCAGGCGCATTTCTCCTTTCCCTTCATTGAAATTACTTCGTAAATGTCTGATTCAGTCGGTGGCCATTTTATAGCAGGCCCAAATGGTCAACTTATGCAAAGAAACACAAAAACGTCATTAATACATTGAAATGGTTAAACAGTGTTATTTCCCTCGCTAATACCCATATGTGTGTGCATTTATCTAGCCATATGCAACGTTCAAAGCCATTAATACTCGTTTATTTAAGCATAATTCACGATAACATCGCATAAGCAACGTTTATCCTATTCATTTGCATACGAACTTAGTTTACATGTAAATTTAGCCATGCAAAGCAATCCCACGTGTATTCTCTCGGTTAATAAGGTTGATTATTTTCCATACAAGAAACTGTTAATTATTATGATTAATTATTAATCGTTTTAATACAAACATACATAAATGGATTGGGTACATAAAAGGGAAACATTTTACCCGCTCCATCACTCTCTCCGTTGTCCTGAGATGTGCTAAAGATGCTCTCCTGCAGAGAGGCAGCGCGCTCCTCCTCTGGCGCAGCTGCTGCCATCTGGTACTCTCTCCGTTGTTCTGAGGTGTGCTAAAGAGGGTCTCAATCGTTTGGCCCATGTCTTTTAGTGCCTCTATCACTCCACTCTCCCTTCTCTTTCGCTTTTGTCTTTGTCTCCCCTCTTGTGTCTCTCCCTCGCTTTGTACACAAAATAAGCTGCATTATCTTGTCCTTTGCCCTCTCGCTTTCTTCAACTCATGGCCCCGGCAGCTCTTCTCCTGTTCTGTTAATGCAATCGCTTGTCTGGTTCTCTGACGCCATCTTGGTCCTCTGACGCAATCTTGGTCCTCTTACCCCATCTCGGTCCTCTGACGCCATCTTGGTCCTCTGACGCCATCTTGGTCCTCTGACCCCATCTCGGTCCTCTGATGCCATCTTGGTCCTCTGACCCCATCTTGGTCCTCTGATGACATCTTGGTCCTCTGACGCCATCTTGGTCCTCTGACCCCATCTCGGTCCTCTGACGCCATCTTAGTCCTCTGACCCGATCTCGGTCCTCTGACGCCATCTCGGTCCTCTGACGCCATCTCGGTCCTCTGACACCATCTTGGTCCTCTGACCCCATCTTGGCCCTCTGACGCCATCTTGGTCCTCTGACCCCATCTTGGTCCTCTGACGCCATCTTGGTCCTCTGACGCCATCTTGGTCCTCTGACCCCATCTGGGTCCTCTGACCCCATCTTGGTCCTCTGACCCCATCTTGGTCCTCTGACACCATCTTGGTCCTGTGACACCATCTTGGTCCTCTGACGCCATCTTGGTCCTGTGACACCATCTTGGTCCTCTGACCCCATCTTGGTCCTTTGACTCCATCTTGGTCCTCTGACGCCATCTTGGTCCTGTGACACCATCTTGGTCCTGTGACACCATCTTGGTCCTCTGATGCCATCTTGGTCCTCTGACGCCATCTTGGTGACCTTCCGCAGCCTCTTGTCTCCTGCTGCTTCCAAGCAAAGGCCTCAGCAGGTCCAGTCATGTTCTTCTGCAGAGCATCTCCCTGACCCCTCCATGGTTGAGTGGCTCTGTTAACCCATACATAAATACAATTGTTCTTGCGTCTCCTTCTGCAGCTGTCAGCCATCTTCAGTTTTCTAAAGCTGCCTGCCTTGTTTTGTGCACTGACTGCTACAGTACAGAGATTGTGCAGATGAAGCGCTTTGAACCCAGATACCAAGGACCGCCGGCGCTGGCTGAGTGAGAGTGTCCAAGTAACATGGTATTTGAGGGGTAGTTGGATTTAACGACATTTAGACCGAGTAACACGGTGTTATTGCATCACTGAAGTTCAGTAAGGCCACCTTCCCACCCCCAGCAGGCCGCTCCATACATAAATGCAGAAATCGCCCTGTAAACATGATTACCGCTGGTTATTCCCTATTCACCTGCAGGAAATCACACATCAGGGTAATCCAACCGACCCCGTCAGCAGTAACGCAATCACTGCAGCAGGGCATACCCACGGGCATAGCGCTCATCTTTAAATGGGGAAGTAAGTGAGCAAGATTTACCAGTGAGTAATTCACACTCACACATATTTAGGGGCATATTATCAAGACAGGCGATAAAATCATCGCCGCTTTAGCGGCAGAAAACTGCAGCTAAAGCGGCGATAATGGGCTTGATAATATGCTCTATGGAATTCCAATTGAAGCCCATGTTAGACGTACTTCACATCTAACATGGGCGTCAATTGGAATTCCATAGAGCATATTATCAAGCACATTATCGCCGTTTTAGCGGCAGTTTTCTGCCGCTAAAGCGGCAATAATTTTATCACCTGTCTTGATAATATGCCCCTTAGTGAGTCTAATACAGCGTAGTGTGTTATCCTACAGGTACTATAGGGAGCTGGAATCTATTCCTCCCCTTAGGCACTCATGAAGCACAGAAGGCTTTGAAAGATCAGCAACCCTCAGCAGCGACCTGGACAGGAGCTAGCAGCACTGAAGTGAGGGCAGCCGCCATCAGGGCGGGACTGGAACCTGGAAGAGTGCTGCTCGACCGGCCCGAGGAGGGCGGTGGGGGGGGTGGTCTTTCATTACTAGAGGCCGATATTGTAGCACTGCTGCAAAACCGGCCCCTAGTGACAACATTGGCCCCCACGGCCAGAAAGCCAGCCCCCACCCATCCGGTGCCCGCTACGGTCAGTCCGGCCCTGGCCGCCATGCTCCAGACTAGAGATGGGCGAGCCAACAAAGTACCAGGCGGAGGCGAGCCAGAGCCAAGTCAAGGGTGTGGCTCGGCTCTTGGAATACTTGCACGAGCCAATCCCTGCAAATGCTTCATATGTATATCATACAACAAACATCTCTGACACTATGATAAAATCTCTTCAAAATTCAAAAAAGTGTATTTCTTTAACGTGTGGCATCTTGGACAAAACACCACATTCTAGCACTGAGAGTACTTATTAAAGGTGATCATTTTAATCATTAAACAATTGGTGAAAGACACTGGCCAGAAACCACACAATTTAAGTGGGGAAGCCGTGATTTATAGAGATTTTCTGGTTTCACTTTGTAAAAGTCACTACATTTGCAGCGGTTGGGCTTCCCTCTGGTGTGAGTGCTTTGTTTTCACCTCTGTGCATTTTCCGGCAGCTGTTATATAGGGCGAACTTGACCCGAGCAGAGGAGCTGTAATTACTTTACACATGGATAAATTCATTTTTTATTGGCAGGGGGAGATTTAGGGGCATATTATCAAGCACCGCGTTCAAATTATCGCCGCTTTAGCAGCAGAAAACTGCCGCTAAAGCGGCGATAATGGGCTTGATAATATGCCGCAGAGAATTCCCATAGAAGCCCATGTTGACACCAGAACATGGGCTTCTATTGGAATTCTCAAGGGCATATTATCAAGTCCACTATCGCTGCTTTAGCGGCAGTTTTTATAATTTTAATGCCGTTTCTTGATAATATGCCCCTTAGTGATTTGCCCAGATTCAGGGTATTGAGCCGACACCCAGACTCAAACCTGGTTCCCCTGTTTCAAAGTCGACAATTCTGACCGTTAAGCCATATCCTATGTAGAGTGAGGGCGCATTCAGAAGCCATATGAAAGTGGCTTGTTATTGGCTTGAGGTTCCAACAGGACCTCGAGCTGAGCCAGAGTCGGGCTTCAGGCTTGAACGAGGCTCAAGTTTTTAGTTGCTCGCCCACCTCGATTCCAGACGTCTGCATGGTAGGGTGTGCCAGAGGCAGACAAACAGCCCTCAAGGATGCCAACCACACTCCGGCATGCTTCAGGGGGAAACAACCTTTACAACGCAACTTTTACAACGCTATGCTATTACAACGCATTTTTTACAACGCAAAAGCTTTTACAACGCATGCATTTACAACGCATGCTGTTATATGGTAAGTACTTTTACAACGCATATACCATTACAACGCATACTTTGCAAAAGCCTTTACAACGCATGCATTTACAACGCATGCATTTACAACGCATGCTGTTATATGGTAAGTACTTTTACAACGCATATACTATTACAACGCTTTTTTTTTTAGAATATTGAGTTTTGTAAAAAATTTAAAAAATATTGTATAATTTAAAATAATTACTATATTTGTTAAATATGATAGAGTAATTATTGAGTATAATTTATTTTTTAATTTAGAAAAAATAAAAAATGTGAGTAGTTTAACAAAAGATTAATACTTGAGTATTTTTCTAATTTCAAAGAGTATTTTTTAAGTTAAATTAAATAAATATAAGATCAATACTTGAGTATTTTTCTAATTTCAAAGAGTATTTTTTAAGTTAAATGAAATAAATATAAGATTAATACTTGAGTATTTTTCTAATTTCAAAGAGTATTTTTTAAGTTAAATTAAATAAATATAAATTTAATAATAAATGATTTGTCTTATGAGAAATTAATACTTGAGTATTTTTAATTTTATTATAATATGTTAATAATTTAAAAATAGAATTATTATAAATTATTTATACTAGAGCTTTATTAAAAAATATATATAAAAATTTATTTAAAAATTAGTATTATGAAAGATTCATACTTGAGTATTTTTAAAAAATCAAAGAGTATTTTTTAAGTTAATTTAAATAAATATAATTTTATTAATAAATGAATTGTATTATGAGAAATTAATTGAGTAATTTTAATTTTAATTAAATATGTAATAAAACTAAAAATTAGAATTATTATAAATTATTAATACTAGAGCATTTATTAAAAATTAATATCAATAAAAAAATAATTTAATATTGGTATTATGAAAGATTAATACTTGAGTATTTTTAAACTTCTTATATAAAGTGTAATGATTGTAAAAAAAAAAAAAAAAAAGTAAGAGTACTTTTGGAGTATTATAATATAAAATTAGAGAAATGTTAAAAAAAAAAAAAGATAAAAAACTAAAAATATTTATAATAATAAAAGAGTAATTAGAAATGTATTTAAAAAATAATTAAACCGAAAGAAAATAGAGCAAAGAAAATAGAACTTACTTTAAAAAAAAGTTCCCACGCTTTTGCATTGAAGTCTATGAGCTTATTTGTCCTTCATTTATTTTGGCAGCTTCAGAATATACAACCCGCGGAACAAGAAAAGAAGGATCAGAAAGAGAAGAATGCGCAAGTTTGGAAGGAAAAAGAAAATAGAGTCGAGGTAAGGAACACATTTAGTAAATTTACATTTAAAAAATAACATTTTACATGATTAAATTACAATTTTTAAAAATAATAACAGTAAACAAATAATGTTTATAAAATATTTCTTTATTGAAACAAACTTTAAAAATAAACCAAATTTTTATTGATTTTTGGAACATAATGTACATTTTTTAGAAAACATAGAAATAATTTAATTACATTTTTAAACATTTATTTACAGATTAGGTAAATAAAGTAGTCCGTTATAAACATTGAAGCGCGCGATGACGTAATGACGTGAGCGTCGACGTAATGCGCCATTTTGAAGAGCATCGGAGGAGCAAGCAGCAGGAAGCTGATCTGCGTCCAGGTAGGAAACATTTTCACTTTTAATTATAGATTAAACCTTTAATAGTGATACATATATAGTAAGATAAGAATAAGGAGAGGTTGCGGAAAAACTAATTGATGTTTTAAATGTTTTAAAACATGTCCACATTTATGTCATTAATGTATGCCTATGTCGGGTCGCCCAAAGGAATTGGTTCATTTCAAAAATGTATGTAACTGTAAAATTATTTAAAGTTACTGTTCACAAAGTTTATTTCTTAACTTCGGAACTAAAAATAGTGATTTTGATCTTCATTTCTAAGAGAAAAATAATAGCGTATTCGTAAATTTTGGAAAATAATGATTGAATAAAAATTGGTGTTTATGCAGCAATGTGCATTTTGGATAATGGCTTGACATGTACAATTTTGATTAGTTTGTTTTTTGGTGAATTTTTAGGCCGGTAATTAATAAAGAAGTTTTCTGTAATTAAACTAATGGCGTTTGGTTGTTGAAAAATTGGTCCAATACTATGGAACAGTAGATTTGATCACATTGGTAGTTTTGCTAGAAATGAAGATTTGAAAAAAAAAAAAAAAGGACCCGACTTGTAAGTTTGAAAATTTTTTTAGAAAAAACATTGTATGCCAATTGTAATTTAAAAATATTTAAATTTGAAGCAAAGCAAGAAAGTAAGTACAAAACTAATTTTAGAAAGAAAGAATGTTAGAAAGATTTTCCAGGTAGTCTATAGCCACACACAACGAAAATTGTTGTACAATAGCCAATAGTCTCTCAGACATTTCCTTTGTTTTGACAGTTACTCGTGGGTTTAGACTACCTGCAAGTGTTTGGACTATTCTCATTTCTTGAAAACTTTGCTCCTTCTTCAAAGTTTCCAAGAAAGAGTAGAAGTTTGGATGAGGTTTGCCAATTGTGTGGTTGAAGGAGTTATGCCATCCCTCAATGGCATTGTTTGTTTTTGCTTCTCCCTCTAAACAACTCGTGTAGCAGTTCCACCACTCCACATGGAATCGTGGCTTCCTCCTGCGACCCGATCTGCTTAGGTGTCCAATCCATGTGTCCTCGAAATAATTTAGAATGGGTGCCAATTTTTCTTCGTTACTTGTATAATAAACAGATTCTATAATTGCAGTGTAGTACTCGTCCACACTATCGGGAGCAACAAAACAAAGTGCTGTTAATTTTTTTAGTTCAAATTGTAGTTTGCTATCACGAGAATATTCTGCAACTAGGGATGTTTTCTGTAATTTACGCCAAAATGCCTGGGAAAAATGAAAAAAACATCCCTGAATTTGGGTATCCGTGTACGTTTTATTGATCACATTGATCATGCTCAATTCAAAATCAATAATTATTTTCCTAGGACTTTGAGATGTTTTACTTTTAATCACTGATAAAAGTTCAGTGTATGTTGCAGAAGTCTTATCAGGTAGCAAACTATATACTAAGGGGATTACACTATTGTTAATTTTGGCATGTATAGTGTAAATTTGAGTGAAAGGATGGGGTGTACTTTTAAACGTCCCATCCATCATCCAAATTTCACTACTTTCTAACTTTGCAAGGTTACGTGGGGTACTAAAAATGAGAATTTGTTTCTGAGGGTTTTCGTTGTCATGCAGAAGGAAAGGTTCATCAGAAAAAGAAATAGAAAGATCATGTGGAATTCTAATGTCAGAGAAAGAATGTGGTGTAGATAATTGAATGTTACTTGCCTGCTTTTGTCTTTGAATAATTCTTCTCAAATTAGGAATTATAGGCATGTTACTAGCAACATGACTGGGGACATGCTGTGCAACCTCTCTGAAAATGGATCCTGTAGAATCATTGGAGGTGCTTGCAATAGCTTTCATTTCGTTAACTGTTTCTCTTATTTCTACCTCCATTGCAGAGGCAGAGTGGTTATGTTCTGTTGTTTTCACAACTAAATTATCAAGAGTAACCGCTCTGCCACTGCAATGGGTAGTGTAGTATTGCACACACCTCCAATGATTTCTAGTTAAACTTATTCTTTCCTTACTATATATGTATCCTCCATGGTTTAATACATTTTTTCCCTTCCTGGATTTAATGTACTTCGCAGCTTCAAGACTAGACATTATCTGAAAAAAGAAGAGAAGAAAAACAAATTAGGATGAAAAAGTAAATGCAATACCTCAAATGTTACCCTTACACCTTCCCACACTTTCTCTACTGTTGCACCTTCCTGGAGTAAGAATAGTAAATTATACCCCAACACCATCCAACACTTTCCCTACTGTGCACCTTCCTGGAGTTAGAATAGTAAATTGTACCCCAACACCATCCAACACTTTCCCTACTGCTGCACCTTCCTGGAGTTGGAATAGTAAATTATACCCCTACACCATCCAACAGTTTCCCTACTGCTATACCTTCCTGGAGTTAGAATAGTAAATTGCACCCCTACACCATCCAACACTTTCCCTACTGCTGCACCTTCCTGGAGTTGGAATAGTAAATTATACCCCTACACCATCCAACACTTTCCCTACTGCTGTATCTTCCTGGAGTTAGAATAGTAAATTGCACCCCTACACCATCCAACACTTTCCCTACTGCTGCACCTTCCTGGAGTTGGAATAGTAAATTGCACCCCTACACCATCCAACACTTTCCCTACTGCTGCACCTTCCTGGAGTTGGAATAGTAAATTATACCCCTATACCATCCAACACTTTCCCTACTGTGCACCTTCCTGGAGTTACAATAGTAAATTGCACCCCTACACCATCCAACACTTTCCCTACTGCTGCACCTTCCTGGAGTTGGAATAGTAAATTATACCCCTACACCATCCAACACTTTCCCTACTGCTGTACCTTCCTGGAGTTAGAATAGTAAATTATACCCCTATACCATCCAACACTTTCCCTACTGTGCACCTTCCTGGAGTTAGAATAGTAAATTGCACCCCTACACCATCCAACACTTTCCCTACTGCTGCACCTTCCTGGAGTTGGAATAGTAAATTATACCCCTACACCATCCAACACTTTCCCTACTGCTGCACCTTCCTGGAGTTGGAATAGTAAATTATACCCCTACACCATCCAACACTTTCCCTACTGCTGTACCTTCCTGGAGTTAGAATAGTAAATTGCACCCCTACACCATCCAACACTTTCCCTACTGCTGCACCTTCCTGGAGTTGGAATAGTAAATTATACCCCTACACCATCCAACACTTTCCCTACTGCTGTACCTTCCTGGAGTTAGAATAGTAAATTGCACCCCTACACCATCCAACACTTTCCCTACTGCTGCACCTTCCTGGAGTTGGAATAGTAAATTGCACCCCTACACCATCCAACACTTTCCCTACTGCTGCACCTTCCTGGAGTTGGAATAGTAAATTATACCCCTACACCATCCAACACTTTCCCTAATGTGCACCTTCCTGGAGTTAACATAGTAAATTGCACCCCTACACCATCCAACACTTTCCCTACTGCTGCACCTTCCTGGAGTTAGAATAGTAAATGGTACCCCTACACCATCCAACAATTTCCCTACTGCTGCACCTTCCTGAAGTTGGAAAAAAAAATTCTTCCAACTGAAACCCTTATGTTATACATTTTGGGAATATTTTAAAATTAATAAGTAAATTGTTTGTCTAACAAATTGATGGTTTAAATACAATGCTGTTTAAAAATACCTTGTTTTTTTGGAATTGGTTTCCTTGGTGAGGCTTCTGAAGTGGAATTGGCCTGCTGGCTGGAGTTGACACTTATGTGTTGGACGGAATCGTACAACAAAAACAATTGTCTGGAAAAGTGAAAAAAGGAGAAAATGAGAAAACTGAACGTTGTTGACAAATGCAAATTTAAAATAACTTTTTGCAAATATGATATTCAATATAACTAATAGTACATGACACTTTCCCTACTGCTGCACCTTCCTGGAGTTAGAATAGAAAATTTGACCCCTACACCATCTAACACTTTCCCTACTGCTGAACCTTCCTGGAGTTAGAATAGTAAATTGGACCCCTACACCATCCAACACTTTCCCTACTGTTGCACCTTCCTGGAGTAAGAATAGTAAATTGCACCCCAACACCATTCCACACTTTCCCTACTGCTGTACCTTCCTGGAGTTGGAATAGTAAATGGTACCCCTACACCATCCAACACTTTCCCTACTGCAGCACCTTCCTGGAGTAAGAATAGTAAATTGCACCCCAACACCATCCAACACTTTCCCTACTGCTGCACCTTCCTGGAGTTGGAATAGTAAATTATACCCCTACACCATCCAACACTTTCCCTACTGTGCACCTTCCTGGAGTTAGAATAGTAAATTATACCCCTACACCATCCAACACTTTCCCTACCGCTGCACCAACCTGGAGTTAGAAAAAAAAATTCTTCCAACTGCAACTCTTATGTTAAATATTTTGGGATTATATTAACAATAAAAATTAAATGGTTTGTCTAACATATTGATGGTTTAAATACAATGCTGTATAAAAATACCTTGTTTTTTTGGAATTGCTTTCCTTGGTGAGGCTTCTGAAGTGGAATTGGCCTGTTGGCTGGAGTTGTCACTTATGTGATGGACTGAATCGTACAGCAAAGATACAAACAATTGTCTGGAAAAAAAAAAAGAGAAAATAAAATAACTTAACGTTGTTGACAAATGCAAATTTTGAATAACTTTTTAAAATTATGAAATTGAATATAACTAATAGTACATAACACTTTCCCAACTACTGCACCTTCCTGGAGTTAGAATAGAAAAATGTACCCCTACACCATCCAACACTTTCCCTACTGCTGCACCTTCCTAGAGTTAGAATAGTAAATTGTACCCCTACACTATCCATCACTTACCCTACTTCTGCACTTTACTGGAGTAACAATAGCAAAAGGAATGACTATTACATTGTGGAAATTATAACACTGAAAATATAAAATACCTTTTTCTGTTGTTGATTGTTTTCGTGGCTTTTTGGTAATGCTGGCTGCAGGATTAAGTTATTTTTTAAATTTATTTAATCCACAAAGTTGCAACCGATTTACTGTGGAAATGAAAAATTTTTTTATAAATTAATGTTACTTAGCCAACGTTGGTTAAAACAAAAAAAACAATTTATTGTAAATCTGATATTTGACAAATGAGTATGAGTAACAATTGGTAAAGCAAAACATAATACACTTTGAATGCATTATTAAATAAGAGTAATAATGGATACACCTACACCATGACTCAATTACTCTACTGCTGAACATTCTGGGACTTACAATAGTAATAGTTACCCCAGTAACATGAAACGCTTTTTCAAATGTAGTACCTAACTGAAGTAATATTAGTAATTGTTACCCCTGCACCATCGCATAATTTCGTTTACGATGTAGTGTGAATGTGTAAAAAATTAATATAATCCCCTTTAACATACAACACTTTTGCTAATGCTAAAAATATATTTTTAAAGTAAAATAATTACAATTAAATAACATTTACCTTCACAATAGTAAAGGTGAGTCGATTACGTTGAGGTGATGCAAAATTAGGTACACGAATTCTTGATTTTGAAAAAATAGCAAGTTTCTGTTTTTGGAAAAGAAAGTAGTTGTTTTAAGTTGGTATATATTTTTAGTGATAACAAATTAGAAACAGTACATTTTAAAAGTTAATATAAAAAATTTTAAAACATATTTTGTATGGAAAGCAAACATATTTTACGCTAAAGCAAGGTGTTAAAATATTTTAGTGACTTACTAGTAGTTGCAAACTAATAATGCTTTTCCAAACGAATTCAGTGCTCTCTCAGAGGAGGTCGCAGTGGAGGTGACAGAGGGTCAGGTTTTGACGTCTGGTCTCTCTGGTAGTTGATAATCAACTGATTGCAAAATGGTGTCTTCCTGGTATTTATAATTTTTTTTCAGTGTCACTATTAATTTTTTTAAAAACTGCGTTCGTTGTGTTTTTTATTATACTTTATTTTACTGTGGAAAATGATAATTTAAAAAAGCATTTAAAAATGTATTGTTTTCATTCATTTGCTCCGTTTTGGCATCCATTTTGGAACATGTCTTTTGCTATTGTTTTCATAGAAAGTGTTGTAGGACAAGTTTTACAAGTGAGATGGATAAAATGGCGCCTATGTGTATGTGTCTTCTGTTTTACTCTGTTTACTTACTTTCCGATGTAATCATGATAAAAATGTGTATGTACTGTTGTTAAATCTTTCGTTCTTTGTGTAAAACTTTGAAATGTGTGAAAAGGAAATTTTAGGGGGGATTTTGAGTATTAATTTTAATACTCGAGTATTAATTTTAATACTCGAGTATTAATTTGGTAATGCATTTCAGTAGATTTACGTACAGTTTTTCTCCACATTTTAATACACTTCCCCACCCTAAAACCCCTAATTTCCCTGCATCCCGTGCCAGATTTTATTGTACTTTTTAGTAAAAAAAAAATGTTTTCGCGTTGTAATGGTATGCGTTGTAATAGATTTCGTTGTAACAGCACTTTTAAGTATTTTAATAGGTTTTGCGTTGTAAAAGTATTCGTTGTAAAGTAAAGCGTTGTAGTAGTATTTGCGTTGTAAAAAATGCGTTGTAATGGTATGCGTTGTAATAGCATGCGTTGTAACGTCATACATCTGCTTCAGGCAACACGGAGGTAGCTCTATCAGGCCTCGGGACACCAGAGGACCCCATGTTGGTTAAATTTCCATTCTCAGGTCATTGTTTCCAGGGGTGTCAGCCTCTTTTGTTGCAGAATATAGAGCCAGGTGTACATAGGTTTGGCTTTGGGAATACCAAATAGTGAATTTTTGTGATTTGCTATTTGGTAATTGCGAACACCCATGTACTAATGTGTCTTTGACAGCTTTAGCAATTCCCAGTGGGTCGCAAATAGAGCTACCTCATTAAGGTTGTATGTTGTTGCAATGCATTCCGTTGCAACGCATGCCTTTACCACGCATGCGTTACAACGGAATTCTATTGACACGCACAACCTTTACCACGAATATTCCTTTACCACGCATACTTGCATGGTAATGGAATACTCTTTGTAAAGGTTATACCCCTCCCCTGTACCCTTACGTGACCCCCCAATTATTATTATTACCCCTGCCCGTTACCCTCAATCTATATGTATATATATTTTTAATACTTTTATTCCCCTTACCTCTTCACGCCTTCTCCTCGATCTTCTTTGCTTACGTCCTACATCGTAAAGAGGAAGCGTCATTCCGTTTCCTCTAAAACGACGCAGATTTTCACCACTTCCTGACGTTTTATCATGTTCTTTTTGGGGGGGGGGGGGAGACCCCCCAGCCCCTTTTTTTTCCATACGCATGTTTTTTTTTTTTTGGGGGGAGACCCCCAAGTCCCCTTTTTCTATTTTTACCCTTTAACACACGTCTTCGCCAACATCAAAAACGGACTGAACCCGACGAAGATGATCAGGTTCCAGTGCAGCTTGCGTGGTAAAGACGGTCGTGGAAGGCATACGCGTGGTAAGGACTTTTATGTGGTAAGTGTACCGTTGTAAACGTAACGTGTACAAAAGCCTTCGTGGTTAAGGATGTTTCCCGTCATTAATATTCATGAGGTGGGTCTCGGTTTGCGACCCATTGGGGATCGCTAAAATCCCAGGGATGGTGCCCTCCTGGGTTCAGCAGACCCCATGTCTGTGATTACTTTTCAATAAAGCAATTTGTTTTTATTTTTTTTAAATGCCGGAATAGTTGCAAATCTTGTTATGAGGCGGCAATGATTCATGGAAGAATTATCGATTAATTGTATCAAACGCAACACTGGGGATTGATTGATTGATGAGTAATGGACTCATGGATGGCACAGTGCCCACCTGGGGACGAGGCACTGCACTGCAAAAACTGTTAGTGCTTTGTAACGTTTTTTAATGCACTAATAATGGTAAATGTATTTCCTTAAAGTCATCCAGGGATGCTATCAATCAATCAATCAGTACATTTATGTAGCGCGCTACTCACCCGCGAGGGTCTCAAGGCGCTGTTGTGAGGGGTGCTGCTACTGCTCGAATAGCCAGGTCTTGAGGTGTTTCCTGAAGGTGAGATGGTCCTCGGTCAGTCGTAGGTGTGCGGGGAGGGAGTTCCATGTTTTGGCTGCCAGGTAGGAGAACGATCTTCCTCCGGTGGTGGTTCTGCGGATCCGTGGGATGGTGGCGAGGGCGAGGCTGGCAGAGCGTAGCTGGCGGGTGGGGGTGTAGAACGAGAGGCGGTTGTTGAGGTATTCGGGGCCCATGTTGTGGAGCGCTTTGTGTGCGTGGGTGAGGAGCCTGAATGTGATCCTCTTGCTGACGGGGAGCCAGTGCAGGTTTCTTAGGTGGGCGGATATGTGGCTGTGGCGAGGGATGTCGAGGAGGAGTCATTCGGAGGCATTTTGTATGCGTTGGAGTCGTTTCTGAAGTTTGGCAGTGGTTCCTGTGTATAGCGCTTTTCCGTAGTCCAGTCGGCTGGTGACGAGGGCCTGGGTGACGGTCTTTCTGGTTTCGGTGGGGATCTACCTGAAGATTTTTCGGAGCATGCGCAGGGTGTTGAAGCAAGAGGATGAGACGGCGTTGACTTGCTTGGTCATTGTGAGGGAGGAGTCCAGGATGAATCCCAGGTTGCGTGCGTGGTTTGTGGGTGTCAGTGCAGTGCCCAGCGCTGTGGGCCACCAGGAGTCGTCCCAGGCGGATGGGGATTGTCCGAGGATGAGGACTTCCGTTTTGTCTGAGTTCAGCTTCAGGCGACTGAGCTTCATCCATTCTGCGACGTCTTTCATCCCTTCCTGGAGGTTGGTTTTGGCGGTGGCTGGGTCTTTGGTGAGGGAGAGTATCAGCTGGGTGTCATTGGCGTTGGAGATGATGTTGATGTTGTGTCTGCGTGCAATGGCTGCGAGGGGGCTCATGTAGATATTGAAGAGGGTTGGGCTGAGCGAGGAGCCTTGGGGTACGCCGCAGATGATCTTGGTGGCCTCTGAGCGGAAGGGAGGGAGGCAGATTCTCTGGGTTCTATCGGAGAGGAACGAGGTGATCCAGTCCAGGGCCTTTCCTTGGATTCCAGTGTTGAAGAGGCAGGTTATTAGGGTGCGATGGCATACGGTGTCAAAGGCTGCCGAGAGGTCTAGGAGGATGAGAGCGGTTGTTTCTCCGTTGTCCATCAGGGTCCTGATGTCGTCGGTGGCTGCGATGAGGGCGGTCTCGGTGCTGTGGTTGGCTCGAAATCCGGACTGGGACGGGTCGAGTGAGTTGTTTGCCTCGAGGAATGCAGACAGCTGTTTATTGGCGGTCTTCTCGATGACTTTAGCCGGGAAGGGCAGAAGAGAGATGGGGCGGAAGTTCTTGAGGTCTTTGGGGTCTGCTGTGGGTTTCTTCAGAAGGGCGTTGATTTCTGCGTGCTTTCAGTTCTCAGGGAAGGTGGCTGACGTGAAGGAGTTGCTTATGACGTTCCGGAGGTGGGATGCGATGATGTCGGCTTTGTTGAAGATATGATGTGGGCATGGGTCAGCGGGGGAGCCAGAGTGGATGGTGTTCATGACGTAGGTGGTGTCTTCAGTGCTGATGGGGGTCCAGGCGCTGAGGGTGGTGGTGGGCGTCGTTGGTTCGGTGACTGGAGGCGATGTCTGGGGTCCGAAGCTGTCGTGTATGTCTGCGATCTTGCGGTGGAAGTACGTGGCGAGGGAGTTGCAGAGGTCTTGTGACGGTGTGATGTCGTTGTTGTTGGCGCTGGGGTTGGAGAGCTCTTTGATGTGCTTTAATGTGATGACTTATATTGATAAAAAACGTTTTTAATATGAAATTTGATGAGGAAAGAAATTAATGAGCTGGGAACATAATGAAGAAAGACTCCTATATGCAATGACACTGAGGATTTCGTCTATGTCTCTAGGATGATGTCAGTTGTTCAGCGCTATTAAAGATGTGAGTGAAAACATGGCTGATCATTCTGAAGAAGGCTCAGTGTAGCAGAAACGTGTAGACTCGTCCGTGAATAAAGGAATTAGCAGACAATGAATTTATTTATAAACATACATATACATACATTTTCTGTGTTACACAAACACACTCTCTGTTTCATCACTAGAGGTAGCGCAGGTGGCGCTGAGATTTACATTTCTGGAAGTAGTGACATAACACAAAATGATGGGTGCCCCTGCATAATGTGATGAGAGGCCCCCAGACCGCACAGATATTAATGAGTCTTGGGCTCAATGGGGTCCTCCTGAAGGGATGAGGGGCCCCTATACCTCAGGTGGCCTGCTCTGGAAAGCAGCGACTCCCCCGAGCGTTCACCTCTTCCCTAGTACAAGCCATTGGACGCATTCTGCAAGGCATGGAAACCCCGGCGTGAAGAGGCCCCCTCTAAAACAATGAGCATCCCCCCCCCCCCCCCAACTCCCCCTCCACCACCTCATCGCGGGAGATCGCTGTGGCTGCTCAGAGTACAGTGCCCTGATCCTGGCCCTCGCTTGTAGTAATGAGCGCCATGAAGTTGTTGCTGAGCCGTCGAAGCGCTCCGCAGCGCACAAGGCGCCGTTTAGCGCGTTGATGAGAGCGGAACAAGCGGAGCGCTGGATTCAATCACCGGCGCCCTTGGCCAAGGAGCCGCGTGAATGGAAAGCAGCCTTTCAGCCTCGCAGACAATCTCCGCAATTTAATGTCTCAGATTTTCTCCGAGAGGAGAAAAGGCGGCGCGGGGCGGGGGTAATTCTGATCGCCGTGGGAGGATGCGCGCGCACCCGGAGGGCAGGAGTAAATGAGCGCGCGAGGGCCAGGCTGCTTCTTTACTTTGTTATCCTTTATAGCCGTGATTTGTCAGCTTCAGAACAACGTCTACGCCTTCAGCGATGACACAATGACCAGTTGTGTCACCCTGTACAGAGTCATTTTGATGGCTGTAACAACACATATTTCCCTCCACAAACCCTGGCGGTGTCGCTTCCAAGGGGCTGTCACAGGAGCCCTTGAGTGGAATCATGTTTCTGAATAAAAGAGGCTTTCCTCACAGAGCCAGGGTCATCTTGTGCTTTGGAGGGACTAAACACCCAGCTTAGAGCTTCTAAAAACGGTCATTATAAAACTAAACAAGCACTGGCCAAGCCAAGGAGCCGGGCATTATCCTTTGTCACGGCAGTATCTCATGCCCACCCACAGCTATTATATACCTACAGGGCCTCACTGCCTACGCACTGGCATCATGGGGCAGGAACCAGACACCAGGGTTGCAACTGGACCCAAACTTCCGGGTGGGGGGGCTAACACTCCCAGCCAGGACTGGCCCTAGCACAGGTCGCACACGGTGCAACATTTCTTTTGGGCTCCCCCTGCCCCATTTCCTACTTTTCCATGAATTCCCTCAGTACCACCCACCAACAAGCACCTCATCTCTCTATAGCGCCTTTCTAACAAACATTTTATTTTTTTATAGCACTGCTCATAATTTACTCACACTTATTTCTGTGATCTGCATGGTACACGTTCTTTGTAGTAGGCACATTAACCCTCTGTGCTGTGTGGGTGGCAGGAGTGCCCATGTGAGTGCACGGTGAGCCATGCAACAGTGTGAGAGAAGGGTAAGAGGAGTGACTGCAGGGTGAGTGAGGTGACCATATGGTGCGGATGTAAGTGCAGAGTGGGGCGAATGAATGCATGGTTAGTGATGGGCTAGTATGAGTGAGATTGCAGATTGAGCAGTGAGGGGGACAGGTGAGTGAAGTGTCACATGAGTGCAGGGTGTGTAGTGTGCTTGTGTGACTGCAGAGTGAGATACAGGTTGAACAGCACAAGTGCATTGTGAGTGCCGGGTGAGCGGGTGAATGGTGTGAGTGCATGGTGATCAGTGTGAGCGCATTGTGATCGCTGTGAGTGCCGGGTGAGCGGGTGAATGGTGTGAGTGCATGGTGATCAGTGTGAGCGCATTGTGATCAGTGTGAGCGCATTGTGATCGCTGTGAGTGCCGGGTGAGCGGGTGAATGGTGTGAGTGCATGGTGATCAGTGTGAGCGCATTGTGATCGCTGTGAGTGCCGGGTGAGCGGGTGAATGGTGTGAGTGCATGGTGATCAGTGTGAGCGCATGTGATCGCTGTGAGTGCAGGGTGAGCGTGAAAGCGAAGGGCAAGATTGAGGAGTGAGTTGTCTGAATGCAGGGTGCATTCCCAGACAATTGAAGTAACTCAGCATGCTATTGACGACGGCAAAGAGTTTCAGATATAAGTTAAACTATTGCTATTATGCAGGGCTTTAAGTGGGATGACAAAACTGGACAGTGTAGGAAGCTGGGTTTCTGTTGCAGTAACCTTCCACTTTCTGCTATATTTCTAATGCACTTTGATTGATGGGCCCTGGGTCCCTGCCACGCAGGTTCCCAGAGCCTGTGTTCTTTCCCAAAACTGTACCTTTGTGCCCCCAATTGGCATCTCTCTGGCCACATGTAAGTTCCTTGTAAAAGGTACTATGGATACCAAGGGCACTGTGACCAGGGAGGGCCTCTAAGGGCTGCAGCACATGCTGTGTCCCCCTTAGAGGCCCGGCACCTTAACACACACACACACACACTGCCATTGCAGGCTCCATGTTTTGGTGCAGAACAAAGTGAAGAGTCAACATGGCACACATCCCTGTATGCCATGACTGCAACCCACTGCCTATTGTATAGGTAAAACACCCCTCTTGCTGGGTGCACAATACCACTGGTGAGGGTACAGTTGCATGAGCACTCTGCCACCACAGTATCTAAGTCCATTTTTAGACATTGTAAGTGCAGTAAAGCCATAAAGAGTATATGGTCTGGAAGTTTGTCATTACGAACTCCACAGCACCATACTGGTATTACTGAATTCTGGGAAGTTTGGTATCAAACTTCTCAGCATAATAAACCCACACTGATGCCAGTGTGAGATTTAATGAAAAGTGCACTCAGAGGGCATCTTAGAGATGCCCCCTGAAAAACAACCAGGCTCTGTTTAGTTCCTTGACTGGTACACACCAGCCTGCCACCATGAGACATGTTTCTGGACCCCTGGGGTGGAAGCCATCGCTCCCTGAGCCCAGAAACAAAGCCATTCCTGGGCGGAGGTGTTCACACCTCCCCCAGGCCAGGAAGAGCCATCTGTGGTAGGGGAGCTTCAAAGGCCTTGCTGCTTTTGTAACATGTCCACAGCCTCTCCTGATTTCAGGAGCAGCCCCCCTTCCTTTCTCCCCTCCTTTTCAGCGGGAAGACAGGGGGGACAAATTAGCACAGCCCAGAAGGAGTACCCACCTCTGCCAATCCAACCCCACAGGTGGGGGAGGCGAGGTGAAGCCCACGTTTCAGTGCTCTACATCTTGCAGATGGAATGCATTCTCCAGTCAGGATTAGGGCTTGTGGCCACTCCCCCGCATGGGGTGAACACACCAAGGGTAGAGTCACTCTAAGGTCAGTAGCCCATTGGCTACTGAACTCGAAACCCCTAAAACGTCCCCTAAATTCAGTATTTAGGGGACAGCCCTGAACCAAGAAGATAGAATCCCACAACCTAAGAAGAAGGACAAAAGAAGACACCCAGCAGAGGAGATTACAGAGAAGAACTGACTTGGCCCCAGCCCTACGGGCCCGTCTGCAGATACCCAGCACCAAAAGTCGCCTTGTCCTGCAGCCAGTGACCTCCAGAACCTTTGGGAGGACTGACTGCCTTAAACAAAGACCGGATCTCCTGTGAACAGCAGCTCTGTTTAAAGAAATTCCCAAGACAGACTCTGATCTTGCTGAGGACAAAGAATCCCGATGCCTGGAGCCACCACTGCACCTGACGCCTACGGGCCAAATCTGGGTGGCTCACCGGTCCCAGCGAGGTCCCCCAGCACTCCAAAGTCTGAGTCCACAGTGGGTTGAACGCTCCAGGACTCCCCGACGTCGCCTGCAGCTTCTGCATGGAGACGCACCCATCTGCGAGTGGTCCAGTAAGGTGAAATCTGACCTCAAAAGACACCCGTGCATCCAGCTGCAATGCGCACTGGAGAAGAGAACCTGGGGTACACCTACATCCCCAAGCCCTCCAACTTAACTGCTCAGCTGTTGGTTCCTCATGGATGTCTTCCTGGACCGAGCCTGCAGCCAAAAAACAAAACCGGCAATCCCCATTGAAAACAACAGGGCACCCGACATCATACACAGCACCCTGCACCCGGCCGCCCCTGTGCCGCTGTGGGTGCACTTTCCCCTGAGCCTAACACCGAGAGCTTTGCTCCAACAACCCTGTGGCCTGTTCGTGAGCAGCCACCAACCGGAGGCCCCCTGTCCCCCATTGGATAACATTGGGGCTCAGCACTCTGCACCCGGCTGCCCTAGTGCCGCTGAGGGTGTTCTGAGAGTGCATCCTTGACCCTGGGGGAACCCTGGTTCTAACCCCAGAATACCAACTCCCACAAACCAGTACTTACCTGCAAATCGATAACTTCATTTCCTCCCATAGGATTGCATTGACTGCTTTTCCTTGAAAATTCTTCTAAGTGTGGAGTTGGTTTGAATGAAACATTGAAAAACTGCATGTGTAAAAACTGAATTACTTACCTTTTGTCTAGGAAATCCCTCAGTGTGATATTTAGGCATATCACGCTGATTAGCAAAAGTAAATTAAAAAGTAATCTAACAAGTAATGAGCACCGTAATCTGTAAAGTAACTGAAAAGTAATTTTGAACTGTTTACTTACCTGTAAATCAACCAACTTCATTTGTACCTGCATTCAACTGTAAATCACTGCATAAGATTTTGCAAATTATTATTCGACTTCCCTGAACCAGGTCTAGCTTGGTTTTAGAAATAAAATAACTAAATAGTATTTTTATACAAACAAATTGGTCTAAGTACAGTCTTTGAGTGTGTGACATCATTTCTTGCCTGAGTGTTTACAATAAATGTTTAACACTACCCTCTGATACTGCCTTACTGCTCGACCACACTACCACCAATAGAGAGTACAGTGCTATCTACTTTTACCTCTGCCTAGCTTTGGGGTTCCACTGGACTCGGGGCACACTATATCTCATTTTGGTATAGTATATACAGAGTCAGCTTCCTACAGGGGATTCTAAAAGGGGCGATATAGTTAAGGCAGTGGCTCAAAACATTTACACAAAAAATCTGTGCTCAGCATAATGTGCTGCCCGACTGGCATTTCGCTGCTTCTGTTATTGCCTCCACATAAGTAACATTACACCTACAACAAGCTAGGACTCTTGGCTTTGTCAAGGTTGTTAGTTGCTTAAGATAAATATACTACATGCATACATACAAATATGGCTTCGTTGTATATAATATTGAAAATGCTTTACTTTTTGTGAAAAAGGTTGTGGCGTAATGGCTAGAGCTGCCAACTTTGGAGCTGAGGAAGCAGGTTTGAGTCTCAGCGTTGGCTCAACATCCTGTGTTTGTGGGCAAATCACTTAATTCATTGGAAGATCTTGGAGACCGGGGAGTTTCAACCAGGCCCAAAACCACGCCCTAAGAATACTATTAAGACCCAACCAACTCTGTGGAACCTTCCCCCGGTAACTGGCCACTATCCATGTGGGTCATGTACAGTATGCCCACTTACCAGCGCCACCAAGGAAATTGTCTCTTCCCGAACCCACCCTTGTAACTTTCTTCTTTTGGTCCTGACGAAGCGCTCCTGGATCCAATAGAGACCACCTAAAAGCGCGAAACATGTTGACCTAACTTTTCTTACAGCACTTTTTGTTATTACACCATACGGGTTGAGAGAAGTGGGACATTATTTTGTTTAGTTTCCCCTCTCATAATAAGCACTACCGTGCATCTCCATCCCCGCCATTTTTTTAATTTGAACCAGGGACCTCCCAATTAAACTATTTTTGGACCCTGTCTCAATTTTAATACCTGCACTCACTAGCACACCCTGACCCACACACCCACACTCACAAATGTGGCAACTCCTAAAAGAACTCCAACAGAGAGCCCCTAACCAAGGGCCCGTGAGGGACTGCAGCGCCACCCCCACGAGGAGCAATTGTGCCCAATGATGATGCTAAACATCCGCAAGGGTGTGTGAGGGCACTCAGTATCACAACAAGGAGTACCCTCTCCCCACTCTACACACTCACCTTGACCTTGGAGACACACCATACTCTCTATAGCCGATACATGGGCTATTGCTATCCTTTTCTTTATATAGGAACTGTAAACCATCCATGGAATAATTATATGACCTTCAGGGGCACTGGTACAGGACCTTTTTCATTCGCTCCTAGTCCCCTCTCTCATTGATTGGTTGTAATAATTAAAGGGAACAAAGACAGAAGTCACATTACAAATGAATACATACTTTTTTTGATTTATAATCCAATTTAGTGTCAAGACGAGGTTTTTGCAGGCACTTTAAACAAACATGGCCGGTATTTTTCTTTTGGCAACCCTACTTTATATTCCTTTTAATGAAATGCACAGTAAATGTAAAATACAAATGTAAGAAATAGGCAGAGTGGGGGCCCATGGGGTACTGGAACGAGAGAAAAACTAAGCCTCGGTAACCAGTTTACAAAGGTATGTAAATATGCAAATTGTCTTTAAAGACCTGTGAAAAACTCAGGCGTGTCGGCGATAAGACTCCAGACACTGCCCAGCCGAGCCCACAGCTGCAGCAGCCCGGGCTGAGACACACAATGGGGGGCGGGGGTCCAGAAGCCCATTTAGTCCAATGGGCATTGGGCGCGTGCCAGACACACATGCCCGGACAGTGCTACCACAGGCCATGTGCCACCACATCTGGTCTGGTGATGCCACTGAGGGCTTGAATTATCGGGGTGATGTGAAGAAAGGACAGTATCTTTTACTATAACTACAATGTTTGAAAGACTCAAACATCAGCATTATAAACCCACCCGACGCTGAAATAAACCACCCCGATGAGGATGGGCACAATCCACGCGCAGCCATCTCTCACTGTCCTTGTTCCGCCCCACGCGTAAGTGCAGCTAAAAGTGCTAAGAGAATGATGCCATACGTGCATGTCACCTCAATGCTTTCTAGGCAGGCCACACCATGTGTAGGAAAGTAGCATCTACTTCTATGGTTACCCCCACTTTTTGCCTGGTGCTAAGCTGTATTTTAACTAGTCTGACTGGGATCCTGCTAATCAGGACCCCAGTCTATCTGCTTTCTCCCTAAATTGTTGTCTTGTGTACTTAGGTACACTCCAGAATGGACACTGGGGTACCCTTACCAGTCCCTAGTATACGGTATTAAGATATCCAGGGGATAGGTACCCCAGAGGTCTGCATGAAACATGCATTATGCCACCCATGGGAGACCATGCAAAATGGAACTACAGGCCTGCCATTGCATCCTGTGTAAGTTGGTGCATGCACCACTTACTGAAGATATAGGTTTATGACCCCCTGCCATCGAATCTTTTTTCGGAAGTTAGAGCCTCCTTCCTAACACTTTGGACTAAGATAGTCAATGCTTCACTTCAGCAAGATGCTATTCCGGATTGCCTAAAATTGGGTCAAGTTACCCAGAGTCTAAAGAAACCATCTGCTGATCCCACGGACCTTCATAACTTTCGCCCAATCTCTAACAACCCCACCTTGGCAAAGCTCCTGGAGAAATGTGTGCTCGCCCAACTCTGTACCCACATCGATCATTTCCAACTTCTGGACCAATGCCAATCTGGTTTACGCCCGGGCCATAGCACAGAATCTGCGTTAACTCACATTGTCGATGATGCGCTAAGAATGTTGGACCTACTGTTCCTTCTTTACCTTTCGTCAGCATTCGATACTGTCAAACACGATAACCTAATTGACCTCCTGGAACACAGGATGGGGCTGTCTGGACCTGTACTAAACTGGTTCTCCTCATTCCTTCATAACAGATCCCAAAGCTTCAAGGCGAACCAATCCCTGCCTCATCCTGCGCAGGTCACCCTGGGGGTTCCTCAGGGTTCACCCACGCTCTTCAACCTCTTCACGGAGCCTCTGACAGAAATTCTGAAGTCATCCAGCATTTACTATCACATGTATGCGGATGATACCCAACTATACCTGAAGATCGCCTCCCCCGAGGACATTCAGTCCCTCAACTCAGTCCTTCTTTAAACACAAAGCTGGCTGACCCGTAACCACTTGAAGCTAAATGCCCTAAAAATGGAATTCCTCCTTATCTCACCCCATAAGCAATCTCCGGTCATGGAACAATGGTTGAATCAGCTCACTGCTCTTAACTGTAGGCCTCACCTTGTTGATTCGGCATACCCTCTGGGTATTATACTAGACAAAAGTCTGAACATGCCGAACACATCAGTTCCCTCACCAAAGGAGCGAACTTCCAACTCAGCATCCTGAGGAAACTCAAACCTTATCTTTCTGTTCATGACCCAAAGGTTGCAGTGCAAGCATTAGTTATCTTAAAGCTGGACCATGGTAGCGCAACGCTTTGCGGCTTGCCCAGATTGAAGACGGCCCCTTTTAGGGTTGCCGTCAATTCCGCTGCTAGGCTCATAACTGGCACCAAAAAATACAACCATATTTCTCTGGACCTGCTGTCCCTGAATTGGCTTCCATATGAAGCTCGGACACAGTTAAAAACTGCATGCATGGCTCACAAAGCCATCCACTTCAATACCCCATTGTATTTTGCTCAGAAACTGGAGCTCTCCTGTTGTTCGAGAGCCTCCAGAAGCGCCAACACATATTGCTCAAACCACAAAAATTCAAGAAAAGAAAAACATACAATCGAGCCTTCTCAGGTATTGCTCCAAGGATTTGGAACTCCCTTCCCCCTGAAATCAGGGTGAACCCTTCCGCTGTCATCTTCAAAAAAGAAGTCAAAGGGCTCTTGATGAAGAAATGTCTGCCTCAGACTGGCTACTCCATTCGATATTGAGGCCATAATCATTGAATGACGGACTTTACAAGACTGTGAATTTTTCGGTTGGTTGGTTCTGTTCTCTTTGCTTGTACCCTTCTTGATGTATAACTGTAAAGCTCTCTGATACCCTTGGTGGTCATGTTCGCGCTATATAAAACCTTCAAAATAAATAAAGAAAGAAAAATACTATATCTAAGGGTCACTGCACTTAAAACCTATACTCACTCCTACAGCCAACCATTGCAATCCTGAAGGCAGGGTGCTTGGTTCTAAGTGAGCAGGACACCTCTGCAGCCTACGGAGTCCATTCTCCTGAGTTGTCAGTGAAGCAGCCATATACTATATAGAGGAGCACCGCGTAATTATGCGATGACCATCTCGAAAACCGCTGCAATGAATCCTATAATGTTTGGTATCAAACATGTTGGAGTCATACCCCCATATGATAAAAGGTGTGGGAGGTATGATACAAAGCACTGGAAGAGTCCTCCGTTAGGCTCTCAGTGTTCCCGGTACCAGTCTTCTAGACCGGACAGCACAAAATGGTTGCTGCCAACCAGAGACACATTTCTGCCCTGCTGAGAAAAGCTCGAGCAGAGGAAGGTGGAACAATAGGCATCCTGTCACAGGGAAGTGTGACCACCTCCCAGAAAGGATTTATTGTATTGGAAACGGGCGAGTGCGCTTGCCAGCACCAGAAAGTCTGCATGAGGGGCACACTTGGTGTCCCCATGCATAGTCCAGTTCAAACCAGTTCTGGGAGAAGTTGTCTCCCGCTCTGGCGTGAAACTGGCTAAAGGACATGAGAGTAACCTCCCCCCTGTCCATACCCTCCCTTAGAAGGGTCCCCTGAAACCTTCCAACCCTTTCCCCTGGGTACTTAAGGGCTTACCTGGGTGTAAGTCCCTAGATTCGTTGTGGGATAAGATTCAGATCAGATACCACTGCACTTCTACCGTCTGGGCACTCTGGACTTTGCTGGACTTCGTTTGGGCCTGACTTCCTCTCCCTTTCAGTCTGCTGCATCGTCTGTATCTGTGCATCATACAGGAACCTTCCAAGGCCTGTGAAGCATCAAAGACACCTGAAGTATTCTCTCTTGGAGTGAAGGAGTCACTCCCCTGCATTTGCAGGCACCGCAACTAAGTTGCAGAAAGAATTTGATTGGCACACACTAATAGTAATAAACAACTTCACAGAATGAGATTTTTTCAGACGTTCCTTTATTCTTTAATCTTATTTCTTCAAAGGGTAGCCAACGCGTTTCGTCCTTTTATAGCACTTCTTCAGGGCTCATCAATAGTACTTTCAGGTACACAAATATCTGTGCTCCACAGGTTCAGTAAAACATGAAAGGCTTCTTCTGAGCGCATTTAAGACTTCACTGATATCAGATTTGACTCAGGTGCTATTGTTGTGTTGAATAATACACTCTGTGGTTCTTTTTCATTTAATCTATACCTATAAGATTGCATTCTGGTAAAACAAGCGGCTTTCCACTCCTTCTGGACCAAGCCTGAAGGCTGCTCTCCGCAGCTACCACTTATAGAGTTTCTAAGGTTGTCTGAGACCTCTTAAATCACCATAAGGGTTGTCTGGACTGGTGCAAGGTGCCCACTTAAATTAGTGGACATCACATACCAGGCCAGCTTCTCACACCACGTTTGCACATTCCCTCTCCAGCTGTACACTAACATTTATGAACCAAAGCGGCCTATTGCCCTTTTCACTTCACTACGTGCCAAGACATAGTGATGAAAATAATACAACACAGCTCTGTTCTTCAAAAATGACACTGGGCTACTGACACAGCCTACATGTAATTGTATGTAATTCTATTTATATAGCGATTACTACCCCTGGCGAGGCATCAAAGTGCTTTCGGTGAGTAGCGCGCTGATACACACACTCTCTGACCCAAACACTCCAAGGCTGTAATGTGATACATGTCCTATGTATATGTGCCCTAGTGACTGGTCAGAAGTATGACATGTTATATAAATGCAACTATATTACTGTACAAAATGCTCATCTACTACCAATGTATGTCCAGCTCCAGCCTTACACAACCCACCAACACCACCGACCTCACCGATTCCAACACCACCAACCTACTTGAAAACCTGGTCAACATCAGACTCACCCAGCAAGTAGAAGACCCCACACACTCTGCCAGACACCTACTGGACCGCATCTTCACCAGCTCCAGCAACATCACATCAGACAAGTTCAATCACTTGGTGCAACCACACCATCATCAACTGCAACATAACCATCCCACACCACCGCAGAAACACCATCACAAAATCATCATGATGGAACTGGAACAAGATCTTTGAGGTATCCTGGTCTTCCGAAATCCTACACCAGAGCACTCAACATGCCTTAAAAGCCCCTGGTCTACTCACCACACCGATCTCGCCTACACGTGTAATAGCAACACCCTAGCCAACCACTGAGGTCAGACACAATAGTTACTAAAACCATCTTACAGTCTGCAAGGCACTTAACCTGGGTTTTGTCTCAGTAGGTTAGATAATTTCTCTCTAGTTCTAGAGAGCTGGCACGGTGGATAGGCTTCTGTGCTTAATCCCACCTTAACCCCTTACAAGCGCATCCCCTCTGTCCAATTAATTGAAGACAGTATGGCATCCACCACCCCATCCTGCCCCTCCTTACCTAAAGGACTAAAACCACATGGCCTGAACTCTTTCTCCATCATTTCCCCCCCAACCTCACCCCTACAGCTAAAAGAAACCTTAAACACCAGCTGATTAGACAACGCCCAGAAACCTTAATCGCGGACACATACAATTGCTCTTCCAAAAATTGACCTCATTTTCTACACCATGAGACCTGCTAATTGGAACAACATCCTCAAGACACATCTGCACATATCTAAAATAACCAACACCACCCACAGCTGCAAACTTACGATCACAATTCCTAACCGCCCCAAACATAGCGGCAACACCCCCGTAACAATATACACCAACGGCACAGTCTTGATCCAAGCCAATAACGACAACCTAGAAGCCTTCGACTCCCCCTTCCCCTCGCTCTGTGACACCCCTCCACTTTCTCATAGCTCCCGCCCGTCCATCTTCTTATTCCCTAATAGACCACCCCTCCATGCGATTGCACAGGAAATTCACAAGACCCCCGCCATGCCAGACAACCTCCCCTTCCAGACACCATCCGACACTCCGTTCACCCCTCCCAGTGAGGGTTCAACTCTCTCCCACCCTCCCTATCAAATCAGAGCCCCGACACAGACTAGGCTCTCCAATCCCATTCCAACCAACACCCACCTCCCCCTTCCATAACCCACCACCCCCACAAGACCTCTGCCTTGCAAGCCTGCCTCCTCCCGCCAAACTTCATCCTCCACTCTGTTTACCCCTCCCCGAAAGCACCCAACTCTCTTCCTCCCACCAAACCTAATGGGAACCACGACACAGATCAGGCCCTCTAACCCCCCCCGAGCAACACCCGCCCCCGCCTTCCTTAATCCCACACTCTCAACAAACAACCTGCGATCTCATGGTGCTACCCTTGAAGCCTATCTCTCTCCCTCCACTGCCACACAAGAAATGGCAGCAGGGAACCCCTCAGAGACTGCCCACCCTCAATATCCAGCACAAATACTCTACTCCTTATCCCCCCGAAATCTCGCAGACAAAAAACCGCATCTCGATCCTTTGCAGGAAGTGCGCCGAAAATATGGAACTCCCTTCCAGTCCAGATCAGGACTAACCCCTCCTACATAAAATTCAAAAGGCAACTCAAGGACTTCCTCCTCAACCGATCTCTCCCAAGCGGATAGCTACAAGCCAGTCGCCGAAGACAAACCATAGCAGCACACGGACACTTTGTCATCAATGACCTCTACCTCACTCTCCGCATGACTACCTCCCGCCCCCCACTCACCGGTCGAACCCATTTGTGAGTCATTGGGTTCTCTACGACAACCTCAGCGGGGCATAATATGTTCCCTGTACATTCTACTGCGATATCTTACTTTACGAGTGACATTTTTTATTTTTCACTCCATGTCAATATTATGCGCTGTCTTGGGACATTGTATATACTAAATCGCTTAATGAATCCTACGAGTGATTCTTGTTGTAAAGCGCTCCAATACCTTCGGGTCTGGTTAGCGCTATATAAAACTCATAATAAAAAATAAAATTAAAAAATTTAAAACATAAAAAAGACTGCAAGCAAACCGGGTACACAGAAGAGCTGAGGCTCACTAAACACCACCGCAAGCTGGAATGCAGATGGAGACAAAGTCAGAATGATTCCAACAAGAACACCTACAGATCCACTCTCAGACAGTACTATCAGCAAATCAGAGCCCCCAGACACTCTGCGCACACTACCCAAAAGCAACCAAAACAGAACCAGCAGCTCCAAGTAAATCTTTGCCATTGTGAAAGACTTCACCTCTCTGGCACCAAGGTCTACCGGCGTCACACCTCTGAGGACTTCTGCCTCCAACTGTCCCTATTCTTCAGCAACACGATCACCAGCATTTGAAAACACTTTGAGCCCCAACTTTACCCTTCCACCCTTGCATCTCTGCATCCATCTGTACCAATGGGAAAAGGGCCTCCCTGACCACCATTTCCATTATCACCAATCAAGAAATTGCAACAACAAGGCAGTACATGCACACTGGAGCATCCTCGGACGCCTGCGCTCACCACGTCTTCATTAAAGAACAGGTCCCCATCAGCACATCCCTCACCCCCATCCTGAATGACTCAATCACCACAGCAACATACCCGGACACCTGGAAACACAACACAGTACTCCCCCTCTTCAAGAAGCCTCAGTAAGCCCAAAGACGCTTGCCAAATACTGGTCTATCTATGGCTACCCTACCCAGCAAAAGTCACAGAAAAGATAACAAACACCTAGCCACTAGCCTCACTGATAATCACGTCTTCTACACCACTCAATCTGGATTCAGCCCCAGCCACAGTACAGACACAGCTCTCTTCACCACCACAGACAGTAGCTGGCTCGTTATGGACACAGCTGATGCCGCAGCCCTCATCCTATTGAATCTTTCTGCACCTTCACCACTGTCTTCTTCATCCAATGAATGCACGAAGCCAGCATCCAAGATCCTGACTTCGCTGGATTTGCTCATTCCTGGCAGGCCGCGTTCAGTCGGTCAGCCTGGCCCCCTCCACCTCGGATGCCATCAACCTCATCCGAGGGAATTCCACCAGGATCCTCTCTCAGCCCGCTCTGTTCAATGGCTACATGACCCACCTCACTGCCATCCTTCCTACCCATGGAATCAACATCATATCCTATGCTGAAGACATCCAGCTCATACTCTCGCTCTCCGACGAGACGCCAAAGAGACAGACCAATGTCTCCACCTTCATGACCGAAATCGGCTGATGGAGGAAAACAACTGCCTCAAGCTCAACACAGACAAGACAGAAGTAATAAACTTCGGAAAAGACACCTCACTGTGGGACTCCACCTGGTGGCCGGCCAGATTCAGATCCACACCCCTTCAGGAAACTCATGCAAAGAACTTTAGAACAGTAATCAACAACCAACTCACCATGACCTGCCCAGAGAATGCATTATCCGTCTCCTGCTTCCACTTACTCATTGTTCAAAACAGAAATCTTCAAATGGATTCCCAATAACACTCACAGAACAGTCACTCAAACCGTCACCACTAGCAAGCTGGACTACGGCAACACAGTCTATTCTGGAATCAACACTCAACTGACCAGAAGCCTCCAGACCATCCAAAACTCTGTGGCCAGACTCACGCTCATCCTCCCACACACACTTACATCACCCGCACCTCAAAGAGCTCCACTATCTCCCAGTCCACAAATGAGCACTCTTCAAACTCCTCACGCACACACACAAAGCCTTACACAACACTGGCCCCACCTACCTCAACAACTGCATAAACATACACAAACCAACTAGGCACCTCTGCTTAGCGGGATTCCTCCTTGCACACCCCCATGCGCCCTCTGCATACACAGAACAAGATCCGGCCTCGTGCCTTCTCCTTCCTCACTCCTAGAGCGTGGACCAACCTGCCCCTGCACATCACTGCCTACTCCTCAGTTCCTGGTTTCCACAAGAAACTGAAGACCTGGCCCTTCAACGAGCCTGACCTTGGCTTTGCCCATACCGCTCCTGCTTCAGCGCCAGGATACCCTTCCGGGTGAGTTGTATGCAATGCAAATACACATAACATCACATATCCCCATAGACAGACCCGCATGCCAGATACTGCTTTATATGCCCCGGTACAGACATATTGAATTGAAATTAAAACTGCATTTAAATAGCGCTTCCTATCCCTGATAAGGCGTTGATGTGCTTTACGGCGAGTAGCACGCTACCTGGGAGCCCAAAGTAAGTGATGAGTCTATTGGTTTTTGGGGTTATTCTTGTGTACTAAGGAAACCATTCCATTAGTCTACTCTAGTTTCTTAGAGGTAATTAGTAACTTAGGTGTGATCATTAGTGCTGTGTGAGACACAAATGCTAGCCGGAAAGACCTTGTTATGGTTTCAAAAGCAGAAGCTTGAGACAGACAGGCGTGAGATTTAGAATAGCTTATGAACAGAAGAGGCATGCAGAAGGTAGAGGGGAAGCAGAGATGCATTTAAAGTAAATTAGGAATTGAAAAAGTGAGTCAAAGTCTCATTGAAGGTCAATTTTTCATGCAGGATTTTAAGGAATATAGCAGGCGGAAATGTTTGTTGTATGTTATTTGGCGGTGCAAACATGTCAAAAGAAGCAGTTTTAAGTTCTGCTCTAAAGGAATGTGTCTTTTACAATCTCTCTAGAGACACTTAAGATACTTCTCGCTCTGCAAATAGGATGCCCAGTGCTTCAGGAGACCCCTTTTGAGGTGCCTGTCAAGCAGCGCAACAATGAAGCACATCACATGACCCGTAATTTCAATTTGACAACACCACCTTCACCCCACTGTCTGCAATGCAAGCAATACTTTCAAACCCAGAGAGACCCGACTGTATACCTGGCACAGCCATTTATTCAAAGTATAACTACAGGTTATGCAAATCATTTACACCACACATGAACTTCACGTATAAGAAAAAACATTTGTCATGTAAACACCTTCCAACCTAAGCTGTAACAAGGCAATTGATAAACACACTGCAGCAGTCATTAGTATATTATGTGCATGTTTATGTGACCCATTCACTTGCTAGTTCGGAAGATGCTGTCCCCTGCGTCCACCCAAGGGGCACCGGGCCCCTCAGAAACAGACACCATGTCCTGCAGAATGGATGTGTCTCAGCTCACCTTACCCCTCCAACATCCACCTTGCCTCATAGGGGAGCACGCCTGGCCATATGCCAGACACAAATTTATATGCCCAGGTACAAATGTGTATGTCAGATACAGCCTTATATGACCAGCTGTATATGTCTAGGTACAAGCACGTATGCCAGCTACAGTCATACATGCTCATGTACTGAGGTGTTTACCAGGTACAACCTTCTATGTCCAGCTAAATACCAGTATGCCAGATATAGTCTTATATGCACAGGTACATACCCGTATGCCAGATATAGCCTTATATGCACAGGTACAGACCCGTATGCCAGATATAGCCTGCCTTATATGCACAAGAACATACCTGTATGCCAGGTACATGCCTATGTATTGATGCATATGGCAGCTAGAGCCTTAGAAGACTAGCTGTATATGTCCAGGTACAGAGGCGTATGCCAGATACAGACTTACATGCCCATGTAGAGACACATATGTCCATGTAGAGATACATATGCCAGATACAGCCCGACATGCCCTCGTTCAGAAACGGATGCCTGATATAACCCTAATATGCCCAGGTGCAGACATATATGCCAGATACAACCTTATATCCCAAGGTACAGGAGTCTATGCCAGATACAACATTATACACACAGGCACAAACACATGTAAGATACAGTGTTATATGCCCAGGTACAGACCCGGATACCAGATAAAACCTTATATACGCTCAGGTACAGACGTGTATGCCAGATTCAGCCTTATATGCCCAGGTACAGACGCGTATGCCAGATAAAGCCTTATATACCCAGATACAGAAATATATGGTAGTTAAAACGATATACACACAGGTACAGACACATGTTAGATAGAGCCTTTGTGGGGGAAGGGGGTAGTTTTATATACCGTGAACTCGACCCAAAGGTTTCAGAGCGCTTTACATGAGCATTTTGTGTTAGAGATGGACGTGTTCATTTTGTTAGGCATGGGGACATTAAGTGATTTGCCCAGAATCACACGATGTTGAGCGTCCCTGCCGAGAGTAAAACCCAGTTCCCAAGCTTCGAGGTCGACTGCTCTATCCGTTAGGCCACATTCTTATATGCCCAGGTACAGATGTGTATGCCAGATAGAGCGTTATATTGCCAGGTAAAGAAATCTATGCCAGATACAATATTATACACACAGGTATAGGCACATGTTAGATTCAGCCTTATATGCCCAGGTACTGATGACTATGCCAGATACAATGTTAGACTTGCAGGTACAGAAACATGTTAGATGGAGCCTTATGCCCAGGTACAGCCGCGTATGCCAGATAGAGCCTTATATGCCCGGGTACAGCCGCGTATGCCAGATAGAGCCCTATATGCCCGGTTACAGCCGCCTATGCCTGGTAATGCCCAGTATTTACCGGAACATGCAGATTTGAACAAAGTAAGCACCAAAATCCACATGTTATTCCCCAAACGCTTGTAATTGAGTGTGTTTATTACATCTGATAAATCCCGACTGGGCAGAGCCGGTTTTTATCAGGTGTGATAAATATCACAGCAGTTATCGTCTGCTCGTAATGTGGGCCTAAGCAGTAGAGGCGGCAGGATGGGGAAGGCCTGGAACTGGTAAACACTGCGAGAGATAACAAAATCCCACCCCAGCCACGCATTTCCCCATGGCAACTACATTTTATCTCATTGCCCGTGGCCAATCACAGTGGGTATTGCACTGCGTGTCATTTGTGCCATTAGTCCTACCTCTGTGATCTTAAATATTAGCTTGATAAAAAGTTGAAATGCTTGTTCTGAGAAGAGGAGGTCTCACTTGGTGACTTTGGGTGACCTTGGTTTTGTCATTAACCCTTGGTTTGCAGCTCCTGGTTCCTGCACATTCTCCTCACCTCCTCCCTGCACGCACAATGATGTCAATACCAGTAAATGCAATACCAATGTACGCTGTAACCTATGCACGCACAGTGAAGTAAATACCAATAAACCCAATGTTGATGTACACCTTAACTTATGCAAGCAAAATGACGTCAATATCAGGGAATGCAATGTTGATGTACGATATAACAACTGCACGTATAATAATGTGAATATTGGTAAATGTGGTATCAATGCCTGGTGTGTTACACGTACACACACTCACAAACTCTTATAATTTCTGATGGATTCATCCGAGATGACCTCCCCAGCAGGCCCTACGAGCCAACCCCAAGCCTACAGATTGACAAGTCACAGGTGGGGTTAGAATCAGCACAAAGGCAAGCGCATGCCCAGGGAAAGCCCAGATCGACCCCACAGATAGGTAGTCACACCACAAAGAGGATCGAGGAGGTGGGCCCCAATAAAACACGTTTGGCCAAAGGCGTGCTTTCCCAAAGTACCACAAAGTTAGAGGCCACATGTAGTTAGGAACACTCAGTCAAGCAGGACACTACATTCACACCACACAAGGTGACCACACACTCACCACACCGGACATCTGGACACGCACACACTGACCCACACTAAATCTCTTGGAGGTCAAGCGTCCTCTGTGCCCCCCTTATCAGAAGGTTATACTTGTTATTTATGACTAAGATACTTTTCAAAGAATGTCAAAGTGTTTTATTGTACCCACAAAATGTATATATGAGCGGCCCAAACGTCTGCACTCCGAGACTGTCTTCGGACGCACCTCTGTCGATACTTTACCCGCCGCTGCGTTTAATTAAACCAACTTGTTCCTGGTTTGCCAAACAGCTCTTCTCTTTTCATTCATTTCAGGTAAATTCATATTCGGGCAACATTTGGTTAGGTGTTTCGTATGAGAGGCAGGTAGATATGCTTTGTATGGCATGTTTGTGTGGTAAGTTAGGATCGACGGGTTAGGCATAGTTGGTCTGGTACAGTAGATTTAGTATGGTACGTCACGCATTATATGATGACATAAGAGACAGCGGTTCACCATGGGTTTCTGTTATTATTCAGTTAGTATCACGATTACTATCACCAAAGAATGCAACAGGTTCAATATTTCCAATAAAAAAGAATTTCTTCAGCATTTAATAGAACAAAGAATACGCTGCTTTAATACACCTATTGTTTGATTTAATCATACACCAAATGTACTAAGACCATCAATGAAGACATAAAGGTGCAGATGTGCACAGTGTCCTCAGTCACCACATCACACACAAAGGAGTGATAACATTAAAATTGCATGTGTGCATGTACCTAAACCAGCAAGAAGGGTCGAGTGAAGGGAGGCTGGATTAAAAATTAATAATTCCCAGTTTAGTCCATAAGTGAATACAAAAGCGGCCCGGGTAAAAACATTGCAGTGCCAATGGTGTTTCAGCATCAAAGGTTACTTTTTGAGGCCGTCATCAGGACAAGAAGTGGTAAGCGACGCCCACATGAAGAAAAAATAGAACTAAACGTACTGAGAAAGAAACGTATCAAAGGGAAGGGTGGGGATTAGGGAAGACATTTTCACAAGATATTACTGATGAGAAGTTGAAAACAGTGACCCTGTTTCATTCCTTGTTGTGCTACCGTCCGAATAACAATCTGACACCAAAAGAGCCCTTGTGCTTCTCATGCCATCATTACCAGGCTCCCTTTGGCATACAGCATGCTCCTGTGCTTCCACGAGCTGTGTTATGAAAGCTTAGGTATTGTAGGACGCATTAACTTGTTTGTCTGGTTTTTAAATGCTTGGACTTCAAAATCATTTTATAGACTTCTTGCCTGCAAGTCATAGCATTGTTAATGAAAAACACGAACTGTTATTAATAAAGGCCATTGGTTTTTTTTCTTATAGATGTGCACTTTACCAATCAGATGCTGTAAAATGTTTGCCCCCCTTGCTTACAATTCACAGCAAGAAATATAAAGATTTCTAGCCCTGTACGTTAAGAAGAGCAGCGGTTCATGAATGCAACTGCCTGCTGGCATTGATTGGTGGGTATGTGTGGGTGAAGTTGTGCATTGACAAGTGTGAACATGCTTAATGAGTCCCTGGGTAGACAATGGCCACAAATGCAAGGATGAGTGTCAAGTGCATGGAGAATGAATGCTTGAGTGTATAAGGTGCACCCATGAATACATAAGGGAGGCCATTCCTAAACGCATCCATTCATCCATCTTTGACTCACTCTCGCATTGACCCACTCACCCATCCACAGACCACACTTGCAAACTCACAAGTCCATGAAGTGGCACTTTCAGTTATAAGACAGTCTATGTTCCCAAAATGCATCCAGTCTGACAGTAAGGGACTCTTTCCATACAACAGCTGTGAGGAGAGAACTCTGGGCAGGGGCTGCACTGAGATGGCTGAGAGGAGCACAGTGCAGATGAGACAGCGATGGAAAGCGATGACGGCCCGGGACTGTCCCACAGGAGCGGTCACACTCGTGCCCTCTGACCTGCCAGGGGTTTGAGGTGCCCATGTGTGTTCCCCTGCAGGGTTCAAGCTCCCTGTGCCTGCAAGCCTTGCCTCTCGCCCATGGACGTCCATTCACTAAAAGGCCTGGGGTAGCAGAAATTACATAAAAAACTTTGACCTCGGGGAGGAGCCTAGCGCGCAACCAAGATGGCCGCGTAGGTGCGAGGCTCCCGAGGACCTCCGCAACCTCCTACGTTTATCCTGACTTCATCCTGCATCGGTTGAGGGAACTGTGTCGGTGAGCCTGAGCCGAGGTGGTACCCGTTTCCCGTTTTCGAATCGGACCTCGGGTGCCGGAGTGAGCACCGATTGAAGTTTGCGGCCTACCTCTCTCCTGACCCCGGATTCGCGTTTGGGGGAGACCCGGTGACAAAGTGAACAACAACGGCGGGCTGGGCCTGGCGAGTCGCGTACCCCGCACTTTCACTTTCACTTTCGCGCCCCCTTGCTGTCTTCGCAAGTGGGATCGCGGCGCTCTTGGTGTTGGGGTGGCCTCGCTGGGAGACCCTGCCTGCCTGCCTGCTGTGGCCCGCTCCGCAGTCCTGGGGTGGCCCCCCGGAGCTCGTGGCCTTGATTGCTCGCTTTCTACTGCGTGGCTGGTGAGGGTGTGAGACCCGCGACGATGGCCACTAAACAAGATGGAGATCGGTTGAAGGCCAAGTCGACCCGGCGTGGCGCCGCACACCAGGCCAACATCATGGACCGTTACACCCTCCCGAAGGGATCTCCCGGTGGACCGCACAAGTCCTCTGAGTGCCCCCCGGATGCCCCGGACTTGCCCACAGATCTGACTCTGCAAGACGTCATGGGCGCCATTGCTGAGATGAAGGCCACGGTGGGCCAGCGGTTTGACACGTTAGCGTATAAAATCGACGCGGTTCTCGTTGATGTCAACCTGGTGAGAGCTGATCTCTCGAAGACCAACGACCGGGTCGATTCTTTGGCCCACACCGCGTCGGGCCTCATGACTGAGGTGGCGGCCCTTCAGACGGAGGTACACCGGCGTCGTCAGGCGAGTGCGCTCATGGATCGGCGCCTGGAGGATTCTGAAAGCCGGGCCCGGAGGAATAATATCCGCATCATCGGAGTACCTGAGGGACGGGAGGAGTCGGCGGCGGATCTTTTTGTGGAGGACCTGATCACTACCCATCTCCAGCCTCGGGGACTGAGTAAATTTTTTGCTGTGGAGAGGGCTCATAGAGTTCCCGGGGGACGGCCGAAGGTCGGAGCCCCTCCGCGGCCTCTTATCGCCCGTATCTTTAATTTTCGGGACAGGGATGCAATTCTGCAAGCCTCCAGACTGCAAGGGCCGATTAAGTTGGAGACCATGGAGGTGAACTTTTATCCTGACTTCACCCAAGCGGTCCAGAAGCAGAGACTGAGCTTCTTGGGCGTCAAGCGGCGGCTTCGGGACATGAACTTAAAATACGCCATGCTCTTCCCGGCCAGGCTGCGGGTGGAGGTGGATGGTCGCACTCACTTTTTTGACCGTCCTGAAGCGGCCGGGGACTGGCTGGACGCTTTGTCTGGGGGTCGGGATCGGGATGGCAGGGGGGGGGCTGCGGGAGGAGAAGCCCCACTGGACCGGGACTGAGGTGCTGATACTGGGACTCACTCTGGACGCAGATGCTGCCGCTTTCGGCCCAGCTTAGGGTCTCTCGTTTTTTGTATTCGTTCTCCCTCTTTTGTAGGTGGTGCGGGGTCTCGAAGGGGTACTCTTTCCTCCTCTAGGGGGTTTACCTAGTTTCAACTATATAGGGGCGACAGGCACACTGCAAGTTGGGGGGGCTGTTTGGGCTCATGCAGGGATGCAGGGAGGGGGGAGTTTTGTTGGGGCGGTTGGGTTGGGGTGGGGTGTTGTTTATTTGTACCACAAGGCAAAAGTATTGTTGTGCTATTCCCGAAGTGCCCTCGGGGGGACGAGTGATTGCTTTCGTTTATGATGGGGGGTAGGGGACTGAGTCTTTTGTCCTGGAACGTTAATGGACTGGGGGACAGGATAAAACGAGGTGTGGTCCTGCAGTTCCTGAAACGAATTTCACCTGACATAGTTTTTCTGCAGGAGACGCACCTCATTGGCAACTCCTTTCGTGCTATGAACCAGCGGGGCTACCGCCTTCTGGCCCATTCGGGCTTCACGTCGGGTTCAAGGGGTGTGGGCATCATGGCCAAGACCTCGCTCCCGTTGGAAGTTGATGAGTTACTCCATGATGACAGGGGACGTTACACGGTTCTGGTGGGTAGAATGGAGGGCAGAGTGATTATTTTTGTTTCTGTTTATGTCCCGCCAGGGTTGCAGACGACCACCTTTGCGGATCTGGGGCGCCTCCTCCTTGGCCTTCCGGAGGGGATCCTGGTGGTTGGGGGGGATTTTAACGCTGTGGTTTCCGGAATTGAGGACCGTCACCCCCCTAGGGATCTCCCCCGTGCCCAAGCGTGGTTGTCTGGCCTATTGGATGCCTTGGGGCTGGTGGATTGTTGGCGTTTGAAACATCCTACGCAGAAACAGTACACTTTTCATTCCGGGGCCCATGGCAGTCTATCAAGACTAGACTATGTCCTGGTGCCGGCGGCGCATGCGGGGAGGATCGGGGAGGTGCGCCATTTGGCGCGGGGTATTTCAGACCATTCCCCACTCTTATTGCACTTCGATATTCTCCCGAGGGGAGAGGGCAGGGTGGCCCCGATTAATCCCTGGTACCTGCGTGACCCCACCATTCGCGCAGAGTTGGTTAAGTCCCTTAAGCGATATTTTGATGAGAATGTGGAGTCGGTGTCATCTGCGGTCTCGCTATGGGAGGCATTTAAGACGGTGATTCGGGGGGATGCCCTGTCCCTTATTTCCCATTCCCGGAGGCGCGGGCGGGAGGAGGTGGTCCGTGTTGAAACTGAAATAACCGAGTTGGAGGGTGACCTCGAATGTGGGGTGATGGATGACAAATTACATGTCCTCCGACTCAAGCAGGCGACCTATAAGGCCCTCGTCACGGAGGCGGCCAGGGGCCTCAGTAGAGAGCAACAGGGGAGACTGTATGATGTGGGTGATAAGGCTGGGAAATTGATTGCGTGGCTGGATAAAAAGGAGAGGGCGAGTCGAGGTGTCCCGTTGATTGAGAAACTGGATGGTGTGTGTGTCACGGAACCGGAAGAAATAGTCGATTGCTTTGCAGAATATCTCCGTGAGGTCTATTCCCCGGTGTCCTCCCGCTCGGAAGAGGATTCCCATGCCCTGCTCAGGGATATAGCGCTGCCTTCCCTTTCGGAGGAGGATAGAGTGTCGTTGGACGCCGCTCCAACCTCTGAAGAAATTGCTCTCGCCATACGCTCGGTCGCTTCCGGCAAGGCCATGGGTCCCAATGGTCTTCCCATTGAACTGTACAAGCTGCGACCGGATACGCTGGTGCCGCATCTCCGTGCGATGTTCCTCGCGGCCCGCTCGGCGGGTTCCCTCCCGCTAGACCAGCGTCTGGCTACTATCGTGGTCATTCACAAGGAGGGGAGGCCGCGGGACCGGGTCACGTCCTACCGGCCTATTTCGCTGCTGAATGCGGAGCCCAAAATTCTCGCCAAGGTGTTGGCCAACCGTCTGGTTGGCGTGGTGTGCGATTTGATTCACCAGGATCAGTCCGGCTTTATCCCCCATCGCAACACTGCACTTAACCTGCGGCGCCTGCATGGGGTGCTCGCGCGTGTCCCGTTTATACGGGAACCGGCCATTTTGGCATCCCTGGACGCCACTATGGCGTTTGACACACTTGAGTGGCCATATATTTGGGCGACACTGGCGAAGTTTGGGTTTGGCCCGGGATTCATTGGTTGGGTGAAATTGTTGTACTCGGGACCGCTAGCGCAGGTGGTTGTGAATGGTAGAGTGTCGGCTCCGTTTGAGCTGGGCAGGGGCACGCGGCAGGGCTGCCCATTATCACCGCTCCTCTTCGCGCTTGCCCTGGAGCCCCTGGCGGAGTGGCTGCGGTGGGAACCTTCTATTCGTGGTCTCCGCTGGACCCCCGAGTATGAGGACCGCGTATCTCTTTACGCCGATGATATTCTTCTGTACCTGGCTTCCCCACGTAAATCACTGATAGTACTGGTTGATGTATTGCACTCATTTGGCCTCAACTCCGGTCTGGTCATCAACTGGGCTAAATCGTGTGTATATGTCCTCTCTGGGGAGGATCCTATCCTTCCGCAGGGTTGTCCTATTCAGATCGCCCCGCGGGGATTTAGGTACCTGGGTATCTTCATTACCCTGGACGCGGAGGCCCGATATAGCCAGAACTTGCTTCCCCCCTCCAGCGCCTGAAGGAGGACGTCGCGCGCTGGAAGCGCTTGCCGCTCTCGCCACTCGGCCTGGCGGCATTGCTTAAGATGATGTCGCTGCCACGTTTCCTGTATGCTTTGCAGAATACAATGGACGTTGTCCCGGCGCGCTACTTCCGCGAGGTGGAGAGTTTGCAGCGCCGACTGTTTTGGGAGGGTCGGCCGCGTATCGCCCTGGCGAAGCTGACGCTCCCGTGGTACGACGGGGGGGTTGCCCTCCCAGATATCAAGCGATATTACTGGGCCTCCCAGCTGGCAGCGATCAATCACGGCCTTTACGGGCCCGCCCTAAACCCGGCCTTTGAGATGGATAAAATGTTACTGCCGGGCGGTGACTATAATCGGGCGCTTTATTCTAGCTCGCATGACGCGCGGCTGACGGGCCCCACGGGGGTCATGGTACGGGTGTGGCACACGGCTAACGCGGCGATGGGGTGGAAGGACCGCTTGACCCGGGCGACGCCACTATACGCATCTGAGCGGCTGGGCTCCCTGTGGACCTCGAAGGGCTTTGAGAAGTGGGACATGATAGGCATCAGTAGGGTGGGCGATCTCTGGACGAGGGGGGGATTTAAAACGTTCGATGTGCTGCGGACAGAATTCCAGCTGCAGGACAGGGAGTACTTTCGTTATATGCAGATCCGTCATGCGTTGTGCTCCGTATTTCCGGACGTTGCCTCCATCCCGGAGTGCTCCCCTCTGGAGGATAGAGTGCTAGATGGGCATGTCCCGGACGGCACGATTTCATTGATTTACAAAAAGCTCATCAATGACCGTTCGGGACTGCTGACCGGCCTTCGTGAGGCGTGGGGGGCTGATGGATTGGAGCTGGATGACGAGGACTGGGTGTCTGCGGTGGCCTCCCCGAAAGAGGTGGCCATACCGGCTCGCCTTCGCTTCGTCCAGCTCAAGATACTCCACAGGGTCTATGTTACGGGGCCGAGTCTGATGCGTATGGGCTATGCTGTGGCCGGGTTGTGTAAGCGTGGGTGTGGTTCTTTGGGGACCTTTCTCCATATTCTGTGGGAATGCCCAGAGGTGGTGCGATTCTGGCGTGGTGTGCATGAGGTTCTGCAGGTAGTTACGCATGTGCCGCTGTTGCCTGAGGCGAGGAGATGTCTTTTGAATGTATGGGAGCCAACCGATTACTCAGTGCCGCAGACGTGGTGGGCGACTCTGGGATATATGGTGGCCAAACGTGATATTGCGCAACTGTGGGGTTCCCAGAGGTCACCGACTGTCTCGGCGTGGAAGGACAACATGGATTGGTGTATGTTTCGGGAAAAGGTGGTGTATGTTGCGAGAGGTAAGCCTGGGACGTGGGTGAAAGTATGGGGCCCCTGGAACGCCTACCGTGGGGGAATCTGTACCCCGCCGCTACTGCCGGATCCGTCACCGGCTCCGTCTCCTTAGCCTGTTTGTCTTCCCGGTTCTGGGAAATGAGTTTACTTAGTCCCCGTCCTGACCTATTCCCCCCCTCGATATTCCTATGAATCAGTGGGGTCCCCCCCCCTAGGGGAGCACATGCTGTTGTTTCCGACTGTGGGTTGCCTTGTGGACTTGTCTTTTTTGTTGTTATTTCTATAAAAATGAAACCGTCATGTGGGGTCCGGAAGGTGTGGCTGCCAACGCTTCTTTCAACTCCTGTGAATTCCCTTGTGCCGCAGCGTGCGTTCTATTGTCTGTATTACATGCTCCTTCTGTTTGCTAGCGGCCGGCCTAAAGGTTGTAGGCCCATCTTTGTATATTTTTGGGATTCTGTAATAAACGGTTTAAAAAAAAAAAAAAAAACTTTGACCTCATTGACATCACAGGAAGTGACATCATGTGACTTTTCACTCTGAATTTATCCGGGAAGTCATGTCACAATAATTGACTTGGCTGAAGTTTCATCATAAGTGTGTGACTAATATAACAACACAACGCAGACATATGTCTATTTTAGATACACCTAAAGAAGGACGTTGATGTCATCTGGACGGATACATTGCCCTGAATTGTAGCGATTGAGTGAAGTGAGTGAGCCAGACCTCTTTTAAAGATCTCGTGGAATTTATTCAAAAGAACGGGGCTAAATAGTGCATTTTAAAGCACAACATTCACATACATTTGCTAAAAACCATCGGCTCCAAAAGGGCGCTCATTACATATTCACATCCTTTCATGGTGTGCACAGCCAGTGAAACCTCGCGCTCCCCAGGAGTTGACCCCACTTTATTATTTTGAAACCCTGTTCTGAGTGGGATCATTTTTCAAAAAATTACCTCCGTTGTGTCAGTGCCAGCATTTTATTAGGGGTACCCCCAGAACCAAAAATTATATAAAATATCACAATGCAAGAAGTTTACATTAATGCTGTTATATACCTTAGTATATGGACACCCTTGTGTTACAAATCACCTACGTATTTCAGGGCCAGCATTCTATCATGGTTGCCACCCTCCTATATCCCTTGTTGTCCTCATTTGTGCCAGAAATTACCTCAAATGTGCTCGTGCCAGCATTTTGCCACTGGTGACCCCATGCCAAGAATGCCCTCGTGTGTAGCAGCATTTTATCATGGGTGTTGAAAAAATAGATAATTATCTGAATGAATCCTCTATAGCATTGTAGCATGGGTGCCCATCATGCCAAGCATTACCTCTCGTATGGCAGTGCCAGTAGATTGTCACAGGCGTCTGACATGCTAAGAATTGCCTTTCAGGAAGCAGGGCCAATATTTTGAAATGGGCGCCTCTGTAAGACAAGAATTACCTTCAGAATGCCGGGGCCAACAAGTGCCTCAAAAACATAGCACCTCATTTACACTCATTTACATTCACTCTTACTCATTGTCATTCACGTTTACTCATTCATTCTGACTCACTTGTTCTCACTCATTCTCCCTCACACTCTAACGCTCCCTTGCATTCATTCATATTATCACTCACTCACTCACTCACTTGAAGTTACTCCAGCTCATTTTCATTCACTCTGACTCACTCATAATCACTTACTGACACTGTCTCACTCATTTTCAGTCACATCCTGTCACTGCCTCTTTCTCATACACACGCTTACGCTCCATAAGCAGAGCAGCGAGTGAAGAGAAGTAACCGGTTTATTCCATACACCTCAGCCGCAGCGTACTGAACGAGTGAAGAGAAGCGTCCGGTTTATTCCATACACCTCAGCCGCAGCGTACTGAGCGAGTGAAGAGAAGCGTCCGGTTTATTCCATACACCTCAGCCGCAGCGCACTGAACGAGTGAAGAGAAGCCTCCGGTTTATTCCCTACACCTCAGCCGCAGCGTACTGAGCGAGTGAAGAGAAGCCTCTGGTTTATTCCACACACCTCAGCCGCAGGTACTGAGTGAGTGAAGAGAAGCGTCCGGTTTATTCCATACACCTCAGCCGCAGGTACTCAGCGAGTGGGGAGAAGCGTCCGGTTTATTCCATACACCTCAGCCGCAGGTACTGAGCGAGTGAAGAGAAGCCTCCAGTTTATTCCATACACCTCAGCCGCAGGTACTGAGCGAGTGAAGAGAAGCCTCTGGTTTATTCCACACACCTCAGCCGCAGGTACTGAGTGAGTGAAGAGAAGCGTCCGGTTTATTCCATACACCTCAGCCGCAGGTACTCAGCGAGTGGGGAGAAGCGTCCGGTTTATTCCATACACCTCAGCCGCAGGTACTGAGTGAGTGAAGAGAAGCGTCCGGTTTATTCCATACACCTCAGTCGCAGGTACTCAGCGAGTGGGGAGAAGCGTCCGGTTTATTCCATACACCTCAGCCGCAGGTACTGAGCGAGTGAAGAGAAGCCTCCGGTTTATTCCCTACACCTCAGCCGCAGCGTACTGAGCGAGTGTGGAGAAGCCTGCGGTTTATTCCACACACCTCAGCCGCAGGTACTGAGCGAGAGAAGCGTCCGGTTTATTCAATACACCTCAGCCGCAGGTACTGAGCGAGTGAGGAGAAGCCTGCGGTTTATTCCATACACCTCAGCCGCAGCTACTGAGTGCCAGATCCGGAGCACGCAGGCTCCACACTCTACATTCTAGAACTCCGTGACCGCGAGCTGCCACTGTTCTAGTCTCTTCTATAGTGTTCTGGTATTTTCTACAATGCAAGCGACATGGGTGACGGACAGATACCACATAATCTTTTTATGAAAGGACCCATGATAGGACCATCACTGGCGCATGGGGCATTAATCGATCAGATAAATGTCTTTTGTAGATTGTTGGTACAAAGCAGATGTGCTGCGCTCATGCAGTGGGGTTATGTCCCCCTTAAGCTAGGGTGGGACATCTGGGACAGCTCGTGGCTACGGCTCCTCCTCAAACCATCATCATATAAACACCAGTCCTCCCCTCCCACGACCCCTTACACTTTATCACTCCAGTCTCCCACACGTCCTTTGACCAACTATCTCTCACACACACTCTGACAACTACTTCCTCTCACTTACCGTTCATTAAAACTTCCCCTCTGATAGACACATGCAATACACTACCTGTTAAATCCAACTTTCACTCATAAACCCATCTCATACACCCTCTTCCCTCCTTCACTTTTAGAGACCTTAGCCTCCCTCAAACTCTAACTGCTGTCCTTCATGCCTCTTCTTTCTCTCTTCTTATTTTCTCATCCCTCATTTGTAATATGCACTTTCACTGTCTCACACCATGAGACACTCACTTCACAGTGTCAGCACTTCGAGTCTCTGGTCTGTAGGCTGGTGAGGTTCATTCTCCCCTTTATTTACATTAGAATATAGTTGGAATCTGAGTGGACCCTATCTTGCTTCTCCCCCCTCCCTTGGTTAAAAATAAATGTGTATGTGTATGTGTTAATTAGTCACCCCACTTTTTTAGGGCTTGTACCCTAAATTTCAATTTTACCACATTGTGTTCTGGCCTGTAGCCCCTTCCGCTTGTCTCAACACTTTCTTCTGGCATCCCAGGCCTGTCCACTCCTGGACCATGCCTGCCTTTCAGTTCCCCCTCTTTCATGCTCCCCCTATGTGTTCTGGGATTCTCTTCCTCCTGTTGCCCCCAACTCACCCCATTTGTCGCCTATATTCCTCGAATCACCCTTTATCGTTTTATCAACTTCAAACCAGTTTCCTGGACCAAACCTTCCCTCCCAGGTGGGTTACAGCCCTTATCTCCAATAATCAGTCTCAACATGCCCCCTTGACCATAGTACTGCACTGTCTCTTTGTTAAAATCCAGTCCCAGTTGATGCCCGTAGCTATTCAACTCCACTTGTACAGTTGCCCACTTCACAATGGAGAGGCTGAAAACCCAAATCCCTTGTCTCTGCACCTGGTGAGGGAGGTCAATGCTTAGCCCATCCCCAGCCTCAATGGCTTTAGTAACACCACACACAATCACTACTCTATAGTCCCAAACTTTTCAACTACCACTCCATCAGGCCTATCCTAAACCCTTCTGCAGTTGTGCCTCTCCTAAAAGAGTGTGTCCCAAATTGTCTCCCTTCCCAGCCCTACCCATATCATAGTGTATTCTTCACACCCCCAACACCTGCCTCTCAGTTACATTCCTGATGTCCGCATATCAAAATAAAAGGGTGCTGCCCTTTTCTTCTGAATCTCATCCATTGTCTCATTACCCTCACTGGGTATATAACCTTCACTATTTAACACAATGGACCCAACCACTGCTGGGTCCGAGGGAGGAGAGGATTCGCCTAAAGGCCAGGAGCCAACGCTCGTGTTCTCCCTATCAATATAACTTCCACCACAGAAATTAATGGGTCCCTATGTTTACTAGCCCAACCTCCTACGGGGGCCTTAACACATTACGATATCCTTCACCGAAGAAAATCTCTAGCTACTATTGATATTTATGGACCCACACAATTGTGTGAGAAAAGTTACAGGATGGCCTCACACACCACCCAGGTGTCACGCTTCATCAACGGCCGTCCCACATTCTCCAAAGAATCCTCTAATGGAAAACGAGCGCATACTAGGGCTGTGGTTCAAGCATTAGCAGGAAACTGAAGAGAAAAAAAATGGGAAAGGGTTCAATACAGAAAATCCCTACTGCCTACTGCTTACATTTTAGAACCTTTATTGCTTGTTGGAGGAGGGATGGTTAAAAAGCAGATGGACAATAATAGCCCTGTTATGGTGCTAATTGTCCGATTATAAACAATCAGGTCTGTTTAGTCAATTAGGTCGATATGTTTCAGCCCCCAAAATGGCCCCTACAGGGGTCCCCGGCTTTCTTCAGGACCAAATTGAACCCTATATGTCCCTACATTGCTTCACTATTACATGCGTGCTAATTTACATGCATACAATACCCGGTTGGCCCTTAGTCCACTCCGGGTTCTTCTGTGCCATGAGGAAACTATCCTGTATATCTAAATCATGTGCCTCTTGGAGGGGTGGAGGAGGGAGTCCTGTAGTCACACCTTCGTCAAGGATCTCGCTCGCCGGATCACCTACAGTGTACCCCTATCCTCCTCCCGATGGGAGGTATAACCTTCACCCCTGATGCCTTCAGCTTCAGCACGTAACCCGCTGCGCTTTCATCCATTTTGCTCTTTCCCACTCCCATCTGCATCTCTCCTCTTCCATGATTTGGTTTGATTTAACATTTTCTAAAGCGAGCGATTGCCCTTGTGCGTCTTGGCGCTGGCAGAATACTACCTCCTCCGACCTGCGCCCAGCCTGATCTGTGACACTAAAATACTGATAGCTATAAAGAGGCTGAAAACAGCCAAGTTTATAGCTGCTTGAAAAAGCACAGAAAGTTAACCCTGACTTTTAAGAGGGAAGCGCAAACCCTTCCAAAGGCTGCACGTGGGATGAACTAAACTGCGACCGCCCCATTAACTTTCTTAGCTCTAGGAGTGATCACTGATCTTGAAGTGGCTGATCGTAGCGATCTTTCTGGAGTACCATCTAAAATTTCTTTTAAGCTACTCTGGTCCGTTCCGTGCAATGCTTTATGTGCCAAGCATAGCGGCTTGAAGGCGATCCTTTTCCTGACAGGGAGCCAGTTGCAAATCTTTCCTCAGCACCCCTCATAGGTCTTTGCCATCACCACCTCTGACACTCTAAATGCTCCAAAGAACTTCCACGTAAACTTCGCCCCTGAAGAGTCGGAACTCCCAGGCAGCTGCCGACACGACTCTCGCCTGCGTCATCATGCTCTCCAAAAGAACCATCGATGTCGGCGTCCACAAGTTGCTCCTCTTCCCCTACACTCTATCTATCCCCTTCATTATCCTCTGTAACAGTTCCCTTTTTTTCTGGCTGGTATCCCCAATAAGACTTTCCATAGAAGGCGATACCCGACAATTTCCCAGTTATCGTTGCTGAGGATTGTCATTCTGGCCCATTAAAACTTCACTGTGTCATCTTTTCTCTTCCCTGCACCCCACTCTGTTCCAACTCGTTTCCACGAAGCACAGAGCTGAAGCTGGCCAGGTTGGTGTAGCCAGTGCTTACCACTTGAGCTGTTCCTTCCTTGCAGGGGTGGGCATAGTACAAAGAAGCGGTGCCCGAAGTATCAGTAAAGCTCCAGACAGTGGTGTAAGCAAAATAACAAGCCCCCCTCTACAGAATGTGGGGGTGGGCACTTTATAAGCCCCCCTCTGCAGAATGTGGGGGTGGGCGCCTTATGACCCCCCTCCCCTGCAGAATGTGGGGGTGGGTCCCTTATAAGCCCTCCTCTGCAGAATGTGGGGGTGGACCCCTTATGAGCTTCCCCTGCAGAATGTGGGTGTGGGCCCCTTATGAGCCCACCCTCCCCCGCAGAATTTGGGGGTGGGCACCTTATAAGCCCCCTCTGCAGAATATGGGGGTGGGCCCCTTATGACCCCCCTCCCCTGCAGAATGTGGGGGTGGGCCCCTTATAAGCCCCCCTCTGCAGAATGTGGGGGTGGACCCCTTATGAGCCACCCTCACTTCCAGAATGTGGAAACAGCCCCTGCTGAGACCCCCTTTAGAATGTGATGAACAGCCCCTGTTGAGGCCCCCTACAGAATGTCTGAGGGAACCCTCTGATGAGGCCCCCTACAGATTGTGTGAGGGGACCCCCTGATGAGGCCCCCTACAGAATGTGATGAAAAGCCCCTGATGAGACTCCTAATTTAAAATGAAATGGAGCAATGGGTAGGCCTCGCATAGGGACCTCTAAAAAGATGTAACACCTGCTAAACAAAGCTACATTGATTCCCCTGCAGGAAGCATCATCTTTGAGACGCACTACACCATCTACGAGGCAGTAGCTACCAACCTCATGCAAAAGCCATCCATGCAAAAGCATGCCAATGCAACACACAAACCTATGACCTCAATGGACCAGGAATCAAAAGGAGGAAAAGGAAAGACCCTTCTTGAACTAGACAACAAGGATGTGAATCAGCACCCACACGGATCAGACTCACTCTCTCTCCCTCTTCCACTTCAGGAAGGAGCTGGAGACCCATCGCTGGGATGAACATCTCCTCCGCCATAGATGGGACCCTCCCGGCTCCTTGTGCCTCATCCGTGGTATTTAATGTCCTATGACCACCATTGCTTAATTTGAGCAGGTGGTTTTTGGTGCTCAGCACTTGTACTTTCTTGTCAACACAGGCACATATCACAGTCTGCCACATGGTGGCACTGTTTATCTTTTTAGAGATGAGCACAACTGCAGATGTTTATTAATTCAATATAAATTAAACATGATTGATGCACGCTGGCAGCAAATTCTTGTAGCTTTGGTGGCTTAGAATATTCAGAATGGTCACAGTGTAGGACTGTGATGGTTAGTAGTTGTGTAGTTACTGTAAGTGGCAGCACAGACAGCGGCAATATGCGGTGCAAGCGGAAGTGGCCTTCTGATGAGGGCCCTGGCACTTATTGTTTTACAAATTAAGCACTGACATTTATGTTCTGGGCCCACTCACCCTGTGGTGGATGGTGCTCCGTTGCTGCTCACCTGGGGTTGTGGGGTAACTGTACTAAAGCTGTACAGTATGAGGCTCCCCAAAAACAGGTGTTCACTGCGTGCAGCCTCTGAGGCAGTGGCGTAGCTCAGGGGGGGCGGACCGCCCCAGGCGGCACTATTTTGGGGGCGGTGACAGGCACTGGTGGCCCATTGCAGCGGCCTTTATAATTTATTTGGGGACACTCACTGTCTGACACTTTACAGTAGTGTCAGTCAGTGTCCCCAGTCCCCAAATAAATTATAAAGGCCGCTGCAACGGGCCACCAGTGCCGTTTGAAGTGCAAGCAAGCTCACCTGCTTGCAACTGCTGCCTGCAGCGTACGCACGCTGCACGCACCACCACCTAGACTCCATCCAATGAGCTCTCTCAGCTCAGGTATCCTCCAGCCGAAAAGCCCTGGCCCCTCCCCTTCATAGGCGTGCATGTGTGCAGCAGTGCGTGCGCAGGCCTCGACGTCGAACGGAGGCGCACAAGGGTCTGTATTCGTGATACGTACAGCCTTGCGTCAGTCTACGAGTCCTAGTCGCCGGGTGCACAGACAGTGCTGACTGTCTTCTGCGGTGCGCAGCGCCGCAATAACCCCCGGCGTGCCGCGTTCTCGTTGCCAACCCCACAGACCGGCGGCAGGGAGCCGAGAGTGACCCAGAGTGAATAATTTCACTCACGGAGGCGACATACTCACTGAGTGACTCACATGGCCGCCCGCCGTGCAAGAGGCATGGGTGATGCCAGGCGACGCAAGTGTCATGCTTGTCGTTTGCCCAATAGGTACTGACGAGGACATCTGGACACACACCTATAGGCAGGCCCTGCCACGGCACAGTTTAAATTTTGCTGCCAGCTCAGCCAGGAGAGGGCCTCCGGAGCTCGCAACGCTTTGTGCTATGAGGCCCGGCCGGGGCCCAGTGCGGCCTAATGATTTAGACCACGGCAGCCGCTGTTTCACCCTACTGCAGTCCAGGGCAACCTGGGGCTAAATTGAATGCCACTGCTGGTCGAGTCAGACTGTCTCGTAACATCTATCAGGCCGGGAGCTCGTGGACTGACAGTAAGCCTCACTCAACTAAGTTCTTCTTCCAAATTGAGCGCCTCATCATTGTGCCTGTAAAGCGAGTGACAGCCGTTGAACTCTGCATAATTGCACTGCCGTCATTAGTCTGTCTACAGTCTGCGCAATCGCATAATAAATGTTCTGTGCTATAACACTTTAACAGAAGAGATCGGCTGCCTCCGGCCTCTCCTCGCATGTCAACCTGACCTGGCCCAGAGTTGTCGCAGTTGTAGAGGTGTAGTATATGTGTGCTATTGCACTACTGTTGTCATGGGGTATAGGTGGAGGCCCATGATTAGATCATGTAAAGCGGCACCATTTAGGCTGATGAGCCGGTCGCGATTTCCCAGCCTAACCCAAGGTGTAGGCCGCCAGTCACTGTCGTTGCCAACCCAAGCCCTCTGTTCCACTGTTCATGTCCAAAGCAGGTTTTGATTTGTTAGGCCCGTGAAGGACCCAGCGCGGTGTGTCCTAATTATTCCAATATACATATGAGGTCACTCTCCAGCTCCTCTCACTGCATCACACCGCTGGACCATTGCCCATGCAGTTCAGGCCACGCCCTACAGGGTCACCCAATTGAGAGTTATCTGTGCCAGCCCGGTTCCCCTCAGTACTTGACTCCTGCAGAGGGCACAGCTCTAATTTGCGTGTCCCCCACTTGGCCGCAGCTGACCTGCCATATCTTACCTTCCGTGGTGCCGAGAGCAGGTCCGATCGAAGCAGGCCACGTGGTCTCTTCTTGAAGTGCCGCCAGTCCCCCCTCGGGTCCCATTTGTCATGTTCCCCTCACAGTATCTGCACAGCCCCAGGCTCATCAGCTTGTGGCGAGCTCCAATCCGGCGGGCCTGTGGTTTCCGAGCCTCCAAATCTTCATCCCTTAGGTGCACTATGGTTCAAAACTTGCCAGTTTGTGTTTTCTTCATCTTTCGCAGTTATATGCTGCGTCTTTGCAGTTCCTTGTGTGTCTCTACTGGGCAGATGTGGTCAAATATTAAGGGCGCGGAGGGAGAGCCTCCCTAAGATGTGTATGCCATGTTTGTCTGTTAGCCACTCCCCTCCCTCAGCTTCTAAAGGATAACGATGTTGCAGTGTCATGTTGTCGCACATCTTTTGCCTATTAATTTACTTTTAGGGGATGTCATCATTCAGCCCTGCTACTGTAAGCAAAGGTACAGCTGAGCTCTGCATTGCAGTCACTGTCTGCAGTCTGTGCAAAGTTCAGTTCAGCTTCAGTGGGGCAGGCTCAGGCTCCACTCACGCTGGGGCCTCTCTCACATCCTGGTGCCCTTCCATTTCTGGCACTTTACAGCAGTTGTAAGATCTTCTTAGAGTTTCTTGTTGCTCAGATGGGCATAATTTCTGATATTTATAGATTACCCTCGTCTTCATTGCTTGATTTTGCTCATGAGAATTTGTCACTCATAGTTGTTGAAATGTCACTCATAATTACACTGAAATTATGAAAATGTCACACACAGCAATCTGAAACCTTGGCAGCTATGAGCCTTCAGGCTTTGACTTTTATTTCTATTATATTTGTGTGTGTATGTATATATATCTATATATATATATATAGATATATATACATACACACACATATACACACATATATATATACATATATATATCTATATATATATATATATTACCTACTGGCAGTCGCCAGTAGGTAGTTATAGTTAGGACCTATTTTCCATAGGAAATCCGCAACATTCTATTTGGAATAATGTTGGCGCCGATTGATGAATCTTTGCGAAATTTTCCAAACTTTTGGCCAGCTCCGGTCCGCTCCTATCCTGAAAATTTCATGGTGATTCGTCAGGCGGGGGCCGAGAAAAAAGGGGGTCCCAAAACGCATTTTCTCCATGCATTTTCCCATAGGACCTGTTGACGCAGCTACAGCCCGAACTACTGAACGGAATTACACCAAATTTGGCAAAGAGGTAGTCCTCAGTTCAGACTCGTGCCTTTTGCTTAAATGGTGTAAATCCGTTCAGTAGTTCCTGAGAAAATCAAAATCACATATATATCTGGGCGGAGCCTAACCACACATCTCATCGTGAGATCTGATTGGCTGTCAGTACTTCATCCAAGAAGTGTTGGCAGCCATCTTGGGACCAATATACATGATAGCACCTCATTAAAAAGCATTGCAGTTAATAGAAGGTTTTAAGACTTTAGTTACATAATAAATCATTTGTTGATGGTACCATACTCATTTTAGGAATTGTGGTGTGTTCTAAGGTGATTTTACCATGTGAAAAAGTCTTCTGTTGTGATATCATGAATCATGTTTGAGAGAAAACTATTTTCTCATGCTTTTCCCACAGAGATTTGGAAGGTGATCTATAAGCTAAACTGAGAGCATATTTTCTGTAAATTCACATTATCTTTCTAAGTCATGTGAGAATGAGGTCTGACATTCTCAGTAAAACATGTACATCCAACAAGGGCAGAGACTGTCAGTTGATTCCTTTGTGTTCTACTGCAGCTTCCCAGAGTGTTCCAAAGAACAACTAGAGCGCTAACAGTCCTACTTATGATAAACGTATGGCACACCTGAAGCCATCTTGCTTGGATTAAAGTGGTAACTCTTAAAACATTTAATTTAAAAAGGAACAAAATGAGGGGGTTCATTTTTCCATAAAAAGTATGATTAGTGCTGCAGAAAGAAAAAATAGGGCACATTTTGAGTGTCTTCTCAAAACCTCTTCTATTTCATTAAAAAATTCTGGCATGCAGACTGAAACATGCACTTTCAATACCAGCAGCAGACTTCCCTGGTGAGCAGTAGCTTTACTACAGTGATCTAATAAGCAACTAGAGTGCTAACATTCTGCATTTATGGCAAATGTGTGACACATCTGAATGCCTTCTTGATGGAATCAAAGTAAAAAACTGAAAGTATTTCCTACTGAGGAGACTGTAGTAAATGAGGAAATTAGGAAACTTCATAACAAATAAGTCTCCCACAATGGCCACCAGAGACAAAAGAGCCCAAATGTAGCCCAAATATCACCCAGATGTAGCCCAAGTATAGCCCAATGGCAGAATGTCCTAAAGTGTTCTAACGAACTCCTAGAGCGCTAACAGTCTTACTTATGACAAAAGTATGGCACACCTGAAGCCATCTTGATTGGAATAAAGTGGTAACACTTAAAACATTTAATTTACAAAGGAACAATAGAAATTATGATTAGTGCTGCAGAAAGAAAAATTAGGGCACATTTTGACTTCTTAAATCCTCTTCTATTTCATAAGTAAATTCTGACATGCAGACTGAAACATGCACTTTGAATACCAGCGGCAGACTTCCCTGGTGAGCAGTAGCTTTACTACAGTGATCTAATGAGCAACTAGAGTGCTAACATTCATAATGTATGGCAAATGTGTGACACATAATGCCTTCTTGATGGAATCAAAGTAAAAAACTGAAAGCATTTCCTACTGAGGAGACTGCAGTAAATGAGGAAATTAGGAAACTTCATAACAAATAAATCTCCCAAAATGGCCACCAGAGACAAAAGAGCCCAAATGCAGCACAAATATCACCCAGATGTAGCCCACATGTAGCCCAATGACAGAAGTGTGCAAAACACTTATTTGTTGTGTATTTGCAGTTTTATATAGTGCAGACTTGTCAGGTATTGGAGTGCTTTACATTGGTTACATCACACAAGATCAAATTCGTTTTGGTTGTAGACATGGGGAGATTAAGTGATTTGACCCAAATCACAGAATGTTGAGCTGAAGCAGAAACTCCAACCTGGTTTCCCAGTTGCAAAGTCTGCAGCTCTGGAAGTAACACTACATCCTCTCCCCTAAGTGCAACATTTAATCAAGTGGTCAAATGGATAAAAAAACATAAAGATTACAAATAATTTAAAAGTTCTTTGTCGCTATTTGAAAACTCAGAAAATATGTCCTCATTTTAGTTTTTTAGAGCACTAACCATAATTTTGATGCAAATAAGACCCTCTCATATATGTAATTTCTAAAGGAAATGCTCTAGGTATTACAGTTTTGGTTACATCAAGATGACGTCAGGTGTTCCACACTTTTGTAATAAATATAGAATGTTAGCAATCCAGTTGTTCATTGGGATACTGTTGAGAGGCAGAGGCCAGGGGCGCGGACTCTGAAAATTGAAGGCAGGTAGGAGAGTGCAGAGGCAACAATTTGACCACACTGGGGAGGCAGGAAGGGCAGTGGCAGCACAACAGACGATGGAGGGCAGTGGAAAGGGGTGCAGGGGCAACAAACCAACAATACAGGACTGGCAAGATAGGCTGTGGCAATATAATAGACCATTGTGGGCAGAAGGAAGAGGCAGTGGTAGTACAACCATACATGCCAACAGACCCGTTTCAGCCAGGAAACGTCCAATGTTTTTAAGCTCAAATGGGCTTTATTTGATCTGTCTCCTGTCTACAATCTCCTATTTTTCAATGTAACTCAAAGGGGAAAATCAATACCCCAGTTTTTTTTCAAAATCTCCCTCTTACCAAGTTCAAAATGTTCGCAAGTATGGTACATTGGATCATGGTAGGCAGGAGGAATTGGGGTATGGACATGGACTTGGATAACAGAGGACAGGAGGGACATGGAGAGGTGCACCAAACTGACCCTACAGGGCAGGCATCAGGGTTTGCAGCAGCACAATACACCACACAGGGCATGCGGGACGGGAGTACAGCACAACAATCCATAGAAAGCAATAGGGAGGGGACAGGACCATGCACATAGACAACAGAGAACAGAGGGGAAAGAGGCAATGGTAGCTAGCTGACCATAATGGACAGATAGGAGAGAAAGCTGCAGCATAACAGACCATAAAGGGCAGGAGGGACGGATCAGGGGCATTACAATGGAACAAACAAGCCAGGAGGGAGGGAATAGGGGTCTGCACATGGAAACAGAGGGCTGGGGGCAAGGGGGCAGGGCAGGATCAGCAAGATGACCATGGAGGTCAGGCAGGATGGGCACTCGAAACAAGACACACCATGGAGAGCAACAATGAGACTATGATGGCATACACACAGACCATGGAGGGAAGGTGGGAGGGGGTCAGGGGCAGCTAGCTGACCACACAGGGAAGGTGGGAGGGGCCATGGCAGCACAGAAGACCATGCATGGCAAGCGGGAGGGTTAGTGGCAGCACAATGGCTATGATGGGCAAGAAGGAGGGTGCAGGGGCATGCACAAAGGACCATGGAGGATAGAAGGGAGGGTCAGGACCTGGGCACAGGCAAGAGAGTTCAGGGGAAGGGGCCTCACAACAGACTGCGTGGGGCAGGCAGGAGGAGCAGTTGCAGCACAACAGACCAGGGAGGGCAGAAGGGTGTGGCAGTAAAATAGACCATGGAGGACAGGAGGAAGGGGATAGGGGCATGGCATGTGGACAGGCAGGGTGGAGGTGGCAGGGACAGGTTACAGTCATCTGACAATGCTAGGCAGGTGGGAGGGGAGTGGCAGCTCAACAGAACACTCAGAGTAGATAGGAGTGGCAGGTCCATGGAACATGGTGGGCAAAAAGGATAGAGCAGGGGCATGCACAAAGACATCGGAGGGCAGGGGGAAGGAGAATAGGGGCAGCAAGCTAAGCACAGAGGCTAAGCAGGAGGTCAATGATGGGCCATAGAATTGGGCAATCTAGGGCAGGAGGAGTGGATTGGTACATCATGCTAAATGGAGGGCAGTGGAAGCACATCAGACCATGCATGGCAGGAGGGAGGAGGCTAGTCCATGGATTCAGACAACAGAGGATAGGGAGGAGGTGGATGGGGCAGCAAGCTAACTGTTCAGAGAAGGTGAGTATTAGGAACTTTATTGTTTTTAAAATGTGTGTCTGTGCGAACTACTTAAAATATGAACAAGTATGCAGCATAATCTCACTTTTATTCAGGAAGAAGAGGACGTTTGTGACTGTGACTCCGGGCTCACTTGGCAGAAACACCCCCTGACCCTCCACCCCCCATCGCAAAATGTATTGCCCGTGAAAAGGGTAGGTGGACGCAGTGTTATATAGAACATAGTCTTGAGAGCACGATTGAAAATGAAAACTAGATTTAGTATATGGTATAAACTATGCACCAAAAATTGTGATATAAGATGAACCGGGGCGTGAAATATAATATGCAATACATTGTGCGCAATGACAGATTCATTGGAGAGCGCGAGATAGCACAGGCACTAGCGCGTGCTATGCGATATGCGCCTTGGAGTGTAATATGCACAGGGCAGTGTTGTGTAACCTAACTAGTCTCTAAAGTTGTAATATAAAATATGTGCTGCGGAGTGTAACATTGCATATGCACTTTGACAAAGATATGGATCCCAGATTGTAATATGTATGGCATAGCGCTGTGCGTTATAACATAGGCATCGAGGAAGGCACGTTAGATAGGGCAATATAACCCGTGCGAAGGCAAGTGTGGCATGACATGTTCACGGGGTGGTGTTACAGTGCACATGGGCTAGAGAGTGTCATAGCATACGCACTAGCTGGTGGAATACAACACAGAGGTGTGTGGCACTCGGCGGGCACTGGTGGGTGTAACACAGTATTGTGATCAGCCAGGAGCACGCTGTGACTCTCAAGTGAGGTTTGTCTCCTTTCCAGAGAGTAAAATAAAAAGTATTACACATCCGGCGGTGGATGTGTCTTTTATTAACCGTGAGGGGGGTTTCTTGCATAGTTTGGTCGAATTTTTGTCGAATCCCCTTTGAATGGCTTTGTGTGCGTGTGTATTAAATGTGCCCGTCAATAGCTACCCATGTTTGTACAAATAAACGACAAGGGTGTCTACTTGGAGAGTACCCACCGGCGGGGGCGCCAGGATTAGGCACGGTAGAGCGTCAGACACGTCAGAGCTTCACTAGCGGTGTAAATACATTCCACGTGGATTCATTGTATGCATCGTCGCCTTTTAATGAATATCACGCAAATCGTCATGGTGATAGGTACATACGGTTTGTCCAGCATGTCCTAGGTGTTTCTATAAATATATATTTTTTTAAAATAATAAAAAACAAAGGCCGGCCCCGGGGGATAGGGTCCCCGGGGCCATAAGTGGCCTGAGGAGGGTAGCAACGCAGCCCCCCTCCTAAAGAATTTAAAAAAAAAAAGGCCATGACCCAGGGGTTGGGGTCCCCGGGGCCGATTAAGGCCTTGGGAGGGGGGCCACGTGGCCCCCTTCCAAATTTATTTTTTTCAACAAAAAAAATGAGGGTGCAGGTCCTTGGGGATGGGGTCCCCAGGACCAATAAATTAGAAAAAGAAGGGGGGCCACACAGCCCTCCTTCTTAAAAAAATAAAATAAATAAATACCGGCATCGCGCCGGAGGCCACACCCCCTCCTTGCAGCACTCGGCAAACGCACCCCCTGGCCAGTTGTAAGTTGGGGAATTAATTCCCCTTCAATACTGAGGGTCCCTGAGGGCCAACTAGCCCAACAGGTATCTCCAGTATGCGCCAGGGAGCTGCGTTGCAGACAGGTGTTCTGAGGCCACGCCCCTTTTTACATCTCTATGCAACGCAGCTCTGTGGCGCTTACTGGAGGTACCTAGTGGGCTAGTTTGACCCTAGGGACCCTTAGGATTCAAGGGGACTTAATCTCTCAACTTAGAACGGCCACAGGGTGCGTTTATACAGTGGTGAATGGAGGGGAGGGGGCCTGAGGTGACGTGTGCAAACACGCCCTGTGGCACGTTTTGAGTTGGGAAATAATTCCCTTACAATCCTGAGGGACCCTGGGGGGCCAACTAGTCCACCAGGTGCTTCCAGTAAGCGCCACTGCTCTGCGTTGCAAAGAGGTGGTGCAGGCCGTGCCCCTTTTTACACCTCTCTGCAATGGCGCTTACTGGACGTACCTAGTGGGCTATTTTGCCTCTAGGGACCCTCAGGATTCAAGGGGACTTAATCTCCCAACTTAAAACGGCCACAGGGCGTGTTTACACAGTGGGGAAGGGAGGGGATGGGGCCTGAGGTGACGTGTGCAAACACGCCCTATGGCGCGTTTTAAGTTGGAGAAATAATTCCCCTTCAATCCTGAGGGCCCCTGGGGGCTAACTAGCCCACCAGGTGCTTCCAGTAAGCGCCACTGAGCTGCGTTGCAGAGAGGTGGTCCAGGCCGTGCCACTTTTTACACCTCTCTGCAACACAGCTCTGTGGCGCTTACTGGAGGTACCTAGTGGGCTAGTTGGACCCTAGGGACCCTCAGGATTCAAATGAACTTAATCTCCCAACTAAAAACGGCCACAGGGCGTGTTTACACAGTGGTGAAGGGAGTGGACGGAGCCTGAGTTAACGTGTGCAAACACGCCCTGTGGCGCGTTTTAAGTTGGGGAAATAATTCCCCTTCAATCCTGAGGGACCATGGGGGCCAAGTAGCCCACCAGGTGCTTCCAGTAAGCACCACTGCGCTGCGTTGCAGAGAGGTGGTCTAGGCTGTGCCCCTTTTTACATCTCTCTGCAACGCAGCTCTGTGGCGTTTACTGGAGGTACCTAGTGGTCTAGTTGGACCCTAGGGACCCTCAGGATTTAAGGGGACTTAATCTCCCAACTTAAAACGGCCAGAGGGCATGTTTACACAGTGGGGAAGGGAGGGGACGGGGCCTGAGGTGACGTGTGCAAACACGCCCTGTGGCGCGTTTTAAGAGGTAGTTTTAATCCCCTGCCCTATTATATACTAGGGGCTTACAGAGAAGGTCATGCAATTCACAGGGGGACCCCAACGCATAGTGTTCCCTAGTGTATGTAGGTGTTCTCACTGTATTCTGAGTGCCTTTTAACATAGCAATGGCTCTAGGACTGGTTAGTCAGACTCAGTTACCACCAGTATCCGTCTGAAAAAGTTGAGGGTACAGGATGATTTTGCAACAAGTCTTCTTTCTGCTCTTCTGTTTGTTCTTTCTGCACGTTATCCTTCTTCCTGCATTTTTCTTCGTCTTTGAGGACTTCTTTTGCTTCTTTCTGCATCTCTTTTTTCTCTTTCTGTCCGTCTTTTCTTCTTTTTTCACATGTCCTATCTCTGTAGGCATAGTTCGAAATTAGCATTTAAAAAACCTTTGAAATTAACTGAAAAAACCATAGGTTTCAGGCACGTTATAGTTAGGAATTAGCATTTAAAAAACCTTAGAAATTCACTGAAAAAAACATAGGTTTCAGGAGCGTTATAGTTAGCTGGACTTTTCACTCGTACAAAACCATTGATATTCCCCCGTTATAGTTAGTTCAGCAAACTATAACTCGCGCACCCGCAATGCACTGCTGATGACGTCACATATTACATCACTCATGACATGGTCAGTGACATGACTCATGACATCACTGATGACATCTCAAATGACATCACTGATGACATCACTGATGACATCATCCTTGTGATAGAGTGGCAGACCTCCTCTCCCCCTAATATAACCTTTGATACACACATTCAAAAATAGAAACTAAAATTTTCAAAACAATGGACATACCAATACCAGTTACAACGACCTATTCAGTAATTCTAAGATCCACATACACATCCACTCATTCACCAACAGTCCTATACAGTCACTCATGGATGTACTCACTCATCATATGTACTCATACACCTATACATCCTGTTACACAACACCACTCATCCATAGAGTTACTCACACACATAGTCACTCATGCTAATAAAGAATCAAACATCCATTTACTTGCATATACAGTTATACACCAACCACCACACTTACTTTTACAGAAACTTACACATACTTAGTCTTTTAAACAATCACTTATAGAAACACATACCTATTCATACATGAACTCTTCCAACCTCTCACTCTCATATATACTCACTTATATACACCAATAGTCACATATACTAGTTTAAAACATATGTAGTTACTCATAAAGACACTATTAAGACAGTCATTCACTCACTAACACACCCATGCACACACTCATCGACCCATACAGTCCTGCACACATGCTGTCTTTTCAACACATACAAGTAGTGAGCCACTCATTCATGCACCTATGCACTACGTAATACCCCCACCGAACCATACAGACACTCAGACACTCATACTGATACTCAAAAAACCAACTAATAACCTATATAGACACTCGTAGCTACTCACCAACCCATGCAGCCACTTATACACAAAGTGTGAGACTGATACAGATATTTACATATTTAAACATTACTCACTAAGCCATGTATTCACTAAGATACACTTAGGTGGCAATTACGATCCGTTAAAAAAATTCCCCGTGCGACTCGTATCCGGTCTTTTTACCGTACGAATCGTACAAGTGCCGTACGAACTGGCAATCACGATTCGCATGGTAAAAAGTCCATACAAACCGCATTGGGAATCATTCCCCACACGTCCTCGGGTCGGAAAATGTGTCCGACACGTCCTCGGACTATTTACCGTACAAATGTGAAAGGTGAAGTCCGACCGAGGAATCACGATCCATCCCGTGCGTCCGATCTCACAACCGTATGGAAAAAACACCGTCCGCACCGAACTCCCATAGCAACCATGGAGACATGTTCCCGCATACGCGCCCAACACTCCCCCCCGCCCCCGTACGTCCGACACGTACCCCCGTGTATGTACACCCCCACCCGTGTATGTACACCCCTGTACGTTCGAGTCCTACCCCCACCCCTGTACGTGTCGTACCACCGTCTATGTACACCCCAGTACGTTCGAGTCGTACCCCCACCCCTGTACGTGTCGTACCACCGTCTATGTACACCCCCCCCTGTACGTGTCGTACCACCATCTATGTACACCCCCCCACCCCTGTACGTGTCTTACCACCGTCAATGTACACCCCAGTACGTTCGAGTCGTACCCCCACCCCTGTACGTGTCGTACCACCGTCTATGTACACCCCAGTACGTTCCAGTCGCACCCCCACCCCTGTACGTGTCGTACCACCGTCTATGTACACCCCAGTACGTTCCAGTCGCACCCCCACCCCTGTACGTGTCGTACCACCGTCTATGTACACCCCAGTACGTTCGAGTCCTATCCCCACCCCTGTACGTGTCGTACCACCATGTACCCCCACCCCTGTACGTTCGAGTCCTACCCCCGTGTACCCACACCCCAGTACGTTTGAGTCCTACCCCCACCCCTGTACGTGTCGTACCACCGTCAATGTACACCCCTCTACGTTCCAGTCGTACCCCCACCCCTGTACGTGTCGTACCACCGTCTATGTACACCCCAGTACGTTCGAGTCCTACCCCCACCCCTGTACGTGTTGTACCCCCGTGTACCCACACCCCTGTACGTTCGAGTCCTACCCCCACCCCTGTACGTGTCGTACCACCGTCAATGTACACCCCTGTACGTTCCAGTCGTACCCCCACCCCTGTACGTGTCGTACCACCGTCTATGTACACCCCAGTACGTTCGAGTCCTACCCCCACCCCTGTACGTGTCGTACCCCCGTGTACCTACACCCGTGTACGTCAGAGTTGTACCCCCACCCCTGTACGTGTCGTACCCCCGTGTACCCACACCCCTGTACGTTCGAGTCCTACCCCCACCCCTGTACGTGTCGTACCACCGTCAATGTACACCCCTGAACGTTCCAGTCGTACCCCCACCCCTGTACGTGTCGTACCACCGTCAATGTACACCCCTGTACGTTCGAGTCCAACCCCCACCCCTGTACGTGTCGTACCACCGTGTACCCACACCCCTGTACGTGTCGTACCACCGTCTATGTACACCCCAGTACGTTCCAGTCCTACCCCCACCCCTGTACGTGTCGTACCCCCGTGTACCCACACCCCAGTACGTTCGAGTCGTACCCCCACACCTGTACGTGTCGTACCCCCGTGTACCTACACCCCAGTACGTTCTAGTCGCACCCCCAACACAACCTCCTAAGTACGGAGCGCACCCCAGGCCCCAACATCACAACCGCATGTACGAGTCGTACCAAGCCACACACAAGGACAGCACCGTACAACCAAATGGCCCATGTACACACCGTACTGAGGAAATATGAATTTTGTGATCAGTTATGTCCCCTATCGTAGACCCCAACGGCTCCATGTACATGCTATAAGTACATGTATGTTCCCTCCTGCTCCAGTTCTGAAGACGCAAATATATGTGCGTCCACCGCCAACATGTCCTCTTTCAGATCTGCCATGAATGGGTCAGATATTCCTTTCCTAAGTATGAAAGGCCACCGACTTTATGTGGTTCACTTTCCCCATTTTACAGATTCAGGCGAGTAGGCCCGAATTCTGTCATCAAGCCTTTTCTGCCTTCTGCCTCTGAAAGCTCCAGTCTGAGCCTGCATCTGTGACCATGAACTTTGTCTTACTCCCTGCGCGGCTAACGGTGCCTGATCCAGCCCGTCGCCTGCCAAAAACTGTATTTCACCTTCAAGATTATCTCCTCCGCCCCTCATCCGATGCATTCCTGTCTAGTAGTTTAGGTAAACATTCCTCCAGCTACCGTGCACAGGGCCAGGCCTCGCTGCCCTCATGCAAGTAATTCATAGCCCCGTCACCATGGAATATTCCTACCCCCTCGCATCTAGTGTAGACACTTAGACGCTTGTACACGCACTAACAGTCAGTATAGTCAGTATAGAATAAGATTCTATCCTAAGAGACCTCTCTTTTTGGATAACACAGTTCTTTAAACATAGGATATTAGATATGATTTGGGATCAGGTTGACATAACCCCAGACTTCTGTCTCCACATGTAGAGCTAAATGTCAAGTCCCCTTCACCCTCTAGTTGCACGTCAATCACACGTCATGCGGCTGCGCGCGCATCTCTGCCAACTATTTCTGCTGACATTGCAGGATTCTCTTATGGATCCACCCACTTGTGACATCATGTATGATGACGTTTATTAAATTACGCCCTCTATTAGCTACGTATGCACCTTTTATCAGCTGTTACGCCTCCTGCATCTGTTTCATTGTAATGTATTTTCTATAAAACTGCTTATCTGTCAATAATATATGTCCCTTCCTTCCTGAACTTTCGTGGTGATGGAATAGAAGGCCCACAATTCGAATTGTATTCCTTTGTATAGGAATAAAGCCTTTTTAAACCCTCTAATACCACGGATTCTGCCTCTCATTTTACTGAGTTGTTCTTAATAGACTTTACCGCATAAAAAATAGTACCGGTAACGAAATATTTACCACATAAATTGGCGCCCGAATAGGGACACTTTCTCATCTCACGCGCCGGCGGTGCGTTGCAGGCCCGGTCTCCTGCCACAGCTGAACGGACAAAAACGCGTATCTGCAGGATTTCCTGTATCTCCCTCCGGCCAAGCGGGGCTGCGATCAACACCCAGACGAGGCGGTGAGAAGTGCGAAGTATCCCGACCAGAGCCTAGCTGAGAGAGCAAGATCCGAGGTATACAGAGACCCGCCAGGTTCCGAAGTTCCGAGTCCAGTCGAGTCGAATCCAGTCCGGTCCAGTTTCAGTTCCGTTCCGAGGCCTTCCGTTCCGAGCTACCCGGTGAGTACCATTACCGGGGAGGCATTTAACGTGCACATAGTCTGTGCCGGTCAAGACGGGTTTGGGTACACAAATCCGGTCTGCACTGTTTCAGCAGTGTATCTGTACTGTTTAGCAGTATATATAGTATGTTTTGCATATAAATTAATATAAATAAGTATTATCTAGTGTCAGTATTATGTCAGTAACTAGTTTTCTATTAGTTATCATTGTTCGTAAAACTGTTAAGTGTTAAATGTTTTAAATACGTTCTATATACTGTGGTGTAAATGACTGTTCATTATTGTGTTTTTATAAAGTGTGTTCTAGTAATAAGGTCTAAAAATGCCGCTCTTTTCGAAACTAAGACAGATCAAAACTAGAAAAGGTGTACTCCAAGAAGCTGTTCCCATCCCACCGAGGGACACTCCAGGGTACTTTATGTATCATAAGCATGGCCTAGATGCCGTATTATTTCTTGATTTATGGGTCGACTACACCAAAGAATTACCAGAGAGTCAGAGATGGCCCGCAGCGGGGACCTGGGATGCAGACTGCATCATGAGAGTAGAAGAAGAATTATGGAAAAAGAAAGCCAGACAGTCGCAGAAAGATGCCATTGAATTATGGCGTAAAGAATCATATAGACGCACGGAAAAAGCGCTCAGACAGGAAGAGAAAGGTAGAGAGAATTCAAATAAAACCCGAGAAAATCTATTACTTGAGGAAGGTACCCGAGTAAAATCAGAACAAATAGACAGACAGAGAAACGCCCTTATGAATGGTATGTATCCACTTCTGGCCGAAGGGTTACCTAAGGCTACTCCGGAAATACCAAAAGACTTGCCACCTCCATTGTTTCCGATAAAAACACATCCCAAGGGCCATCCCAGAACCGCAGAAGATGTTTTCCTTTCCCGCTATTTAGATGACGCAGCTCCCGAGTATGCTAGTACCGCACCACATAGACCGCCTGGCGATGATGCTCATCGCCAAGATCCTCCGTCTGTACCTCCGCAACAACAAGCTCTGACACACATTCCGACAAGCACATCTGTTTCTACAGCTTTTCCCGCAACGACGGTTGCTGTCTCACCTTCAACAAATCCTTTCACGTCCAGCACCCCAGACGGTGCTACAGGAGGTACAACAGACATTTTTTCTACGCCACCCAGAGGAAATAAATTTTCCCTTAGAGAATTAGCACACCAACGTACGCCCAAACTAGCAACTCCCGACATGCTTAAGGAACTTCTAGTAGATTGTAGATATGATCCTGTGCCCGGTAAACGGGACGAAATGCTGCTGTCGTCATTACGTATTAGACGAGCTGCAATATATTTAACGAAGCTACCAGGAATGGCTACACATTTAGAAAATATATATCACTTTGTCCAGTCAGGACGAGGTCCTGAAAGTATTAGCAGAGCCATGGAGTACCAGAAAGCGGAGGTACAGGGACAACTGTTACGTTTCCTCATAAACTGTGTAATCAGAAATCAAGACCGGCCTGGGGTAAATACGGAAGAAATGCAAAAACTTGTCACTTGGGGCCAGAATATATCAGAAGGGAGACATGATAAACAGTTATGTATAGTAGCTATGTACCGAAAGATCCGCAAAGAAATAGAAAGAATACACGAAGAAAGATTAGAGGTAGACGCCGCTGACCTAAACAGAGAGGAGGAGGAGCAAGAATCAGAGCAAGTAGACACGATAGCTTATGTAGGTAGAGGAAGACCCCATAATAATACTAGAGGCTCTAATGACCCAATACGTCCAATACGTCCAGAATGTAATAGACATCTTCCAAACCCTATGCTAAATACAAAATCCCCTGAACACTTATTCCAAGCCGCTGATAAATTACTCCGAGATCGAAGGGGGTACCACGTGCTCGATTCCATGGACGAACAAGAATTAGCCAGGTCAGCAGTACAATGGGCTGACAGTCCCGGCGAATACAATGACGATGTACTTGCACACACGTTTCTGAATCTAGACCCATATGAACAGCGTTTAGCTAGTATATACATGATTCAACACCTCCTTATATTATATAAAAACCAACACTCCGATCCAGGACCCTTACCTGACATATTGACAGAACTACTCACGAATATATGGAGAGGGTCAGGTACTGATTTGATTAAGGAAATTCTAGAATCCCGAAACCAATATTTAAATTTCATATGCCCGGAACACGTTCCAGTTCCCATCATGGGAAGAAAAATGTATCACATAGATAGACAGAACCCGTTACGCGAAGTACACCCAATTAGAGGTGCCGGTGATAATTTTACACGCGTGTTTGTGTACACGCCTATAACTAAACTGGAATTATTAGAAATGAAGAAAGTAGTACCCAGCCATGACAAGGACCCAGCAGGTTTCCACCGTGAGATAAAAGACATGTTACTCATGGGAGAGTATACCTACCCCGACATTATGAAAATATTAAAGGTCCTATTACCTGCCGGTGTTTATGAGAAACTCAAAGAAAAAGAATGGGAGGTGGGAGACCAAAAGATAGATTGGACAGCATTAGAAAACGAAGAAAAGGCCCGAGCTGCAGGAGCAGGGCTTGGGGAAAAGACTACAGCACTAGCAGGATTACTAATACAGGTACTGCCACGTTTATTGACTACGAAAAAGGAAGACTGGGGTGCAATCTCAGCCTGTAAACAAAAGCCAGACGAAGACACTAGTGATTTCTATTCCCGATTTGAAAAATGTTTTAGTATAAATAGTGGCATAAAAGCCAGTAGTGAGTCATATCCACATCTGTTTGTGACAAAATTAGTTGAAAATTCTCTGTTACAAGTCAAGAATAGAGTATTGAAATTCGAAAGTACCTGGCAAGGTAATACCCCATCACAGATGCTACAGATGTTACAATATCATCACAATAGAATTAGAGAAGAACAAGAACACGAACAAAGACGTATGAAAGATACAAAAATGAAAATGCTTGTTGCACAGTCAGTTCCAGCTGATAGTCATCAAAAGGGTGATTCCACAGGTCCTGCAAAAGGGACATGCAACTATTGTAAACAACCAGGTCATTATATACACGATTGTCCAGTCCTGAAACATAATATAGCCACAGGTAGAACACATGAGAGACCACGTCCACCCAGACAGGATCAGAATCAACAACAGACGCCTCAGCAGGCACAACCTAGGTTAGCTCCGCAACAATTAGCTCCGCAACAGGCAGCTCCACAACAGATCGTAGTACCACCACAAGCGCAGCCTACTGCTGCAACTCAAGCAACAACACAACAAATGTATCAGTACGCACAAACAGATTATCCCGATTATCAACGATACTCATGAGATAGCCTAGAGAGGGAAGTTGGCTTACCCCTTATAGAGGTTCCTGTAGACCAAGAGGGACCTTATGTACATAGTGAACTATTAGGGGAAGACAGAAAGTTTTTACTTGATACAGGGGCAAGCAGAACAACTATAAGACGCAGTGAAGTTCCAGGGGCACCCCTCTCAGGCTCACAGAATATTTCCCTTGGATTCTCAGGAAAACCGATAATAAATGACGTAACACAACCTCTTCCACTTACAGTCGGTCCATTAACACGTACTACAGATTTATTGCTTACTAAATCATGTCCAGAAAACTTGTTAGGTATAAAAACATTGAAGGCTCTAGGAGCCATAATATGTTGCTCTCCGGAAGGAGTACGACTATTTTTACGTGACTTTAAAGGTCACTACGTATCCAGAGACATAGATCACCGACTGCAGAATTTACCTACACATTTGTGGGCACAAGGCCCAACTGATGTTGGTTGCATGAACATTACACCATATCGAGTCACACTGAAAACAGGAGTAGTACTACCACGAATGCGACAATACAAGTTACCTCCAGATGCTGTAGTGGCTTTACTACAAATCATTGACGAGCTTATTACCCAAGGAGTGGTTGTCGAAACTGACTCCAATGTATGTAATTCCCCGATAATTCCGATTCTTAAAAGAACGGATCCAAAAGCTCCGCCAGTATACCGATTAGTTATTGATCTGCGCGAATTAAATAAATGTATTATACCACAATACCCTGTGGTCCCAGATATCTCCTCATTACTCACAGCTATTGACTCAGAAGCAACGTTCTTCACTGTAATTGATCTCAAAAATGCTTTCTTTAGTGTCCCAATAGATCCGGAAAGTCAATATTTGTTCGGTTTTAGTTTAAATGGACGAAGTTTTAAATTCACACGCGCACCTCAAGGATTTACAGAAAGCCCCAGCATCTATAGCCAAGCACTGAAACGAGAACTTGACAGTATCCATATGCCAGTTAACACTGCCTTGCTTCAATATGTCGATGATCTACTGATCACCGCCCGAAGCGAACCTGAATGTGAGACAGCGTCACTGACGGTTTTGAAATTTCTGGCCGACAAGGGGCACAAGGTGTCCCCTTCCAAGCTGCAATTCTGTGTCCAGCGAGTTGTTTACCTTGGGCACTCGCTGTCCAAGGAGGGAAGGCAGCTTACATCTGACCGCATCCAGTTAATTGCTAACATGCCACCACCCAAGGCACAAAAGGAGGTGCGGGCTTTTATAGGCCTCACTTCATACTGTAGGCAGTGGATCCCTCAATATGCATTTCTAGCAAAACCACTCATCCAGTTGACAACACAGGAGGCAGCCACATCGACTGTCCTCCCTTGGACTCCAGAACATACACATGCCTTTGAAAGCTTAAAGAAAGCTTTATGTCAAGCACCTGTCCTAGCAACACCATGTTACAGTAAACAGTTTACACTCTTCGTTACAGAACGCGAAGGTACTGCTTTGTCAGTACTCACTCAGGAACAAGCAGGATCACACAAACCATGTGCTTATTTCTCTAGTACATTAGATCCAGTAGCTCAGGCACTTCCAGCGTGCCTGAAATCAGTGGCAGCAACAGCTTTAGCAATCAGACAAAGCGATGCCATAGTGTTAGGACATCAATTAACAGTACAAGTACCACATGCAGTAGAGGTTCTCTTGAACCGCACACAAACACAACACTTGACTATAGCAAGACTCACCGGTTACGAATTAACCTTGTTTCAGCCACATATAGAAATCAGACGTTGTAATACGTTAAATCCTGCCACACTGTTACCAGTAGGCGGAACAGACCCATTGGCACATGATTGTGTCGAAGTCATTACTATCACGACGAAACCCAGACAAGACTTGACAGATATCCCTTTGTCAGATCCAGACTTGACATTGTATGTAGATGGGTCATGTATGAGAACAAGTACAGGAGAGTTAGTGGCCGCTTACGCAGTCACAACAGACACTGAAGTCATTGAAACAAATTGTATTAACACTTTGTCAGCTCAAGCAGCAGAGCTCACCGCTCTGACACAAGCCTGTATCCAAGCCACAAATAAAAAAGTCAACATATACACAGATTCACGTTATGCATTCGGAGTCGTCCATGACTTCGGCGTACTGTGGCGAGAGAGAGGTTATTTAACTTCTCACGGTGCCCACATCCAACACGGACCCCTCATTCAAGCCCTATTAGACGCGATTCATCTACCTACTGCAATATCGATTATGAAATGCAAAGCCCACACAAAAGTTACCGATATCATTTCTCAGGGTAATGACCTAGCTGACAGAACAGCTAAACAGACTGCTCAGAATCAGACTCACACAACTGACATGACAAAGACAATAGTCCTGACACCAACACATTGCATGGCAGTTAAGGATCCCGCCCTTGATGTAATTGACATACAGACACATGTTACACCAGAAGAAATAAAGAAATGGACTGAATTAGGAGGGATCCAAACAGATCAAGGATGGATGACGAAGGAAAAATCTATATGGTTTCTTCCTGACTCAATGGTCCAAGTCATCATTAACACTATACATAGTCCAGCTCACCTAGGAGAAAAAGCTATGCTAGACAGCATTCAACACATTTGGTTCAACAAACATTTACGAGCCGCAGCAAAACAAAAAGTTCGTACCTGTATGATATGTTGTCAGTTTAATCCAGGTAAAAGCATCCCCGTAGAACAGGGTGGATTCCAAACTCCCGATCATGCTTTTGAAGTCCTCCAGATGGATTATATCCAGATGGAACGATGTCGAGGATTCAAATATGTTCTCGTAGTTGTCTGTGCTCTTTCCCGTTGGACAGAAGCATACCCGGTTTCAGATTACACTGCCCCGACTACTGCCAAACAGTTAGTTCGAGAATTCTTCCCACGGTACGGTTTACCACGTGTTGTCTACTCAGATAACGGCCAGCCGTTCTCATCCGAACTAATGAAACACGTTTCCCTTCTATTAGGATACCAATGGAAATTCCACTGTGTCCGACATCCCGAGGCGGCAGGTCTCGTGGAACGCCATAATCAAACTCTGAAAATTAGATTGTCCAAAATATGTAGAGAGAAAGGAGTTGATTGGATAGTAGCCTTACCAGTTGCGCTCTTTTACATGAGAATGGTAGCACATTCTCGAACGGGGCTATCCCCGTATGAGGTGATCTTCGGTAGACCACCAAATATGTGGGGGACGCCTATACCTCGTAAAATCACTGATGTTGACTGTAATATGCTGACAGATTACCTGGCTTCCTTGATGTCTGCACTACAATGTTGTCGTTCACAGGTATCCGCAGCTTTTCCCGACAATAGTGAGGTGAAGCCCCATGACGTGGTTCCTGGTGACCTGGTTTTGGTCAGGAATTTCGACCGGAAGACCCAACTGGATCCTAGGTGGAAGTCACCGAAGTTGGTTCTACTTACCACAAGGACAGCTGTGAAAATCGAGGGAAGGAAAGGGTGGTTGCACTCGAGTCATATCAAGAAATTTTATGGACTACCATCCAGCGTAGAGACTCAACCCTGTATTCCCTCACAAACAGACTCAAAGCTCCCTTTGGCTGAATTAACGAAACCAGAACTGTATAAACTAAAATTGAGGTCCAGTAAGTCAGACAATTTGATTGTTTAAGTCCTCTCCAAGGTGAATCGGTTGAATTTGTCTCTGACATGTATCCTCTGGACCGGAATAGAGAAAGAAATAATCAGATGCTGCTCAAGAAGCATGCGTATTGTAAATCATTTCGTAGTCACTGTACAGTAACATTATTAATTTTGTTTTTTCTAAGTCTTTTGATCATCATTGTCAGCATCCTATTGCACATGTATTACCCTATTCCTAAACGTGCTTATAATATAACTGCAGAACATTCTTTTAGTGAATTACCTCCACATGAATTGTCTTATAGATTTGCGCTGCGCAACAACACATTCATTAGTATGTTACATCATTCCCATCAAACCAGCAATGCCACAAATTGTTGGATATGTGGCCGACTCCCTCCCTATCAGAACTATAAGGGAGTTTTGCCCCTCTTTCCCTATCCGTTCACACACAATGGCTCCTGTGGAGCATGGTTTAGTTTGATTAATTCCCTAGATTCGAATTCCGCAGTTTATCAAGACAACTGGGTATGGGGAAACCTGAACTTAGTTTTGCTTAAAGTCTGCTACCCTAACAAGGAGGGACTTCCCAAAAGAACAGGAACTGATCTAGAAAATGAAGTATATGGATTAGGTAATTTTACACTTAACCTCATGATCCTGAACGTTGAATCTGAAGCTACACCAATCTTGCCCGCCATGTCAGTATTCCCAGTAAAGGGGGAATTATGTATAAGAAAGAATGGCTCCATACACATGGGCCATAGTAAATGCACCACTGTAATAAAATTCAGTGATCAAGGCAAGTCTACATTTAGAGCTTCTCGTCATTCCTACTTTATATGTGGCCAGACCGCATATATACGTCTACCTTTAGATTGGGATGGTACCTGTTACATAGCATTCCTTCTACCACCTGTTTTCCTAGCCCCTCCTGATTATCATAGAAATACCCATTTAGTACACAATAGACAGCAGAGAGATCTCCCAATTGTCGATTACACTGAAACAGCATGGGAAAAATACACAGATTTCAATAAAGGATTCTTTCCCTATATAGGTACAGTCACTAATAGTAAACTGATACGTAGATTAACCAGAACCCTTGAAGCAGTAGTGAACGAAACTATTTCCGCCTTAGGCAATTTAACAGAAGAGCAGTCTGCTATGCGGATTGTTGTGCTTCAAAATCGTCTTGTCCTTGACGTCATCCTGGCCGATAGGGGCGGAGCTTGTAGGGTCATCGGATCAAGTTGTTGCATTTTCATACCAGAAAATTCGCCGTCAGTATATAAAGCCATAACACGCCTTCATAAGATTGTAAGCCAGATACACCAGAGTCCAGGCACCTGGACTTGGTCCGGTTGGTTCTGGGGCGTGTTGTCAGCCTGGGGATGGAGAATGCTCTCCTTCCTAGGTATTGGCTTTCTCATACTATTCAGTTGCTGCTTATGTCTACAATGTGGGCCAGCGATTTGTGGTCTGTGTGCCACCTCGTGTATCCCACATCCAAGTTTTCATTCGAGATCCCGGAAGAAGAAAGAAGAACAAATGATGCTATATGAACAGATCGATGGATTGATGAAGATCGATATCTCCTAAGGGTCCGAAGGGGACAAGGAGGGAATGAGGAAATATGAATTTTGTGATCAGTTATGTCCCCTATCGTAGACCCCAACGGCTCCATGTACATGCTATAAGTACATGTATGTTCCCTCCTGCTCCAGTTCTGAAGACGCAAATATATGTGCGTCCACCGCCAACATGTCCTCTTTCAGATCTGCCATGAATGGGTCAGATATTCCTTTCCTAAGTATGAAAGGCCACCGACTTTATGTGGTTCACTTTCCCCATTTTACAGATTCAGGCGAGTAGGCCCGAATTCTGTCATCAAGCCTTTTCTGCCTTCTGCCTCTGAAAGCTCCAGTCTGAGCCTGCATCTGTGACCATGAACTTTGTCTTACTCCCTGCGCGGCTAACGGTGCCTGATCCAGCCCGTCGCCTGCCAAAAACTGTATTTCACCTTCAAGATTATCTCCTCCGCCCCTCATCCGATGCATTCCTGTCTAGTAGTTTAGGTAAACATTCCTCCAGCTACCGTGCACAGGGCCAGGCCTCGCTGCCCTCATGCAAGTAATTCATAGCCCCGTCACCATGGAATATTCCTACCCCCTCGCATCTAGTGTAGACACTTAGACGCTTGTACACGCACTAACAGTCAGTATAGTCAGTATAGAATAAGATTCTATCCTAAGAGACCTCTCTTTTTGGATAACACAGTTCTTTAAACATAGGATATTAGATATGATTTGGGATTAGGTTGACATAACCCCAGACTTCTGTCTCCACATGTAGAGCTAAATGTCAAGTCCCCTTCACCCTCTAGTTGCACGTCAATCACACGTCATGCGGCTGCGCGCGCATCTCTGCCAACTATTTCTGCTGACATTGCAGGATTCTCTTATGGATCCACCCACTTGTGACATAATGTATGATGACGTTTATTAAATTACGCCCTCTATTAGCTACGTATGCACCTTTTATCAGCTGTTACGCCTCCTGCATCTGTTTCATTGTAATGTATTTTCTATAAAACTGCTTATCTGTCAATAATATATGTCCCTTCCTTCCTGAACTTTCGTGGTGATGGAATAGAAGGCCGACAATTCGAATTGTATTCCTTTGTATAGGAATAAAGCCTTTTTAAACCCTCTAATACCACGAATTCTGCCTCTCATTTTACTGAGTTGTTCTTAATAGACTTTACCGCATAAAAAATAGTACCGGTAACGAAATATTTACCACAGTACACACGCTCAAAACGCACGTACACAACCAGGACAAAACAAAACAACACAAGAATACACTATTCGAATGGCACAAAGCCACTAAACATGGCCAACAAACACCAAAAAAACACATTCACTGACCTGCAACTGCCAAAAACAAACAGAGGCCCAATACACCACCACTCCTTATAACACACCCATCCAAACTTCAAACACAGCCACACCCACCAATGGACCAATAAAAAGGGCCCACACACACTAACCATGAGCCTTTGCAACAGACTCAATGCTGCCAGACACCACAGACAACCTACAGCACCATACTACAAGCTTCACCACACCTTACACTTGCACACCTTCACACAACCACCTTCACAAACACCCCCTCATCACATTCACACACACACACACCTGCACAACCACACCCACACACCCACAACCATCCACACACACCCCCACCATCCACAGACACCCCCCACCATCCACACCCACACCCCTCACCATGCCCACTACCAAGAATCCAAAGTTCAGTAACCGAGAGTTGGAGGTTCTTGTCGATGAAATCCTCAGAGTCGAGCCACAGCTCTTTGGAACATTGGTCAGAAACACCAGCATGGCAGCTAAAACAGCCATGTGGCAGACCATCATCGATGCTGTGAATGCTGTTGGGGACACCAGAAGGACCAGGCAGGAATGCCAATCCAGGTGGTACGATCTGCAGAGGAAGGTCCGAGCCAAGATGCAAGAGGAACACAACCAGGCCAACGCCACTGGAGGAGGGCCCTCCCGCAGACCCGTACACTACCAGCCCTGGGAGGAGAGGGTGATGGCCATACTGCCGGTGGAGGCAGTGGACGGATTAGAAGGACTCCGAGACCCGGGTGAGTACACAAACAACGCACCTCACATGGGGGGAACGTCATCCACAACCAAAATCACTAACAGGCATGCAACCACCCCAAGCTATCGCATGACTCAACCACACTCCATGAACACGCACATGCCACTGCCGCCACCATGCCCCATGCACCCAGCTGGACAATGTCAAGTCACAGGCCACAGAAGACACCAACACATGACACGGTAACCCGGATGGCGGGAGGGTGGGCCCCAAAATTAACATAGTGCAACTCAGAAGCAGACAACAATGCCCTCTGCCCATATGGCCTAGGTCACAGCCAGACAAACACTGTGTCCCCACACAGGAAAGACTCGCCAGCAAATGGCGCACGCCTTGCATCAACACATGGGGGTGAAGGCACTGTTTTGCACATGACAGCAGCTAATGAACAGCCAACATTGTGAAAGAGTGGCAGCACACACCACCACAGCAGCAGCGCACAGACACACACTACACCCAATGGGTGCCTGGAGATCAGAAACAAACTCACATCAACAAGCCAAGGGCCACTCAAAGATCTGCTAACAGTGTGTGCCCAGGAAGCTGGCCTGAGGTGACAGAGGGTGACACACAGAGGGAGGGAGAGGGGGACACAGAGGGAGGGGGAGGGGGACAGAGAGGGTGGGAGACACAGGGACACGGACAGAGGGAGGAGGCTGACACACGGAGGGAGGGAGAGGGGGACAGAGAGGGAGGGAGAGGGGGACAGAGAGGGAGGGAGAGGGGGACAGAGAGGGAGGGAGAGGGGGACAGAGAGGGAGGGAGACACAGGGACACGGACAGAGGGAGGAGGCTGACACACGGAGGGAGGGAGAGGGGGACAGAGAGGGAGGGAGAGGGGGACAGAGAGGGAGCGAGACACAGGGAGAGCAAATCAGCCGTGTGGCGTGTGCGAATGTCTGCTCGTCAGCAGGTAGACTGCGTGCATGTAGACAAGGGTGGCCAGTGCCAGAACCCCCCCTCTTCTCCATGGCAAAACACAGGGCCATGTCACAACCTGTTCACGAGCACAACGACAGCTACCTGCATCATATAAGTGTGTGGATCCACTCCATGTGCACATGTACAGTGCTACACGGAAGGCGCCAATGCATGGCCGCCACACCTGCCCACTCCACTGCTGACTGCAGTCACACTTGACGCAGCAAGTGAGACTGTGCCACACATAGCTAAAGGGGCCAAAGTGGTGCCCAAGGGACACACCCATGCACAAGTGCACTGTGAGTGGAATGCAAGACAGATCCTAATTCCAAGAGGAAAAGTGCCAACTTTGAAACTGATGAAACATGGATGTTGCATGGACCAAAATTAACATTGTCTCTCTCACACACAGGTCAACATCGTGGTTCACCCCCCAACACTGGGGGGGAAGACTCACAGGACCCGGTTTTGCAGGAGCCCGATCCCACCGGCAGCGACCACTCTCACCACTCTGTGGACGAGCCCAACCAACCTGGCCCCTCTGGTGTCCAACCACCTGCAGCACCTGCGTCAGGTACAACTGTGCCAACCACCACCCCCACTCCTGCCACATCCCAGGAGACACCCAGGATCCCTGCCCCACCACCACAATGCAGCCAGGCTGGCCAGGAGGGACACGGTGTCCCGGGCACCCAGGAGGAGGCAGGCGACAACGCCAATGCCACCCCTCAGGGGTCCCGGAGACCCGATGTACCCACAAGGGCAGGCCAGGTGCAAGTGAGCAGGGGTGGTGGGAGTGGAGGACGGCGGAGGCGCGAGCCTGACCAGTTGGCTGGGGAACCGGTATTTGCCCATGTCCGTAATATCATGGACACATACCGGCAGGATACCACGGGCATGGCCCAGGTTGTGTCCATCCTCGAGGGGATCAAGACCCAGCAGGCCCAGCAACATGCCTGTCTACTGCAACACCAACGGAGGATGGAGGACAGACAGGCTGAGCAAGTGACGGTGTTCCAGGGGATTCACGATACACTCCGTCGGATGGCCGACAACATGGCCGACCCTCCCTGTGCCAGAAGGCGGAGAACATCACCACCCACAGGGAGGGAGCAGGAGGAGGAGGAGGAAACATCCGATGGAGCATCCCAGACGTCGTCACGGCCTGCTTCTGAGGGTCCCCGCAGGAGGGCGGGTCGTCCACGGAAAAGACCGTGAGGGTCGGCGCAACATCACCATCTCCCAGGACACCTGGCCTGGCACCTGGCCCACTGGAGCAACAGCATCACAGCATCAAGAGACATTCTCTGCCACATGGCCCTGCTGGTCACTGTCTGACCAATGTTGACAAAGACTGTGGCATGGACTATGAGGATTTCCAATGGCAAGGACACCAACTCCCCTACTGAACTTTGGATTCCAAACTCCCGGAAAGCCCCTCACTTCATCCCCCCAAAATTATAAATCACACTATGATGAGAAGATGCCTGCTGGTTGCATTATTACCTTACATGTGTGTTGTAAAGTCTAAACATGCCTGAGTTCTCTTTTGACTTCAACCATCCACACCCTGGGGCCTGAGTCTGGCACAGGACACACGGGTCACAGTGTATTAGGCAAGACAGACATGGAGCACCATACACACCCGTGATGGGCCCAACCAGCTGAGGGGGTGGCCGCACAACCGTGCTGACAGACACATTGAGTACAGCAACAGTCATGCGCAGAGGTCAGGGATTATGTGGAGTGTCCTGGGGGGCACCCAGGTATGTGTAGACAGGTGGCAGAACCATGTCCTGCAAGCTTGAGTCCGGTGGATGCAGAGAATGGGGGCCTGGCCAACGTTGGATGCATGGGGATGGCACATGTCACAATACCCACACAGTCATGGACATCATGCCCACTACACAGTCTCAGCCCACACACACAGCTTGCATCTTGCTACTCGACACATTGACACATAGCCACAATCAGGGAATACCATGCCAGACATGCTGGATGCACCGTGGCAACACACCAGCATTGACTGAGAAGAGGCACCTTGGAGGCATAGGGACACCTTTATTAGTCATGTTTTCGGGATTGCAGAGGCAACTTGAAGTACACATGAACACATCTTGTGGAGTAACATGTGGGTCCAACACTGGCACCCCCCTTCTGCAGCACAAATGCGTGTTAGCCATGGAACTGGCACACAATTGTCGGCTAACAGCTAAACACCCACAGCTGCTCACGGAGAGCCTGCCATACACCATTGATCCGCTGATGTGGAAGTCCCACACCATGTCAAGCCAATGCTAACCGTATGTGTCCGAGGGCAGTGTCACACACATTGATGCCATCATCACAATCCACTATTCCATCACTGATGACTGTCAACCAGTCAGACCATCTATTCAGGTGTACACAGCTGCATGTCGTGTCCCATGGTGATGCTACATGGCTGCAGAGGAACCAAACATCGACAGGGGCAGTGTGCATACATCGTGACCAACTGCCACACCCAATACACCCCTGATGCATCCCTTACCCTATGGAGACTTCCAAACGTGTCCGTGCCTGTAACGCTGAGTCAGCCCACGATGACGTGTCCATGAGGAATAGCAGTGCCACAACAATGCAACCAGCAGACGGCATGCGCAAGTACCTGGGGAAGAGAGACACACAAGAAGTCAGCCACAAAAAGCACAGCCACTTGCATGTGCATTTACTCGACACATGTATGGATGACAACATGCTAGGTCACAATTATGACTGGGGAAATGCAACCATCACTGCCACAGTTCACTCCAGTGACACACCCACACACACCTCTGACTCACGTGCCATACATGCAGGTGGACACACACATCACAACACATGCCACACGGGGACAAATGCGTGCACACTTAGACACTGGTACTCACCACTAAGCAAAGAAGTCGCGTATGAGCCGAGTCCGGATGTCCTCCTGCGGCTCCACATCCTCCACATCACTAGCCCCATTGCCAAGGCCTTCGTCCCCCACGGGTGGATGGTCCTCGTCATGTTGATCCAGGATGAGTGGCACAGCTTTCTCAACTGCCATGTTGTGCAGCATACAGCAGACCATGAAGATTTTGCAGACCTTCGCAGGGGCATATGGGAGGGCGCCGCCGATCTTGTGTAGGCACCAAAAGCGGCTCTTCAGCAGGCCAAACGTCCTCTCTATCACTCGCCTTGTCCGGCCATGGGCGGTGTTGTAGCGGAGCTGGGCAGGCGTGATGGGGTTGCGGAGAGGTGTGAGCAGCCAAGGCATGTTGGGATAGCCAGCGTCCCCTACATGGGAAGCACATGGACATTGTTAGAACAGGAGAAGCGGTCGTGCTGGTAGGCTATGCAAAATACAGGACAGACAGACTGTACCCACCAACAACACATGCTCTTTCGTTGCGCAGCTGCATCATCATTTCAGGCATCCTGCTACGCCTCATGATGTAGGCATCGTGTGCTGATCCTGGAAAACGAGCACAGACATGTGAAATCAACATGTTGGACTGACACACCACAAGGGCATTGATGGAGTGGTAGTGCTTCCGATTGCGGTACGCTACCTCCCGTGCGTGTGGTGGTACCAAAGCTACATGTGTCCCATCTATGGACCCAATTACATGGGGCATCCCTCCCAGGGCATAGAATCCACGCTTGACCGCAGTCAACTGTTCAGGGGTTGGGAACTTGATGAAGTCATCCAGGTGAATCAACATGGCCTCTAAGAAATCATGCAGCACACGGCAGAACATGCTCTGGGACATGCCACCAACATGAGCTATGGTATATTGAAAGGTACCCGTGGCAAGAAAATGTACCCCAGCTGAAGCCATTACCTTCAGCTGGGGTGTCAGCGCCGCAGGATACCTGTGCTGCGGTTGCAGGTGTGGTGCCAGTCTCGCCGTCAACTCCAGAATCAACGGTTGGGGGAAGCGGTAGCAACGGATGCTGTCATTCTCCCGCATGTCAGCCAAGTCCGGAATTGGTCGGGCAAGAGGCGGCGCTCTGCAGTAATTAGGAAGTGACAAGGAAGAGTGAGTGCACTACGACAACAATTCATATGTACTGAGCACATGTTAATCTGTCAATACACATATGCTACATAGGGAGTCAGGTATGTGCTACATGCCCAGGACACGTATGGCTGCCAGGTGACACTCCTACCAAGACCCAGCTACACACGGAGATTCTGAACCTCCACATGCCATGGCATGGGAATAGCTGTGTCCCAGTGCAAGTGAACAGCCAGACGCAAGACAGGAGTGACATACGCCCACACATCTGCAGAAGTAGGATGCCGATTGCAGAGACTGGTAGCGGAACACTAGAGACACAGGTCACATGACATTACACTAGGACAGCCCACACACCTTGCCATGAAGGTGCACATGTCATGACTCACCACACAATCATTGTGAGGATGCAGACATGTCCTTGTTACGCTACTCCGTGTCCCATGCATACATGTGCACCTCACATCCGATACCACATGTGGCATGGTGTGCGGAACAGTGTGCGATGTCCATCTACACACAGACACATGTTGGTTGCTGCAACAGCTGCAGCTTTTGAGGGTGCTCCAACATCAACCTGATGGGAAGCCCCCACACATACATGATATAGTCACATTGTGCACCGTGGGTAGTGTCAAGGCAGGTGTGGTAACCCCTGTACCGGGCATCAGGGGACACTTCCGTGTGTTGGTGTCCGTGCCATGCCAGTGACGCTCACCCCAAGTGTGCAGTACGACATGCACACATGTCAAAGGAGTCAAGGGCATGCCTGGCACACATTGCACCGTCACACAGTACACCTGTACACATCTCATCATACATGTGGTGCCTTCTCCACTCAGGAGTAATGTTCCACATCACAGCCTGTCACACCTGTGCCCCACACATGTAGTAATGCACAGACGATGCCTTGATGTCCATTCCTGGACAAGTATGTCCATCCATGGACAAGTATGTCCATCCATGGACAAGTATGTCCGCCCTATTCCTACCTGTGTGCCGCCTATCACCACTGTGATGTGTGAAAACTGCCGTACTGCTGCTAAGAGGGCCTGTGTACGTTCCCAAATCACTTTGGGAGTGCTGCCGTATGTGTACCCATCGTGATGGCGAGCGTACAGGCATTTGTACGGTCCGTACCACTACGAGTACGCATACGCAAGAACACCCATAGTGGTAGGGCCGTACACAAGCATGTACGCTCACTATCACTATGGGTCTCCTCGCGTATGCGTACTCGTAGTGGTACGGGCCGTACGCACGCATGTACGCTCACTATCACTATGGGTCTCCTCGCGTATGCGTACTCGTAGTGGTACGGGCCGTACGCACGCATGTACGCTCACTATCACTATGGGTCTCCTCGCGTATGCGTACTCGTAGTGGTACGGGCCGTACGCACGCATGTACGCTCACTATCACTATGGGTCTCCTTGCGTATGCGTACTCGTAGTGGTACGGGCCGTACGCACGCATGTACGCTCACTATCACTATGGGTCTCCTCGCGTATGCGTACTCGTAGTGGTACGGGCCGTACACACGCATGTACGCTCACTATCACTACGTGTACGCATACGCGAGGAGACTCATAGTGATAGTGAGCGTACATGCGTGTGTACGGCCCGTACCACTACAAGTACGCATACGCGAGGAGACCCATAGTGATAGTGAGTGTACATGCGTGTGTACGGCCCGTACCACTACGAGTACGCATACGCGAGGAGACCCATAGTGATAGTGAGCGTACATGCGTGTGTACGGCCCGTACCACTACGAGTACGCATACGCGAGGAGACCCATAGTGATAGTGAACTTAGGCACGCGTGTACGGGCCGTTGCAATGCATTTGGGGTGCCCTAGGGCCCCGAAACGCACCGTACCTGTGTGTGAAGCTCCAAATTACATAGGGGACACATGAGGGACAAGTATTAAGGGCTACATGCATGCTGGTTGTCATGGAGACCAAGTTCAAATTTCGAATTTGTTCTGGAAGGTGCACAGCAGAAGTCAGTTGGAATTCTTCTACTTTGTTGCAATGTGTTTGTGGGGCTGACATCATGCAGGAGAATGAAACCGATAGAGAACCCACAGACTGCTAGGTTTGAAGGGATTGGAGGAAACATAGGATGCAAATGTGAGTGACCAATCACTCTGTACTCCTGTGCATGAGATGGGCCAGCAAGGCAGATATAAGGCAGCCAGGTCCCATGAGGGAGCACTTGCCTGCACATCTCTGTATTCCACGACCCAGCTGCTGCTACTGATTCCCTGGAACCATGTCAAGGGCTGTGGAGAGGTCACAGCCATTCACCCTGGAGGAGAACATGGCTTTGGTGGATGTGATCCTCCCACGGTACCCCATGCTGTATGGGCGACCAGGTTATCAGGTGAGTGCAGTGTCCACTGCCACAGACTGTGTCCCTTTTTTGTGACTGTGACTTCTGCCATTGTGTCCAGGTGTGACACACATGCTATGTACTGTAGGGGGGATGCCAAGGGGGGGGAATGCCTGATGTCTCCCAGCAGTGCCCTGAGACAGGAGGGGTGGGTGCAGAGTCCTCCCAGCAGTGCCCTGAGACAGGAGGGGTGGGTATGATGCACAGTGTGAGCCTGGATCATTGATTGTGTCGTTGCCCTCATTCCACCTGTGTTCTTTCAATGGCACGTACTGCTTTTGCCCTTCCCCAGAGGATCATGTCCCTATGACAAAGGTGCAATGCGTTGGATGCATACTATGCCTTGTTGTAAACAGCGAATGTGTTCTAATCTGTGTCCCTGTGACATGTGCCAGGTGTATTGATGGAGTGTCACTTGTCCATCCTCACAGGTAGACGCCTCTGCCAAGGAGCAGATATGGCTGGACGCCGTCAGCGCCGTGAGGAGTGCGGAAGGTCGGAAGCGGCGCCTGTCCCAGGTGAGGAAACGCTGGCAGGATATCCGGTGCTGGACGCGGAGGATCGCACGGGTCCTGCTGGGGGACTCACCTGAGAGCCACAAGAACCGCGGGCGCCGCCGTCTCTCCCACATCCAGAAACGTGTGCTGGCGGTGGTCTTTCCTGACTTGGACAGGCGTCTACAGGAGATGCAGCAGCCGGAAGGGGGTAGGTACATGTGTGTGTTTGTTGTGTTTCACCAGCATTTGTAAGTGCAATGTTCCATGGATACACTTCCAGGGTTTATGGTGCTGTGCAGATCCTATTCCCCACAGTATTGCAGTGCTCTCCTGCCTCCCTTCCCCTCCTTGCAATGTGTTCCCTGGTCTGTGTGTAGTCACTCCATCACAAGGTTATGTAGCCTGACACCTTCTACAAGTGTACAATGCCTGCAGCATCATGTGTAGGGGTGGTGTGTAACAGGTTTTGTGACCTTGCCTGTGCCCTGTCCAGTTCTGGACTTGTGGGTTCCATGTCAGTTGGCACTAATGCTGAGTCCAGACATGGGAGTTAGTCTCTCAAGTGTGAGGCCTTACAGCACGCATGTCCTATGTGGTGGCCTGTGACATGATGTGCATGAGTGTGCGTTACGCATAGTGCAGGGATGTTAGCGTGTGTTGCAGTCATTCCCATTCAGGAGCATGGAGTTGTGTGGCCACTACTGTCCCCAGGGGCATATTTTCCTAGGTATCATGTGTGTAATCCGAATATGTCGACAATCTCTGTGTCTACAGCATAGGTTGTGCTCTGTGCCATTGTCCCCTGGCAACATGTATATTGACGTGCGATGTATTACAAGTGTCCACTGTACAGCCTGACCTGATTTTCCTATTACATACTCACGGTGGCCATTGCCTTTGTGTCTTGTTGCAATCATCTGATGCTGCCCATTTGTACATGATAATTTGCACCTTGGGTAGTTTGTGTGCAATATAGAGGTTTTGCATCACATGTGTATTTCACCCTGACTAAGAGATGTACGTGCTTCCTGTGTCTCCATAGATTTGTCTCATGTAGGGGGTGGGTGGTGCGGGCATGTCCGACATGTCAAGACCTGATATCTCCTTGCTAGGACTGGCCAGTGTGTGATGTTTACCTGGACATACACTCAAGGTGCAGTGTGCCAGTCAGGGTGGGCATGTTATCAGTATTACCTATGCTGCATGTGCCTGTAGTTCCTGCCTATGGTCCCTGCTCATCCCTATTTGCTGCCACGCTGTGTGGTGCAGATGCAGTGCTGGATTGTCCCCAGGGCCTTGCTCCTCAGTGAAAATTCCATATCATCTCATTTGCTAATGTGTCATGCTCTCCATAGTTTTTCCATGGCATGGTGGGTCGAAAAACTGTCTTGCATGCCCTACATATGTACCTTGTTTTGTAGATGTAACTCTTCCTTTGTTTCAGGCTATGCACTGTAACCCACGTAGATTTGACTCATGTGACATATGTATACAGGTGTATGATTACTTTCTGTCTCTTCACCCTGCCCACAGATTCGTCGGGGGACACGGAGGGAGACATGGACACAGACGGCGCGGAGGGACCGAGCACCAGTGCCAGCGGTGACATCGGGGCTGGCACTTCGAGTGGGACTGAGGCGGTGGAGAGTGAACCCGGGGACCTGTCGACTGGCACAACAGAGTATGAAGCTGATGGGTCCGAGGAGGATCACTCCGAGTGGGCGGTGGCTGCACCACCATCTGACAGCAGCCCTACATCTGGCACCGCCCCCTCCATTGGCATCAGCCGCCTCCCACGTGCTCGTGTCCCTTCCCAGCGTGCCCGGTCCCCACATGTCTCCTTCCTGCCAGGCACCGCACCCCCTGCCCCTGTCTCCACTGCTGCCGCCAATGCTGAGTCTGTGGACATCCAGCGGCAGTTGCAGATTGGTCAGACTGCGATCCTTAATGTCCTCCATGGCCACAGCCAGGTCCTCAACAACATGGAGGCATACTTGGAGGGCATTCGTTCATCGCAGGCTGACCAACGCAACTTGCTGAGGGCCATAGACTCCACACTGACTGCAGCAGTGGGTCTCCTGCAGCGCTACGTCCCACTCCCTACCCCTGCTCCTTCCACAATTCCCACTCCCATGCCTGTCCCACATACACCCAGATGTAAGCATGCACCCACCACAACAGACACAGGCACCACACCAGCAGGGAAGGTCCGCCGCACACCTCCTGACACGCACACACAGGGTGCAGTAGGCACACCCACTGGGTCGGGGGGGCAAACGTGTGACACGCAGCCAGAGTGGGAGTCCGCATTCCACCCAAACCACTCCCTCCAAATCCCCTCCCCTCAGCTCTCCTGGCCACATCTCCCCCAAAGACTCGTTCATGGCCGCTCTGTCCCTGAGCCCCACATTGACACCACCCCGCAAGCGGTCAAGGAGGTCCCCGGTCAGGGTGCTTGAGTCCCCCCCCCCTGTCCACATCCTCCCCCAGTGGCGCTGCGACCCATCCCTCTGACCCCCCCCCCTCCTTGGGGCCTGTGGTTCCTTCGGGTGCAGGGGAGTCCCTGGAGGACCTTGCTAAGGTGTGCAGTGACATCCTGGCCTCCGCCTTTGGCCCTGCCCCACCCCCTGTGGTGGAGTCCTCCATCCCTGCACCCACGACGCCTACCCTTCACCCTCCTGTCCCTGCGGTGCCTGTTTCCTCACCCCCACATGATGCCCTCACCCCTGTGGAAGACAACGGATTGTAACTGTGCAGGCAAGCTAGGGGACACGCATCCCACTGTGTCCCCCATCCAGCTGGGACTCCTGGACTGCCCTATGGGCTTTGTTAATATTGAACTTACGTCATACTAGTTTTTTGCTCATGCTGAATGAAGCTATTTATTTTTTTCCCTTGGAACACTCCTGCATTGCTGGCATTGCTGTTGGTGGGGCTGCTTCATGGTTGTGGGTGTTGGTCATGTGTTGGGTGTGTGGGAAATGTAGTAGTGTGCTGCTCATAGGGGGGACCCTGGGATCTGTGTGCCTCACACGGTGTTAGCTACCTTTCTCCATTCATGTATGCAGTTGCTGCATGTTGCAATTGTCCCAAGGTGTATTCCTTCCTCTGTGTACCCTGACTTCTTCCCTGCAGGGTGTCCCCTGACTTTAGCACAGAGCTGTGTGTCCATTAGCTGGGTGTGTGACCTAGTCCTTCACCTTTGCACATGCATGCTGAGCGATGTCTCCACCTGCATCATTCGTGGCATCCTTGGTAGTCATTGTACTTGTGTATGTGGCCTATTGACATGACTTCATGTGTACATGTTTTCTTTTCTGCGCTATGCATGCGTATACTCCCAGCCTCGCACACATGTGGTACATGTACTGCAGGGTCTTTGTGCACCTGACTGACATTTGTGGGCATGGTATATGTGACTACTCCACCCTTTGCGTTCCATGGGCACTGCTGGGAGTGATGGGCACCCACCTCTCCTGTCTCAGGGCACTGCTGGGAGTGATAGGCCCCCACCCCTCCTGTCTCAGGGCACTGCTGGGAGGACTCTGCACACACCCCTCCTGTCTCTGGGCACTGCTGGGAGTGATAGGCACCCACCCCTCCTGTCTCTGGGCACTGCTGGGAGGTCTCTGCACACACCCCTCCTGTCTCAGGGCACTGCTGGGAGGTCTCTGCACCCACACCTCCTGTCTCTGGGCACTGCTGGGAGGACTCTGCACACACCCCTCCTGTCTCAGGGCACTGCTGGGAGTGATAGGCCCCCACCCCTCCTGTCTCAGGGCACTGCTGGGAGGACTCTGCACCCACCTCTCCTGTGTCTGGGCACTGCTGGGAGGTCTCTGCACACACCCCTCCTGTCTCAGGGCACTGCTGGGAGGTCTCTGCACCCACACCTCCTGTCTCTGGGCACTGCTGGGAGGACTCTGCACACACCCCTCCTGTCTCGGGGCACTGCTGGGAGTGATAGGCCCCCACCCCTCCTGTCTCAGGGCACTGCTGGGAGGACTCTGCACCCACCTCTCCTGTGTCTGGGCACTGCTGGGAGGTCTCTGCACACACCCCTCCTGTCTCAGGGCACTGCTGGGAGGTCTCTGCACCCACACCTCCTGTCTCTGGGCACTGCTGGGAGGACTCTGCACACACCCCTCCTGTCTCAGGGCACTGCTGGGAGGTCTCTGCACACACCCCTCCTGTCTCAGGGCACTGCTGGGAGTGATAGGCCCCCACCCCTCCTGTCTCAGGGCACTGCTGGGAGGACTCTGCACCCACCTCTCCTGTGTCTGGGCACTGCTGGGAGGTCTCTGCACACACCCCTCCTGTCTCAGGGCACTGCTGGGAGGACTCTGCACCCACCTCTCCAATTGCACAATATGTACGCTCATGACATGCACGGATGTGGGTGCGCTCCATGCATTCGAGTTGGGGGTACGTGTCGTACTTACACTGTTGGGGTGGGGGTACGCTCCATGCATTCGAGGTGAGGGTACGGGTCGTACTTACACTGTTGGGGTGGGGGTACGCTCCATACGTACGCGGGTGGGGGTAGGGGTCGTACTTACACTGTTGGGGTGGGGGTACGCTCCATGCATTCGAGGTGAGGGTACGGGTCGTACTTACACTGTTGGGGTGGGGGTACGCTCCATACGTACGCGGGTGGGGGTAGGGGTCGTACTTACACTGTTGGGGTGGGGGTACGCTCCATGCATACGGGGTGGGGGTAGGGGTCGTACTTACACTGTTGGGGTGGGGGTACGCTCCATACGTACGCGGGTGGGGGTAGGGGTCGTACTTACACTGTTGGGGTGGGGGTACGCTCCATGCATTCGAGGTGAGGGTACGGGTCGTACTTACACTGTTGGGGTGGGGGTACGCTCCATACGTACGCGGGTGGGGGTAGGGGTCGTACTTACACTGTTGGGGTGGGGGTACGCTCCATGCATTCGAGGTGAGGGTACGGGTCGTACTTACACTGTTGGGGTGGGGGTACGCTCCATACGTACGCGGGTGTGGGTACGTGTCGTACTTACACTGTTGGGGTGGGGGTACGCTCCATACGTACGCGGGTGGGGGTAGGGGTCGTACTTACACTGTTGGGGTGGGGGTACGCTCCATGCATACGGGGTGGGGGTAAGGGTCGTACTTACACTGTTGGGGTGGGGGTACGCTCCATGCATTCGAGGTGAGGGTACGGGTCGTACTTACACTGTTGGGGTGGGGGTACGCTCCATACGTACGCGGGTGGGGGTAGGGTCCGTACATATCCGTCCCCACGCTATGTGATGCTTGTGCGGCCCGTACCCAGGCCTTTGCCACATGGATACGAGCCGTCCCGCCATTGTTGGGGTGACGTGGGTGTGGGCGTGGTACGACTCGTACCCACGCTCTTCAGGCGTGGGTACGGGACGTACATGTCTGGTTGTGTTGCCGGTTCGCGTTGTGACGGACTTCCGTTGTGGCGGTCGCTGGCTTAGCTGGACACGCCCCCACCCCCTCGTAGTGACCAGGGCATGGGAGTTAGGTATGTCCAGGGCATGTGTGCTGTGTGACTTTGGTGGGGGGTTTGTGGCCTGCCCTGGTCCTGCCACCCCCACCCCACCCCACTTTCCCCCCTCCCTTAGTTGTTCTGACCTTCTGCGGCGTCTGCGTCCGAACCTGTAGAGGAGGTCGACTGCTATGAGGGCCGGGATGACACGTAGGTTCGGGTCCATGTCTGTCCGTCGCGTACGGGTCCTCCTTGTTCGCGTCGTCCTGTGTGTCCGTCGCGTACTGGTCCTCCTTGTTCGCGTTGTCCTGTGTGTCCGTCGCGTACTGGTCCTCCTTGTTCGCATCGTCCTGTCTGTCCGTCGCGTACTGGTGGTCCTTGTTCGCGTCGTCCTGATTTCCCGGCAGTTTTTGGCTGCCGGAAAATATTCACCGTGCGGGATGACGTCGGTGCGAATCGTAATTCCTGGTTCGTGAATGGCAGGCTGCGAGCGTCCCGACGTCAGGTCGGCGCTTTCCCGGATCGCATTTGTAGGATTATTTTGTTCGGTGGGGGTTTTTTACGATTCGTACGGAAATGGTGTTCCCGTGCGAATCGTAATTCCATGTTTGTATTTTTTTACGACCGGGTACGCGTCGGACGGAGAATATGCTCCGTCCGACGGTTCGTACCCGGTTTTTACCGGATCGTAATTGGCACCTTAATCAGTCAGTTATAGAATCAATTTTTCAAAAACAAATCATCCATTTAGACACTTATATGCCCATTTATTCTTCCATCGACCTTGAGATATACATATATAAAACATATGTAATTTTCAGAAAAACACACATTCACTGGATGATGTCATCAGTGATGTCATCAGTGATGTCATTTGAGATGTCATCAGTGATGTCATGAGTGATGTTACTGACCATTTCATGAGTGATGTAATATGTGACGTCATCAGCAGTGCATTGCGGGCGCGCGAGTTATAGTTAGCGGAACTAACTATAACAGGGGAATATCAATGGTTTTGTACAAGTGAAAAGTCCAGCTAACTAAAACGCCCCTGAAACCTATGGTTTTTTCAGTGAATTTCTAAGGTTTTTTAAATGCTAATTCCTAACTATAACGTGCCTGAAACCTATGGTTTTTTCAGTGAATTTATATATATATATATGCGACGAAAAACTGTATTTCTATGATATTTGTGTGTGTGCATATATGTATATTCACTGAAAAAACCATAGGTTTCACACACGTTATAGTTAGGAATTAGCATTTAAAAAACCTTGCAAATTCACTGAAAAAACCATAGGTTTCACACATGTTATAGTTAGCGGAAATTTTACTGATAAAAAACCAATGAAATTGCCCCGTTATAGTTAGTGCTGGCAACTATAACTCACGCGACCGCAATCCTCTGCTGATGCTAATACTGTATTTAGAAACTTATTTGCCCATGTCTTCTTCCATACATTTTTAGCTATACATATATTACAAATATTTTTTTTTCATAAAGACACATATGTCATCAGCAGAAGATTGCGGTCGCGTGAGTTATAGTTGCCAGCACTAACTATAACGGGGCAATTTCATTGGTTTTTTATCAGTAAAATTTCCGCTAACTATAACATGTGTGAAACCTATGGTTTTTTCAGTGAATTTGCAAGGTTTTTTAAATGCTAATTCCTAACTATAACGTGTGTGAAACCTATGGTTTTTTCAGTGAATTTGTACGGTTTTTTAAATGCTAAGTGACTTTACGCCATTCGTGGCGTGCGCGCCCACTTAACGCAGTTCGTTCCGTGCGCGCACGGTGCGCTTCGCGCACCGTGCGCGCACAGTGAGCACGCGGTGCGCTTTGCGCACCGCGCACCCACTTTACGCAGTTAGTGCCGTGCCCACGTTACGCTAGATGGGCCATGTACGCACGATGCGCTTCGCGCACCGTGCGCACATGGAGGACATATTATGCGCTTCCTTGTGATAGGTAATCTGTTGAAATTTTTTGGGAAATTTCTGTGCTCTGATAAGCCATGCATAAATGGTGGCCTTCGGCCACCATTTGCACAAGGGGTGGAGAAAGTGTGGATAGTGTTTTTTTTATTTTTATTTTTTTACCGTACGCTTACGGTAAGCGTACGGTAAGCGTACCCCGCGAAATTGCCGAAAAAAAAATAATGCCGTTTTTGCTCTTGGGGGATGTTTGGGGACTCCCTCAACATGACTATGTGAGAGGGAGTTGTCAAAACATCCCCGTAACATGTTTTTGGCCATCATGTTTGATACATAACACTCAGTGCGGTAGACAAAATGGCGGACGCCGCTTCCTGGTTTCTGCCGATTCGAATGTTTACTAAGATCTAAGAGCCAATCAGAATCGCGCTCGCGCACGCCACCGTACGCTTACCGTAAGCGTACGGTAAGCGTACCGTAAGCGGACTCAGATATATATATTGATTTAAAGGCTATTTTCTCAGAATCTACTGAACAGATTTACACCAAACCTACAAAAGGCACTTCCTTTACCTAGGGACTACCTCTCTGCCAAATTTCTAGTAATTCTGTTCAGCCGTTCGGGCTGTAGCTCGTTCTAAAGGTCCTATGGAAAAATGCATGGGAAAAACGCGTTTTGGGACCCCCCTTTTATCTCAGCCCCCGCTTGACGAATCCCCCCGAGACTTTCAGGGTAGGAGCGGAGCGTAGCGCCCCACCTATTTTGAGAAATTCGCGAGGATTCGTCGACCGGCGCCAAAGTTATTCAAAATAGAATGTTGAGGTTTTCCTATGGAAACGTGGTCCTAACTATAACTACCTACTGGCGACCGCCAGTAGGTAATATATGTATATATGTATATATATATATATATATATATATATATATATATATATGACAAAAAGTTCCCAAACTCCAGCAGATAACTGGAACAGGTACAGACCACACCACGCTGAAAATTGTATTTTGTGCAGGTTTATTCTTTCGAGTCGATCGGCATGACGCGTTTCGGCCGCGTTACCACGGCCTTGATCACATATATATATATGCAACGAAAAACTGTAAGATGTTGAAGCAGCTGAAATAAAAGGGCACTCACCTAGTAACCTTGCAAACTGATCGTACAGTAAAACAATTGTGTAACTGTGCAGCTGAACACTTTCCGCCCTCATAATGCTTGTTTCTAGTCACTCTTCTACGTTTGTTGTGACACTCACCATGTTATCTTTGCCTTTGCCATAGTTTCCCAAAATGTCAGTTTAATGTAGCAAATGGGTGAAATATGGTATGATAAAGTCACTTGCTCGGTGTTGCTGCAGATATCACGGCACAGCGACATCAATTTCCTTACAGTTCGTTGTAGGCGCTGTGACAGCGTGTGAGAGCCAGGCCTGGCTATCATTGCTGTAAACATGGCTCAAGATTGGAAACCTGTGTCTCCCGGACCTGTGAGAGAGCTGTACAAATGTACAGTATGGTTACCTATCCACGCTTCCCACCCCTCTATTGCAAAAGGGAACACAGGCATGTAAGTGGGGGCAGGCAGATGCCTTACAACTCTTAGATCAAAGAGTTCGGGGCAGGAATGTGGCTGCTACATCGCAGTTTTAAAAGCAGCCGCATTCCAGCTCGAGACGCTGGGAATGGGTGTGAGCAAAAGCAGCGCGGTGGCTAACAGGGCACGGCGCTCTTTCTCTGCGCCACTGCAATGCATCATGGGACTCGCTTGCATGTTTAAAAAAACACACGACATCGACCACTAATAACACGGGACATGCTGCCACTCAGAGCCTATGCGTGCCTGTAGACTGTGCTGCCTGTTTTTATGACCCTAGTCCCTGCGTTGAGAAATACCCACTTTTGCTTAAAAATTTCCGTGTGGCGCAAATATTTTCTTGTCTCTTTATTCAGTGATTTTTCGACTGGCTAGACTAGAGTGTGGCAGTGTGGCACTAATTTGGCGAATCTGACAGACAAACTAGGTATCACACGCAGCTCTCCTGTCAGGTTCTGTGAAATTGACTGCAACCCCAGGGGCCGATGTGTCACGATAACTTTACTTAACTCTAGTAAAAGATTATATCAAGCAGATAAGGCCAAATGGTGCTCATTAATGTCGTGCCAACGTATCATGTCTTATAAATGACAGGAGGATAAGAAACAGTTTAAAAATGAAACGCAAAAGAGGCCTGTGCACGCCAACAATTGTGCAAGGAGGAATCCAGACTGCTTAACACCCAGCCTCAGCACAGAGGCCAGCAATTAACGAATAAACATAGAATTGTCAGAGACTGTATCGAGCTCTGAAAACTATAAAGGGCCGACCACAGCAGGCTTCTTTTTCTGGCCACTCTGGTGAGACACTAAAAACACACACAACATGCACCCTTCTTTAAAAATGCAAATGAGTCAAATCTCTGGTTACCACATTATCAGGACAATACCTGCCTCAATAATGTCCAGAGGGCTTGTGACACATTCATATGGGAGGGGGACTAGAATTTCCTTGAGTCAGAGAAGGTAATAACCAAGAGAAACAGGATTGGGAACACCCAGTGGTGCTCGAACACTTTTCAGAGTGGCGTCGCTGCCATCAGTGCTTCATCACTGAACTCACAATGTTGAACATATATCATTAAAGCATGGTGTATTCGCGCACTGTCATTTATAGACGGCACAATCTCCATTGAAGGGGTCACTTAACTTGCAAAGACTTACTGTTTTACAGATAAAACTAATATAGCGCACAAACGCCGTGTGGAAATCGGGTGTCAATCAAACAAACAGGATTTGCATAGCGGTACTTATCACCTGTGAGGGTGTCTAGGCGCTGGGGGCGGTGCTGCTGAGGAGGGACGTTAATCGAATAACCATGTTTTTTTAGGCCCTTCCTGAAATCCTGCAGGGTGGCAGTCTGTGTGTTCTCGTTTGTACTGCCGGTCACCGGTGTATTCAACTGTGTAGCCTTGGACCGTGTCATGTAGGTGCATGTAACTTGCATGATCGAGGTAACTATTAGCGACGATACTACGTGTCTCTCGGTCCTTTTTCCCCAGCACCCCTTGCCCCCCCCCCACCCAGGGGCGGCAATCTGAGGGATAGCCCTGGGCGCCACAAGCTCTAGCTACGCCTCTGCTCTGAGGACTGGAAATCCTGCACAAGAGAGGGAGAGTCCCTTCAAAAGTTTCAGGTGTCCTTAGACAGAAATGTAGATATTGAAAAACCAAGCCAGAAGGAATTAATGCGCATTTCTTTGTTTTTATAAAGCTGCCTGGGGGTAAATAGAAAATGATAGAAAATGAAGACACGGATTTGTGGAATGGAACAGGACAGCCCGTGTCAGCTGACGCGCAGAGCAGGGCTCAGATATGGCATTATTACATTATGGACAGCGTTTCATCTCATTTCTGTCTGCTGGAAGCTCGAGCCGGTCTGCGGTGCCTTCCGCGGGTAATGGCCCCGCTGGCGCAGACGAGGGCTGTGCATATTTATTTTACACCAGGGTAATCGCCAGTAAATTTATTGGGCTATTCATATTAAGTGCAATATCTCTTTCCTTAGGCTAACGCTGATCGCGTCATTTTCTCTTGGGGACACTTTCTTCAGCAGAAAATGTCTCACACAAACGTGAAACTGGACGTGAGCTGTCAGCCGCACGCACTCTGCTAGTAAAGTTCACCTCTTGTGTTCAAATGCAACCAGACGCAGCGTTTTGCAGATGCGTTGCCTTGCATTACTTTGCGTCAGGGAGGGTGTTCCATGGGTGATGAACGGCTGTTCCCATGCACCCACCCATGGGGTTTGATTCAAATCCCTATCTACAAACATCATGAACAGGAATTTGAGCCGAAGTTCTGCACCTCCGTGAGGCTGGCGTATCGAGAAGAAATGTTTTCATTTCTGTTTTTTCTTCTGCGCATGTGCACTGCATTTTTCAGCAGACATACAAAGAGGGACAACTCTTCAAAGTACAGGTACTGTACAGGAAGGGACCTCTTACTGTGGAGGGCACAGCAGTGCCACGTCGGAGCAGATATGGTGCTGTACTGCTCTGTCCCATTCACACAGCTCAGCGCCGCACCCTCACGGGATGTGCTGGGTTCAGTGACTTCTATGCAGTCTGGCCCTGGGTGAAGGGGAGATGCGAGCTGGCGTCTCACATGCCTTCTATGCAGAGGCAACATCTGGCATCTGATTTCCACATAGATAACCGTCTGTGCATTACGTGCGTAAAACGGGAATGTCACATGTGGAACAAATATACAGTTTCACCCACCCGTACTCAACATACAATTTCATGCACAGGAAGTGAGGTCAGATGCCCGTCTTGTGGCGCACATGCTGGTTTGCCACCCCCCAGCCTCCATTTCTGCATTGCATTTTGTGCAATGAAGGTGCCTTAGCGGGCACAACATACCTAGTTCTGGCCCCAAAATAGCGGTGATTTATTGGCTGCATCTCTGCTTGTTTCAGTGTAATGACCGCTGACCTCATGTAAATGTATACATGATGACCCACCTCCTCTGAATAGTTCTGTAATCTTCCTGCAACAGCATCAAAACCAGGTGCCGTATTATGGAAAGAGTTCCGGGGTGCAATGGGTGTGCGTGCTCACTTTGTGTGCCCCCGACACACACTGGTATTACAGAAGGGGGCGCAGACACTTGTGCAGCCCCTTCTGTGATACTGACACATGTAGCGGCAGCGCAATTGTGAGAGGGCACTCCCTCCTATGCACGGGTTTAAGGCTCAGGGCAAATTAGGGAATCACCAGGTGTTAACGAGGGGAGAATCAGTGTCACAGGAGCCCCTCATTCAAGCAGCACAGCAGGTGTTAACAAGGGGAGAATCAGTGTCACAGGAGCCCCTCATTCAAGCAGCACAGCAGGTGTTAACGAGGGGAGAATCAGTGTCACAGGAGCCCCTCATTCAAGCAGCACAGCAGGTGTTAACGAGGGGAGAATCAGTGTCACAGGAGCTCATCATTCAAGCAGCACAGCAGGTGTTAACGAGGGGAGAATCAGTGTCGCAGGAGGCCCTCATTCAAGCAGCACAGCAGGTGTTAACGAGGGGAGAATCAGTGTCACAGGAGCTCAACAAGGGGAGAATCAGTGTCACAGGAGCTCATCATTCAAGCAGCACAGCAGGTGTTAACGAGGGGAGAATCAGTGTCACAGGAGCTCATCATTCAAGCAGCACAGCAGGTGTTAACGAGGGGAGAATCAGTGTCACAGGAGCCCCCCCCCATTCAAGCAGCATAGCAAGGGTTAACGAGGGGAGAATCAGTGTCACAGGAGCTCATCATTCAAGCAGCACAGCAGGCCTTATCGAGGGGTGAATCAGTGTCACAGGAGCCCCTCATTCAAGCAGCACAGCAGGTGTTAACGAGGGGGAGAATCAGTGTCACAGGAGCTCAACAAGGGGAGAATCAGTGTCACAGGAGCTCATCATTCAAGCAGCGCAGCAGGTGTTAACGAGGGGAGAATCAGTGTCACAGGAGCTCAACAAGGGGAGAATCAGTGTCACAGGAGCTCATCATTCAAGAAGCACAGCCGGTGTTAACGAGGGGTGAATCAGTGTCACAGGAGCCCCCCCCCATTCAAGCAGCATAGCAAGGGTTAACGAGGGGAGAATCAGTGTCACAGGAGCCCCTCATTCAAGCAGCACAGCAGACGTTACCGAGGGGTGAATTAGTGTCACAGGAGTCCCTCATTCAAGCAGCACAGCAGGTGTTAACGAGGGGTGGATCAGTGTCACAGGAGCTCATCATTCAAGAAGCACAGCAGGTGTTAACAAGGGGAGAATCAGTGTCACAGAAGCCCCACATTCAAGCAGCACAGCAGGTGTTACCAAGGGGTGAATCAGTGCCACAGGAGCCCCTCATTCAACCAGCACAGCAGGTGTTAACAAGGATCGAATCAGTTTCACATGAGCCCTCCTTCCAAGTAGCATAGCAGGTCTTAACGAGGGGTGGATCAGTGTCACAGGAGACCGTCATTCAAACAGAAAATCAGGTGCTAATGAGGGGTGAATCAATGTCACAGGAGCCCACTTTTCAAGCTGCATAGCAGGTGTTAACGAGGGGTGAATCAGTGTCACAGCAGCTCCCCTTTCAAGCAGCATAGCAGGTGTTAACAAGGGGTGGATCAGTGTCACAGGAGCCCCCTTTTCAAGTAGCATAGCAGGTGTTAACGAAGGGTGAATCAGTGTCAGAGGAGACCCTCATTCAAGCTGCACAGTTGATGTTAACGAGGAGTGAATCAGTGTCACAGGATCCCCCATTTCAAGCAGCATAGCAGGTGTTAACGAGGGGGAATCAGTGTCACAGGAGCTCATCATTCAAGCAGCACAGCAGGTATTAACGAGGGGTGGATCAGGGTCACAGGAGCCCCCTTTTCAAGCAGCATAGCAGGTGTTAACAAGGCGTGAATCAGTATCACAGGAGCCCCCCTTTCAAGCAGCACAACAGGTGTTAACGAGGGGTGAATCAGTGTCACAGGAGCCCCCTATTTAAGCAGCATAGCAGGTGTTAACTGTAGGAGAGTAGGATCTGCTTCACATGGGTACCCCCACTTTTTGCTGGTGTTTCACTGTTTTTCGACCTTAGTCTGGCTGTGGCCCTGCTAGTCAGGACCACACCCTAGCTGCTTCCTCTCTAAAATGGTTTTCATGTACATTAGGTACATATCTAATTAGATTCTGGATTGTCTTATAAGCCCCTAGTATATGGTATACTACATACCTATGGCATAGGTACCTCAGAGGCCTACCAGAGGCTGAAGCATGTATTATACCACCCCTGGGAAGCACTCCAAAATGGCACCACAGGTCTGCTACTGCAGCCTGGGTAAGGGTGTGCTTGCACCCCTTATCGTGGTATAGGCTACCTATATCCACATATATATATACAGACACATATAAACCTATAAGCCACTCCTATGGCATGCCTTGACAATCCTGAAGGCAGAGTGCTTGGTTTTGTGTGAGAGGGTGCCCAAGCATGAGCTGAGCCCCTCTGCAGCCATCGGAAATAATTCCTTATGGCTGTTCTGTGATACAGCCATACCATATACTCTTAAGTGCATTAGAACCTCGCAGTAAATGCTAACTTTGGAATGGCTGCATCAAAACATGTTGTGTTTGGTGTGAAACGCTTTGGAATACTACCCCCCGCCAATTCTGGTGGTGGGGGTAGCATTTCACCCTTCTAGAAGGAGAGACATGTTCACACAGGCTAAACCCGGTAGGACTTTCCTGAGCCCTGGCATCACAAAATGGATGCCTCTGCCACAGACACGGGTTTGGCCCCCAGCTGCTGACCGAAACTCCGGCAGGGGAGGCCTGGACAATAGGTTTCCTGTCGCAGGGAGGTGTATCCACCTCCCCAGACAGGCAGATGTGTATTGGGGCTGGGCGGGAGCACTCTATGGTGTTCTGAAGTCCTGCACTGGGGGCACACTTGGTGTCCCTGTGCATCGTCCAGTGCAAACTGGTTGCAGGGGCTACCTGCCCCTGCTCTGGCGCGAAACTGGACAAAGGAAATGGGTGTAACCACCCCTATTTCCAAGCCCTCCCATAGGTGGGTCAAGTCCCTAGGACTTTAGATTACCCTGGACGAAACTCTGCAACATATATCCTGGACCTTCGACTTTCTATCACGACTAGAAGACGGAAGATATCTCCCTTGGGGTCAAGGAGTGACTCCCCTGCTTGGCAGGCACCAAAGAAGCAACTGACCGGTCTGCATTGCTGAAGCTGCCGCCAGACGCCAAAGTCTTTGCATCACAGAGGTGGATTTCCAGACTTCCCCGAGGCTACCCTGAGTCCACAGCAAAGTTGAGGCCCGTGGCTATCGTGGGTGATGTGGAACGGTGACCCCTGGACACCGTGATCTTTTGCAGCAACAGCATCTTCCTGGGCTTCCTCGAAGTTGTGCTTTGGCCTCCGAGTAGCCCCAGACTTGAGCACCTCCTGCACCGAAGATTGCTGGCGTCCACTCCATGAGTGACCCTTGGGCCAGTTTCAAGTGCGACCACTCGAGGCTCCTTCGCGATCACTAGCCCGTTGGCTAGCAGGTCCCCACGAATGCAGCTCCTTTTCTAATTGGGCTTACCTAGTTGCTCCAGATGTGCCCTGACTTACCCTTGCTGGGTGAGTCCCTCAGACCTTGCTGGTCTGCACCACAGTCCTTTCTCTGAATTACAGTGACTTGCCGTTGCCAAGGCTTGTTGGGTCCAATCTGGTCGCCGACGCCGCAGCACTCAACAGACATTGTGGGACAGCTAGAACCCGGCTCGTGGACTTCGTCGACGCCTCCCGGACCTCGTGGCTGAAGAGTCAGGACACCCATCAACTCACCTGAAGCACCCGACATCTATGGGCATTGGTCCATCCTGCCCTTGGTCACTGGCTAGTGACCCAGACTCTGTCCCCTCTGCTTTCAGGTTCCTTCCATTCTAGAACCAGGCTTGGATCTCTTCGGACACTTCTCCTCTTCACGGCAGCAGCAGTTCTTTGCAGGCTTCCATTGAAATCGACGACACGACCCAACACCAAAAGACACCTATGCACCCGGCTTCCCTGGGTGAGGTAACTTGAGTACTCCGGTGCTCCCATGGGTGCTGGCCCTAGAACTTCTTAAATCCAAAAGGGTTTGGTCCTGACTCGATTAGAAGTGTCCCTAATCTTTAAATTTCCATCCGTGACATTGCCCATAGAAGATAACGTGAAACCGCGGTTGTGTTTACACACTGCAGACAGTCCCCGTGGGTCCCCTGTTTCACTACCTTGGGTGGTTCCTTGGGGTCCCAGCGATTCTAGAGGCTCTAGGCCTTGTGTCTAGTTCAGTCATGGTTTTTATGCCACTTTTTTGGTATATGGTTTGCTACGCCCCTAGGGCCCAAATGTGTATTTGTGCTATTACTGGTGATTGCTATCTTGTAACTTAAGTACTTCGAACTCCAGTCTCATAAATAGTCTAGAGGGGTGTGCGTTAACCTAAATACATATATTTTAAATATATACCTGGTGTGGTTGTCCTTTCATTTGATCATTGAAGAGATTATAGACTGGAAAAACAAGCTGCTTTACATTCCTTCAAGACTTAGCCTGAAGGCTGCTCTCCATAGCTACTACTAGGATAGCTTTCAGTAAAGGTTGTCTTTAACCCATCACGATAAGGGGTTGTTTGGACTGATACAAGGTGCCCACTAGAAATAGTGGACAGCTTATACCAGGCCACCTTCTCACATTAACGAGAAGGGAATCAGTGTCGCAGGAGGCCCTCATTCAAGCAGCACAGCAGCTGTTAACGAGTGGTGAATCAGTGTCACAGGAGCACCCCCCATGCAAGCAGCACAGCAGGTGTTAACGAGGGGTGGATTAGTGTCACAGGAGCCCCTCATTCAAGCAGCACAGAAGGTGTTACAGGGTGAATCAGTGTCACAGGAGCCCCTCATTCAAGCAGCACAGAAGGTGTTACAGGGTGAATCAGTGTCACAGGAGCACCCCCCCCCCATTCAAGCAGCACAGCATGTGTTAATGATGGGTGAATCAGTGTCACAGGAGCCCCCTTTCAAAAAGCACAGCAGGTGTTACCGAGGGGCGATCAGTGTCACAGGACATCATTCAAGCAGCATAGCAAGGGTTAACGAGGGGTGGATCAGCAACACAGGAGCTCATCATTCAAGCAGCACAGCAGGTGTTAGCAAGGGGTGGATCAGTGTCCCAGGAGCCCCCCTTTCAAGCAACATAGCAGGTCTTAACACGGGGTGGATCAGTGTCACAGGAGCCCGTCATTCAAGCAGCACAGCAGGTGTTAATGAGGGGCGAATCAGTGTCACAGGAGCTCCCTATTCAAGCAGCATAGCAGATGTTAATGAGGGGTGAATCAGTGTCACAGGAGCCCACAACTCAAGCAGCGCAGCATGTGCTAACGAGAAGAGGATCAGTGTCGCAGGAGGCCCTCACTCAAGCAGCTCAGAAGGTGTTACAGGGTGAATCAGCGTCACAGGAGCCCCCGATTCAAGCAGCACAGCAGGTGTTAACGAAGAGTGAATCAGTGTCAGAGGAGGCCCCCTTTTAAGCAGCATAACAGGTGTTAACAGGAAATGAATCAGTATCACATGAGCCCCCCCATTCAAGCAGCACAGCAGGTGTTAACGAGGGGTGAATCATTGACACAGGAGCTGTGCTACTTGAATGAGGGCCTCCTCTAACCCCTGCTCCATAGCACTCCTCGAAAGTTTGAGCTACACCCAGCTTGTCAAAAAACCAACCCACACCGCAGGGCAAACACCTGTCACATGGACTGACCACTCCATCATTCATTTCCAAATCAAAACACCTCAAGTCAACATTCCTACCAGGTTCAGCACTCCAAGCCACAGCTGGACCAAATCAAAGAAGCAGACTGGCTCAGCGCCTTCAGCACTGATAAGCCGAGCCCCACAGATAACCTCAACAAGGACTTCAACAGCTTCAACAAGTGGATCAAGAACTGCTCGCTATCCCTTGCACCCATGAAACCCAACAAGCATAGTGGATCAATAAAGCAGTCCAGCCGGTTCACATAAGACCTCTGAGACACCAAGCGACACTATAAACAGCTAGAAAAGAAATGAAGAACCAGCCACAATACCGCCGACAGAACTACCTACAAGGTTGCACTCAGACGCTATCACCAGCAAATAAGAGACACGAAGAAAAAGGCAGTAGTTGATGGCATTGAAGGAAGCTCCAACAGCTGCAAAGTGATTTTCTCAATCGTTAAGGATTTCTCCTTGCCCTCAGCCACTGCCAACAACATTCCTGCCTTCAAACAACTCTGCAATAACCTATTCAACTTCTTCCACAGTAAAATTGCAAACATCTACAGCAACTTTGCACATCCACCCAACCCCAGAAAACTCATTGCAAGCCTACCTACCACCAACAACTCTCACCAGAAACAACACAGCGGCCATCATGCGGACCATCCACTCAGAGGCCCCAACGGACTCAAGCCTCACCACATCTACAACCTGGGAACATCACCAATCAGCACCACCCTGACCTACACCAAGACTTACATCACGTCCGCCACTTTCCCAAATAAATGGAAATTTTCAGAAATCAACACCCTCATCAAGAAGCCCACAACTAACCCGAATCAACTGAATAACTTCCGACCTATCTCCCTGCCCACCTATCCAGCCAAAGTGATTCAGAAGGCCATTAACAAGCAACTCACAGCCCACCTTGAACTTCATCATCTTATAGACAACAGACTGTCAGATTTCAGAAAGAACCACAGCACCGAAACAACATTGCAGTCACCAACAACATTCGAAACATTCTGGACTGAGGAGACAAAGTGGCCCACATCCTGCTCAACCTCTCTGTGGCCTTCAACACAGTCTCTCACAACACCCTTATCAGAAGACTCCACAAGGTTGGCATACAAGGATCTGCTCTCAAATTGAACTAATCCTTCCTCATAGGCTGAACTCAAAATGCTAGACTGCCACCCATCACATCAGAAACTAAGAAACTGATATGCGGTGTCCCACAGGGATCGTCCCTCAGCCCCACTCTTTTCAACATATACATGGCAACATCATCCAATCACAAGACATCACCATTGTCTCCTACGCCAACGACACCCAACTCATCCTCTCCCTGGTGGACAAGACAAACACCACTAGACCCAACTTCACCAGTTGCATGACCATGGTACCAGACTGGATAAGAATCAACTGTCAGCAGCTCAACTCTGACAAGACGGGAGAACTGGTCTTTGGCAACAAGATCTCCTCATGGGATTCCACCTGGTGATCGTCAGAGCTAGGACCACTGCCCACATGCACAGACCATGAAACAAATCTTGGGATCATCCTGGATGACAAGCTCAACATGACAATTCAAGTCAATGCAGTGTGCACCTCCTGCTTCCACATCCTACGCATGCTGTGAAATATATTCAAATGGTTGCCTCAGAACACTAGACGGACCATCAGACGGACTCCAGACCATCAAGAACACAGCCACAAGACTCATACTGGACCTCCCATGCTGAACACACATCATCCCGCACCTAAGGAAGCTTCACTGGCTCCCAATTCACATGTGCAGCCAATCCAAACTTCTCACGTCCACATACAAAGACTTACACAACACAGGACCAGAATACCAGCAGCATACACCTTCACCAACCTGCCAGACACCTACTCTCTGCCTCACTCTCACTCGCACACTCTCCCAGCATCTGCAAAAACAAAACCGGAGGTCGCTCATTCTCCTACATTGCATCCAAGACATGGAACAAACTCCCTCATCTCATCAGGGCCTCCTCCTCACTTCTTGAGTTTCATAAGAAGCTGAAGACCTGGCTCTTCCTATAAGCACCTTGGGCCACGCACCTTGCCCAAGCGCCTGGATACCCTCTCTGGTGTTTATTTATCTATGCAAATCAACATAACAAGGGGTGAATCGCTGTCATTGAAGCATTAACCAGGTGTTAACTAGAGCTGAATCACTGTCACAGGAGCCCCCAGTTCATGCAGTACAGCAGGTGCTAACGTGGGGTGGATCACTGTCACAGGAGCCTCCCGCCATTCAAGCACCACTGCAGGTGTGAACGAGGGTAAATCAGTGTCACAAGAGCCCATCAACCATGGTCAGGCCGCCCCCTCGGCTGATGTCCTGGGTCCACCTTACTTTGGATTCTGAGTAACTGGTCCAAGTACCCCACCTGCACTTGACCCTCAGGGTATACATGATCAGAGCAGTCCAAGTCACCCTTGATGGGGGCATGGGGGGTGTGAACATGTGAATACAGCGGAGTGAGCCCTGGCTCAGAAATTAACACGTGCTCAGAAGTGCTCAGTGTGGCAGGTACTCATGGTGTCTCAAAGCTCAGGCAGTAATGTACTCTCAGTGTGGCAGGTACTCATGGTGTCTCCCTGCTCCAGTAATGTACTCTCAGTGTGGCAGGTACTCATGGTGTCTCACAGCTCAGGCAGTAATGTACTCTCAGTGTGGCAGGTACTCATGGTGTCTCACAGCTCAGGCAGTAATGTACTCTCAGTGTGGCAGGTACTCATGGTGTCTCACAGCTCAGGCAGTAATGTACTCTCAGTGTGGCAGGTACTCATGGTGTCTCCCTGCTCCAGTAATGTACTCTCAGTGTGGCAGGTACTTATGGTGTCTCACAGCTCAGGCAGTAGTATACTCTCAATGGGGCAAGTACTTATGGAGTCTCATGGCAGCAGTAATGTACTCTCAATGTGGGAGGTACTCATGGTGTCTCACAGCTCAGATAGTATTGCACTCTCAATGGGGCAAGTGTTCATGTTGTCTCACAGCTCAGGTAGTAATCTACTCTCAACTGGGCAAATACACATGGTGTCTCACGGCTCCAGTAATGTTTTCTCAATGGGGCAAGTGCCCAGGGTGTCTCGCGGCTTCAGTAATGTACTCTCAGTGTAGCAGGTACTCATGATGTCTCATGGCTCCACTAATGTACACTCACTGTAGCAGGTACTCATAGTGTCTCCCAGCTCCAGTAATGTACTCTCAATGGGGCAAGTACTCATGGTGTCTCACGGCTTTAGTAATGTACTCTTAATGTAGCAGGTACTCATGGTGTCTCACGGCTCCACTAATGTACTCTCAATGTAGCAGGTACTCATGGTGTCTCCTGGCTCCAGTAATGTACTTTCAATGGGGCACATACTAATGGTGTCTCATGGCTCCAGTAATGTACTCTAAATGTAGCAGGTACTCATGGTGTCTCATGGCTCCAGTAATGTACTCTTAATGTAGCAGGTACTCATGGTGTCTCGAAGCTAAGGTAGTAATGTACTCAGTGTGGTAGGTACTCATGGTGTCTCTTGGCTCCAGTAATGTACTCTCAATGTAGCAGGTACTCATGGAGTCTCATGGCTCCAGTAATCTACTCTCAATGTGGCAGGTACTCATGGTGTTTCATGGCTCAAGTAATGTACACTCAATGTAGCAGGTACTCATGGTGTCTAGCAGCTCAGGTAGTAATATACTCTCAGTGTGGCAGGTACTCATGGTGTCTTGCAGCTCAGGTAGTAATGTACTCTCAGTGTGGCAGGTTCTCATGGTGTTTCACGGCTCAAGTAATGTACTCTCAATGTGGCAGGTACTCATGGTGTCTCATAGCTCCAGTAATGTACACTCAATGTAGCAGGTACTCATGGTGTCTAGCAGCTCAGGTAGTAATATACTCTCAGTGTGGCAGGTACTCATGGTGTCTTGCAGCTCAGGTAGTAATGTACTCTCAGTGTGGCAGGTTCTCATGGTGTTTCACGGCTCAAGTAATGTACTCTCAATGTGGCAGGTACTCATGGTGTCTCATAGCTCCAGTAATGTACACTCAATGTAGCAGGTACTCATGGTGTCTAGCAGCTCAGGTAGTAATATACTCTCAGTGTGGCAGGTACTCATGGTGTCTTGCAGCTCAGGTAGTAATGTACTCTCAGTGTGGCAGGTACTCATGGTGTCTTGCAGCTCAGGTAGCAATGTACTCTCTGTGTGACAGGTTCTCATAGTGTCTCACAGCTCAGGCAGTAGTATACTCTTAATGTGGCAGGTGCTCATGATGTCTCATGGTGTCTCACGACTCCAGTAATGTACTCTCTGTGTGGCAGGTACTCATGGTGTCTCACAGCTCAGGCAGTGGTATACTCTCAATGTGGCAGGTTCTCTTGGGGTCTTACGTCTCCAGTAATGTACTCTAAATGTGGCAGGTACTCATGGTGTCTCACAGCTCAGGTAGTAATGTACCCTCAGTGTGGCAGGTACTCATGATGTCTCACAGCTCAGGTAGGAATGTACTCTCAATGGATAATCACCCACGGTGTCTCACAGCTTGGGTAGTAATGTATTCTGAATGAGGCACATAATTCAGGTGTCTAACAACCCAATTAATAATATACTCCCAATGTGGCAGGTACTTACAGTGCCTCCTGGGTTGGTTAGTAATGAACTCTTAAAGTTCATGTCTTACGGCTCCAGTACGAATGTGCTCTCAATGTGGTATGCACTTCTGATGCCTTACGGCTCCTGTACTAATGTACTCTCACTGTAGCAGGTCCTCCTGATGTCTTATCAATTGGGTAGTTATTTACTCTCAATGAGGAAGGTACTCCTGGTGTCTCATAGCTCTGGTCCTAATGGACATGCAATGGGGCTGGTACTCTTGGTGTCTTATGGCACAGGTAGTAATGAATTCTCAATGGGGCAGGTACCCATGGAGTGTTATGGCTCAGGCAACAATTTACTCTCAATGGAGAAGGTACATGGTAAGAAGAAGGTACATAGTAAGGAAAATGTGCATGGTATGGGAAAGGTACATGGAATGGAGAAGGTACATAGTAAGGAAAATGTATATGGTATGGAAAAGGTACATGGTATGGAGAAGGTACATAGCAAGGAGAATGTACATGGTATGGAGAAGGTACATGATATGGAGAAGGTACATAGTAAGGAGAATGCACATGGTATGGAGAAGGTACATGGTATGGAGAAGGTACATGGTATGGAGAAGTTACATGGTGTGGAGTAGGTACATGGTATGGAGACGGTTCATGGTATGGAGAAGGTTCATGGTATGGAGAAGGTACATAGTAAGGAGAATGTGCATCGTATGGAGAAGGTACTTGATATGAAAAAGGTACATAGTAAGTAGAATGTACATAGTATGTATGTACATGGTATGGAGAAGGTACATGGTAGGGAGAAGGTACATGGTAAGGAGATGGTATAGTGTCCCACAACTCTGGTGCTAATCTACTCCCAGCAGGGCAGGTTTTCCCGATGTCTCATGGCCCAAGTATGACTGTCAAACTTTACAAAGCAGGGCTTTACCTCGCATTCCTTAAGTATCCTGTGAATATAAATTCACGGGACACACCAGGTAATCCTCGGAATCTGGACTTGTGTTTAATGACAGATATATTGATTCTTTCTGAAGCAATCATACAACAAATTGTAACTCAGTAAAAGGCTTGTGCACCCAGTTAACGGGGAGGGATGGAAATTGTATGCATCAAAATTACCAGGAAAGAAACAGGTAGGCACCACTATCATGAATAGATGTTTCAAGCAAGACATCATATATCACATCAGGGTGTTCCTAAGGGTGAGCTATGACGGCGACGTGCTCGCAAAGGTGGAGCTGACATAAGACAAACAACATTTAAGGAAAACAAACAAAAGCTTGCTATGCAATGATGCAAACAAAATGTACATTGGCAAACAGTCAACTCAATGCTTATGCCCATTCGTCATTGCAATTAATCAAGCATTAAAGTATGTAGGCGTTGAATTCTTGATTCGTTTGAAGATGATTTGGAATCGAGTCTTCTTCAGGACAGAAGGAAGGCATACACCCTAATCTGCTTAGTGAAGGACCCACCAAGTAGCCATCCTAGGTGCTGCGGAAGCTGGCATTGCTCCCGGCCAATGGTAGCAGATGTTTTTCCTTGCTTCTGCCAGGCAGGAGAAATCTCATTTTCGCTGCCGCGTTCTTGCACACAGGGTAACTACTGTATTCAGGGACACAGTGTTTGAGCCAGTCCCGGGGAATGGGGTTCCCAGAGCATTTACAGGCTCGGGAGGGGGGCAGCACACCCCTCCCCTATAATTATATGTCAGAGCCCAGGGATGGGGTCCTCAGGGCTTCTACAGCCTCCCCTTTTATTTGCAATTGACCCCGGGCAATGGGGTACCCAGGCCTTCACTTCAAGATACTGGCCAGCCATACCTCCACCCTCTGAGGAACCCTCATCTACCGACCCCCTGGACCCTGTGGACTTTTCGCCAACTCCATCACAAACATCATCTCCCCGCATGCCATCACGTCCACTAACTACACCCTACTGGGATACCTCAACTTCCACCTCGACAACCAACTGGACTCCAGTATGACATCCTTCCTGGACAACCTCCACAACATTGGACCCTGCCAGATTGTGACCGAACCCACGCACCCAGCAGGTCACACCCTCGACCCCCTCATCACAACAGGAAACTCCATCACCTTCAGCCACACCACCGAACTCCCATTGACTGACCATCGATGCGTCCACTTCACCAGCACCTGCTCCCACGAAGAAACTGGACCAGAATCACCGATGACCAGCTAGCCTCATCACTTAGCAACTCCACCCCAACCATCGCAGAAAACGACGACGCCAACACCGCAGCCCGAACTATGCACAGATGGATCTCTGACAGAGCCAACACCATAGCCCCCCTCAAGAAAAACAACAACACCCACGCCAAGAAAGCTAGATGGTCCACCGCGGAACTTCGAGAGTCCAGACGCACTTGCCGCCACCTTGAACAGGCCTGGAGGAACACCAAATCCACAGACGCCCACAACAACTTCAGAGCCGCCACCAACACCCACCACCAACTCATCAGAAAAACGAGGAAAAAGGCGATTGAAGACAGAATCTCCACTCATGCACAAATCAGAAAAGAACTCTTCAACATCATCAAGGAGTTCGCCCAACCCACCAGCGAGTCCACCGACATCCCTCCCTCACAAGACCTCTGCGACAAACTCAACACATTTTTCCACCACAAAATCAAGAACATCTACGACAACTTCGACAAAGACAACCAACACACTGAACCCTCACCAACCACCCCGACACCCTGAAGCCAGCGATCGACAACTGGACAGCCCTCACCACCGAAGACACACTGAAGACGATGAAGTCAATCCACTCCGGGGCCCCCACGGACCCCTGCCTCCAACACATTTTCAACAGAGCCGCCGACACCATCGCACCCATGCTCTGCCACACCATCAACCGCTCCCTGGCAACTGCCTCGTTCCCTGAAGACTGGAAACAAGCTGAGATCAACCCCCTCCTGAAGAAACTCGGTGGACCCCACCGACCTCAAAAACTACAGACCCTTCTCCCTGTTCCCGTTCCCAGCGAAAGTCATCGAGAAAGCCATCAACAGCCAACTCGCCACATTTATTGAAGAGCACAACATCCTCGATTCCTCCCAATCCGGGTTAAAAAAAAACCACAGTACGGAAAACGCCCTCCTCGCTGCAACAGACGACATCCGTACCTTACTGGACAAAGGAGAAACAGCAGCCCTCATCCTCCTCGACCTCTCAGCGGCGTTCGACACAGTCTCTCACCGCACCCTAATACGCAGACTCCATGACGCAGGGATCCAAGAAAAGGCCCTCGACTGGATCTGCTCCTTCCTCTCCGGCAGAACGCAGCGGGTCAGACTCCCCCCTTTCCTCTCGGACCCTACACCTACCACCTGCGGAGTCCCCCTGGGGCCCTCCCTCAGCCCTACGCTCTTCAACATCTGCATGGCTCCGCTCGCCCCCATCGTCAGAACCTACAGACTCAACATTGTGTCATACGCAGACAACACCCAACTCATCCTCTTCCTATCCAAAGAACCCAACACCGCTAGATACAACTTTCGAGAAGGCATGGAAGCCGTCGCCAATTGGATGAAAAACAGCTACCTACAACTAAACACCAACAAAACGGAAGTACTCATCATGGGCCCAAACCCAGACACCTGGAACGACACCTGGTGGCCCACCGCCCTCGGAAGCCCGCCCACCCCCACGGACCACGCACGCAACCTGGGAATCATCCTGGACTCGGAGCTCAAAATGGACCGCCAGATCAACTCCGTCTCCTCCTCCTGCTTCCACACCCTTCGCCTCCTACCTAAGACCTACAAATGGATCCCCCTCGAACACAGAAACACCGTCACTTACGCCCTGGTCCCCAGCAGGCTCGACTACGGTAACGCACTCTATGCCAGAATAAACAAAAACCTCACCCGCAAGTTACGGAACATCCACAACGCCGCCACAAGACTGGTCCTCAACCTGCCAAGACACTGCCACATCTCCCAGCACCTGCGCACACTCCACTGGCTCCCCATCGAAGCTAGAGTCACCTTCAAGATGCTAACCCACGCTCACAAGGCCCTCCACGACACCGGACCAGCATACCTGAATAGCCGACTCAAATTCAACGCACCCCAAAGGACCCTACGATCAGCCCAGCTCTCCTACGCCATAGTCCCCCGCACCAGAAAGACCAGATCGGGAGGCCGCTCCTTCTCCTTCCACGCGGCCAGAGCCTGTAACAACCTTTCGCTCCACCTCAGACAGATAAAATCGCTCCCCATCTTCGCAAGAAACCTCAAAACCTGGCTCTTCGACAGACCCCCTCCTTGATGGACTGGAACCTGCGACCCCCCACCCCCACTCACCCCCCAGCGCCTTGAGACCCTTACGGGTGAGTAGTTGAGCTTAACAAACACCTGATTTGATTTGATTTGATTTGAAGGTTCATTGAGTACGACCACATGCCACCCTTCCCTATTTTTCAAAATTTGGCCCCAGAGGATGGGGTCCACAAGGCCCATTAGTGGCTCGTAGAGGGGGAGCCACATGCCCCCCCCCCTCTTTCATGTATTCTGCCCATGGGGGATGGGTTCCCCATAGCCAGAACTTGCCACCCGGGGGTCCAAATATCAAACTATAAAATGCTGGTGGGCATTTCTTTTTTTTTTTTTTTAAAGCAACGATCCAATGGGAATCCAATTGGACTCCCGCAAGATTGCCGCTTATTATGAAATATATACTTTGGCCCCACGGTGTAGGGGGCAGGGTATCCCTAACCCTATCCTGCCCCTTTATATTTTATTTTTCTAAATTATACTTAGGACAGTGGACTAAGTCACAGAGTCCAGTAATAGCTGCCTGCAGCATTTTTACTCATGTTTCAGGCAGCCAATCAGAGGGCTCGCTACCACAGGAACCCGACTCTCATGGAGATAAATGGTCCAAGGGGACAAAAAGCCCCCTGGGCCTATCAGAATGCCCCATTTTTGTTATAATTGGGTTCGACAGACTCTCTCAAGAGTCCCCCAAAACCAACAGTCGAGATATACAAATAATTTTGTACCTTCATTCCTCAGAAAGTACTGAGCGGATTTACACCAAATCACAAAAGCATTCTTTCTGGACCAAGATCTAACTTCCTGCCATGTTTGGTGGCATTCCTTTCAGCAGTTTTTGTGGGGATTTTGCGATTTGAGAAACCCCCCTTTTTTTCTTAGCCCTCACTTGGAGGATCACCAAGAAACTTTCCAGGGGAAGGAGCTGAGATGGGTGAACTCTATTTTTGAAAGTTACGTGAAGATTGGTCAAACGACGCTTAAGTTATTAGAAAACCAAAAAAAGGCATTTCCTATGGAAACACCATCCTAACTATAACTACCCAGTGGCGATAGCAAGTACAACAATTTTACCCTACTGCACCATATAAAGCACTAGTTTACCAGTCAGTGTTTCTATGGTCCAGGATGAGGGATTTATGTCTCTTAAGTGCGTTTTTGCGCATCTACATAAGACGTAGGGGATAAAAACAACCATAATAGGCACAAGGACCATTTTGACGTTTCAGTGCACACCAGGCTCTCAATTCAAATAACATGTCCCTGGGGGCCATCCAGAACCTTGTGGTATCACTCTTAGATCCCAAAGAGGTGCCACCCTGTACTGTCAGGTTGTTACGGCCAGAGCAGCTGATTTTGGAACGGAGGAACCAGGTTTGTGTCCCGACTCAAACTTCTGTGATCTTGGGCAAATCAGTTAATCTCCCCGTGCCTAAAAATATGAATGCGACATTGTGTAATGTAGCAGGTGCTCCTGTAAAGCACTCCATTACCTTCGGGTCAAGCTTGTGCTACATAAAAACTTCAAAAAGAGCCTAATAATTCCCAGATCTGTTCTATTCTGAGACCAGCAGATTTCCGCGCACGCCATCTTTATGTTTCTTTAAGTCGTGTTTGCTGTCTCATTGCAGGGTGTCTTTGTCAACACTGAATGGGCTCTGGGCCTTTGTGTCGAGCCCTTTTAGTACTATTTCTGGTATCGATCCAGTTATGGCATGGTGTGGGGTGTTCCTGCCTGTGGCGTCACTAATTGCGCCCACGCTTTGTCCCTGTAGTGTCGTGCGCGTGGAAACACAAGCCTTGGCTCTGGGCGGGGGTGAAATAAACAGGGCAGGGTGGGAGGGACCTGCTTCTTGCTGTTTCTTCCTATTTGGTGTCCTGCCCACCACCCTGCAGGGATGCCTCATTCCTGCAACATCTCTAGTCGCTTAAACTGTTTTAGGAGTTTGGAGAACGCTGCGAATCGCTTTTCAGTAACTTCAGAGAGCTATTCTGGCAATCTAGCACTTCAGAAACCCTCACTGCTTACATAGGTCCTCCTGGCCTGACCCGAATATTTTGTATAGTCTAAACTGTGCCCTGGCCAACTGGAGATCCATGAACTCCAGTGATGCTGAGATCTCCGCTGCTGTCCTGGACTGGGTTTGAGTCTTCGTTCTAAGGGAGAGTTGGCTCAAACCCACCTCCGAATCTCTTACCTTCCGACTCTCATCACAGCTGATGTGGCCCTGCTTGGTGCTCCGCAAAGCCCTCCACATGCTGACCCATGGAGACAAAAGCACCTTATCTCTGACACTGTTGAGGATACCCCACAGGTCCACGCAGCTCAGTTCTCTTACTGGACTGAAACTGGACAAGATGGTAGATCTTTGCATCAGCAGACCTCAACCAGGCCATCCAGAACTTCTCCACCTGGATCACCAAATGCTCCTACATTGTCGCCCGTTGAAACCAGCAAAAGCCAACAAGACCACCAAACACACCAGCTGGAACACCCCAGAGCGTAGAACCACCAAGCACCACTGCTATCAACCTTGAGAGGTAGTGGCATGTCACCAAGGACCCCTCCAACAGAGACACTCACAAAGCAGCCCTCAGCATCTACCACATGTGCATCAAGGAAGCCAAGAGACAAGCAATCTCTGCCCGCATCGACACCTCGGCCAACCACACAAATGATCTACTCATGATAGTCAGGAAATTCTCCAACTCGACAGCCATATAGAACACCATACACCCCTCCCAAGAACTCTGTGACACCCTCTCGGAATACTTCCACAGCAAGATTGCCACCATCTACAACAACTTCGAACCCCAACCCATCCCTCTCAGCCTCGACAACCTCAACCAATCAGCAAGCAAACACCAGCTGAACAATTACAACCTGGTCTCCTAGTATCACCCTGACCACAACAACCATCATGCCATCCATCCACTCCAGTGTGCCCACCGACCCCTGCCTCTGCCATTTCTTCAACCTCGGAACCAACCCAATCAGCACAGAACTCATCAGCATCCTCAACACCTCCATCTCCACAGCAACCTTAACAGACAGATGGAACAGCTGTACTGGCAGCCTCAGACCAGTGCTTGGTGGTGCAAGGCACGTCTTGCACTGTACTGGCAGCCCCAGACCAGTACTTGGTGGTGCAACTTTTAAACTATTCCTAGTTGTCAGCCTCAGATTAGTACTTGGTGGTGCAAGTCACCTTGTGCACTGCATTGGCAGCCGCAGACCAGTACTAGGTGGTGCAAGGCACCTTGTGCGCTGTACTGGCAGCTGCAGACCAGTTCTTGGTAGTGCAAGGCAGCTCGTACACTGTACTGGCAGCTGCAGACCAGTACTTGGTGGTGCAAGGCAGCTCGTGCACAGTACCAGCAGCCCCAGACCAGTACTTTGTAGTGCAAGGCAGCTCGTGCACTGTACTGGCAGCTGCAGACCAGTACTTGGTGGTGCAAGGCAGCTCGTGCACTGTACTGGCAGCTGCAGACCAGTACTTGGTGGTGCAGGGCAGCTCGTGCACTGTACTGGCAGCTGCAGACCAGTACTTGGTAGTGCAAGGCACCTCATCCACTGTACTGGCAGCTGCAGACCAGTACTTGGTAGTGCAAGGCACCTCATCCACTGTACTGGCAGCTTCAGGCCAGTACTTGGTAGTGCAAGGCACCTCATCCACTGTACTGGTAGCCGCAGACCAGGACTTGGTAGTGCAAGGCACCTTGTGCACTGTACTGGCAGCCACAGACCAGTACTTGGTAGTGCAAAGTACCTCATGCACTGTACTGACAGCCGCAGACCAGTACTTGGTGGTGCAAGGCAGCTCGTGCACTGTCCCGACAGCCCTAGACCAGTACTTTGTAGTGCAAGGCAGCTTGTGCACTGTACTGGAAGCCCCAGACCAGTACTTGGTGATGCAAGGCAGCTCGTACACTGTACTGGCAGCTGCAGACCAGTACTTGGTAGTGCAAGGCACCTCATCCACTGTACTGGCAGCTGCAGACCAGTACTTGGTAGTGCAAGGCACCTCATCCACTGTACTGGAAGCCCCAGACCAGTACTTGGTGATGCAAGGCAGCTCGTGCACTGTACTGGAAGCCCCAGACCAGTACTTGGTGATGCAAGGCAGCTCGTGCACTGTACTGGCAGCCGCAGACCTGGACTTGGTGATGCAAGGCACCTTGTGCGCTGTATTGGAAGCCCCAGACCAGTACTTGGTGATGCAAGGCACCTTGTGCGCTGAACTGGTAGCCGCAGACCTGGACTTGGTAGTGCAAGGCAGCTTGTGCACTGTACTGGCAGCCCCAGACTAGTACTTTGTAGTGCAAGGCACCTCGTGCACTCTACTGGCAGCCTCTAGTGCAGTGGCTGCTCCTCCGCTAAGGCGGAGGAGCATCACCCCACTGCTTTGCAGCAGTGAAATAAAGGACACATAAAATGATAATAACTCAATGTTATCATTTTGTGTTTTCCTGCGGGAGCTTTGTGGGCAGTGAGGGGCTGGGCTGCTCACACAGGCGCCGGGGGAGGCGTGGTTTGCTCACTCCAAGAGCGCATGAATGTTTGGCGGCTGTGTCAGGCCGGCCAAGCAGTCATGCGCACTTTGCATGTTTTCCACCCAGGATGCATTACAGCCTGGGTGGAGAACATATCTAGACTGCCACCGCCTGCCTGAGCGCTCAACCATGGCGCTCAGACCAATCACAACGCTGCATTGCAGCGTTGTGATAGACTATGGGGAACCTAGTGCTTCCTGCTTCTTGTTCTGGCTGGGACAGACGACGGAGTAACCAGGGAGGAGAGACGCTGCAATGAAGTATGTTTTAAAAAAAAAATCCATTTTATTTACACCCTCTCTACGCCGCTTCCCCCCCACCCCCTTCCTCCCCCACCCGATCCGTGCTGGCCACCATTGCTCTAGTGGGAACCCCATTGGCAGATGTCACTTATTGAACTGTACTGGCAGGCTCAGGTGGGCACTCAGAAGGAACAGGCCACCGTTTGCGCATTCTGAGAGCCCCAGGTGGGCCCTCGGAATGCAGAGTGCCTCTTACACGTACTGTCAGCCTCTGGTGGGAACCAGAAAGGCAGAGGGCAATCTTGCACCACACTTACAGCATATAGGAGGCATTCACGGGCACAGACTCTGGTGGGCACCTGAAGGGACAGGGCATCACTTGCTCTGCATATACAGCCTCTGGTGGGCACCTGAAGGGACAGGACATGACATGCTCTACACTTACATTCTCAGGTGGGCACCTGAAGGCACAGGGCATTAGATGCTTTGTACTTATAGCCTCTGTGTGCACATGGAAGGCACAGGCCTTGTCTCACTCTGCACATACAGCCGCTGGTGGGCACTTGAAGGAGTAGGCTTTCTCTTGCCTTGCACTTATATCCTCTGGTGGGCACCTGAAGGCACAAGGCACCTCTTGCTATGCATTTACAGCCTCTGGGGGCACCTGGTGGCACAGGGCATCTCTTGTATGGCACGTACAGCCTCTGGTGGGCACCTGAAGGCATAGGACATCACATGCGCTACACTTACATTCTCAGGTGGGCACCTGAAGGCACAGGGCATCACATGCTCTGCAATTACAGCTTCTGGTGGGCACCTGAAGGCACAGGGCATCTCTTGCACTGTACTTACAACCTCTGGTGGGCACCTGAAGACACTGGGCATCACATGCTCTGGACATACAGTTTATGGTGGGCACCAGAAGGCACAGGGCATCACTGCCACTGCACATACTGCCTCCGGTTAGCACCTGACGGCATAGGGCATCACAGGCTCTGCACTCACAGTTTCTGGTGCACACCTCAAGGCACAGACCATCTCTTGCTCTACACTCACAGCTTATAGCGGGCACTTCAAGACACAGGGCATCACATGCTTCTCAATTACAGTCTCTGGTGGGCACCTGAAGGCACAAGGAATCACATGCTTCTCACTTACAGTCTCTGGTTGGTACCTGAAGGCACAGGGCATTACGTGCTTAGCACTAACAACCTCTGGTGGGCACCTGAAGGCACAAGGCATCATTGACACTGCACTTAGACCCTCTGGTGGGCATCTGAAGTCACCGTGCAGCTCTTGCTCTGCACTTTCAGCCTCTGGTGAACACCTGAAGGCAAAGAGCATCACTGACACTGCACACACAGCCTCTGGTGGGCACACCAAGGCACAGGGCATCACAGGCTTAGCACTTACAGCCTCTGGTGGGCCCCTGAAGGCACTGGGCATCTGTTGCTCTGCACTTTCAGCCTCTGGTGGGCACCTAAAAGCACAAGGCATCATTGACACTGCACACACAGCCTCTGGTGGGCACACCAAGGCACAGGACATCATTGACACCGCACACACAGCCTCTCGTGGGCACACCAAGGCATAGGTCATCTCTTGCTCTGCAGTTTCAGCCTCTGATGGGCACCTGAAGGCAAAGAACATCACTGACACTGCACACACAGCCTCTGGTGGGCACACCAAGGCACAGGGCATCACAGGCTTAGCACTTACAGCCTCTGGTGGGCCCCTGAAGGCACTGGGCATCTTTTGCTCTGCACTTTCAGCCTCTGGTGGGCAACTGAAAGCACAAGGCATCATTGACACTGCACACACAGCCTCTGGTGGGCACACCAAGGCACAGGGCATCACAGGCTTAGCAATTACAGCCTCTGGTGGGCCCCTGAAGGCACCGGACATCTTTTGCTCTGCACTTTCAGCCTCTGGTGGGCACCTGAAGGCACATAGGATCACTGACACTACACAAACAGCCTCTGGTGGGCACATCAAGTTACAGGGCATCCAGGCTTAGCACGTACAGCCTCTGGTGGGCACCTGAAGGCACAGGGCATAATTGACACTGCTCTTACACCCTCTTGTGGGCACCTGAAGGCACAGGGCACTCTTGCTCTGCTCTTACTGCCTCTGGCGGGCACCTAAAAACCCAGGCCTTCTCCTGCTCTGATCTTACAGCCTCTGGTGGGCACCTGAAGACACAGGCCTTCTCCTGTTCTGCTCTTACAGCCTCTGGTGGGCACCTGAAGACACATGCCTTCTCCTGCTCTGATCTTACAGCCTCTGGTGGGCACCTGAAGGCACTGGGCATCATTGACACTGCTCTTACACCCTCTTGTGGGCACCTGAAGGCACAGGGCATCTCTTGCTCTGCACTTTCAGCCTCTGGTGGGCACCTGAAGGCCCAATCCTTCTCTTGCTCTGCACTTACAGCCTCTGTGGGGTTCGATAGGGTCGACTGGGGGTTCCTTTGGCAAGCCCTTGCTTGGAAAAAATTCCCTGCAGAATTTATAACTGCTTTAAAAGCTTTATACAATAGGCCTCAGGCTGTAATACGAATAGCTTCTGATATCTCTACTACATTATCTATAACGAGGGGTACCAGGCAAGGATGTCCTTGTTCCCCTCTATTATTTGCGCTTTATATAGAACCATATCTGCAAAAACTCATAAATCAGGAAAGTATTCCCCCTGTTATAATTCATTATATAGAATATAGAGGTTTTGCTTACGTTGATGACGTCGCGATTGTTACTTCAGACATTAACTTAGCTTTTTCCAAGATTATAGAGGCAGCTCGGGATTTTGGAGTATATTCGGGATATAAATTAAATATAGCTAAAACTCAGATAATTCATTCTGCTGCCGGCTTGCCAACCGATTTGACATATTCCACTACCGCCTCTTATCTAGGTGTGCAATTGTCCGCCAAGGTCGAAGATTTTGTAGGGCTTAATCTTGATCCATTACTTGCTTCTACTAATAGATCTCTTGAAAGGCTAAATAATCTCCATCTCTCTCTTTATGGTCGCACTAACGTTATTAAGATGCTTTTTTTTCCTAAATGTCTTTATTTTTTTCGTACTATACCTTTATTGTTCCCCTCTAGTTTATTCACTAAAATAGATAGAATAATTTCAAGATACTTATGGGGATATAAAAGAGTTAGACGGTCTCTTAAATGGTGTTCCTTACCTATATGTAGAGGAGGCTGGGGACTACCGAATTTTCATTTATATTATTTGGCGGTATCACTGAAGTCTATGAGTGTTTTAATTTTTCAAGAAACATTATCGGAGGATTCTACGTATCCATCAATTTATGCAATGATTCTTGGTGCTCAGGCACGACAATGTCTTGTACGTTTTTCAGAGCCAAGTTACTATAAAAAAACAAGATTTAAAACTATATTGACAGCTTATCAAATATGGAAACAATTTAAGAAAAGATTTTGTTTAAATAGTAATTTCAATTATTATACACCACTATTTGATAATCCAATGCTGCCATCAATATTCTCAGATCAAATAATACAGCGCTGGCAAAGGTTTCATATATCTCGGCTAGGTGATCTTTACCAAGAAGGACAATTTGTTTCATTTTTGTATTTACAGGAACAGTTTAATTTACCTAAAGCAGATTTTTTTAAATATTTACAAATACGCAGTTTTATAATTTCAAAAAATTTATTAAATACTAATAAGATCAAGAAAATTGATATACTTGAAAGCTGTCGGAAACAAAATAGAATTGGTGTGATTTATCAGACCATGCTAAACCGATTAGAAGATAATCTTGGGTCATTTAATACAAAGTGGCAAAGTGATTTGGGGATAGAGAGTGTTAATGTATCTGATGCTTTAGCTTTGTCTGATTTAGTTCTATTCAATGGATCTTTAAAAAGTCAATTTTTTATGAGTATATTTGATTTATATCATACCCCTGCTAAACTATTGAAATGGAAAGCTAATAGAGGAGATAAATGCAGCCGATGTAGTTTTTCTGGTGCAAATTCTGCTCATATGTTTTACTTTTGCCCTAGATTAGTTCAATTTATTTCTGAAGTTCAAAAGTTTTTAAACAATATCATGAATTCATCAGTAACACTCTCTGCTGAACTTGTTATTCTTGGTGTTCAATCAAACCCTGATAGGCTTCGGACAATTGCTGAAGATGTTTTTTTATTTATTTCTATGTCTATCTTTAGATATTGTATAACTTCTCATTGGCTGGATGTTGATCCCCCTTCTTTTCTGCAATGGCAATCAAAATTGTTAAACATCTACCAATGAGAGCAATCGGTGAATAGTTTAAAGGGAAGGAAAAAGAAAGCTTTTGGTTTAAATATTTGGACACCTATTCGCAATTGGATTTAATTATAAAAGGTTAAAACGTGTACTTACTTAAATGCTACTGAAGTGAAGTTTAGTTTGATCAAATTACCTATCTCAAACTTGTGTATGATTTGTAACGCTCAATCAGTTATTTTATGCTGCTGTAAAATTCAATAAAGATAATTTAAAAAAAAAAACAGCCTCTGTGGGCACCTAAAGTCACAATCCTTCTCCTGCATGGCACTTGCAACCTCTGGTTAACACCTGGAGGCACATGGCATCTCCTGCTGTACAATTACAGCCTGTGTGGGCACCAGCGGGCACGGGCTTTTCTTCAATGGCACTTTCAGCCTCTGGTGGTCACTTGAAGGCACAATGCATCTCTTGCTATTCACTTACAGCCTCTGGGGGCACCTGATGGCACAGGGCATCTCTTGCATGGCACATACAGCCTCTGGTGGGCACCTGAAGGCATAGGTCTTCTCTGGCCTTTCACTTTCAGCCCCCGGTGGGCATCACATGCTTTGCACTTACATCCTCTAGTGGGTACCTGAAGACTCGGCTTACCCTGCTCTTACATCCTCTGGCAGGCACATGGAAGGCAGAGGGCATCACTGACACTGCACATACAGCCTCTGGTGGGCACGTCAAGGCATAGGGCATCACAGGCTTAGCATTTACAGCCTCTGGTGGGCACCTGAAGGCACAAGGCATCATTGACACTGCTCTTACACCCTCTTGTGGGCACCTGGAGGCACAGGGCATCTCTTGCCGCCTCTGGTGGGCACCTGAAGACACAGACCTTCTCCTTCTCTGCTCTTACAGCCTCTGGTGGGCACCTGAATACACAGGCCTTCTCCTGCTCTGAACTTACAGCCTCTGTTGGGAACCTGAAGACACAGGCCTTCTCCTTCTCTGCTTTTACAGCCTCTGGTGGGTACCTGAAGACACAGGCCTTTTCCTGCTCTGCTCTTACAGCCTCTTGTGGGCACCTGAAGACACAGGCCTTTTCCTGTTCTGCTCTTACAGCCTCTGGTAGGCACCTGAAGACACAGGCCTTCTCCTGTTCTGCTCTTACAGCCTCTGGTGGGCACCTGAAGACACAGGCCTTTGGTTGTTCTGAACTTACAGCCTCTGGTGGGAACCTGAAGGCACAGGGCATAATTGACACTGCTCTTACACCCTCTTGTGGGCACCTAAAGGCACAGGGCATCTCTTGCTCTGCACTTACAGCCTCAGTGGGCACCTAAAGGCACAATCCTTCCCATGCATGGCACTTCCAACCTCTGGTGGACACTTGGAGGCCCATGGCATATTTTGCTGTGCAATTACAGCCTCTGTGGGCACCAGAAGGCACAGGCTTTTCTTCAATGTCACTTTCAGCCTCTGGTGGGCACTTGAAGGCATAGGCTCTCTCTTGCCTTGCACTTATATCCTCTGGTGGGCACATGAAGGCACAAGGCATCTCTTGCTATTCACTTACAGCCTCTGGGGGCACCTGATGGCACAGGGCGTCTTTTCCATGGCACATACAGTCTCCGGTGGGCACTGGAAGGCATAGGCCTTCTCTGGCCTTGCACTTTCAGCTCCCAGTGGGCACCTAAAGGCGCAGAGCATCACATGCTTTGCACTTACATCTTCTAGTGGGTACCTGAAGACTCAGCTTACCCTGCTCTTATATCCTCTGGCAGGTACATGGAAGGCACAGGGCATCACTGACACTGCACATACAGCCTCTGGTGGGCACCTGAAGGCACAGGACACCACATGCTCTGCACTTACATCCTCTGGTGGCACCTAAAGGCACAGGGCATAAGTTGCATTGTACTTACAGCCGCTGTGGGCACCTGAAGACACAGGGTATCATATACTCTGCATATACAGCCTCTGGTGGGCACCTGGAGGCACAGAACATAACATGCTTTGACTAACAGCCTCTGGTGGGCACCTGAAGGCACAGGGCATCTTTTGATCTGCATTTACCACCTCTGGAATGCACCTGAAGGCACAGGGCATCTCTTGCACTCAGATACAGCCTCTGGTGGGCACCCGAAGGCACTGGACATCACATGCTCTGCACATACAGCCTCTGGTGGGCACCTGAAGACACAGGCGTTCTCCTTCTCTGCTCTTACAGCCTCTGCTGGGCGCCCGAAGGCACAGGCCTTCTCCTGCTCTGATCTTGGGAGAGGAGTTGGCCTAACGGCTAGGGCGGTTGACCTCGAATCTGGGGAACTGGGTTCAAGTCTCGGTAATGACGCTGAACATCCTGTGATTCTGGGCAAATCACTTAATCTACCCGTGCCTAACAAGAATGAATGTGTCCTCATGTAATGCAACTGGTGCTACGTAAAGCGCTCTGATACCCGATTCGGGTCAAGTTTGCGCTATATAAAACTCTGTAAAATAAAAAATAAAAATATTACAGCCTCTGGTAGGCACCTGGAGACACAGGCCTTCTCCTTATCTGCTCTTACAGCTCACCTGAAGGCATGGGCCTTCGCTTGTTCTGCACTTTCAGCCTCTGGTGGGCACCTGGGGGCATAGGCCTTCTCTTGCTCTGCTCTTTCAGCCTCTGGTGGGCACCTGGGGGCATAGGCCTTCTCTTGCTCTGCTCTTTCAGCCTCTGGTGGGCACCTGGGGGCATAGGCCTTCTCTTGCTCTGCTCTTTCAGCCTCTGGTGGGCACCTGGGGGCATAGGCCTTCTCTTGCTCTGCTCTTTCAGCCTATGGTCGGCACCTGGGGGCATAGGCCTTCGCTTGTTCTGCACTTACAGCCACTGGTGGGCACCTGAAGACACAGGCCTTTGCTTGTTCTGCACTTACAGCCTCTGGTGGGCACCTGATGGCTTAGGGCATCATTGACACTGCTCTTACACCCTCTTGTGGGCACCTGAAGGCACCGGGCATCTCTTGCTCTGCACTTTCAGCCTCTGCGAGACCCACAAGGCACTCAGCACAGATAAGGCTGGGGGTGGTGCCTTTCACAGACCGCATCTGCCGCATATATATTTCATGCACTTGTGGCAAATGCTCTTAACTGCAGCAAATAAATGTAGAGCCGTATGCTAAACAGTAGAGTACATTGTGTTAAAATACAAAGCGCTCGTTAAATGCTGCTTCTGCGCAGCTAATAAAGCCCTGCGGTGACTGATGGCTACAGGGACCGAGGGCTGGTTTATCGCAGCCCTTGTGAACAGCCCCCTCTCCGGTGCATCTCTCGCCCTCGCTGGTCCCTAGAACTCTTCCCCTCTTTTGCAATTTATTTGAAGGCATAATTCTTCATTTTCAAGAAATAATTTCTTACAGAAATATAGCAAATTTCCCAATTCATTAACATACATCAAATCAGCAATACGTAGTGCTTAAGTGAATCAATTCTACTAGCACGTCACTGAACTAATGAATACAAAAACTGTTTCATATTTAGAATTTCTTCTCACTAAAACACGGTACAGGTCAACAGCCCCGATCATAAACCTATTAAAATATTTGAGTAAAAAGTGACCAGCTGGCCAGCGGCGGGCGGCTCATCTTGGCGACAAACACACCGGGGTTATTCCTCTTTCTTGTGATATATTAATGTCGTTCTTCTCTTCCTTCACTCTCTCTTTGTGAGTTTCGGTTACTTGCTTTGAATTCTTTTCTCTACTTTCATCAGTTCCTCCTTCTGAGTGGCATGTTTACAGGTGTTATATTGAATATATAATAAATGATGTACTCGCTGCTGCAGCAATGACTCTAGTACAATTGAAGACTTACAAATAACAGTTCCTGTGCCATGGAACTGGCGTCCTGCCTGAGGATGCCCGCGAGAAGGCTTCCCATTGGCTGAGGCTGCCCATGAGGAGGCTTCCCATTGGCTGAGGATGCCCATGAGGAGGCTTCCCCCTGGCTGAGGATGTCCATGAGGAGGCTTCCCATTGGCTGAGGATGCCCATGAGGAGGCTTCCCATTGGCTGAGGCTGCCCATGAGGAGGCTTCCAATTGGCTGAGGATGCCCATTAGAAGGCTTCCTCCCAGCTTAGGATGCCCCAGAGGGGGCTTCCTCCCAGCTAAGGATGCCAATGAAGAGGTTTCTTCCTGGTAGAGGATGTCCATGAGGAGGCTTCCCATTGGCTGAGGATGCCCATGAGGAGGCTTCCCCCTGGCTGAGGATGTCCATGAGGAGGCTTCCCATTGGCTGAGGATGCCCATGAGGAGGCTTCCCATTGGCTGAGGATGCCCATGAGGAGGCTTCCCCCTGGCTGAGGATGTCCATGAGGAGGCTTCCTACTGGCCGAGGATGCCCCATAGGAGGCTTCCTCCTGGCTGAGGATGTCCACAAGGAGGCTTCCCCCTGGCTGAGGATGCCCATGAGAAGGCTTCCCCTGGCTGAGGATGCCCATGAGGAAGCTTCCTTCTGGCTGAGGATGCCCATGAGGAAGCTTCCTTCTGGCTGAGGATGCCCATGAGGAAGCTTTCCCCCGGCTGAGGATGCCCATGAGAAGGCTTCTTCCTGGCTGAGGATGGCCATGAGAAGGCTTCCCCCTGAGTGAGGATGCCCATGCGAAGGCTTTCCCTGGCCAAGGATGCCCATGAGAAGGCTTCTTCCTGGCTGAGGATGCCCATGAGAAGGCTTCTTCCTGGCTGAGGATACCCATGAAGAAGCTTCCCCCTGGCTGAAGATGCCCACAAGGAGGTTTTCTCCTGGCTGAGGGTGCCCATGAGAAGGCTTCCTTTCCTAGTTAGCTAGAAATGACTTTGCGCAAGTTCTCGTTCGCTTTGAAGAATCCAGGGGCCAAAATCTAGGTGTCTGTTCTACCTGACTCTGTGTCACCTACTAGGTGAGTATGAAAGCAGCCTCCAGATGCATGCAGCCCTGTCCCTCTTCCTTCTGCCATTCCTGGCACCCTGAGGTGGTAACATAATGCACTCCTGACACCACCATGAGATGTATACATCATGCACTCCTGACACTATTAGATCAAGTACTCCTGACACCATGAGGTGTGTAGATCATGTACTCCTGGCCCCGCAAGGTGTGTACATCATGTACTCCTGAAACTGCGAGGTGTGTACATCATGTACTCCTGACACAGTGAAGTGTGTACATCATGACCTCCTGACACCACAAGGAGTGTACATCATGTACTCCTGACACTGTGAAGTGTGTACATCATGTGCTCCTGGCACCACGAGGTGAGTACATTGTGACACAAGCATCCCACTGCCCACCTGAGAATGTCCTTTTGTATCAATCAGTCCATTCCCTACAAAGGTTTTTCAGAATAGTGCATACAGGAATGTCATCTGGCATTAATAATGTGTCCTAAATATCATTTACAAAAATATCATCCCATTGTGCGTATATTTTCTAATGTGAGATGATATTCCGACAATGATAATCTGCTACCACGCCCTACAGGAAACCCTACAAAGTTCTTGTAATGATATTAAAAATGATATATTGACCATTGGCTCCATTTGGCATAATTGACTCAATTTTCTGTTCTGACTCCACCTTGTGTAACAGACTCCATTTTCTGTGCTCACAAGTAGCTACAAAGTGGGGAGGGGATGTTTTCACTCCTCACTTGTTTTCGTTCCTCACAGATCAGAGTGAACTGGAATATGTTGTGTGGGGTGCGTGCTTGGTACCTTTCAGGGCAAAGATTGTTGTTGCCAGCGGAATTAGTAGAATGTACAGCTCTGTCTTGGAGTCAAAATACAGAGGCCTGGCCAGCTTCTGTCTTGACCTTGACACAGGCCAGTACGGTCAGCTCGGTTTATCGTAACAGAAGAAAGGGGGCGAGGTTTCTAGAACCTTCACCTCACGTTGAGTAAAAGGTATTATAGGCGGGGAGTCTTCGAGGGCAGCTAGGAGCTCATGTGTGGAGTAGACGTACTGCCACAAAAAGAAACTGGATTTGAGTCCCGATCGAACTCCATCCTGGGCTGTCGAAGGGCTTCTCCAGCTTGAGTTGGCAAGGATGTTGCATGATTGATCGGTGAGGTGTTACTTACTTTGTGTATATAATTTCAACGTTTCTTTGCTCTTTGCTACATGTGCTACATGTTATCCTGGTTTTGTGCTTGAGTTACTTGATATTTGGGAGTCTGCATTAACTGATATATTAAGCCTTCCCTTCCAAAATATTGAATTAATAAATATGTGTGTGTCACTTTAAATGCACCTGAAATTGTTTTCTTGCCTCACCTTAAGAGAGTGCTGGGTCTTGTTTTATCGACTTGTCTTTTGGTAGTGCTGTTTTACGTGAGTTATTTAAAGGTGCAGTAGTGCATTTACCTCCTCTCGGGAGGGTTTAGGTGTGTCCTATTGTGTCAAATTACAAGCACTACAGTACTGTAAACCCCTGAAGTTGCTCCCTGACAAGCCTGTCTTTGTAGATAGGATTCCAAGTGGCTCCTACTCTTCTTAGGGCCAGACTTAAGATCCTTCCTTGGGTCCCTGTTTATGAGTCTTGGGGGTTCCTCGTTAACCATGACGACAGAGCTGGATCTAAGGTGTCTCCAGTGGTAAGGGGGTCAATGCAGTCCATCATCTTGTTTTTGTGAGTGACGGACAGTCCTTCATCGGCTGTTCCTTGCTTCTAAAGCCTGTCCAGCTCTTCTCTCTAGTTGATCTTCAAGGCTGTCTATGTTTACGCACATGCTGTGTTTGTTCTGTGGCCATTACCAATGCTTGCTTCACATGTTGTTTCATGTTATGGATGATGGGGGTCTTTCACCTGGTCAGGCTGAGGTGTGTCTAATGTTGCAGAACACTTATGATATTTAAGGTGTCTGACGCCTTTCAATCAATCCATCAAGGTTTTATAAAGCGCTGCAGCTCACCCGTGAGGGTCTCTAGACGCTGGAGTTGCTGACTGCTTCGTGGTGCGCCCCTTCCATAGCTTAGGAAGTCTTTAACTGCATCAGAGAAGAGACATTTGGTTGTTCATTCCCCGATTGCTACTTTCCTTGCTACTGTCCTTGTCCTGATGAGCATCGACTCCCTGGTGGTGGGCCTCTTTGATGACCAGATGCTTGGGAACCTTTGTAGCGCAGCCTCTAGTGAAGGGGCTCAGTGAAAACCAGATTGGTGCCTCAGAGAGTGGACACATCTCAATGTGGAAGGAGATGAAAGAGAAGGATCTGGTGGGAAGAATGAATCGGGGAACCCCTCCGCACCCCCTCTTGGGTCCTCGCTTTGGAACCGGTCGAAGATGTAGGCGGTGGTGGACATGGTACGGGTAATTATAGGTCAGAGATGTCCAACATACTTAGGGGCATATTCACAAGCCCCTATCGCCACCACAAGGTCACTTTCAGTGGCTTAACGCTGCCTTGTGAATAGGCCCCCTTTCACGCTGTGTTTAGCGTGAAAGGGGTATGCAGTGGGTGTTGTGGTGGGCGTTTCCCTGCAACATCCATTGATATTTACGCTGCCCCTATTCGCAAGGGCAGCGTAAATAGGAGCTAATGCCAAACTTAAGACCAGGAAAATCCTGGTCTTAAACAGGCGAAACTAGGAGAAATGCTTTATTTCTCCTCGCTTTTGCATTTTCCATGTGTGCTGCCTTGTGCACCACAGATGGAAAATGGAAAATGCCCTGGTTTGTTTATGGTGTCCCTTCCTGTACATAAACAAACCTTTTTTTTAAAAAGCCATTTCGTAACTTACATGTAAGTTACAAACTGGCATTTTAGGTTTGTTTATGTGCAGGAAGGGACACCTTCATGTACATAAACAAACCCGGCTGCTTGTAGACACCCTTGCACCAATGCACTCTGGTGCAAGGGTGCCTGAGTTGGTGCTAAGTTGTGAAACTTAGCACCGTCGCAGGGGGGAAAACAAGGCTGCACTACATGCTTGTGGATAGGGTGCAGCCTTGCTTTTCCAAAGTGGCGGCGAGAGGCGTTAAGCCAAGAAGGCTAACGCCCCTCTCCGCCACTTCCTTGTGAATATCCCCCTTAGTTGCTGCGCTTTTTTGGAGAAGTACTGATGCAAACATGGGCTGCTGTGCTTTACACACAACACGAGTGAAGCAGTGGGAGGGACATGTGAGTCAACCGAGGAGGATAAGAATGAAACTAAAGGGAGTAAAACGCAGACCTACGCCGCAGTGCAGGAGGACACCAGCTCACATGAACACGAAAGAAACACGCTTTATACTGCTTCTTCATTCTGTTTTACGTGAGATATTTTGAGGGTAAGTATATATTTTTTAAATCAATTTTTAATTATGTGCTGTATTTTGATTTTCAAATCATTTGCCATTTTTGTTATGTGATTTAGTATTTTTAAATATTAGTTTTTACTCCATATTTGTAAAATGTATTTTACATATCAAATATGTTAAGTGTTTATAACACATTTATCAATACAAGGCACTATTGTGGTTTATTGGTTAATATAAATTATTATAACATGTATTTGAATATAGAGGTGCCGATTCCGATCCTGTAAAACCCGAGTACAAATGGTCGTACGGAGCGTTTTCTCCATACGACTCGTACCCGGGAATTCCACCGTACAAACCAGCAAGTACGATTCGTACAGAAATACCATTTCCGTACGAATCGTAAAAAACACCGTACGGCTAAAAAATACATACAATTCCGATCCTGGACAGCGCGTACGCGACGTCCGCACGGAGTCAGGCAGCATTTTACGGGCCAGCCAGTACGATTCGTACACACAGCACTCCGCACGGCTATATTTTTACAAGAGCCAAAAAGTGCCGGAAAAGCTAAGTACGCCGCGATGCACGAGGAAGAGGGGGCCTGCTACGCGACGTACACGCCATCACCCACATCGTACGTGTCATCATGTACGGTGCGTACCCCAACATTGCATATGTATGGACCGTACCTCCCACCCCCCCATATGTATGGACCGTACCCCCCACCCCCCGTATGTACGCAGCGTACCCCCACCCCAGCCCCGTATGTACACGCAGTACCCCCAGCCCTGTATATACGCACCGTACCCCCACCCCAGCCCCGTATGTATGCGCCGTACCCCCAGCCCCGTATGTACGCGCCGTACCACCAGCCCCGTATGTGCGTGCCGTACCCCCACCCCAGCCCTGTATGTATGCGCCGTACCCCCAGCCCTGTATGTACGCGCCGTACCCCCAGCCCCGTATGTATGCGCCGTACCCCCACCCCAGCCCCGTATGTATGCGCCGTACCCCCAGCGCATACATATGGGGGTACGGCGCGTACATATGGGGCTGGGGGTACGGCACGTACATACGGGGCTGGGGGTACGGCATGTACATACGGGGCTGGGGTGGGGGTGCGGTGCGTACATACGGGGCTGGGGGTACAGTGCGTACATGCAGGGCTGGGGTGGGGGTACGGCACGTACATACGGGGCTGGGGTGGGGGGGTCGTACACAGTTCGCTCCGTACGGGACGTTTTCCATACGCTTGTGCATTCGGAACGCCGGTACGGATCGGAATTGTGCGCTCGGACTTTAGTTTTACGACTCGTACGTAAAACTGTCCGGGGACGTCTCGTAGACTTTTCCCGAGGCGATTCGTATGTATTTTTCCCGTACGAATCGTACTTCACCGTTTGTACGGTACTTGTACGATTCGTACGTAAAAAAATACGGATACGAGTCGTACGGGAAAAAAATATACAGGATCGGAATCGGGCCCTTAATGTATTTTACTTTTTAATTCAATTTTTCATTTTATTTAAAAATGTATTGTAAGGTATTTACAAATTATTTTTTTATATGTAATTAAAGTTTATATGTTGTAAAAACATTTTAATCAAAATGTCTTTATTGAATTTTTATAGGGCACAGTGCAGCTGAAAGACGTCATCGAACATTCCTTCAGGATGCTAATGACAGAGTTGCTGTAACAATGAGACTTTACTCATACAGTAAACATGGCCTGATGTCCACAGGTTAGCATTAGAATGAGCACTCACAGTGCCCAACATTTTCAAACATACCACCAGAAGGGCCAGATGAAGGCCCGCCTTGGAAAGAGCCACAGAAGATATATTTACAGTATACATCTGGCACAGATGAGGCTTCGAGTGGACATCCATCCATCCACAGCTGCAGGGACCTGCTCTAGGACAGAAGTCATAAAATGCCACGCCTAAAAAGGAACTGCAGGTCCACTGCTTGTAATTCTAAATACTTCACAAGGCAATAATGGAATTCATGAGCTGGTGCTTCTGGGGTGCGGTGTTTAATTCTGTAAGAAAAATGAACTTCGGATAAAGCCCCTGGGATGTTTAGGAGTCCAGATCCAGGCAATTGAGGGGGGGTTAGGTAGGCATTGAGGGAACATACAGGACATCTACAGGTTTGAGGATACCTTTGACTGTCTCCAGACCTCAAAGATATCCTCTCATCACGCTGCAGTCTATGGCAATCTTTGACATCTTAGCTCAGATGTTTTGAGATCTGTTGGCTTTTTCTGAATTTAGATGTGTGGTACCCACTGTCCATATCCTCCGCTCCCATACCCCGTCGGTTCTCCAGCGCGAGCCTCGTTCATGGAGGGCCACTCTAAGGGACAGACGTCATGCCAGTTCCCTGAAGCCAGAGGGTTTCTAGATCAACAAGGAAACCCTTGAGCCGAGTAATGTCTCTGTCCATGGAACCACAGGAGCCAGACACTACTGCAGGCCCTCGCAGCGGGAATGGAGCCTTTCTATTCTGTATCTTTGGATGGACCCTTACCTTGCCACAGACTCTCGGGGGCACATTCACAAAACTTTGATGCAGCAGAACACAGCAAGGAAAGTTGCTGCACTGCGCTGCGTCAAAGAGGGAGAGCAGAAATGCCCCATATCTACTTACATAAGGAGCATTTCTCCTTACTCATAGCTCATGCAAACTTCTGGCTGCATTTGCAGTGCTTAGAATAGTTTATGTGAAGGAACAGATACCTCCCAGCACAAAATCTATTCTTGGACGATTATTCCTCTTTGTATGTGTGCTGCAGCATGTAGCACAGACGCAAAGAGGAAGTAACAAGCAGAAATAAATATATGTCTCCTCATTACACCAGCCTGATTCTCCCATTATTCATCTGCACAGGAAATTAATCACTGGTTTTCCAATCATCCAACTACACAGCAAGTGGATTCACTGGACTTCCCATCATCCATCTGCACAGGAAGTAATATCACTGTTTTCCCACCAAAACTCTGTTTAAAAGAAGAAGCCAAGCAAAAGTACTTCATTTCCCATCTTCCATCTGCACAGGAAATGACATCACTGGACTTCCCATCCATCTTACTCTGCGCTCCCCCCAGGACCAATTTAATGAGTGTTGCAGTGTGGATACACCAAAGGCACACCAAAGGCACACCAAAGGCACACCAAAGGCCCACCAAAGGCCCACCAAAGGCCCACCAAAGTCACACCAAAGGCACACCAAAGGCACACCAAAGGCACACCAAAGGCGCGCGAAAGGCACACCAAAGGCACACCAAAGGCGCGCGAAAGGCACACCAAAGGCACACCAAAGGCACACCAAAGGCAAGCCTCTCTGCATTTGGACAATGCGCAGCACCAGGAACCCTGGTTCTCCCCCTACCCACCAATACACTGCTGCTTTCCTCCATGCTCTTTACCCTTGCTGCCACTCACTGAACTGCTGCCATACCGCGCCACAGAACACGGAAGGAGCATACACTTGCACCTCCTGCACGTTCTCATGCACTCTCCAACACCCTACACCTACCACACACACACACACCAACAACACTCAGCACCCCATTCGCTCATACTCACACAGGCCAAACACCAGCCAAAAACAGTCCAATGTTGCAAGATTGTTCCTGATCAACCCCTGGTTCACCAAACATGACACAGAGATATTGGACCAACTGCACTACCACACCCGGCCCACCATTTCTTACAGAAACATGGCTGTAGGAGAGTAGGATCTGCACTTATGTTGCCCCCACTTTTTTTCTGATGTATACACTGGTTTCTGGCTATAGTCTGGCTGTGACCCTCCTAATCAGGGCCCCAGCCTCTCTGTTCTCTCTAAACAACTTGGAGTGCATATTAGATGCACTAGTTATTGGATACTGTGGCACCTTATGAGCCCCTAGTCTATGGTACCTTTGGTACCAAGGGCATAGGTACTTCACAGGCCTACCAGGGGCTGAAGCATGTATTATGCCACCCCTGGGAAGCAGACTAAATCTGACACCACAGGCCTGCTACTGCAGCCTGGGTGAGGTAGTGTTAGCACTCCTCACTGAGGTATAGGTTCCCTATATCTCACCTTACACACACATATAAACCTATCAGTCACCCCTAAGGCAGGCCCTATCAATCCTGAGGGCAAGGTGCTTGGTTTCCATGTGAGGGGGTGCCTCTGCCTGAGCAGGGCCCCTCTGCAGCTCGCAGAGTCTATTCTCTGTGGCTGTTTGTGGATGCGGTTAAATCATATACTCTTAAGTGCATTATAACCTCGCGGTAAATGCTAACTCTGGGATGGCTGCATCAAAACATGTTGTGTTTGGTGTCAAACGCTTTGGAATCATACTCCCACACCAGTAACTGGTGTGGGAGTATGATCCCACCCATCTAGAGGGGTAGACATGTACCTACTGTGGAAACACGGTAGAATCCTGAAAGAGCCCTGGCATCACAAAATGTATGCCACCAGCACAGACACTGGACTGTCCTCCTGCTGCTGACCGAAACTCGCAGTGGAGGAGGCCCAACAATAGGCATCCTGTCACAGGGAGGTGTCACCACCTTCCAGGATTTAGTGTATTGGGGCTGGGTGGGTGCACTCCTAGAGTGCTTTGAAGTCCTGCACTGGGGGAGCAGTAGGCTCCTCTGTGCATATGCCAACTCAAACCGGTTCAGGGGCTACCTGCCCCTCCTCTGGTGCGAAACTGGACAAAGGAAAGTGGGTGTAACCACCCACTCCCCTGACCCTCCCAACGGAGTGGTCATAGAGCTAGTCCCTTCCTTTCTTTTAGTATAAGATAGGGAACCCTTGCCATTGCAAACTAGATATCCCTGGACGATGCTCTGAAGAAGAATCCTGGACCTTCGACGTTCCACTACCTTTGGAAGACTGAAGAATCTCCCTTGGAGTCAAGGAGTGACTCCCCTGCTTGACAGGTACCAAAACTTTGAATCAATGGTCGCAAACTTTCCCGCTCCCGCCGGAGTCCGACATACCTGCAGCCCCGGAAGTGGATTTCCTGACTTCTTGACGGCCATCGTGAGTCCCCAGCAGAGCTGAGGCGAGTGGACCCCACGAGTGACGAGGAGCAGCAATACCCAGGTACAGTGCACCATTTTCGAGTGCAATCCCTTCACGACGTTCTACGAACTTATGCATTGAACCACATATGGTCCAAGCCTCCAGCAGGATTTTCACCAAAGATCAGAGGTCTACCTCATCATGAGTGACCGTGGGCTCCTGTGAAGTGAATCCTCCTGAGGCGTCTTTGCGATCCCTTGCCCGTTGGCTTGTGGGTCCCCTGAAGACTTTTCTATCAAACCAAGGGGCTCACCTGGTTGCTCCAGGCCTGCCCTGACTTACCCTTGCTGACTGAGTCCCTCAGACCTTGCTGGTCTGCACCGCTGACTTTCTTCACTTTCCACGAGACTTGCTGTTGCCAAGTCTTGGTGGCTCCAATCCAGTTGCCGACACCTCAGTAAGCTGCAGACTTCGTGGGACACACCGAATCCAGCTCCTGGTTGTCGTCGACGGCTCCTGGACCTCGTGGCTGAAGAGTCAAGACACCCGTGATCACCTAAAATCACCCGACAACTGTGGGCATCCATCTTCCTGGGCCCGGGTCACTGGCAAGTGACTTTGAACACTTTCTCCTCTGCTTTCAGGTCTTCTTTCTTCTGAATCCACCCTTGGATTCCACCAGACACTTCTCCTGTCTTCACAAGCAGCAAGTCTTCTTTGGCTCCCATTGAAAACGACGCCGCGACCCGACACCAAAAGACACCTATGCACCCGGCTTCCCTGGGTGAGGTAACTCGTGCACTCCGGTGCTCCTGTGTGTGTTGGCTCTAGAACTACTTACCCTGTAAGTGACTTGCTTGTAGACTCTCCCGAAGTATCCTAAAACTTTAAAATTCCAACCGCGACTGCTCCATTGAAGTCTATTGGGATCCGCGGCTGTGTTCTCACACTGCATGCGTCTCCCGTGGGTCCTTTACTTACCTGCCTTGGGTGGATTAGTGAGGCCCCAGCGCTTCTGAAGACCTTAGGCCTTCTCCCTTCTCAAGTCGTTCTTCTTATACCTCTTTTTTAGAATATGGTCTGGTACGCCCCTAGGGCCCCAACCAAATAAGTGCTTAATTTGTTGTGAAACATTGATTTGTGCATATGTTCCTGACGTCTAATCTCATAAAGAGATTAGTAGAGTGTGTCTAGAAATAAATACATATATATTTTATATATATATATACCTGTGTGGTGTCCTTTCATTTGGTAATTCAAGAGATTATAAGGTAAAACAAGCTGCTTTACATTCCTCTAAAGACTTAGCCTGAAGGCTGCTCTCCACAGCTACCACTAGGATAGCTTTCTTTAAAGGGTTGTCTTAAACGTATCTACCACAAGAGTCGAATTGGACTGGTGCAAGGTGGCCACTATAACTAGTGACCAGCATATGTCAGGCCAACTTCTCACAATGGCTAAACCCAATTTTGACACCGGACATCACTTCTGCCATTCCCGCTGGTTACAAGATTGTTAGGAAAGACCATCAGCACAAGCCTGGAGGTGGAGTCACCATCATATTCAAAGATATCATCAGCTGCACCACCTACACAGACACCCCCACCAGCTACATGGAACACCTCACGTTCAAGATACATGTGACAACCAACATCTCCCTGGGGGAACCCCTGTATACAGACCACCTGGATCCTGCACCAATTTTGCCAGCGACATCACGAACATCTTCGCACCCCTTATGATCAAAGCCAGCACCTTCATCCTCAGCAGAGACCTTAAATTTCACCTAGAAGACCATACCAGCTCAAACTCTATGGTCCATCTAGAAAACCTTGCAATTCTTGGCCTCGTCCAGCACGTTACCAAACTCATCAACACCACAGAACACCTATAGCACCTGATTTTCTTCTCAATCAGAAACATCCCAGTTGACAAGTCAGCAACTATGACTGGAAAGACCACATCCTTGTCAGTTTTAATATACCCACCCTGAATCATCACTGACCTACGACTTCAGGAGCCGACCGCAGGAGCCAGTAAAGCATCTCAGAAGAGGAGTGGGCTTCCGTGCTCTCTGAGCATTGGGCAAGGACACTAGCGACTTGCTGGAAGCCAACAAAAACCTCAACAGCTGGATCACTGCAGGTGCTGACACCATGACTCCCCTCAAGCACAACCCAAAGGCAAGTACCCAACCACAGGCCAGCTGGAATACAGAAGAACCTAGGCTGATGAAACGCCACTGCAGGTAACTGGAGCACAAAGGAGAGCAAGCCAAGATACCACAGATAAAGACATCTTCAAATCAGCCCTAAGACCCTACGACCAGCACATACAGAACACCAAGCACACAGCTTGTAGGAGCCTGGCTTAGTATTTGGTGCTCACTTATGTAAGTGTAGCACCCTGCACTAATCCAGACAACCCTTATGGTGATTTAAGTGGTTTTAAACAACCTTAGAAACTCTATAAGTGATAGCTGTGGAGAGCAGACTTAAGGCTTAGTGCAGAAGGAGTGCAAAGCAGCTTCTTTTACCAGATCACAATCTTATTGCTATAGGTTAAATGAAAAAGAACTGCACAGTGTATTTATAAAATATGGTATTTATTATAAGACACTCACTAACACATACCAATATGTCCTACCCGGAGATACAACACAATGCACATAATAATTTGCAAATAAAACAGGTAAGTAGCACAAATATACACTGGTCTCCAGGGGAAGACCAAACCAAATACTAAAAAAGTGGGATGCAAACCACGTCCCAAGTCAGGACTTTACCCAGAAGAAGTAGAAGTGCTGGGGACCCAAGGAACCACCCGAGGTATGTACCCAAGAACCCCACGAAGGCCGTTTGCAGAGTGGGAACACGACTGCGTGCTCAATTCAAGTCAAAGGGTAGGTCGTGGTTGCAATTTTAAAGAAGAAGGACCCTTCCCAGTGGACCCCGAAGAAACCAAGTGGAAGCCAGAAGGTTGGAGAGCCACCCCTCCTGTGGATACCCTAGGAACCAGGATACCGACACCAGGGATGCTGGGTGCATATGTGCGAAGTGATGTCGGAAACCACAGTTGAACTCAATGGAGGACTTCAGGAAGATGCCTTTGGCCAAGAAGGTGAAAATGTCTGGTGGAACCCAAAGGTGGATTCAAGATGTGAAGTACCTGCAAGCAGAGGGGACAGAATCTATACCACTCAGGAGTGACCAGGAGGCACGAAAGATGAAGGTCCACCGATGTCGGGTGATGCAGAAGTTGACGATGACCTTGCAGCTGTAGATGTGTGGACCAGGCAATGCTCAGGAAGACCAGGAGCTGTCCCACATCGGATGTCGAGAGTTGAGGGGTCAGTGTCAGTCGGGAGCACCAACAAGCCTTGGCAACTGCAAACAACGTGGCAAGATGCAAGGTCTGGACTAGCAAGGTCCAAGTGACTCACCACAAGCAGGGGAGTCAGAGTAGGGCCCAAGCAATTAGGAGAGCCCACTGGAGTCAAGGAAGACCCTCAAGATGACCCACAGGCTGGAGGCACAGGAGTTGCAAGAGGACCTCGAGCAGCTCACCAAAGATGCAGGCCCACGGGGCAAGAGATGCTGTGAAGACAAAGATCTTGTTCAAGGGAGATGCTCGGTTCTGGAACTTTTTGGAGCCCAAAGAGCTCCGGTGAAGACAGCCAACAAGCCTTGGCAAGTCGATGCAATGCACAGGGTTTCAGTTCCTGCGGTTCCAAAGAGGGATACTGGCCTCAAACTTGGTGAGAAGACAGTGCATGCCTCAAGGGAGTTGAAAAACCACCACCTGTGTTGCTGAGCCTTTCCGAGTCCGTGGGAGTCCAGGATCAGCAGACCGGTCAGCTGGGTTGCGGTGCCTGCAGATGCAGGGAAGTGACTCCTTCACTTCAAGGGAGATTACTTCAGGTGTCTTGGATGTCACACCTCCCTGTGACAGGATATCTATTGTTCTGCCTTCCCCTGGTCGAGCTTGGCTCAGAAGCAGGAGGGCAGAAACATGTCCCTGGTCCGCAGCATCCCTAGCTTGCTGTCTGGTTCTGGAAGACTGGCACCAGGAGCACTGAGGGCCTCCCAGAGGTGTTTTACAGTGCATGAAATCATACTCCCACTGATATGATTCCAGCATGTTTGATGCCAAACATTACAGGGTTTGTTACAGATACTTTAGAGATGGTCATCGCATAATGACGCATGTCCACTCTATATATCGCAATAGCTGATGCTCTTACAACCCAGGAGAATGGACTCTGAATTTTGTAGAGGTGTCCTGCTAATGCAGGGGCACCCTCACACTTAGAACCAAGCACCCTGCCCTCAGGATTGAAAGACCTGCCTTAGGAGTGACATATGTTTTAAGTGTAGTGACCTCAGATATAGGGAAATCTGTATCTGTAATAAGTGGTGCTAGCACCAGCTTACACAGGCTGCAATGGCAGGCCTGTGGTCACAATCTGAGTGATCTCCCACAGGTGGCATAATACATGCTTCACCCCATGGGGGACCGCTGGTGTGCCTATGCCCTTGATACCTCAGTACCATATACTAGGGACTTACAAGGGTACACCAGCAGCCAATCTGGGGTGTACCTAAGTACTCACCATATCCAATTTAGGAGAGAAAGCACAGAGACTGGGGTCCTGATTAGCAGGATCCCAGTCAGACTAGTCAGAGACAGCATCACACCAGGTAAAAAGTGAGGGTGACCATGAAAGCAGATCCTACTTTCCTACAGCTCTTGCAAATCACATTGACGCCAGCGCTAACAGCAATAATGAAATCTTCATCATCATCAAAGTTTTCCCCACACCTCCAGCAACATCACCCTCCCACAGGACCTTTGTGACAAGCTCTCAGACCTCTTCTGTAACAAAACTGCCTACATATACAGCAACTTCGACCCTCAATTGCACCCCAATACCATTGCAACTCAACTTCCTATCACTGCCGATGAGCGAGCCCTGACCTCATGTTCTGCCTTCACCATTGTCAAAATCACTGCTACCATGAACACCATCCATTCAGGGGCTCCAACTGGCCCTTTCTCCCACCTCGCCTTCACCAAACAATTTCTAACAATGTAAATGTATTTGTACTTATATAGCGCACTTCTACCCAGGGGTCTCGTAGCGCTGTATTCATACCGCTGTGGAACCCTTCCTGGTTTTCATATGAGATGTCCACTCCTGGGCACCCCCAAGGTGAAGCCAGGCATCCTAGCGCTGTGGGGGCAGTTGTGGAGATTAAGCAAGCTATTGCCCAGAGTTGCACAGTGGGACCCATGATTAGAATAGGCACTGAGGCAAGAATTATCAGGTCAGGGGAAATTGAATCCAAGAACCGCCGAGGCGGGAATTGAACCCTGTTCCCGGGCCAGACCTCTGCATCAGGGTCTGCCGCTCTAACCATTGAGCCACACTTCTCCACTAATCAATCAGTGAAGCGCTAAAACTATCCTTAATGCCTCCATCAACTCAGCCACATTCCTGAAGACCTGGAAACATACCACCGTCATGCCCCTGCTCAAAGATCCATCCAGTGACCCTGCCATGCTTTCCATAACCATCTCCCTCCTACCAAAGTCAGCAAAGATCCCAGAGAAACTAATCAACCAACGCCTCACGACCACCTCAGCAACCACCAACTCCTCGTTGCCACACAGTCTGGATTCAGTCCCAACCACAGTACAGAAACAGCACTCATTGCCACCACAAACAACATGTGCGTGATCCTTGAGAGAGGAGACATAGCGGCCTTCATTGTCTTGGACCTCATGCAGCATTTGACACAGTCTCACACCGTATCCTCATCCCGCGGCTGCACGAGCTTAGCATCTGTGGACCTGCTCTCCGGTGTATCTGTTCCTTCGTAACGGATAGAGGATAAGCTGTCAGCTTGGTACCTTACTCCTTGGAAGCCTGCAAACTCCTCTGCGGTGTCCCTCAAGGTTCATTGCTTAGCCCCAACCTCTTCAAAGCATACATAATCCCTCTGGCCAATGTCTTCCATGCACACAACATTAACATACTCTCTTATGCGGACGACACACAACTCATACACTCCCTCCCGAGCAAGACCCCCAACAGAAGAAACAAGTTCACCACCTGCATGACCGAAGTCGCTAATTGGATGAAAGACAACTATCTCAAGCTCAACACGGACAAGACATAAGTAGTGATACTCAGCAAGAACACCTGACCATTCGACTCCAACTGGAGGCCGGCCGAACTCGGACCCACACCCAGAACCCATGCCAGAAACCTCTGAATACTCATCAAAGGCAAACTTGGCTGCACAAGTCACTGGCATCACTGCATCCTGCTTTCAACCCTGGAGATGCTGAGGAAGATCTTCAAATGGCTCGCAAGCAATGCAAGAAAAACTGCCAATCCGACACCGGTCACCAACAAGTTGGACTATAGGAACACCCTCTACGCTGGCATCACCAAGACACTCACCAGAAGACTGTAATTCATCCAGAACTCAGCAGCCAGGCTCATCGTCAACCTCCCACACAGAACTCGCATCACACCACACCTCAGGGAACTGCACTGGCCTCCAATACACAAGTGGGCTCAATTTAAACTTTTTACACACGCATTCAAGGCACTCCACAAGTCATGCCCTACCTACCTTAACAGGTGCATCTCCTTCCACCAACCACCCAGACACCTCCGCTCTGCAGGACTCTGCTTATCAACCTCCCACGCACACTCAGACTAGATCAGGAGGACGGGCGTTCTCTTACATTGCTCCTAAATCATGGAACAGCCTCCTTCTCGACATCAAAGCCTCCTTCTCTCTTCTTGAATTCTGCAAGAGGCTGAAGACCTGTTTTTTCAATGAGACCACCTACCAGAGGCAGGGCCAGGCACATACATCTGCTCAGCACCATCATATCCTTGCGAGTAATAGTGCACTTTACAAATCATGTAAACACCCATGCTCCACTCATAAAGCGTCTACTTGATGCATAGTCATGCAAGGGAGCACTATGCACTGCCTGCCTCACATTACTTTAAGGTTAAAATCCCACACAAAGCCACACAAATCTTGATTTCCATGGCATAAAATCCAACAACGATTTTGCACTGGGGCTGCATCACAAAGTGGGGGAATCTGACAAGAAATCTCAGTGAATCTGGCCCTTGAGACCTGCTGGAGTGTCACATAGATAATGTGCAGTGCGCCTGTCAGAGGACTCGTGACGCAGATCCCATGCACAGGGCATTGCACCAGGTGGATCAGAAAGGGGCTATCTCCCATGTAGCACTCTGCGGGGAGAGGAGAGGAAAGTGGGCTGTCCAGGCCCACTAGGTCTGCCCAATCTCCTGCCTACTTCAAAAATATAAACCTTACTTGGTCTCTTCAACAACAAGACATAGTCTTAAAAGAAGGTATGCACTTTACAGTCAAGGGGCGGGGGCTACGTACAGCCCTCGCAGGAAAAAACTCACACTGTATCAGCTCCTTCTGTGCTGAGTACTTTGGTTTACCCAAAAAGGCTGGAAGGAATTAAGTTTGCAGAGACACGCTTTGCATATCCAGTCATTCATTCCATGCTTTGCACGTCTCTTCATACATTCACGACACGCTTTACGTGTTTCGTCATTCATTCACGTATGCCACACTTTACATGTCCAGTCATTCATGTCATGCTTTACATGTCTCTTTATTCATTCATGACATGCTTTACATATATCTTCATTCACTTATGCCATTCACGTATGTCACACTTTACATGTCTAGTCATTCATGCCATGTTTACACGTCTCTTTATTCATTCACTAAATGCTTAACATGTTTCTTCATTCATTCACTTATGCCACACATTACAGGTTGAGTCATTCATGCCATGCTTTACATGTCTCTTCATTCATTCATGACATGCTTTACATGTTTCTTCAGTCATTCACTAATGCTATTCACTTATGCCACACTTTACATGTCTAGTCGTTCATGCCATGCCTTATTCATTCACGAAACTCTTTACGTGTTTCTTGATTCATTGATTCATGCCATAATTTACATGTCCCTTTATTCATGCCATGCTTTACACGTCTATTCATTCATTCATTCCACACTTTACATGTATCTTCATTCATTCACTTATGCCAAACTTTACATGTCCCTTTATTCATGCCATGCTTTACACGTCTCTTCATACATTCACGAAGCGCTTTACCTGTTTCTCCATTCATTCACGTATGCCACCATCTGGGACAACAATGCGGAAGAGGTCCAGCCAGGGGACTTGTAGAGGCCCAGTTTCTCACCCATGCGCTAGTGCTCGGGTAGCCCAGGGTTTCAAGGAATTCTGGGACTTTTACTTTTATTTAACCCAGTATGAAATCAGGACTACAACACAAATCTAAGAGAAACAAGCACTGGCATAGCCAATAGGTTTCGTCTTTGGGACCTTATAAGTGTTTAGCCATGCAACAGTTGCATAACTAAATACTTATAAGGTCCCAAAAGCGAGACCTATTGGCTATGCCAAGCGGACCTGCGGCCGCGAAAGTGAAAGTAATCGCGGTCAAGCGCGGCGCGCGCGCCCACGCATCTGCACTGTAGCTCTAGACTGGCCTGGTAGCACTAATAGGTCTCGCCTTTGGGACCTTATAAGTGTTTAGCCATGCAACAGTTGCATAACTAAATACTTATAATGTGGTACTGTAAAATTCAGAACCGTGTAGGTGGCATGGTCCCACCATGCCAATTTCGGTATCAGCGAACCGCAAATGAGTAACGCGGTATGTATGAGTGTTTTCGTCATGTTTCACTGATGAATTCACCGTGCATACGATACCACATACTGAACCCTTTGGGTTTCATTTTAGTACAGTAGCCATTTTGTGGTTGCCCTCACATAGGCTGCGCTCTAAGGCCATGCCCGGGCCTAAAGGACACGTACACCTTCTGTGACTTCTCTCTGACCTGTGCAAGCCGACTCTGCTGCCCGAGGTGAATCCTGTCCGGCCAGTTACTTTTCTCGCGGCCTAATGTGATTAGCATCAGGGCTCGACCCATCATAAAGTCCTTGTTCGCACAGGATCTCTGACTAAGCTATTTCACACCTGACTCTGTTTCCTACTTTATGGCTTGTTTTACGAGCAGGAGGTGCCCGTTTCATTGGGGTCCGCTGTTATCTGATGAGGGTTCTGAGCCTCGCTGGGTACAATAACTGCATGCTTAATGAACTGAAATGTGGGATTGTCATTATGGCTCTGCTGTTTCTTTGAAACTAAAATATGTGAATGACCACTTGTAAAACAGGGGCGGTGTTACCCCCAAAGCGTAATTTTGTGCATATAAGTAAAGACTGGTTTTGGGTTCCGGGGCAGTCTCCTGAGAACATACATCGTGTTGTACTTCTCGGATACCTGTGATTGGTCTGCAGCCAATAAAGACGGTCTTTGAATTCACCTAGAAGACTCTGTGTTTCTGTGGGTCTGAAACAGGAAGAACTCGAAGTCTTCGGGTGTGTTCCCTGCACCGCTGGGTTCTAAAAACCCGGTACTTCAATAAGGTCCCAAAAGCGAGACCTATTGGCTATGCCAAGCGGCCCTGCGGCCGCGTAAGTGAAAGTAATCGCGGTCAAGCGCGGCGCGGTGTTGCACTGTAGCTCTAGGCTGGCCTGGTAGCACTTTTTAGGACTTATTGAGAGGGCTCTAAAAAGTGCTACCAGGCCAGCCTAGAGCTACAGTGCATGTGCGCGGGCGCGCGCACCGCGCTTGACCGCGATTACTTTCACTTTCGCGGCCGCACGACCGCTTTGCATAGCCAATAGGTCTCGCTTTTGGGACCTTATAAGTGTTTAGTTATGCAACTGTTGCATAGCTAAACACTTAAAAGGTCCCAAAGGCGAGACCTATTGGCTATGCCAATGCTTGTTGGAGCCCTCTCAATAAGTATCACCAGACCAGCGCATGCGCTGGGCCAAGGCGAGACCTAAAATCCTGGCGATGCCTCTGTCGTCACGCATTGACCGGGGAAACCTGGCAGCTCTAGGCGCACAGTGATTCCACACTGCCGGGCACTTCGATGTCAGGGGCAAAGATGGAATTAATAGCCCGAGTCGGTGATTTCGGCCCCGTGATTGCGTCACGCTGGCACCCTGCAACTTGTAATCAGTCCCTTTATTGCCAAACGTTCCTGTTTTCGGAGTTTGCAGGGATTGCTTTTAGGGGCCTCTTGTTTCCAGGTAGTGGCACAAACTTTGGAGGGAGACCCTTCATTACTGTCGCTGCAGAGCCCCTTTCTCCAGAGGCCCCCGCTGGCCTCTCACTGCGCCGTTTCCGAAGCTGTCTGTCGGGTGTACATTCTCCCAGCCGCAGAGTCTGAAACCGAAGGGGTTCATGGAACAGCTGAGCTCTTTCCCTTGTAATTCAAGGCGCATCTCATGTGGACAGTGTACGAGCGCCCCCTGCTGCATCACGGGAAAACAGCGCAGAGGAAGCACACGCGAAACTACAGCCTCCCAGGGGTGGAGAGTGAAGAGGCAGTAGACTCAAAAGAAAGTTCACATCTGCCTCGAAATATGAATAAATCCACAAAATGATATCACTTGAGACAGACTAATAACAAGAACTGAAGCACAGAGTCAACTAAAGTCAGATTCTGCTAATACTGAAACACCCCCAGCTCGGTGTGTAATGCCGACGTACAAGACCGGTGACCGCAGGCTTCAGACTGGAACAGGCAGAGAGGTACCAAGCACTAGAAACTGAGGCCGCTTAGAGGGTCGGTGACCGCAGGCAGGGCACTGAAACAAGCACCGACAGACAGGGGGACCCACGCACAAGCAACAAGCACTCACGTACAAGGCCGGTGACCGCAGGCTGCTGACCGGAACAGGCACAGACAGGAGAGCCCAACACTAATGGACATGTCCAGCGTCAGTGAATACAAGCAACACACTGAAACAAGTACCAACAGACAGACAAACGGACAGACGTGGAGATCCAAACACAAGCAACTTACGCCCCAGCAGAGAGCCAGTGACTGCAGAGTTCAGACTGGAACAGGCAGAGAACAAGAATTTGCAATGCAATATGTCTCGCCTGTGCGAGAGTTTGAGCTGTTGGCATTGTAAATGACAAGGCCTTTTATTTATGTATTTCGAAAGCCTGCAAGCCCATGTAAATATGCACTTTGTACTTATAGTCCTTTTTGCTTACGAAATGAACGGCTTGCAGTAAAACAGGCACAATTACTGACAGCCTTGCTTCTCCTAAGCAACTACTACTATAAGTACAAAGTGTGTGTTTATGCACTGAATGCAGGTTTTCAAAACACATAAATAAAAGGCCTTGTCATTTCAATCAATCAATCAGTACATTTATATAGCGCGCTACTCACCCGTGAGGGTCTCAAGGCGCTGGGGTGGGGGGTGCTGCTACTGCTCGAGTAGCCAGGTCTTGAGGTGTCTCCTGAAGGTGAGATGGTCCTGTGTCAGTCGTAGGTGTGCGGGGAGGGAGTTCCATGTCCTGGCAGCCAGGTAGGAGAACGATCTTCCTCCGGTGGTGGTTCTGCGTATCCGTGGGACGGTGGCGAGGGCGAGGTTGGCGGAGCGGAGCTGGCGGGTGGGGGTGTAGAACGAGAGGTAGCTGTTGAGGTATTGTGTGTGTGGGTGAGGAGCCTGAACGTGATCCTCTTGCTAACGGGGAGCCAGTGCAGGTTTCTTAGGTGGGCGGATATGTGGCTGTGGCGAGGGATGTCGAGGAGGAGTCATTCGGAGGCATTTTGTATGCGTTGGAGTCGTTTCTGAAGTTTGGCAGTGGTTCCTGCGTATAGCGCGTTTCCGTAGTCCAGTCGGCTGGTGACGAGGGCCTGGGTGACGGTCTTTCTGGTTTCGGTGGGGATCCACCTGAAGATTTTTCGGAGCATGCGCAGGGTGTTGAGACACGAGGATGAGACGGCGTTGACTTGCTTGGTCATTGTGAGGGAGGAGTCCAGGATGAATCCCAGGTTGCGTGAGTGGTTCGTGGGTGTCGGTGCGGTGACCAGCCCTGTGGGCCACCAGGAGTCGTCCCAGGCGGATGGGGATTGTCCGAGGATGAGGACTTCTGTTTTGTCTGAGTTAAACTTCAGGCGACTGAGCTTCATCCATTCTGCGACATCTTTCATCCCTTCCTGGAGGTTGGTTTTGGCGGTGGCTGGGTCTTTGGTGAGGGAGAGTATCAGCTAGGTGTCGTCGGCGTAGGAGATGATGTTGATGTTGTGTCTGCGTGCGATGGCAGCGAGGGGGCTCATGTAGATATTGAAGAGGGTTGGGCTGAGTGAGGAGCCTTGGGGTACGCCGCAGATGATCTTGGTGGACTCTGAGCGGAAGGGAGGGAGGCGGACTCTCTGGGTTCTATCGGAGAGGAACGAGGTGATCCAGTCCAGGGCCTTTCCTTGGATTCCAGTGTTGAGGAGGCGGGTTATTAGGGTGCGATGGCATACGGTGTCAAAGGCTGCCGAGAGGTCTAGGAGGATGAGAGCGGTTGTTTCTCCGTTGTCCATCAGGGTCCTGATGTCGTCGGTGGCTGCGATGAGGGCGGTCTCGGTGCTGTGGTTAGCTCGAAAACCGGACTGGGACGAGTCGAGCGAGTTGTTTGCCTCGAGGAATGCAGACAGCTGTTTATTGACGGTCTTCTCGATGACTTTGGCCGGGAATGGCAGAAGAGAGATGGGGCGGACGTTCTTGAGGTCTTTGGGGTCCGCTGTGGGTTTTTTCAGAAGGGCGTTGATTTCTGCGTGCTTCCAGCTCTCAGGGAAGGTGGCTGACGTGAAGGAGTTGTTTATGACATTCCGGAGGTGGGGTGCGATGATGGTGTCGGCTTTGTTGAAGATATGATGTGGGCATGGGTCAGAGGGGGAGCCAGAGTGGATGGTGTTCATGACGTGGGTGGTGTCTTCAGTGATGATGGGGGTCCAGGCACTGAGGGTGGTGGTGGGCGTCGTTGGTTCGGTGACTGGAGGCGAAGTCAGGGGTCCGAAGCTGTCGTGTATGTCTGCGATCTTGCAGTGGAAGTACGTGGCGAGGGAGTTGCAGAGGTCTTGTGACGGTGTGATGTCGTTGTTGTTGGCGCTGGGGTTGGAGAGCTCTTTGACGATGCTGAAGAGTTCCTTGCTGTTGTGGGTGTTGCTGTCGAGCCGCTTTTTGAATGATGACCTTTTGGTGGTGCGGATCAGCTGGTGGTGTTCGCGAGTGGCGTTCTTGAGGGCTGTCATGTTTCCTGTAGTCCGTTCGTGGCGCCAGTTTTTTTCGAGGGTACGGCAGGATTTCTTTGATTCTTTGAGGGCGTCTGTGAACCATGAGGTTTTCCTGTTGCCGGTCATGCCTGGGGGGTTCTACAGTGGTGCGAGGTCGTCGGCGCAGTTGGTGATCCACTGTGCGAGGTTGTGGGCTGCTTCGTTGGTGTCAGCAGTGTTTGCTGGCGTGTTCAGGCTCAGCGATGAGAGGAGCTGGTCTGTGGTGATTTTGCTCCAGTTTCTGCGGGGGATTTGTTGCGTACGGTGGTGGGATGTATTCTTTTGGAAGGTGAAGTGGATGCATCTGTGGTCGGTCCAGTGTAGTTCAGTGGAGTGGCTGAAGGAGACGTGGTTATTAGCGGAGAAGATGGGGTCGAGCGTGTGGCCAGCGAGGTGGGTGGGGGTGTTCACCAGTTGCTTGAGTCCGAAGTTTTCGAGGTTGTCGAGCAGGGTGGTGGTGTTGTTGTCGCTGTTGTTCTCCAGGTGGAAGTTCAGGTCCCCCAGGAGGATGTATTCTGGTGAGGCTAGGGCGTGCGGGCTGATGAAGTCGGTGATGGTTTCGCTGAATTGTGTGCGCGGGCCCGGGGGTCTGTAGATGAGCGTTCCTCTAAGGGTGGTCTTGGGGTTGGTGTGAATCTGGAAGTGTAGGTGTTCGGCGGCGGAGAGTGTGCCTTCGGTGTTGGTCGTGATGTTGATGGTGTTCTTGTAGACAATGGCGATTCCTCCTCCGGTTTGGTTGATGCGGTCCTTCCGGGTGATCTTGTAGCCTTCCGGAATGGCTATGGCTATGTCGGGGGCCGAGGATGCGTTCATCCAGGTTTCCGTGAGGAAGGCGACGTCTGGTGCTGTTGTGTCGAGGAGGTCCCAAAGTTCGATGGCGTGTTTGTGGATGGAGTGGGTGTTGAGGAGGATGCATTTGAGGTGGTTGTTATTGTTGATTTGTCCGGCGGGCGGGGGGGAGGTTCTGAGGCAGGTGAATTTGCAGGCTATGTAGGTGAAGGGTCCATGGGTGCGCTTCGGGGAGGCTTGGTGGCAGGCGGGAGGTCAACCGGTGTTGAGTGCATTGAGGACGGCGGTGTTGTATCTCAGTCAGGGTTCTTGGCGTCGGCTGGAACCAGGGGTTCTGGCGCTGGGGGCGGTCCCGGCGCGGACGGGTCGTTGACGGGCTTGCCTTTGGCCCCCATATGAGGGGCAGAGGGAGGGAGGAGCAGCTGGGAGACGGGAGCGGGGCGGCGAATGGGAGGCAAGCGGGCGGGCCGCAGGGACGCAGCGGCAGGGGGCACGAAGGAAAACAGGCAACGGGGGTTGCGAAAACACAGGGGCAGAGAGCAACGACAGTAACAACGCCAACAGGGAGAGCGGGGGTACAGAAATCAAAAATCAAAATGGATGGGAGGCAAAGGGCAACACAGGGGCAAAGAGCAAGACAGTAACAACGCCAACAGGGAGAGCGGGGGTACAGAAATCAAAAGGATAGGAGGCAAAGGGCGACACAGGGGCAAAGAGCAAGACAGTAACAACGCCAACAGGGAGAGCGGGGGTACAGAAATCCAAATGGATAGGTGGCAAAGGGCGACACAGGGGCAAAGAGCAAGACAGTAACAATGCCAACAGGGAGAGCAGGGGTACAGAAATCAAAGTAGATAGGAGGCAAAGGGTGACAAAGCAGGATTACCAGCGATGCGGGCGGAGCCCGGGTGGCAGAGCAGCGAGCACCGGTCACACAGGGGGCTGCGAGGCGGTGAGGGGAGCGGCCTGCCTGGTGACAGGGTCAATAGCTCAAACTCTCGCAAATTCGAGACCTATTGCATTGCAAATGCTTGTTATATTCAGTGTACTGTACATATAAAAGCTGCGGGCGGATTGTCACATGGTTATTGTGGTGTCTGAATCCTTTGCCCATAAGTTGATTGACAGTAGGTAAGCAGCGAGTGTTTTAGATTGCTGATATGCCATTGAAGTGCGACTGGTAAAAAGTGCCTTATTTGGTGGTGCGTCTCTTCTTGCGGAAGGTGTTTGTGTGTGTACAGACCCGGGCGCACAGCTGCAATCCTGAACACACTGCCTGGTGTGGAGACTGCACTCGTCTGTTGCCCTTCTCTACTGGCAGAGCCAAGGCACGGAAACAGGCCTAGAATATACCCCGGGGAGTCACCAGCGCTTCAGTCAGTCACACGTGCACACCCTTCACTTCACAGCGGTCTCCAGAACTCACACTTCGCGCCTACACTTCACCCCATTCCCTTCAAATGCTGCCTTGTAATTTTCAAGTAAAGGGCGGGGCAGTGAGAAGCTTCTCGATAAAGTGCGGCACGATGGGTAACCGGATTGCGTCCTAGGTTGCCCTCCACATCCTGCCAGGGAAGTTCGATATTTTTCTGTATGTGCAGCGTTTAAAGTCGGATGTTTGCTGCTTCTAAGTGCTTTCTATGCTGGGCAGATAAGGATAGTGGGGTCCAGGAAATGAGCAAGTTTTGCGCTGGGGTAGAGTATACTCAAAAAGGGATGGAGGGATTAGATTTGGGGCGAGCTGGACTCCACACACACTGTTCCGCTCTTTAGTCAGTGGCGTAGTGAGCAAGGCTGCCGCACCCCCACATAAGAGGGTCTGGGGCCCTCGAGAATCCCATATGAATAGGCTTTAGGCAGGGCCACTGACTGGAAATATGCGGTAGAGGGAGACCAAATTATGAGTAAGGCTCACAGTTTTCCGTTTTTACGGATATTTGCAGATAAATACAAACAGAAAAAAATGTGTTTCCTGTCTGTATTTATTTTTAAAAGCAGAAACTTATGGAAAATTGTGCTTTTTTTTTGGCGAATCTCCGTGCTGTTTTTCATAATTTCCAGGACAACGGCTGAGCAGATACACAGCATGGCGAGGTAAAACAGGTTGAGATTTCCCTAAATGCAACTGTATGCCAACATATATTTGTACTATAATGCTGATATTTCCTGTAGGTGTAGTGTTTTACTACATTTGGCTGCCTAATTTGCTAAAACGCGACAGGCAGCCTAGTGTGAGTGTTTGTTCATACGTTAAATAAATGTGTAAATAACCATCTTAAGGCTCCATATATTCGCAAAACACAAAATAAAAATGGATAAATACCAATAAGATGGCCAAGAAATAAATATGGATAAATACAGACGGAAATGTTAAAAAAATAAATACCATAAAACCGGGAGCCCTAATTATGAGGCAGTCTTGAGTAAATCACGTGGCAAGCAAGGCAAATTATACGGGGTAATGCAGCATGTTTTGTGATAGTAACACTCCAATCTTTTATAATTGTTAAACTTGCTAAAACGCCACGCCATAGGTTTCACATCACCAGTACTGGTGTAACTTCCCAATATAGCAATAAGCAACAAAGGTGACCAGTCCCTGTTTGCAACGGGCTTTCCGCTGCGCAGCAACACTGCATTTTAGTAATAGTTGATCTGTTTGAGCTAGAAACAAAATAGTTTATGTTCACATCTGCAGGTTATGCAGCAAATGGTGAATTATGTGTCAAATGCAGCAAAACTATAACCATGCGGAAATGCAGCAGCCTTGGGCTGAAGATGGAATCCCCAGAAGGGGGAGGGTGCACTACAGGGACTTGCCTCGCGCCCCTGTCCTCAGTATGGTTCTGATTGACAACCCTCCCAGTTCACTGGTTGGAGGTTACCCTCATTGACCGACTGCTACCTTTGGAGCAAATGTCTGACTCTACAGAGACCAGCGAAGAGTTCCAACCGTACTCCAGAGAATCTGCAAACACCAGGAATGTGATATTTAAGCATGCAGAGAATCCAGCACGGTGTAGCATTGTTCATGTGTAAATACGCCGCAAATAGACATGTGCATTTATTTCCAGAGGGTGGGAGTATGAGGGTGGCGGATATTTCCTTGTTCCTCACCCACACCCCGTTAAACCAGGGGATACCCCATACTTGCACTACGCACGTATTTGACAGGAGTACATCGGTGAACTATTCAAGCTGAGAAAGAACGTGCAGAGGGGTCAGTGGGTTTTCAAAGATTAGAATTTGGTGTGTGTTTACCTGCTTTTCCTCGTTTGGTGATCCATAAATATCTCCAGCCCCTTCCAACCTACATTTACAGAACCATTTATTGTGATAAGACTGCAGAACTTCAGGCCTCATACCTGAACCACGCCAATGTAAAATCCCACCTATGGTGGTGACCTTACCTTACCCAGAGGCCTCCTTCCAGGCGCATTCTAAGATCGGGGTTATTCTCAACTGTGCTTTTAAAAATCAGGTGTATTTCACACCGGCACCTTCAAGAGCCAGGACAGTAAAGTGAGCTTGGACTTTACCTTTACTGACCAGCCCCTTACGTGTGCCCGGCTCTCTGCACTCAACCTAAAACCCGAGAACTACTCACTATACATTTTCTGATCAACTTTCCCTTGGTTCCCAGTAAGGACAGAAGCCTAACACCTGTGTACTTAGGGCATAAGTCCTAAAAAAATAAGGGGGGGGGCGACTAACCTAGTTAATCAGAATGCAAGTGTCATCACAGCACGTGACATCATGGCACATGACATCAGGGCGTGTGACATCAGAGGAAGTGGCATCCCAGGAAGTGGCATCACAAGAAGTGACGTCAGATCTTAAGCCCTCATATATATGTTTAGCGGGTGTATCATGAGTACATTTGAGCACATTTCGAGGATACTTGCAAACCCGCCAGATTTTTGACACCATTGTGATGTTGCCCTCACTCAGGCGCCGACGACCTTCGTAGCGTTTCTTCGTACTCTGAACTGTAACATGTTAAATGACCTTTTTCCTGTCTCTCTGAGCAAAGTACATTCTGGGACCCGGCTCGAAGCAACTAATTTCCTTGATAACCATCTATTGACTCTTGGTGATCCTTCTCTGCCTTCCCTTTGTTTTACGAATCACCACCTGCATCACGCAAACACGTCCTGTTGTAAATTAATTAAACTTAGGAATGCTCATGCCACCTGGCCTATAGGGTCAGGTAGAGAACACGACCCTAGGGAAGGAATTTCTATTACCTGTTATCCTGTATCTTGTAAAAGGAATGTTTGCTAGAGGATGACATGTTTTTGCACATTGAGGGCGTTGTTGCTTTAGGGGATTTAAGCGCTATAAAAGACTGTGAGCCACGGATTGAAGTGGCAGTCTCCTGAGAACCTACCACTGATGTACTTCTAGGACAACTGTACCTAGCTGCAGCTAATAAATTGAAGTTCCTATGCCAACAGAGTGTTCCGTGTCTCTGTACAATTAAGCAGGCGAACTCAGAAGATTTCAGCCCGAGGATCGTGAGGAGCCCCGCAAGGAAATTCCGGAGGACGCGCACCACGTGATCGACCCCTGCATGTCGTAAGCGGACCGAAGGTTTTTACAGTGTGGCTTCTCCTTTCCAACGGCTGCGACGACCTGCTGCCATGACTGCCGCCGTGCTTTGGCTCCTTCGATGATGATTGGTATCACGAGACATTAGACGGACCTCTGTTGGCGTAAGAAAACATCTGGTTAAGTTAAGTATAGTGGCCACTCCTTTGTCTTTGTTTTGTCTTTGTTCGACTTTTGCAAAAGCCGAAACCGAGGGGTGAGTGCAGCTTTTGTACTATAAAGTGACTAATTAACCCCTTGAAGTTTGTGAGGAAACTAGTGTAATAGCGATGCCTGGTTTCAGTAAGTTTAGAAGATGGTGTTGTGGTTGTTGTGATAGGGATTCCCGACTGGAGGACTCTTGTCCAATTCCTCCGGCCGGGACTCCCACTTATGATGTATATTCTAAACATGGTATTGGCCCCATAGCTTTTAATGAGGCGTGAGTTCGCTATACTAGGAAAGATGGTGTTTTACGGTGGCCGCAGAATGGCAGTTTTTGAGCTCAATATCTTAGATAATTTGGAGGGAACTTTGTTTAAACGAAAAGCCCGGCCGGCTATGTTTGACTCTTTCCGCTTATGGCGTAAGGAGGCCAAACAGAAAGAAATAAAACAAGCTAAAAGAGATAGGAGGTATATGTCTGTTATACAAGCTGCCCAACAGTTTAAAAATAATGAGACCGATCATGCGATTGAGGTTTCAGATAGACAACATCGTATGGCGGTAGATAAATGTTATCCAGTGTTGCCAATTTCCCCTACAGAGAAGAATGTAGACCCTGAGAAGGACCCCTTAATGTCCCATCTGTTGAGGTTACCCCCGTCCTATGCCCAGGGGGCTAATGTACCTTTTGCACTACAGCCTGTGCCAGGGGCAAATGCACCTTTATTATTACCACCTGTCCCACCTGTTATTCCACCTGTTGCTCCTCAATCGATTCCTGCACCCCCATCACAGCCTCTTCTGGTATTACCGGGCTCTCCCTTACCTTCGTCTCCCTTCGTACCTATTACTCCCTTTCTGCCCCGCCTAATATTCTGTCTCCTGTCCTAATGACGAATTCTCCCTCCGTTCGGAGGCGAATGGTTGATACCGTTTCTGTCCCCTCTCTTTGGGACACTTAAAATGACCCCTGTTCCTCCTCGTAGACAAACTCGTAGTCAGCTCCCAGGTCCAGATGAACGGGAAGTGCTAGATCTCCTTGTCCGAAGGTCGATCACGAATGGCCCCCAGTATAGTGTGCAAGACATTATGGTCACCTTTCAGCAATGGGAGGCACCAACGCGGAGATATGTTTTTGATACTATGTGTAACATTTTAGGTCAAGAGTGGGAGGATATGGGATTGGGACCAGCCCCTCAGGGCCTGCTAGATGTCCAGGCCGAGTTTGGTAAAGGGCTGATTGTGGGCGCAGAGGTTGAGGATGCGGTAAAAATGCTTGTCACCTTTAGAATTATGTTTGTTTGTCGGTCTTTGCCAGAACGCGATTCCTCTGTTAGACGAAAATTAAATCACTATCCTATGAGAGAGGTTCCCCCAGTGTGGAGAGAGGAGGTTGCAGCTCAGAGTGGTAATCCTCTCATACCTGCTCACTTTCAACGTGTGTGGGTGCACGTTCCTTGGAAACGATCTGAGGTATTGGCCCTTAAACAGTCCTTACTGGACCCCCGTAAAAATCCTGCTGGGTACTACAAAGAGTTGTCCCAAACTGTTGATGCATGTATTATGAATTTGGCCGATATAGACATGCTAATGGGTAATGTGGTGCCATAACCATTATGGGCTAGGATTCGGAAGAAGGACCATCCCGGGGAATTGGGGAGTGATTGGGCTGCCATACTTGCCGCGGACAGACTCCAAGTGGGTGGTGCCAAACCTGAGGCTTTAATTACAGAACTCCCAGCTAGGATCATTGCCTTACTGAAAACTATGATGCCCCCTCTGCGAGTTAATTGGGATAAGTTAACAGCTTGTAAGCAGAAAGCGGATGAAAGCGTCTCTGATTTCTTCACTCGTTTTGAGGAGACGTTTATTGATCATAGTGGTTGTGAGAAGTTGGCCTGATATGTAGTGTTCACTATTCTAGTGATCACTGTGTATCATTCCAAACAACCCTTATTGATGATTGGTTGTAAGTCAACCTTATAGACCAGCTATCCTAGTAGCGTGGATACGAGCAGTCTTAGGCTAAACTCTAGAGGGCGTGTTAAGCCAGCTGTTTACCATCACATATACCCCTTGAACACCAAGTGAAAGGACACCACACAAGTTGTTATGAAAATAAAGGATATTTATTTATAACACGTCTACCCTGGCTCTTTATGAGTCAGGGAGCTAAGCACAATACAAAACTCTTAGGAAAATACTTCTGGTTGCACAATTTACACAAATGCCCGAGGGCACGAAACCATTACACTGTAAGTGGAAGGGGAGAAGTTTAGAAAGTCTAAAGTGACTGATTCCGGAGTGATCCGATCAGTGGGACTAAACGTAAAAGGAAATGGACACTTGTAAAGCGAACCTGCGATGGAGCACCGAAATGCTCGTGTTACCTAGCCCAGAGGCTGCGGCTGTGGAAGGTTCGGCAAGATGTCGGAAGTCCTCGTTGTAGTCTCAGGAGCCTGAAAGAAGAGTTGCTGGCAGGCGACCAGTGTCGATGTTCAGCGAGATCCAAGCCTGGATCGGTGATGAAGGAAACCTGAAAGCAGAGGGGACTCAGTTCTCAACCGCTAGCCAGCGATCGTGTGGGCACCAGGAGGGTACCGGCTGAAGTCACCTCGACCAGGTGAGTGGATGACGTCGGACTCGGCTGTTCCTCGGACCAGGAGGCGCGGCGGCGACCAGGATGGAGGGCGAGCTGTCCCACGCAGGTGTCTGCTGTCGATGATGCTGGGCCCAGGAATGGGGCAGCGGATCGTGGCAGTGGCAAGCCCACGCGGTGGAGTCAAGATGGCGTCGGGAGTGCACCAGGAGGGTCCGTGGTACTCCTCTGTTGAAGGGGAGCAAGAGCCAGTCTGGAGCAACCAGACTAGTGATGAAACAAACGTGGTGCGTCGTGAAGAGGGCCACAAGCCGGTCGGCAAGTGGTCGAACAACGCGGTGAACAGCAAGGAGCGGAAGGGCCCCCACGCAGATCTCGGGGATGCTGGGGAGGCAGACTTCGGTGCTGGAGCTGCTCAGGGTTAGGGCTTCTCAAACCCTAGGTGCACTCACTCGAGGGTCCCTCGGTGGGCGTGCTAGATAAGCGTCGTGCAGGTTCTGAAGATAGCCGGTCCCGCAGGTCTCGTCACACCTACGACTCTCAGCTGAGCTGATGAGGGAGGTAAAAGGTCAGAGATGGCAGGGAACTCGGGTCTCGTCGAGCTGGCCAGTCTTGATCCGTGGGAGAGACTTACAGCAAACCGCAAGCGCTTAGGTGGTGCCTGCTGGTGCAGGGTGGCTACTCCTTAGCCACAAGGGAGAGTCTTCAGAAATAGTCAAGAGTTCCTTTCGTGGAAAGTAGTTCAAGATTCAGAATTATCCAATTTGGGAAGGGGACTCGCTCCTACCTTTATTCTACGAAAAGGGGCTGGCCCGTGACTAGGTTCTACCTATGGGTGGAGCCAGGAGGGGGGTGGTTACACCCCTATCCTTTGTCCGGCTTCGCCCCAGCTCAGGGGCTGGTGTGCCCCCGAAACTGGTTTGAGCCGGGCTATGCACAGTGAGCACCGGGGTGCCACTGGCAATCACCTTCCTTTCAGCCCTGACTACCTGGGATACACAAACCCTGTCTGGGATGGTGCTAACACCGCCCTCAACAGGAAACCCTTTGTCCAAGCTCCCCTCGCTGGAAGGTCTCCCAGCAGCAGGAGGTCAGACTTGTGTCTGGTGGCAGCATCCATTTTGTGATGCTGAGGCTTGAGTCAACTTTAACCGGGGTTCAAGGTTACTTCCATGTCGTGCCCCTCTAAAAGGGGAGAATGCTAACCCCGTCGCCAGAACTGGCGAGGGGTTCGTATTTCAATTCGTATGACACCTTACTCGACATGTGTAGGTGATGCGATGCCAGAGTTAGCAAATAACCGCGAGGATTATAATGCATTTAAAAGTAGTTGGCCCGCGTCACCATGGAACGGCTATTAGGACTTGGTTCCGCAAGCCGTCGACGGGCTCAGCTCGCGCCAGAGCACCGTCCCACATGATTCCCTGCACTCTGCCTTCAGGATTGATAAGGCCTGCCATAGGAGTGACTGATAGGAATCCATGTGTCCATTTTAGGGTTAGGTGTAGGAATACTACACCTACAGCAACGGGTGATGACACCACGTTGCCCCAGCTGTCGTGCAGCCAGTTGTGTCAGATTTGGGCGGCCATTCCAGGGGTGGCATAATACATGCTGCAGCCCCTGGTAGGCCCTGGGTACACCGATGCCCTGGATACCTGTGGTATGCTGAGACAGGGACTGACAAGGCGGCCCAGTTCCAATTGGTGGATGCACCTAATGTACATGTGTTTAATTTCGAGAGAGAACAGCTAGGCTGTGGGTCTGATTGGCAGGCCCACAGCCGGGGAAAGTCATAAACCAATGAAGCAAAAGCAAAAAATCTGGGTGATCATAGGAATGCAGACCCTACTCTCCTACATGACCCCCCCCCCAAACTTTGGGACAATAAGCTAACCTTGACCAGGTGAGTCTTCTTGCTCTAAGTGGAAATACCTGGAGAGCCCATCTGCATTGCCATGATCAGTGCCAGGTCTATGCTCCACTGTGAAGTCCATCCCCTGTAGGGAAATGGACCACCTAAGTAGTTTGGGGTTTTCACCCTTCATTTGATTTAGCCACAAGAGGGGCTTATGGTCGGTCTGAATCTTGAAGTGAGTGCCAAACAAGTAGGGCCTCAACTTCTTCAGGGCCCAAACCACAGCAAAGGCCTCCCTCTCAATAGCTGACCAATTCTTCTCTCTGGGGGTCAGCCTCATGCTCATAAAAGCTATGGGCTGGTCATGACCATCAAAATTCAGTTAAGATAGAACAGCTCCCACACCCAGCTCCGAAGCGTCTGTTTGGACAATGAATGGTCTGGAGTAGTCTGGACTCTTTAGGATAGGTGCTGTGCACATGACCTGCTTTAGGTCATCGAATGCCTTCTGACAGCTTGCTGTCCACTGAACTTTTTTTGGCATCTTTTTACTTGTCAGGTCGTTTAGCGGGGTCACAATGGATCCATAATTTCTGACAAACTTCCGGTAATAACCAGTCAGGCCCAAGAAAGCTCGAACCTGAGTCTGGGTGGTTGGAGGAGCCCAGTCCTGGATGGCCTGTATTTTGCTCTCCAATGGTTGAACCTGGCCTCCACCTACAAGGTGGCCCAGGTATACAACCTGTGTCTGCCCTATCTGGCACTTAGTGGCCTTGATAGTGAGGCCTGCCTTTTGCAGGGCCTCTAACACTTTCCTCAGGTGGACCAGGTGATCCTCCCAGGTGGAGCTAAAGACAGCGATATCGTCCAGATACGCCGCGCAGAAGTCGTCCAACCCAGTGAGAACTCGATTCACCAGCCTTTGGAAGGTGGCAGGTGCATTTTTCAAACCAAAGGGCATTACCACGAACTGATAGTGCCCACCCGGGGTAGAAAATGCTGTTTTGGGCTTGGCCTCCTCAGCTAACCTGATTTGCCAATACCCAGCTGTCAGGTCAAACGTACTTAAGTAGCTGGCTGAAGCCAACCGGTCGATAAGTTCGTCTGCTCTTGGTATTGGGTGGGCGTCAGTCTTAGTGACTGCATTGAGACCTCTGTAGTCCACGCAAAACCTCATCTCTTTCTTACCGCCCTGGGTGTGAGGTTTCGGCACGAGAACTACGGGACTAGCCCAGGGGCTGTCCGAGGGTTCAATGACTCCCAGCTCCAACATTTTCTGCACCTCCGTCTTGATGCAGTCTCTGACATGATCAGGTTGCCGATAGATTTTACTCTTTACGGGCAGACTGTCCCCAGTGTCGACCTCATGGGTACACCAATTGGTCTGACTGGGCGTCAGAGAGAACATATGTCGAAAGGATTGAAGAACCTGTTTACAATCCTTTTGTTGATGTCCAGAGAGGCTGCCACAAAAGACAACACCATCTACTGACCCATCGTCAGGGTTCTGAGAGAGCAGGTCCAGGAGAGGGTCACTCTCCTCCTCCTGTCCCTCATCTGTGGCCATGAGCAAGCCCATGCCCTCCCTGTCGACATATGCCTTGAGCCTGTTTACATGGAGCACCCTGTGGGGGCTCCGGGGAGTTCCCAGGTCTACCAAGTAGGTGACCTCTCCCTTTTGCTCAATGATCGTGTGGGGCCCAGACCATTTGTCTTTGAGTGCTGCTGGGGCCACTGGCTCCAGCACCCACACCTTCTGTCCAGGCCGGTACACAGTCAGGACAGCCTTTTGGTCGTGCCAAGCTTTCTGTAATTCTTGGCTCGCCTCAAGGTTTTTAGACGCCTTTTCCATGTACTCTGCCATCCGCGAGCGGAGACCGAGCACATAGTCCACAATGTTTGATGCCGGCTTTCTGAGAGGTCTCTCCCATCCTTCCTTTACCAAACAAAGGGGTCCCCTTAAAGGATGTCCGAACAGAAGCTCAAAAGGGCTGTAGCCAACCCCCTTCTGCGGGACCTCTCTGTAGGCGAACAAGAGGCAGGGTATCAGGACATCCCATCTCCGCCAAAGCTTTTCAGGTAGTCCGTGAATCATCCCTTTTAGGGTCCTGTTGAATCTCTCAACAAGCCCATTGCATTGTGGGTGATAGGGTGTGGTGAACTTGTAGTTGACACCACACTCCTTCCACATTGCAGTCAGATATCCCGACATGAAGTTTGCACCTCTGTCTGAGACGACCTCCTTAGGGAAGCCCACTCTGGAGAACACTCCAAGTAGGGCCCGTGCCACCACAGGTGCTGTAGTGGTCCTAAGTGGAATAGCTTCAGGATACCTAGTGGCGTGGTCCACCACCACCAGTATAAACTTGTGCCCTGATGCTGTCTGGGGTTCCATTGGTCCGACAATGTCGATCCCCACTCGTTCAAAGGGTACCCCCACCACCGGTAGTGGTATGAGGGGGGCCTTTGTCGTGCCACCTGACTTACCGCTGGCTTGGCAAGTGACACAGGAGCGGCAAAACTCCTTCGTATCTTCGGACATGTGGGGCCAGTGAAAGTGTGGAACAATTCTGTCCCAAGTCGTATTCTGGCCTAAGTGACCTGCAAGGGGAATCTCGTGGGCCAAGGTAAGAAGGAAACCTCTCAGAGACAAGGGGATGACCAGCCTCCTGGTCGCACCAGGTTTGGGGTCTCTTGCCTCGGAGTACAGGAGTCCATCGTCCCAGTACACTTTGTGGGTACCTGTGGCGTTCCCTGCAGCCTCAGCAGCAGCCTGCTGTCTGAGGGGTTCAAGGGAGGGGCAGTCTAACTGTGCCTTCCCCAGGTCTTCCCTGGAGGGTCCCCCTGAGCCCAGAAACTCAACCTGACCAGGTTCAAGCTCTTTCGGCTCAGTTTCCCTCAGTTCTTTAAGGTCAGCCTCCTCAGAGACTTGATCCACGACCTGGGGCAAGGGGGAAGGCGAAGCCTTACCCTTACTGCTCCTCTTCTTGGAAGGTGTCTGGTCCGTTCTTCCAGGATCCAGCACCTGTTCAGTGGGGCACCTTTTGGCCTGTGACCTGGTCACAGGCAGCAAGGACATGTGCTGGCAAGCCTAACATTTCCATGTGAGTCCTCTGCTCCACTTCTGGCCATTGTGACGTTTCCAAATCATTGCCCAACAGACATTCTACGGGGAGGTCTGAACTAACCACAACCTTTTTCGAGCCACTTACCCCTCCCCAGGAGAAATCAACAACTGCCATACTGTGATTGGTAGTGACGTTGCTGGCATTGGTTACTAGGTAACTGGTACCTAGCATGATCTGTCCAGGGTCCACAAAGTTAGGCGTCACCATGGTGACACTGGCACAAGTGTCCCTGTAGGCCTGAGCCACTTTTCCATTAATCAAAGGTGTCTGTCTGTATTTGCCCAAAGTATTGGGACTGGCCTCAGGGGACATATCCATATCCCCTGTACAGACAAGGACGGCCTGAGTGAGTGTGCCGACTAAGTCGTCACTCCCCTCGGTTCCCAAGGTTAACCCAACTAATGCCTTGGGAGGCGCACTACCACTGCTGACTGTACTAGGGGGTGCAGGTGCCTTAGGGGCTGCAGTGGCAGGAGTTTGCCCTCCTTTCTTGGTGCACTCACTAAACCAGTGAGTCTTACTTTTACAGTATTGGCACCACCTTTTGACTGGCCTTCTTGAGTCTTCTTCTTCTGTGAAGCCTGACCCCCACCCTCTTTGGTTTGTTGGGGACCTGTCGAAGACTTCTGGTCATTTTGTTCATTCTTGTTACTACCCTTCTGGTCTGCTTTCTTCTGACCACCCTGGTTCTGGTTCTGGTTCTGCTTGACCCTTGTTCTGACCCATCTGTCTGCCTTCTTTCCCAATTCTTGGGGAGAGGTCAGATCCGAGTCGACAAGGTGCTGATGCAACAAATGGTTCTGACAGTTGTTTAAAATCTGTTCTCGCATGATAAGATTGTACAATCCTGTGTAATCAGTAACCTTGCTACCCAGCAACCAGCCTTCCAAAGCCTTAGTGGCACAATCGACAAAGTCAGTCCAATCCTGAGACTGAATTTTCTGGGTGTCCCGGAACAGCACCCGGTACTGTTCCGTGGTTAAGCCGAACCCATCAATCAGTGTGCTCTTCAGGACTTGGTAGTTGTTAGCATCCTCAGCTCTAGTAGTGAGGAGCTTGTCCCTTCCTTTACCTTCGAAGGAAAGCCACAGTATAGCTGCCCACTGACTTGGGGGGACGCACTGGACAGTGCAGGCCCTCTCCAAGGCAGTTATCCACTTGTGGATGTCGTCCCCTTGTTTAAAGGGGGGCACTATTTTACTCAGGTGTCTAGTGTCTATACCCCTGTCTTTCCCTCTATTGAGAATGCTGCCACCAGTGGGATCTAACCCACTTAATTTCTGCTCTCGGGCCAGGGCAAGTCTTTCTTTGGCGAGGGCAAGTTCTTCCCGCTCGATCCTCAGATTGACTTCCCTCATCTTCGCTTCATGCTCCCTTCTCTGAGGGGACGTCATTCCTCTCTGAGAAGATGCCTGAGAGACATGTGTGTGAACCGATCTGCCAGAGCCTATGGAGAGAGACCTCGCTCGTCCGTTCCCAAGGTTAGGCCTGCTTGAGCGTGGGCCCGGGGCTCCCCCAGTTCCATTCTCATGCCTGCTTAAGTTGGTCCTTGTAAGCCTGCCGACTACCACTGGACCTTTGTCTGCCTCGTCTCCTGATAACTCCTCCTCGTCCTCCTCCTCTGTGTGGAGGTCGAGGTCTGGGTCACCGAGGGTTCCCTCTAAGGGAGGCATGTTCCCATCAGCATCGGGGGGACCTGTGTTAGAGGACCTCCTGGCATCGTACGTCTCTAAGAGACCTATCAAAAATGCGATGGTAGGGTTAGAACCCTGGTTTAGCTTCCTGGAGGCACACAGTTGTCGCATCTCCTTGAAGCTAAGAGCTGCATATCGTGACATGACCTGTGGAGGGTCACTGACCACTAAGGGAGTCTGCGAAGACTCTCCGTGGACCGACATGCTTTTCTAGTGAGGTGTAAGTGATGCACCTACCTACACTATGTGTTTACCTACTGATCCCTTGCTAAGAGTTGTAGTCAGGGTGTGCTAAGCCCTGTTACACTACAACAGCCGGTTCAGTAGAACTCGGAGTATTCTAAGTTAAGTTATATGTACCTGGGTACTTATGTGATCTTTCACTGCGATATTCTTAGGATACGTGTGTGGTAAAACAACAGCAAGCTCAAATCCCAACCGCTGCTCACCAATGTGAGAAGTTGGCCTGATATGTAGTGTTCACTATTCTAGTGATCACTGTGTATCATTCCAAACAACCCTTATTGATGATTGGTTGTAAGTCAACCTTATAGACCAGCTATCCTAGTAGCGTGGATACGAGCAGTCTTAGGCTAAACTCTAGAGGGCGTGTTAAGCCAGCTGTTTACCATCACATATACCCCTTGAACACCAAGTAAAAGGACACCACACAAGTTGTTATGAAAATAAAGGATATTTATTTATAACAAGTCTACCCTGGCTCTTTATGAGTCAGGGAGCTAAGCACAATACAAAACTCTTAGGAAAATACTTCTGGTTGCACAATTTACACAAATGCCCGAGGGCACGAAACCATTACACTGTAAGTGGAAGGGGAGAAGTTTAGAAAGTCTAAAGTGACTGATTCCGGAGTGATCCGATCAGTGGGACTAAACGTAAAAGGAACTGGACACTTGTAAAGCGAACCTGCGATGGAGCACCGAAATGCTCGAGTTACCTAGCCCAGAGGCTGCGGCTGTGGAAGGTTCAGCAAGATGTCGGAAGTCCTCGTTGTAGTCTCAGGAGCCTGAAAGAAGAGTTGCTGGCAGGCGACCAGTGTCGATGTTCAGCGAGATCCAAGCCTGGATCGGTGATGAAGGAAACCTGAAAGCAGAGGGGACTCAGTTCTCAACCGCTAGCCAGCGATCGTGTGGGCACCAGGAGGATACCGGCTGAAGTCACCTCGACCAGGTGAGTGGATGACGTCGGACTCGGCTGTTCCTCGGACCAGGAGGCGCGGCGGTGACCAGGATGGAGGGCGAGCTGTCCCACGCAGGTGTCTGCTGTCGATGATGCTGGGCCCAGGAATGGGGCAGCGGATCGTGGCAGTGGCAAGCCCACGCGGTGGAGTCAAGATGGCGTCGGGAGTGGACCAGGAGGGTCCGTGGTACTCCTCTGTTGAAGGGGAGCAAGAGCCAGTCTGGAGCAACCAGACTAGTGATGAAACAAACGTGGTGCGTCGTGAAGAGGGCCACAAGCCGGTCGGCAAGTGGTCGAACAACGCGGTGAACAGCAAGGAGCGGAAGGGCCCCCACGCAGATCTCGGGGATGCTGGGGAGGCAGACTTCGGTGCTGGAGCTGCTCAGGGTTAAGGCTTCTCAAACCCTAGGTGCACTCACTCGAGGGTCCCTCGGTGGGCGTGCTAGATAAGCGTCGTGCAGGTTCTGAAGATAGCCGGTCCCGCAGGTCTCGTCACACCTACGACTCTCAGCTGAGCTGATGAGGGAGGTAAAAGGTCAGAGATGGCAGGGAACTCGGGTCTCGTCGAGCTGGGCAGTCTTGATCCGTGGGAGAGACTTACAGCAAACCGCAAGCGCTTAGGTGGTGCCTGCTGGTGCAGGGTGGCTACTCCTTAGCCACAAGGGAGAGTCTTCAGAAATAGTCAAGAGTTCCTTTCGTGGAAAGTAGTTCAAGATTCAGAATTATCCAATTTGGGAAGGGGACTCACTCCTACCTTTATTCTACGAAAAGGGGCTGGCCCGTGACTAGGTTCTACCTATGGGTGGAGCCAGGAGGGGGGTGGTTACACCCCTATCCTTTGTCCGGCTTCGCTCCAGCTCAGGGGCTGGTGTGCCCCCGAAACTGGTTTGAGCCGGGCTATGCACAGTGAGCACCGGGGTGCCACTGGCAATCACCTTCCTTTCAGCCCTGCCTACCTGGGATACACAAACCCTGTCTGGGATGGTGCTAACACTGCCCTCAACAGGAAACCCTTTGTCCAAGCTCCCCTTGCTGGAAGGTCTCCCAGCAGCAGGAGGTCAGACTTGTGTCTGGTGGCAGCATCTATTTTGTGATGCTGAGGCTTGAGTCAACTTTAACCGGGGTTCAAGGTTACTTCCATGTCGTGCCCCTCTAAAAGGGGAGAATGCTAACCCCGTCGCCAGAACTGGCGAGGGGTTCGTATTCCAATTCATATGACACCTTACTCGACATGTGTAGGTGATGCGATGCCAGAGTTAGCAAATAACCGCGAGGATTATAATGCATTTAAAAGTAGTTGGCCCGCGTCACCATGGAACGGCTATTAGGACTTGGTTCCGCAAGCCGTCGACGGGCTCAGCTCGCGCCAGAGCACCGTCCCACATGATTCCCTGCACTCTGCCTTCAGGATTGATAAGGCCTGCCATAGGAGTGACTGATAGGAATCCATGTGTCCATTTTAGGGTTAGGTGTAGGAATACTACACCTACAGCAACGGGTGATGACACCACGTTGCCCCAGCTGTCGTGCTGCCAGTTGTGTCAGATTTGGGCGGCCATTCCAGGGGTGGCATAATACATGCTGCAGCCCCTGGTAGGCCCTGGGTACACCGATGCCCTGGATACCTGTGGTATGCTGAGACAGGGACTGACAAGGCGGCCCAGTTCCAATTGGTGGATGCACCTAATGTACATGTGTTTAATTTCGAGAGAGAACAGCTAGGCTGTGGGTCTGATTGGCAGGCCCACAGCCGGGGAAAGTCATAAACCAATGAAGCAAAAGCAAAAAATCTGGGTGATCATAGGATTGCAGACCCTACTCTCCTACAGTGGTCAGGATATGAGCACGGAAGGTGGCCAACGACTGTTTGTAGACAAATTTGTGTCTAATTTGGTTCCGGAAATATGTCATAAATTGAAGAATTCCGAAAGTGCGTGGGCAGTATCATCTTCTGCCCAGATATTGGCTACTGCTCAGTATTATGAAAACAGGGATAAAGAGGAAAGAGAGAAACTTGATAAAAAGACTAAAGAGCTGAAAATAAAAGTTCTTTTGCAACAAGCTTATCCCCCTCACCCTGCCCAACGTGAATTTCAGCCACCTCAACAATTTCAGAGACAGTTGCAGAGGTCTGGGCCTTTTGTTCCCCGACCCCCACTGGGCCAAAATCAATGTGCATACTGTAAAGAAGAAGGCCATTTAAAGTATAATTGCCCGGTTTTGTTACAGCGCACAAGCGGCATTCCCGGGTCACGAGGCCGGGGTGGTTATCAGTCAGCACCCAGAGGTAGAGGACGGGGTACGCCGCCTAATACCCAACGTTCCATGCCCCCTGGAAACTCCACGAATTATTTTGATCAGCCAACTGTACAGTCTACCAACTATTACAATGATGATTATTATACCGAGGATGAGAGTCAGAATTTCCAATCTAGCTAGGACAGCCATGGACAAAGTGAGGGAGTAGTATCAGTTCCAGTGGACCAAAGCGGGCCTTATGTTGATGTTGTAGCGCTAGGTGTTACAGAGCCATTCCTATTAGACACTGGTGCGACGAAGAGTTCTATAATTCACTCTAAACTCCCTGGGGCACCTTTGTCTGGCTGTACAAATGTTTCTGTAGGTTTTTCTGGCGCTCCAGTTCAAAACCCAGTTTCACGCCCTTTGCCCATTTCCATAGGTCCTTACAAATTGGAGGCCCCGCTCCTTTTAACAACTGGTTGTGGCAAAAATTTGCTGGGTTTGGATTTATTGAAGAGATTGTATGCGACATTACACTGTTCCCCTTCTGCTGTACGTCTTACCTTAGGCAAGAAATTGACCTCACCAATGTATTTGTCTAAAGACCAGTTTACCCCTGAATTACACTCTCTTCCCGCCACCCTCTGGGCCACCGGCCCCAATGATGTGGGCCTCCTGCGGATCTGGCCCTACATTGTTACCCTCAAGCCTAATGTTAAATTTCCTCGCATTCCACAGTATAGAATTTCCAGTGACGGCGAAAAAGCTCTTTTGACTATAGTTCATGATTTGGTACAAAATGGTGTGGTTGAAGAGACTAGGGGAAATGTATGCAATAGCCCTGTTCTACCTGTTTTTAAATGAACCGACCCTTCTCAGCCACCTGTCTATCATTTTGTGATTGATCTCAGAGAAGTCAACAAGATTGTAGTGCCTCAATTCCCTGTTGTCCCGGATATCAATGCCCTATTGACAATGATACCTGCCTCAGCCTCCTGGTTTTCCGTCATTGACCTCAAAAATGCTTTCTTCAGCATTCCCAGCATTCCCATTGCTGAGGAAAGTAGGGATATTTTTGGCTTCTCCTTAGCAGGCCGAAGCTTCCGGTTCAAACGGGTTCCTCAAGGGTATTGTGAGAGCCCCTCCATTACAGTCAAACATTAAAATCACAGCTCGATACTATGTCTTTACCACCAGGTGCCACTCTCATTCAATATGTGGATGACCTGTTGGTTGCAGCAGATTCTGAGGATACTTGTAAAAAGGCTACTATTTCACTGTTACGCCACTTATCTCACCACCACCACAAGGTTTCACCGTCTAAATTGCAATATTGCTGCCAAGAGGTTACCTATCTAGGTCATCTCTTGTCAAAGGAGGGACGGCGATTGACCCCAGAATGTATTCAAGCAATTGCCCAAATGCCTATTCCATGTACGCAAAAAGAGGTGCGTGCCTTCTTAGGTATTACTTCTTATTGTAGACAATGGATCCCCAATTTTTCCTTTCTGGCGAAACCCTTGTTGGCACTCACTCTTAAAGATACACCACACCCGCTTCCATGGACTGCGGAATGTCAGAAAAGTTTCACTGATTTACGTACTGCCTTGTGCTCTGCCCCTGTGTTAGGTACTCCTGATTACAGTAAGCCTTTCACACTCTATGTTCATGAGAAAGAAGGTTGCGCATTATCAGTTTTAACGCAACGATTTGGGGACAAGCAACGTCCCTGTGCCTATTTTTCGGCCACGTTAGATCCAGGCAGTAGACACCCTCCTAAATAGAACGAAGACACAACACCTCATGAGTGCCCGCTTTTCGGGGTACAAATTGACGCTCTTGGCTAGCCACATACACATTAAGCGATGTAATACCTTGAACCCGGCGACATTGCTGCCAATTCCAGTAGAAAACGGTACTCAGGAGCAGCATGATTGTTTCCTCCGCACGGAGGAAGAGACAAGAGGCAGAGTTGATTTAAAGGATACTCCACTCCCGGACCCGGATGGGATCCTATGGGTGGACGGTTCTTGTTTTAAGCTTCCCAATGGTGAAACGACCTCAGCCTATGCAGTCACTACCTTGTACACCGTTGTGGAAACAGCGCGTATTATGCATAATTCAGCTCAGGCAGCTGAATTGATAGCACTGACTAGAGCTTGTGTGTTGGCTGAAAGGAAAAGGGTGAATGTGTATACTGATAGTCAGTATGCGTTTGGAGTGGCCCATAGTTTTGGCCGCCTGTGGAAGGAAAGAGGGTTTCTCACATCCCATGGCACTAAGATAAAGCATGGCCAATTGGTAAATGACCTTCTTGAATCGCTCACCTTGCCCACTCAGATAGCGATTGTGAAGTGTAGTGCACATAAGAAGATCACTGATGATGTAGGTCAAGGAAATGCTTTCGCAGAACCGGATAGCGAAAGAGACGGCTAGAGACACTACAAGCCGCATGTATGTTGCGGCCTCTGCTAGATGGGTTACACAAGGAGGGATGTGTGAGAATACTGTGGACAGTGTGAAAACGATCCAGGCAGAAGCCACAGAGAAAGAATTAAGTAAGTGGAAAGAGAGTATAGGAAGGTTGGATGTGACAGGGTGCTGGACAGACTTGTCAGAACATCAACGCTGGTTGTTACCAGATGCTTATGTACTCCCAGTAGTTACCATGGCGCATGGTCCAGCCCACATTAGCGCTAAAAGTATATGCAAACTTCTGGCTCCGGTATGGCAGAATGTGGGAATCTCTAAATGTGCAGACAATCTGGTTAAGCATTGTATTATATGCTTGATGCATAACCCGGGGAAGGGAACACCAACACCGGCAGGCCACTTTGCTCCCCCAATGTACCCTTTTGAGGTGTTGCAAATAGATTACATTCACATGGAACGATGTAACAATCTGAAGTATGTTCTTGTTGTGGTATGTGCCTTCTCCAGATGGATAGAGGCCTATCCCCTGAAAGATAATACTGCTCTATCCACGGCAAAAGTCCTTTTGAAGGAGTTTCTGCCGAGATTTGGGTTACCCAGAATTATTTGGAGTGACAACGGAAGTGAATTTGTGGGTCAGGTCATGCAGAAAGTATGTGCAGGCCTTGGCATTAGACAAAAGTTCCACGCAGCAAACCATCCTCAGTCAGCGGGTTTGGTAGAATGCTATAATGGCACTCTTAAGCTTAAACTCGTGAAGATACAAGCCAGCACGGGTCTTGCTTGGCCTGATGCTCTGCCCTTGGCTCTTTTATCCACTGGAACAGGCACCCATTCCCGTATGGGGCTTAGTCCTTATGAGGTTGTATTTGGACGCCCTGCAAATGTTTGGGGAGTCCCAAGGCCGAAGAAATACTCCGAAATAGAGCATCCATTGTTAATTGACTATTTGCATGATCTCACCACTAAATTACGTGTCCTTCACCAACAGGTACAAGATACTTTGCCTCAGGCTTCAACTGATCCTGGTCATACCATACGACCCGTAGATTGGGTCTGCATTAAAAACTTCCAGAGGTCGAAGAACTTGTAACCTCGCTGGAAAGAACCTCGCCAAGTACTGTTAACGACGCGTACTGCAGTGAAGGTGGTCGGAAAAAAGAACTGGGTACATGGGGTACATTGCAAGAAAGTGCCCCTACCATTGCCTTATGATCAGTGGGTTCGTAAACGAATTGGCGATTCTGAAAGCGAAAGGATACCAAGATATGGACCTTTTAGCGATTCACACCTAGACTTTGCCAGATCAGAGGGAAAAGACGACGAGGTCGCCCAAGCAGCAATACCACCGGCATTGGAGTTGGACCCTACTGAACCACATTTCCTTTTCCCAGAACAAACTGTACCTGGTTCCCGGAGGTACGATGTGAGGCCCAGACTGAACAAGAATACCTCAATAGTACCTTATTGACTTTGTCTTTATCCCGATTTCCACACGTTGCAGGGCCGTGATCGTAGTCTCAGAATTGTGACCCAAGGTGTCGCTCTAGGCCTGTGGGACTTGTAGGAAAATAAAAAGAACTACAGACAATCACAGCTGAGTGAAGCAGCCTCCCGTCACGGGCAACATTTAGAGATGGAAATGACTGGTCGAAAGGGAATGGACAACATACAAACAATAAGCACGAAGCATTGTAAATTATTGCATAATCGTTTTGTGGTGGCTTTAATAATATTTAATAATATTGATTTTAATGTGTATTATATTGTCTTGCGTAGGATGGGGACTACATGTAATTTTTACGCAGCCTATTCCCAAAGTTACCGTTGAAATGCATACACATGTCACTCTACCCCCTCATGTTGAGGAGAGAAGGAGTGAATTCCGTAACAACATATTTGTTTCTATGCTACACCAACATCAATTGGCTACTAATGCGACGAACTGTTGGGTTTGTGGTCTTCTGCCAAGTTCGGTGAACACTGGAATACCATACATTACCCTTCCTTTTTTCATTTAATGGTTCTTGTAGTGCATGGTGGGAATTGAGTGCCAGTTGGGTATTTTCTGGAGATGGTGATACCCGAGACGTAAGGAGCTTGGGAGTACATCTATACCATTTATGTTGGCGGGACAGAAAAAGGAGATATGGGACGAATAGTGAGAAGTTAGAATATGCTGATCGCCAAACCAGATCTACGGATTTGTATTTCCTGCCCTATAATAAAACCTCTCGAAAAGGACAAACTTTTCTAGTGGTACCTGGACAAGCACCATTCTGTATTAGGAAAGGAGGGTTAGAATATAAAGGTACAAGCAAATGCCAGCATATTGTGACCTCGAATGGGACAGATTGGCCTCGCATGGTTCCCTCACGTAATACATACTTCGTGTGTGGAAATAAGGCTTACACTTCTCTACCCGGTAATTGGAGAGGCACTTGTTATATCGCTTGGTTGTTGCCCCCTACATATATAGCGGATGCCAAGCGTCATTTACAGAAAAGAAAGGTGGTGTCTGACCAGGATACGTCAGGACAAAAAGTCGGGGATGTCTTGAAAGGACTCCTTCCATTCTGGGGCCCAATAGCCAACAGTAGAGACATAAGACAACTAATTTGAGTTGTAGAAGCCACTGTCAATGAAACAGCTGGAGCTTTGAGTAATCTCACTGCAGAACTCGTTGCTGACCGCCTTGTCACGCTTCAGAACAGGATGGTATTAGATATTATTCTTGCTGACCGTGGGGGCGTATGCAAATTGATTGCATCTAGCTGTTGCATTTATATTCCAGACAACGCCCCTACAGTATACCAAGCCATCTCTAAACTACATAAGATCGCTGAGTCTGTTCACCAGGATGAAGGGAATTGGCCTCTGGGATGGTTTTGGGGACTACTGTCTACATGGGGATGGAAGATTCTTACCTTTGTCGGATCGACTTTGGCTATTCTCTTCTCATGTTGCCTTTGCCTACAATGTGGTCCCGCTATATGCGGGCTCTGCGCCACCCTGTGTGTTCCAAATCCTATATCCCAGAAAGCAGAAAACACGAAAATGATGCTGCAACAACAGCTTGTAGATTTCATGGCTATTGAAGTCAATTCTGATTAACAACAGCCTGTGTGTTTTTGCCTGAGTAATGGCAAAAGGAGGGTCTGAGGAAATTTGATTACGGCTCCATATTGCGTATTGACACCATTGTGATGTTGCCCTCACTCAGGCGCCAACGACCTTCGTAGCGTTTCTTCGTACTCTGAACTGTAACATGTTAAATGACCTTTTTCCTGTCTCTCTGAGCAAAGTACATTCTGGGACCCGGCTCGAAGCAACTAATTTCCTTGATAACCATCTATTGACTCTTGGTGATCCTTCTCTGCCTTCCCTTTGTTTTACGAATCACCACCTGCATCACGCAAACACGTCCTGTTGTAAATTAATTAAACTTAGGAATGCTCATGCCACCTGGCCTATAGGGTCAGGTAGAGAACACGACCCTAGGGAAGGAATTTCTATTACCTGTTATCCTGTATCTTGTAAAAGGAATGTTTGCTAGAGGATGACATGTTTTTGCACATTGAGGGCGTTGTTGCTTTTGGGGATTTAAGCGCTATAAAAGACTGTGAGCCACGGATTGAAGTGGCAGTCTCCTGAGAACCTACCACTGATGTACTTCTAGGACAACTGTACCTAGCTGCAGCTAATAAATTGAAGTTCCTATGCCAACAGAGTGTTCCGTGTCTCTGTACAATTAAGCAGGCGAACTCAGAAGATTTCAGGCATACCCTGCGTCGCCAGGCCTAATTCAGCCTGGTTCTTCAGGCAGAAGATTCACACTTTTGAAAGCTGTGCATAAAAGAGCGTTACCTTTTGTCAGTGCAAACTTCCTCTACCCATAGTGCTTTAAGAGAAAAAAAAGTGCTACTTAAATTATTTCAATGCCTCTTCAATGGTAGTAAGCACTATATAAATTACATTTATTTTGTGTAAATACAGGGAAAGACCAATGCATCTGACATTCTTACAGCACATGCATATCTCGTAAAGGGACTGAAAAAAAGTGAAAAGCTGCCTCTCTTCTATGTGTGAAGTGCTAAGGTGTGACCTTTGTTTGCCCTCCACTGCATTTGCATCAGGTGTGAGGCTCCTGGCTGGCTGCCAGCCAGGAGACTGGAACCAAAGGAGGCCTGATGACCCCTAAAATTCAGCCTTTGTTATGGGCCCAGCAGGAGTCAGAAAAAAGCCCCCTCCTGCCTGCATGTTGTTGCTGATCGAAAGAAGACAACAACATGCAGGCGCTGCTGAGTGTGTCCCGGTGTTTGCAAATAACGCCGGGACGAATTCAGCATGTTTTTCAGTGGGGCCCAACTTCTTGGCAGGGTGGACGGCGCTCACCCTGGGAAGAGAGTGGGCGGACTCTGTCCACCAGCGTGTACCCCGACTCCTGCCCTACCCTGTACTACATTGTTTGTGTTGAGAGACTTGCTTGCCGCTACATACCCAATCCACTTAGAAATACATTGTAGAAAAAAAGTGACAGTCGAAATGTAATACGAAGTATGTGCTGATTTTAACATGTAATCATGAAAAACAGACTCGTTTGGGCTGGGCTTTCACCAGTCTGTGGTATGTCGCTCGGCGCTCTGCAGTCAATATCAAGATTCGTACAGTAAAAGAACCAGTACAATATCACACTACCAATCAGACGTCCTTTGTTTATAATTCTTATTTATTGCGCTTTTATATACGACAAACTCGACCCACATGAGCACCAGTTACGTTACAGAAGTATACCATTCATTTTCTTGTATGTGTGTGTGTGTGGGGGGGGGTGTAGGTGATTTGCCCCGAATCACAGGATGTTGAACCGACACCGAGACTCGAACCTGGCTTCTTAGTTCCAAAGTCTGCAGCTCTTACCGCTTCACCACGTGCCAGGTTTGAAGGGCGCTACAAACATTTTCAACCATCGACCTCACGCATACATTGTGCTCCCTGCGTGCTCGCCGCGGACATCCTGCTCGTACGTGCAGTTTTGCAACGGAGCCTTAATCACGATGATAAAATCATTTTGTGAATTTGGTGCTAACTGCTCACTAATGCCACAAGTTGGCAGTGAAGCGCTGGGGAAGGGAGCACCAAAGAAGCGCTCAGCACTGCAGAGAGCCCCACAGTGAATACGATTCACAAAGCAGTGTTAGCTGTTGTTAAGAGTATCGTGTGTTTTTAAAATCCCGCTACTGTGTATACTTCCTGCTATGAAGAACAAATAACTCATTCCTGCGAAGCGCGCCTTGAAGTTATAGTACTCAGTGGTATGCTGCGCATAGAAGACCTGGCATACATCGTATCCCGGAAACAGCAAAACATTGTTTATTTTTTAACCATTACAGAAAAATTAACATTCTCTATAATGCTAACCTTTTCTACAGCACTTTAAAAGTGCGGGCACTAAGCCCAAAGTTCTATGTAGTATTTGCTTAGGCACATCGCAGGCCCTGGCAGTCCGCGGGGGTTCAGGGGCGGGTCCAACAGTCAAGGGGTCCCCAGTCAGACGTAGACCACTGAATTCCTGAGAGCTATGGGAAACATTCGGCGGCCTCTTCACATTGCACGGGCGGGCCCTTCATTTACCGTTACGCCACACTTAGTAACGACATTAGCGAGTGGCAGTGCAGCGCTGTAAACAGGTCGCCTCTCCCCAGGAATGATGCACACTTAGCTAAATAACCCCTCTTCTGAGTCTCCTTAAGACAGCGCAACTAACAGCAGGCTCAGGGAAACCTCACGTTTGAGGGTGCGCATGAGACATCTTTGCCGATGTTTGTAAAAAAGCGCTCAGAGGACACGTGGAAACACCTGGGGCACTAATCGCTAGAATAGGCTGACTTCATCGAGCTTCTGTGCAGGTTGCAGTTCTCTCACAGAGGGACAGGGCAAAACGCATCTGTGATTGATAAACATTTTGGAGGGAGATCCGCATTTGCTAGATAAAGTTGTGTTTATAGTGGCACAGCCTGGGCAGCTATTGCGCGAATCTGCAGTTTCGTTGCGATCATTGGGTTTATAGGAGGCATTCCTTGGGACACATGCACCCACCGCCTCTATTCTTCTACTGTGGGTGAAATCCTAAAATAGGTGGCTGGAGTACTTCTGTGGTGTGCATCTTTACCAGGGCCATTGGGCTTTTGTGGTGAATATTAATTGTAACGGGTTGTTTATATGGCTCTTAGGAAGCAAGTGCCCCTCTTACGAAGTGCAGGCACTCTCCCTCTCAAAATTTAAAAAGTGCTGGTCCATTTAAAGCACTGAGTGCCACGCAAAGTGTCAGAAACACTCACACAGAGCCCCTCTAAAGACAGAGCAGAGATGCCCCATACAGAGCGGCGCTAGGGCCATCCCGCCTCCATAGCTCCGACTGGAGCTCACCTCAATGCAGTCGTCTCTCAGATATCCCGCCCCCGTGTCTTCTGCTAAGCCGTTAGACGTACGGGTGCACATGTTCTGTCTTCCACACGCGTGCACATGTTCTGTCTTCCACACGCGTGCACGTGTCCTGTCCCCCTTCGGCCAACAAACCAACAAGAATAGCTCTCGCCAAGGCAAGCAGCGCGTGCGCTGCGTCACTAGGCGAGACCTAAAAACCTGGAGGTACCAAGCACATGTAACTGATGTCCACGTCCAACACCAGTGACCGACCGCAGAACACAGAAAGAAAAACAGACACAGGACTCAAAATACAAGCAACTAATTCCCCAGCAGAGGGTTGGTGAACACGGGCAGAGGATGGAAACAGGCACAGACAGAACGATGTGGGGATCCCAAAACAACCAAAAACTGCTTGAGCACAGACAGTGAGCACCGACTGTGTCCTGAAAAAAACAGACAACACCTGTAGATGCCCACCAACTTGTAAGTAATGCAGCACATGAGAAAAGAGTGAACAAATGATGAGAAATAAAAAAAATTCTGCTCATTAAACCTGCTCTGGGGAGGCGTAGGGTTTTGGCGCAGCCCAAGGTTTATGCGATTTCGTAAATTTGTGGCAGTGACAAAATCAAAGGGTGTTGCGTGGGAAAACCCACCGCAACACCTCCTTGACGCAGTGCTGTCTTGCCTTACGCCATATCTATGAAGCCATGCAAAGCCACGCAGGGGGGTTCGAGTCGCCTCATAGATAAGATTGAGAGGCTTATACTGTCGGAACATCAAGAAAAAGAATGCTCTGGGGGCGCAGGCCTCTTGTAAATAAGCCCCTCAGCGATTACAGGATAGAGTGGCACAGGCAGAAGGGGATCCGAGACCACAGCAACTCATCACCAAGTACAGGGCCAGGGAGCAGGCGGTAGACGCCAACAAGCAGAAACACGCCTGTATATTTATAACACAAGTACTAATGGCCACACACAGGCACAATGGCCAGAAGTGGCAGACTGACGCATGCACACACAGACCCGGGTACCCACAAGAGAAGCAGCAGTGCAGTCGGGTCTGGTGGCTTGGTGGGCTAATGCGACCACTATAGGGGGCTGTGTTTGACCTCACAGGGGCCTGTGTTTGACGTCATGGTCACAGTGTCAAATCCTAGCAGGACCACTGTGAGGTCAATAAATTGAGTATTATTGAGTTGGGCAACAATAAGCATCTTTCATTCAGCGCCAAAATACCCTTCTGGGTGAAAGTGTGCTTTACAAATACACATATGATGTGACAGTGTCTATGATCACAGGCAGCTGACCACAGACCTTCATGGGGATGCTAAGAACGAGCAGAGAATGAACAAGTACAGGGGCCTGGACTACAGGCTGTGGAGTGGAAGAGTCACAGACAGAACCTGTGGATCCAAAATCCAGGCGACGGATGTCGAAGCACGGATCAGAGCTCAGGAGCTTAAACTGAACAAGATGTGAAAGTAAGTGAAGGCCCTCCCTGTCTCGCCTGCATTGGTCACCTATACCTGCTGGGCTGAGTGACTCCTCCCTGCCTGCACCCTTGGGGGCTGAATCCCCCTGGCTAGAAAGGCATGAGACTGCCGGCCTCTCTGGAGGCCTGGGATGTAGAGTTGCCACCTGGGCATTATTTTACCGGCTTGGCCAGTAATAATTAACTGAGGAAATCAAGTATTTTCCCCTTGAGATCTAAAAAAATGGTAAATCAACTATAAAAAGGAATCAATGCAAAGGTATTTTAGAGTAGTCTAAATAATTTCTGAATGATGTTTATAGTAAACAAAAGTAGAATTAGTATGTTAATAAAGAATAGTGAGGTGGTGTGGCTTCGGCACTTGAAAGATGGTGGCTGTTCCCTGAGCTCTGTCCGGTTGCGGAGCCGCCATCTTGATTTGTGCCGCTTATCCTTTGTCCTGATGGATGGTTCTCACCTGCTACTAGCAGGGCCGGAGCTAGGCATGGGCAGTGTGGGCAGCTGCCCAGGGCCTCGCACTCAGCCAATCAGCACGGGGCCCCTCACCGATCGTGTGTCCTGTTGTTTCCCTGCCGATCCAACTACAAGAAAGGTGTCTCCTTGCAATTAGGGTCCATGGGAAGGGCCCCCTCCCCGGGCCTCTCAGGGATGGTGTCTGGAGCCCCAGGGGAGGGAGACGGTTCCTTTTGTCCCAATTGCAAGGAGACCATTCAGAGACACTGCGGGTCGCCCATTGTCCAGCATTTTAGAGCCCCCACAGTTTTAACTTTCAGCCCACAAGCAATTCTCATACCTATCAGGCTGAAGGTGTGAGAATTGCTTGTGGGCTGAAAGTTAAAACTGCGGGGGCGCCAATATGCTGGACAATGGGGCTCCCGTGGTGTCTCCGAATGGTCTCCCTGTAAGGGGTCACTTATGTAAATTCGAGGGGCCTCCCACATTCCCTTTTGTCCCAGGGCCCTGCAAATCCTAGAACAGGCCCTGGCTATTAGTGTTATGTTTGTAGGGATCTGCTGTTCGGCCATTTCGAGCACAATTCTCTTCATACTGCGACACCCCGTTTTAGCATCCGTTTTAGCACGCAGCAACCATTTGGAAATTTTATACGATTTTATTCACGATGGACTTCTTCAGGCAATGTTTTCCACCAATTGCAATCTACTTGGCTCTCATATTCTCTGTTTTCAGGCATGCTGGGAGTATATGGTACTGTCTGCTTTTTCCTAACTCCCTCATGCAGGTTATTCAACACATTTGATAATTTGCTGCCATTCATTACCTCCTCCTCCTTCTTTCCATTCCCGTTAATTACGCACAGGCAGTTCGCCTGCTCCACAGAAACTATTACCTCGCTGAGGTCAAAATACTCCCCCCGCAATATGGCGCTGCCGACCCAGCATGCATAAAGGGAAGAGCACAGGAGAGCCTGTTCTTTTATTTCTGTGCTGCAGAAATGTTGTCTAGCAAGGTCAGATAAAAGGATCATGCTTTTTTTAACATGTTTTTGCCTACCGGGAGACTTGCTTTAGCAGTCTGTGTTTAGGAGCAGACCCAGCCACCCTACACAACAAGTGTTAGTCTATGTTTCTGGGCTGCAGCGTTGAACGTCCTTTCACCCATTCTCATGCCCCGCAGGCAGGCGGTTGCCTCCGCAGGCGTGATTTGCGTCTCCTTTACTGCTGGAGCATGCCCTGGTTACTTACCGGTAATCTTCATTACTCCGAGTATTGTCTTCCTCGCCACATGAGTTACGTAGTGACCTCTAGCTCCACAGCAAGTTAGCATTCCATTCCTCCCATCCCTCCCCAACATGGCCGACCACCGTCACCCATGACCCAGTATAAGGGGAGGGTCGACCATCTCACTTCCTGTAAAACTAGCAAGCCACAAGAACCACATGAAGCCGATAGCCAAACAGGGAGGGAGGATGGGAACTCATGCGGTGAGGAAGAAAATACTCGGAGTAATGAAGATTACCGGTAAGTAACCGGGACATTACCTCCTCGTTAGTCTTCCTCAACACCAAAGTTCTGTAGTGAGCACATCCCCAAGCACAGCGGCTTCATGGAAACTCACAAGAAACCACAGACAATGGGAGAATGCAAAACAGTAGGTTTAATCTAAAAAATAAAACAGTTGGACAACAACCAAGAAGAAGCACAGAAGGCACGATCAACAAGAGCAGGAAGAACCAGCCCCGAGAACTGCCTCAGCAAAGCCTCCGGCAGAAGGACTACTCAACACCACCCGGTAGTGACCCATGAACATGTGAGGGGAGAACCAGGTAGCGGCCCCACAGATATCTTCAGTAGAGACCCTCTTGAATAAGGCCCAGGAGACAGACAGACCCCTGGTACACCGACCCTGCGCCCAGGCAGATACCTCAGAATCCTGTGCACCATAGGCCAGCAAGAAAGTCTGCTTAATCCACCTCCTCAGGATCGAGAGAGAAGCCTTATGACCAGACCAGACAGGACCAAAACTGACAAACAAGTTGTCACAGCAGCAAAAAGACGCAGTCTGTTCTAAATACAGCAACACCACTTGTCAGATATCCAACAGCGAGAGAACAGAATCCACCCCAGACCCAACGACCGGAGTGAAAGTAGGCAACACAACCTCTCAGGAACGGTGGACAACCAAGGAGACCTCGGGCAGAAACTTAGGATCTGGACCCAACATAATACAGTCCGGCAGGACCCGCAAGAATGGAGGAGAGTGCAGAAATGATCCCAGCTCCCGAATCTGACCTGCAGATGGCCACTAAACATACCACCTTCATGGTGAGGAGCTTGTTGTCCACGGACACCAGGGGCTCAAACAGACTCCCTTGAAGGGCCCACAACACCAATGGAAGATCCAGGATGCCGCAAGGCAAATTGCCCTAGGATGCTGCAGGAAACAACTTCAAAGCCACCTTGCCACCAAAGGATCAAAACCGTCCAATAGAGGACTGCGGAACGCCCGCAAAGCCACCCACTGAGCCCGAAGAGTAGAAGGGGCCAGACTCAAGGCAAAGCCATCAGAAAGGAAACCTATCACCCTCATTTGGTCCACAGATACAGATTCTAATCCCTTTGAAACACAATGAGAAAAAAACACCCACTGGCGAGACTAAAACAGAAGAGTAGCCAGGCTATGGGAGCCCTGAAGCACCTGCACCACCTCCAGGGAGGAACCCCGAGACAGCAGGCTCAACCTTTCAAGAGCCAAGCCTGAAGATGAAGACAATGCCAAACCCCCACTCCGCAATGGGTAAGGAAGATCCGGGATCGCCCAGCACTCCTGAACTGCCATCTCCCTCAGCAGAGGATACAGAGGGTGGCGAGCTCAGCCGGGTACCACCAACAGAACAAATGCCCTGTCCTGGTGAATCTCAAATGAATCGGAGGAATGGCGTAAAGCAGGGAACCCGGCCAATGGAACAACATTGCATCCAGCCACCACGCCCCGTGCATGGGAGGAGTGTGCAGAAGCAAAGCAGGTGAGCATTGAACTTGTCTGCAACCAGATCCACGGTCGGGCACCCAAACTGCTCCTGCAACAGATGGAACACTGCCGCCGTCAGGGAGATGGAAGCCATGGGAGGAAAGACCCTGCTCAAGTGAACTGCCACGTGGTTCTCCTTCCTCAGGAGATAAACCGCCCTGAGTGACAAAATTGTCAACTCTGCACAGGACAGAATCACCTGTGCAAGGAGCCAAAGGGAGTGAACCCTGCAACCCCCCTGGTGATTGGAGTAGCCCATCACCACCGGATTGTCTGTCTGAACTAGAACATGATACCCCCGAAGGGCTGGAGCAAACTCCAGACAAGACAAATGAACGGCCTTCAATACCCGGAAGTTTGACGAGATACCCGCCTGCAGGCGATCCCACTAACCATGCACAGACTGGGAATCCAATGCCGCCCCTCAGCCCCTCAAGCTGGCATCGGTCGTAACCACCCAGGAAGCGGACACCAGAAAAGGAAGATCCTTGGAGAGATTGGACTCCACCAACCCAGATTATACCAAATCAGTGGAGACACAATCACAGCAGATCGTAATCCACAGAACAAAGAGCCCACTGGGACAAGAGATGATACACCAACGGGTACAGATGAAGACGAGCCTACGGAAGCACATGGATAGTCGCAGACATCAACACCTGCACCCTCAAACACTGATGGACAGGGGCGTAATCCGAGGCCAGGAGATAACCCAGGTCCCTCCTCAAGGTTGCCCTTCGCTCTGCAGGTAAGAACACCATCCTCTTGACCATGTCCTGGTGACCCCCAATAAACACCAAATTCTGGGTAAGATCCAGATGGGACTTCTTGTGATTGAACAGGAACCCACGCCGGTCCGGGACCTCGCAGACCCTCTGGACGTGAAGAGTCCCCTTAGAAAAAGAAGAGGCAGAGATCAGTCAGTCATCAAGGTACAGGAATACCTGAATCCCTTCCCTGTGGAGGATCCTGACCAAGGGCGCCAACACCTTCGTGAAGATCCTTGGGGCAGAAGACAAACCAAATAGGAGTGCCTGGAATTAGAAGTGATTGTCCCCCACACAAAACCAGAGGTATCGCTGAGATGAAGGGTGGATGGGCACATGGAGGTATTCATCAAGCAGATCCAAGGAAGCCACCATTTCCCCCTGAACCAGTAAAGGAAGAATTTCCTGCAAAGAGAGCATCTTAAATTTAACATGCGGGATGAATGAATTCACCCTCTTCAAATCCAACACTGGACGGAAGTCCCCAGAAACCTTTCTCACCAAAAACAGGAAGAGTAAACTCCAAGACCCTTCTGACAAGCCGGAACCGGACGAATGGCCCCCTTCTCGAGAAGACACTGAATGCCTTCCAACATTGCCTCCCTTTTTGGCATGGCTGAAGGCAGGGGTGTGTGAATGAAATTGTCCGGAGGGAGGGTGTCAAAAACAATCGAGTAGCCTTCTAGCATAATCCGCAGAGCCCACTGATCCTAGACTGAGTCCTCCCAGGTCATGAGGAAAGTCAACAGATGCCCCGTATCAGAGCCCTGGCAGCCGGAACCCGAGGATAGTCAGGACTTGGACGCGGGGGTAGAATCAGCCTGCTGAGACCGGGATTTGGCAGAGAATGGGGTGCCCTGACCGCAACCCCGTCCTTGAAAGGGCATGTTCCCCCCTAGGTGCAGAAGTAGGAGCAAAAGCTATCTTTGGACCAAAGAATCAGCCTCGAGAAGAACGGACCGGTGCCAACAGCTTCCTGTCCTTTTTCACCATATCCTACAGGGAGGAACCAAACAATTAGGTCCCTGAAAATGGGATCTTCATAAGAAGGGCCTTCTGGTCAGCTTCCACCTTCCAATGATGCAGCCACACCTGACGACGAGCCTGGATAGCCGCTACTCCTGCCGCAGCCATGGCCCCCAAGGTATTGAAGGAGATATCCGATAACAGTCTTGTCTGTTGCTCCATGACAGCCAGTGTAGGCAGGACATCAGCCCCCTGCTACAACAGTTTTAAGACAAGCAGGCGGAAGCCCTAATTGAGAAGTTGGCGGCCACATAGGAACGCTTAACTGCCACCTCGACTCTCTTATCGACAGGATCTGAGGGAGAGGCATCCTCCGAAATGATGAACCCACGAGAGGCCAGTCCTGCCGTCAGGAAATCAACCTTAATGGAAGATGAAAAATCTTTAGCGAAATCTTGAATGACGTAGCGCTTAGAGAGGTAGCGTGGGAAAGCCTGCTTGTCCACCTCCTGCCATACATTGTCAATCACCCTTTTGATGAAAGGATGTAAGGGTAAGGACTCAGGCTCCCTTCTCTGGTACTGCATAAAGAAGTCCTCCACCTGCTCCTCTAGTGGAGGTACAGAAAATAACATGTTGTCCTTGATGTGCTGTAGGACCTCCTTCAATTCCTGGCCCTGCACATATCTTTCCCTAGATCCTTCTCCTCACCCTCACTCTCGATTCAGGAGGGAGGATCTACACGCTGTTGTTTGGGGAAGAGGGGCTATCACGCTCCTTGAAGGCGCAGCCACAGCAGCCTGAATCATAGATTGGATAGCTGGAGTGACAGGGAATCAGCCTTTGGCTGAGAGCTGGGCCCAGCCTCCTCCGGAGGAACATCACCAGGATCCATGGCGAGGTAAACAAAAACCAAGAAAAACAGCAGGGGAGAATGACAATCCAAGCGCTACATAGGCAGCATGTAAGAGGACTCACTCCACTGGCCTCTTAAATACTATAGGATGTCGTGAAAAAACATGTCAGACCAAAAAACAGCAGCCGGCACACGTTGCCAGGCAACCCTTAGCAAAGCGGTAAGCCGGCCGTTTGAGATGCCACCCCCTTGGAGGCAGGACAGGCAGGAAGACCAGAGGTCATAAAGAACCTCCGGTCGCCCTATCCCAGCGTCGGGATTAGAGACGCGTAGGAGAGCGTCTCGCGCCCCACATCCCATCAGAGAGACAGTGCGTAGGCTAAATGCAAAAAACAAACAGATCGAGAGCAAGTGGGCTGGTCTGTAATACTGCTGCATGCTCGTGACCTCCACCGGAGCAGAGACGTGAGCATACTGAAGTAAGCCCGCAAGTGCACTCTCACTTTACACGGCAGAGCTCCATACCGCCAGAGCCTGCCAGTGCAGGGCCGAATCAAAACGGCAGAGCCCCATTGCACCATAGTTCGCTAGTGCCGGGCTGAACAGTACAGCACAGCCCCATACCACCGGAGCCCGCTAGTGCAGGGCAGCCAAAGAATACCACAAGGTGGGGGAGAGGTGGACCCAGTAAATGAGCCAGCTCGCACAGGGCCTCTATCCCAGGTCCGTGGGACCCACTAGAACTGGACCTTGCCCCCACGTACCTGAAATGCACTCTTGGAGAGTCTGCAGCATAGAACAAAAGAAACAGGATGTGGGATGATGGTGGTTGGCCATGTTGGGGAGGGATGGGAGGCATGGGATGCTAATTTTCTTTGGAGGGTTCTGGTGTGGAGCTAAAGCTCACTACGTAACTCTGGTGGCGAGGAAGACTTACGAGGAGGTAATTGGCCTTTTAATGTGCATTTTAGTCAAGGCTCAGGTTGCCGTTTTTGGCATTCTTAGTTTTTTTTGTCTTGCCCTTCGCTCAGATACAGCAGACTTGTAAGAGTCCTCTGTGGAAGGCTCGCACTCTCAGAAGTTATGGGTTCGAGTCTTTGATTCCACATGATTTTGCACTGTATTTCTGGCCAGCCACTTCTACCTGTTGTGTCCTGCTACAGTGGGAAGGGCTGGCAGGGTCTGCACTGTCTAGCTCAGTTTTGTCGTGGCTGTTTTTGTTATCCCCAGCCTGCATTTCTCTGGATTAGTGAGCAGGGCTTGAGGACTCTGAGTTCCTCGCCCATTGCGCTCATCATTAGGGAGTGGGGCTTCGGGTACTTTGTGTACTGTTTGCCCTGCTGTTGTGGGCGTATTGGTTGTTTCTCTCTCGCCGGGACTTTTAAAGTGTTCCTTACGGCAAGGGGGCTGGGTATGCTGTGGCCCGATTTGTTTCCCACCCACTCAGCACATGGAGGTTCCATTCAGTTGGCTCCATCACACGTTCAACTTCTCTGCATGACACATGCAGTATATTGCAGTAGATCGCTTTTGCTACCTCGTGTTTTTGGCATACAGGGTAATCAGAGTGGTTGGGGTTGTCGGATTAGGCTGGTGCTACGATGGAGCCATCAGAGGTGGAACCGGGTCCTTCTGTGCAACCTTCATTGCCTTCCTTACAGGCCATGATTGAGTATGCGGAATGAGGCAGCCTCTGAGGCCCGGGTGTCCACCACTTAAGGTCTCAAATCAGGATGTGTTTAAGCTTGATGGGCGTCATGGGGAGGAGAGCCGGAGGGGTTATTATGTTCAGGGTTCTGATTTGGCTGACCTGCTAAGGCATATTAGTGAACTCTAGCCCCCCCCATCTAGCGCATCGGCTGATGTGGATGATTTTCATAATTTTTGGGCCTCATTTCGGACTGATGAGTCTGAGACTGTTCCCTCACATAATGCTATTTGGGTGAGGTCTGGTGACTTAGTGGACTGATGCAACCACTGTGGGAACCTGTGTTTGATCTCGTGGTCACAGGTTCTTATCCCGGCAGATCCCCTCAGCCTTTCATCCTTCTGAGGTAACAATGAACATCTGTTATTCTACACCAAAATTCCCTTCAGGGTGGATGTGAACTTTACAAATACACATATTATGTTCTACGGGTGCTGTTGCATGTATGCAAGGTGGTAGATATTGGGTTCCAGTGGCTCAGGTTTCGAGTCATGGGTACCATATATAGGTGCAGGTAACATTGTAACCTTTCACCTATATTCTTCCCCACATTACATACATAACGGTTCTTAGGGACTGTCATTTTACCTAGATATGACATTGCATTCAGAACACGGGTTTTTCCCTAAGTTCGAATCTTCTACATTATGCATGAGGTTTCTTGGAACCATAGCAGGACTACTATCTCCTGTATAATATCTCTGTACAAAGTTCAGGCCCGACGTCATCCTTTAGGCCGACACAGTAACACAGCAAGGTAGGACCCCTGGGGAGACCTATGAATATATACATCACATCTAGCTTAGAAGGACAGAGGAGACCGAGACTTTCCGGCTGACACACTGACCAGAGACGCTGAGGTTCCTGCATGCAGACACTCCAGCTCGCAGTGGTCTAACATCCCGCGCGGGGTGTCCAACTCGAGACCAGGACAGGGTCCCTTATTCTTTCATTCTCAGGTAATAGGGTTGACTAGATCCTAGAGGGATTCTTGGCATAATACCTACACAGATGCTAGGTACATCTAGTTAGGGAGGCATCGTAGGAGTACGCATCTTTTATCATGTATTTTATGTACTTGTATATATCCGTGATTACTGCAAGATGGTAGAACTACACCATCCTTTTACTTTCGTAGTACTTCTAATCATATATCTCTGCTACTGTCTAATAGTTGTTGCAGCACATCTATTCTACACTAGAATAACAACTGTTCAATAAATTCTTATTGAAAACGCCCAGCCTGTTTATTCTGTCTATCTCTCTGAGACAAACAAAGTGAGCATGAGTGACTGAGCGAAAGGTAGTATATTGTTTCCACGATTCTGAGGGATCAGGGTTGTCATGTTCTGAGGTTGCCAAGAACTATTCTCTCCCCGATAAGAGGAGATTTTAGTGGCACTGTAAGTTAGCTGATACAGACAGGCTAACATACCCGGTGGGGGTGCACGGAATCAGTCTGTCACCAATCCCACAGTTTATGTTATCCAAATGCGCAGATCCTGTATAGGTTATATAGGAGCTACACGACATGGCGCCCAACACTGGTTGGGTACTTATTTAACAGTAGAATCTGAGTAGTTCAGTTGTGCTAGTCTAAGAGACCCCTACTCACAAAACACCAAAGACGTCTGGAGTGAGTGGGCACAAACTCTGCCACAGCTGAGTGGGCGAAAAAATTCTATGTATTGGCTGTTGGTTAATCAAGCTTGAAGGGCACATTGTTCCTAAATTGTGGATAAACACCTTATCTTAGTTCCCTTGGAAAGCTTTTCTTTACAAAAATGACTGAGGACAGAGATAACGTAATACAAGATCTACACCTTTCAGCCGAAGAAGACGATGCAAATGCAATACACATTGCAGAAAAGTTTGGAAATACAGTCACCCTGAAACTGCTAGAGCATGGTTTATCACCTAGGGTTGATATAGTAGTATTCGTGATTGAGGCGCACGAATCATACCGAACAGAGGTATTTTATTCGTGGGTTACATTCCAAGCAGCAAATGCAAGAACGAAAACATTTCGCTCCTACACAGAAGATGCACCAGCGGAATATTGTCTGTTTGAGGACATTGAGGTTCCGCTCATGTACCAGGAACCCTTATACTGGATCAACCCCTTAACTGCTGGGCCTTTCCCCCCAGTGCTGAGCACTTTTTTGGCTATTTGGGGTAGTTCGCGATTAGGCCTCTGTAACTTTTTGACCACATAAGGTATCCACGCCAAATTTGCGTCCTTTTCTTCCAACATCATGGGGATTCTAAAGGTACCCAGGGCTTGTGGATTCCCCTGGAGGGGACCCAGAAATTAGCCGAAATATAGGTAAATTTTGGTGTGGTTTGGAAAAATGGGAATAAATGGCTACAGATGAAACATCTGTTTTTTTCCCTGCAGATGGTATCAAAAAAGGGGTTGTGGTGGAGCTGATATCACCATCTTCCCAGCTTTCAGGGACAAACAGACTTTTGTCAGAAAACCAACATATTTTACACAGTTTTGGCATTTTCTGTGACATAGCCTATTTTTAGTGCTTTCAAACTCTTTCCAGTTAATGGTAGAAATGGGTATGAAAGAAATGAAGGATCCTGGAAAGCTATACATTTGAGAAAAGTAGACACAATTCTGAATTCATCAAGGGGTCATTTGTCTAGATCCTTCAAGGTTTCTTTATGGAAACTAACCGTTGAATATAGGACAAATTGAAAAATACAGACATTTGTGTCAACATTTTCACCTGTAACTTCTTCTAATTACGACAGCTGTTTGAAAGCAACATACCATTACATCCGCTGGACCTTTCTGGTTGTGGGGATATATAGGACTTGTAGGTTTACCAAGAACCCGACGAACCCAGAGCCAATAACTCAGCAGCGTCTTTCAATGGTTTTTTATTATGTACTGGGTATATAGCAATTAATTTGGGTAAATATATACATAGAAAAATTGGTATGAAAGAAACCTATGTATTTCCGATATTGGAACAAAATATAGAGTTTAGAAACAGTAGTATTTTCATATTTTTGAAATTGTGAGTACCCATACTAGCATGAGAATTATAGGTCATTTTTCAAAATGACTTCTTTTTTATACATTGTCTTTCATTTGGAAGGCAGAAATGCATTGAAAGTCAATAGGTAATAACAGTTGTTCCACAATTCTGTTGTTCTCCCGATAAAAATGGTACCTCACTTGTGTGGGTAGGCCTAGTGCCCGCGGCAGGAAACAGCTCAAAACGCAACGTGCACACACTTTATTTTTACAGTGAAAACTGACTCTTTTTTTGTGAAGTGCCTAGCTGTAGATTTTGAACCCAAGCTCTGCCAGCACCTAAGGAAACCTATCAAACCTGTACATTTTTTAAAACTAGACACCCAGGGGAATCCAGGATGGGGTGACTTGGCTGGCTCTCACCAGGTTCTGTTACCTAGAATCCTTTGCAAACCAAAACAATTGTCCAAAAAAACACATTTTCCTCACATTACTGTGGTGGAAAGTTCTGGAACCTGCGTGGATCCACACAATTCCACCCAGCCCGCGTTCCCTAAAGTCTTCTGAGAAAAATGGCACCTCACTTGTGTGGGAGGCCGAAGTACCTCCGACAGGAAACGGCCCAAAACGCAACGTGGTCACACCACATTTTCACAGTGAAAACGGACCCTTTTTTTGCAAAGTGACTAGCTGTAGATTCTGAACCCTAGCTCTGCCAGAACCTAGGGAAACCTATCAAACCTATACATTTTTGAAAACTAGACACCCAGGGAATCCAAGATGTGGTGACTTTGCTGGCTCTCATCAGGTTCTGTTACCCAGAATCCCTTGCAAACCTAATAAATTGTCCAAAAAAACACATTTTCCTCACATTTCTGTGGTGGAAAGTTCTGGAATCTGCGTGGATCCACAAATTTTCACCCACCCAGCGTTCCCCAAAGTCTTCAGAGAAAAATTGTACCTCACTTGTGTGGAAGGCCCAAGTACCCGCGACAGGAAACGGCCCAAAACGCAACATGGACACACCACATTTTCACAGTGAAAACGGACCCTTTTTTTGCAAAGTGCCTAGCATTTTGAACCCTAGCTCTGCCGGCACCTGGGGAAACCTATCAAGCCTAAACATTTTTGAAAACTAGACACCCAGCGGAATCCAGGATAGGGTGACTTGACGGCTCTCACCAGGTTCTGTTACCCAGAATCCCTTGCAAACCTAAAAAATTGTCCCAAAAACACAGTTTCCTCACATTTCTGTGGTGGAAAGTTCTGGAATCTGTGTGGATCCACAACATTCCACCCACCCCGTATTCCCCAAAGTCTTCTGAGAAAAATGGTACCTCACTTGTGTGGGAGGCCCAAGTACCCGCGACAGGCAAGGGCCCAAAACGTATTGAGGAGACATCAAAATTGCCTATCACAGAACGACCTGGTTTTGCATGGGGGTCACCTGGGTTTTTGGCACCATGCTCGGCGGCCAGCTAGGGAAACCTACCAAACCCACACATTTCTGAAAACTAGACTCCTGGGGGATTCCAGGGAGGTATTGGTTGCGTGAATCCCCCAAAGTTTTCTTACCCAGAATCCCCTGCAAACCATAAATTTAGCTGAAAAAATCACTTGTTCCACACATTTTTGTGTGGGAAAGTTTTGGGATCACCGGGCTGATGCAAATTTCCTACCACCCAGCGTTCCCCCAGGTCTCCCGATCAAAATGGTGCCTCACTCGTGTGGGAGGCCCAAGTACCCGGGACAGGCAAGGGCCCAAAACATAACGAGGAGAAATCAGATTGGAGAGAAAGGAAAAGCGAAAGGATGAAGAGAAGAAACAAAGGTAGATGGAAAGGAAGAGAGAAACAAAGCAAGAGAGAAAAGATCAGAGGAGGAGAGAAAGGAAGAAAGAGGAGGAGAGAAAGACGAAAAAAGGGAAAAGTGAGAGAAAGAAAGGAGAGATAAAAGAATAGAAAGATAAAGAAGAAGCAAGAGGAAAACAAGGAAAAAAACAGAAAGAAAGAACCAAGAAAAGTAAATGCAGTGCTGCATTGAAAAATGCATCTGTTGATGTAATTTAATAACCATCCAAATGTTTGATTTTGATCTAAATGAATAGAAGTTCATGATACATTTAGGGTGAAGGCTTTGGAACAGTGCTGTTATCAGAGACATTTATTAATGGCCAGCCTCCTTCTCAGGCAGCAGCGTGGCATTGCTTGTTTGACAAGAGCGGGGGCTGCATGCAGCTCCCGTTACCTCACAAGACCGGTGCAGGGAGTTTTAAAATGCAGCATTATCAGGGAGAGGGCAGCATACTCCCAAACTCAAATCACAGGCAGTGAGCTCCTCCAGTACAGGCAGCGAGATAGTGGTAGCTCGCGACGGACCTGTAATACAGCTTCTTGAAGAGCGTCTGTCTAACTACAGGTAGCACTTTCACAATACCGTCTCCAGGGGCTCCGTTTTCTCACAAAAAATCTTGTGGAGTTATTGTAAGAACTATGTCCTGATACCAAGCAGAAACAGTAGTTTTCCACAGTGCTGCATCATTATATTTTGGATTTACTGTGTTTGAATAAAAATACTGAATGATAAAAACCACATAAACAAATTATCAAATCAATGGAGGTTAGCAAAATACGGATCAATGTACGAACTGAAGAAAAACAACAAACTTAAGGGCGGCACATTTTTACCAAAGATAACTTTAATATAATAAAGAATAAAGGCTGTGTTCTACAAAAATGAGGGGATTGAGGTGAGGGTCAGAACTGTGTTAATATATGAGGCTACTTCATAAAAATCAGAAAAAAGTACAGTTCAAAACTAATGAGTGCGCATTCATGTAAAAAGCCGAAACTGGCATTTTTTGTTTTATACTGCACATATTTGATAATACGATAAAAAATGATTGATTCTGAAAGACCATGGCCCACTGTTGCATCCCTGGGACTTACTTAACGGTCTGCATATAAGCCTATGTTTAGTTCCACTTTTGACGTGTTCAACATTCAATGTATTTAAAAGCTGTATGATGCTATGGAATGACCTTTTCACTTCTGCATTTCAATGAAGAACGTGTGGGAAGAGGGCTGTCCCGGGGTGGAGGCACGAGGACGAGTCGGTTCTCTTATTTATCCATGGGAATATTTTTTTCCAGGTCAGCAGCTGCGGGACTGCTCGATTGAGATGATAACGTGGCACCGAGGGAGCTGGGTGTGGGGAAATATTTGTTTTGCAATGTTCAGTGAAACCTAGAATTCAGGAGGCAGCCACAGGCAATAAGCCAACGAGGAGGCCAGACACAAGGCCCAAGTGTTCCTGCAGTAAAGAGGGAACTGACCTCCACCGTCAGGTCAGGCTGCACAAGAGGTGACCAGGAAGAAAAAAAAGGTACATTCCTGGCATTTTTTGCATGAAGGGCTCGGACTACACAGGGAAAACTCTTCCAGTTTTCTACACGGGCAAAAGGCAACAGGCCCAGCTCTCATGCAGCAGATGCTTCCAGGGGCTTTGGGGATTCCGTGGAGTTTTGACTTTGAGGGAAAATATATAAATTGCACTTTAAACAAGAAACAAAAAAAACTATCCAGAGGGCGTGGGGACCTTCAGCACCGCAGCAGACTGCAAGAACGTGAATGAGCCAAGAAGGCATGGGGGTGGGTCCCGGTGGCACGGAGACTAACCAAGCACAGCAGTAGACCTAATGGATAAATAAAAATAAAAACACAAGAGGGGTAGTGCATTGTAAATGTGACAGACATAGCATGATTTTCAGCCCTGTTTACAGAAACAGCCTTGCAGTGAAGCTCAGCCAAGAGAAAGATTGTTCTGCAAAAGAAAAGGGAACGTTCCCCAAACTGGAGCAGGAAACCAAGAAAAGAAAATCCCTGGGGAACAGATAAACACAACTAAGTGTAATGATACCGTAGTTCGTCCCTGCTGCTGGGAGGAGTGAAAGAGAAAAGGAGGGACAAAGAGGCAGGACTGACCAGTAGTAAGCAAGGATTTTTAAAGGACACACCAACAAAAAAATCCCAAAAGAGAGGGAGGGGCGTTTGTCTCACAAGAGAAGTATACTAAAGTATACATTAGGTCGGACGCTTAAGCTCGACCTAAAAACCATGTAGGATGGGATGAGGATTCAACCCACCACATAATTCCTTTAAAAAATACTCCAACTGCACAATGGCAGTATCCTATAAAGCAAGAAGCTAAAAAACAAGTCAGGGAGATCTTAGATCAACTTGAATATTAGGGGATGATTGAAACATGCACCTCTCAAATGAATAACCTTTTGTTTCCGGTATCAAAACCAGACAATTCATACCGTTTAGTTTTAGATTACAGACATTTGACCACTTGCACTAAGACGTTTGCTGTTAAAAATGCACACAGTGCCGCATTAATGAATAAGATTGTGCGGGAAAAATATAAAACGACACTTGATATCTCAAATGGATTTTTCAGCCAAAATATAGCGCCTGAAAGCGGGTATCTAACAGCATTCTCAGCACTAGGGTCACAGAGGCAATTTAGTTGACTCCCCCAAGGGTATAAGAACAGCCCAGGGTTGTTTTCGGCCAGAGTAACTGAGTTAATTCAAAATTTGGATGAAGAGGCACTGTCCTATGTGGATGATATTTATCTGATGGATGATGACTTAGAGGAGCACTTGAACAGAGTGAATACCATCATTTTGGGGTTTGCACCTGAGGGCTACAAATTCAACTTTAAAAAATCAAAAATTGCCCACCTCAGTGTCCTATTTTTAGGATATTAATTTTCAAGTGAAGGGAAAAGCCTGGCAGCCAATTTATTAAAAAAATGCGTGCTGCTCCAACCTCCAAAATCATGAAAAAATCTACAATCAATCCTGGGATTCTTCCATTTTGGTAGAACAAACATTTTAGATTATGTAGAAAGAGTGAAACCTTTCTATGACTTAATAATAGCTGACTTTTCAGTAAGACAATGGACACAGGAACACACAGATACACTTCGTTCCCTACAAGCTGACATGATAGCTTCCAACATTTACAGACACTGGTGATCCATATAGTTGCAGGTCTATCTGGGTACACCTATATAACATATAATGAAGGTAAAACAGTACCAATTGCATACAAGTCATATTTGTACACACATGCTGAGATGCGCTTCGCATCTACAGAAAAGATTCTGATAGCAGTCCAGACTGCCGTAGTGAGAGAAAGGCAAAAACAACAGTGGATGGACAGAATGCAGAACAATGTCATACATTCACCCCAGTACAGAAATCTGGGCCTAAATCCATTGTTTTTTTGCTCCCCATGCCATTCCACTTTGAACCCAGCCATATGCAAATCAGTCTTGACCCTGTGCATCATGGGAAGAGTCCAGCCCGAACTGCCATGCCAGGTCCTCCCTGGACTGGAAACAAGCATCCTAGGACCGGTTTCGGGGTTTCACCCCTCTTCAGCCAGGATAGCTTGAGTCCAGCGGCATGGACAGCACGGGACCCAGAGAAAGAGCACTGGCTCAGGTGAAACAAATAATAGTAGTGACTCCAGTTCCAGCCTTAGAGGCTGCGTCAAAGGCAAGCGTTCCTAACGCTAAAGCCTTACATCCGAGATGGATACAATGGGCCAATTCTCTCACTGCAACAGATGTGAAATACAGGTACGACCCAAATCTAAAGACACAAGCATTACGGCAATACGAACAAGAATATCTTCTACCAAACGAAATAATGCCTCTAGATCAGTATGAATATATAATTTACACTGACGGATCAGATCAACCGGCCATAGAAAGTAAGCAACAATATAGCGCAGCATGCGCAATTGTTAACGGTCGCATGCGGGATGGAAAGTTTCACCCAAGTTGCACAAAAAGGCAATCTCTAGGAGACTGCACGGCACAGCTGGCAGATTTAAAAGCCTTGATACTGGCAAATACGGATCGAGAATTCCCAACACTAATTGTGTGCGATTCATTTTACTGTGTATAGTCATTGTGAGAAGTTGGCCTGGCATATGCTGTTCCTAGTTATAGGGACACCTTGCACCAGTCCAATTCGACTCCTATTGATGATAGGTTTAAGACAACCTTTAAAGAAAGCTATCCTAGTGGTAGCTGTGGAGAGCAGCCTTCAGGCTAAGTCTTGAAGGAGTGTTAAGCTTATCGTTTTACCATAATAACCTCTTGAATAACCAAATGAAAGAGTAGCCCACACAGGTATATATATAAAATATATGTATTTATTCTAGACAGAATCCCACAGTCACTTTATGTGGCTAGTGGCAAAGTTACAATTCAAACAAGCATTTATAAACACAATAAATAGCACAGAAATCAATGGGCCCCAGGGGGGGACCAAACCATATACTAAAATAGTGGTATAAGAACCACGACAATTCTACAGGCAATGCCTAGGGCATTCAGGATCGCTTGCCCCTTCAGAATCCACCCACAGTTAAGAGGAAGGGGACCCACGGGAGACGCGTGCAGTGCAAAGAGCTGCTATGGGGATCGCAATGTTAGCCTATGGAGAATGTCGCGGTTGAATATTTAAAGTTTAAGGACACTTCTAGCAACAGTACAAAGTTAAGGCTTGAGACTTAAGGCTTTGGAGAGCCCACCACCGCTGGAGTACCGAAGTACCACTGTTACCTGCCCCAGGGAAGCCGGGTGCATAGGTCGATTCTGGTGTCGGGTCGCGGGCTGATTCTCTATGGAAAAGTAGTCCAAACTGCTGCTAGCTGAAAGCGTCGTTGAAGTCGTGAAGATTTAAAGTTGAAGAGAAGATAAAGATGAACCTGAAAGCAGAGGGGACAGAGTCTGGGTCACGGCAAAGTGACCAGGGAGCTCACAGCAAGGAGCTCGTGGAAGTCGGGTGCTTCAGGTATAGAAGGTACAGCTGGGCTCTGCAGTCACGGGCTTCAGGAGGCTTCAAGGAAGGCCAGCTTCTGGAAGGCAACTGTCCCACGTCGGCTGAGGGTCGCTGCGGTGTTAGTGTCCCGATTGGATCCACTAAGCATTGGCAACTGCAACCCACGCAAGATGAACAAAGCAGCTGCTGGTGCAGACCCACGAGGTCTGAGGGTGCTCACCTTTGCAGGGAGCGTAGAGCAGGCCTGGAGCAACCAGGGGAACTCTTGGAAAGATAGGTTTTCCTCCGTCAGGGCCCACAAGTCGAGAGACAAGGGACCGCGGAGGGCAGCAAAATGGAGTGCGTAAAAGGGCTCCCACGGGCCACCGGAGCGGGCTAGGGAGCTGAGCGTTGGCACGGATGCTGCTGGAAGGTTGGCTCAGAAATGGGCCAAAGCACCACTTCCCCACTGGTCGGGGTCGGGTGCTATGCAAGAGGTGGCCAGGGTCTCGGGGTATGCAGGCATCTCGGCACCCACGTGGTCCACGGTGCTCAGGCTTGCTGGGCACGCTCACAGGACTCTGGGATGCACTGGAGACCCACCTCAAGGTTGATGGAAGGCGTCGAAGTCCGTGAGAGCAGCGAAGTTCCAACCGGGTATCTTGCAGTCTTTTAGGTGCCTGCCAAGCAGGGGGATAACTCCTTTATCCCAAGGGAGATTTCTTCAGTCAGCTGGGCAGCAGCTCGTCGAAGGTCAGTTCTGTGAAGTTCTGGACGAATCTAAGGCTCTAGGGCAAAGTTATTCCCATATATCCCCAAGATTAGGGGATGGTCCAAAATAGAGCCTACCAATCAGAGTAGAGGCGGGAAAGGGTGGCTACACCCACTCCCCTTTGTGTGTTTCCCGCCTGGGCGAGGGGCAGGATGCCCCTGAACCGGTTCCAGGCGGTGTATGCAGAATTGGGGCTCTGCAGCTGCCTACGTGCAACTCTGAAAGGACATTTGGTGCACCCACCCTGTTCCAATCCACATTATCCTGTCTGGGGAGGTGCTGGCACCTCCCTGCCACAGGAGCCCTATTGTCCAGCTGGCGAGGCTGGGGTTTTCCCCAGCAACAGCCAGCCAGAGTCGTGTAGGTGGCGGACAGTAGCCATTTTGTGGTGCATGTGCACTTTTAAATTGGTGTCTAAATTCTACCGCTTTTCCCATATCACCCTACTAGCAAGAGGGAATCGTGCCCCCATGCCCATGGCTGGACTGGGGGTATGATTCCTTCATGTTTGACACCAAACACGATATGGTTCTGTGTAGCCATTCTCAAGTTATCGCGATGACGCGATTCACTTATAATGCGGTTTAGAGTATATGGTATGGCTACACTACAAACAACCCAGTAACGGTTTTACGAAGGTTGCAGAGAGGTCCTACTCACGTAGGGGTCCCCCCTCACACATACCTCAGCACCCAACCCTGTAGGATTACCAGGGCCTGCCATAGGGGTGACCTATGAGAGTATATGTGTTGTAATGGTATGGGACATAGGGTACCTACATCCCTGTAAGGGGTGCTAGCACCACCTTACCCAGACTACAGTAGTGGCCTGGTGGTGTCAGTTTGGGTGGCTGTCCCAGGGTGGCACAATAAGTGCTGCAGCCCTGGTAGGCCTACTGGGGGACCCATGCCCTGGGTACCTAGGGTACCATCTACAAGGGACTGGTAGGGCATGCCCAGCATCCAATTGGTTGGTACCTAGGGTTCGCACTACAGTTTTAGGGAGAAAGCAGATAGGCTGGGGTCCTGGATAGCAGGATCCCAGCCAGACTAGTCAAAAACCACTTAAATACCAGGCAAAAAGTTGGGGGCAACCATTAGTCAGATTCCACTCTCCTACATAACCCCCCCCAAACGAAAGGAGATAAGGCTAACCTTGTCCAGATAAGCCTTTATTTCCTGAGTGGCCATATAAGGAAGAACCTGTACTAACATGGTTGCTCCCTGTGTCATGGTCCACTTGGGAAATTCTACCCCAAGGGGTTCTAGAGTTTCTCCAAAGTCTAGGGAAATTACCTGTATTGGTTTTTGGGTCAGAGGTGGGCTGGTGGGGTGTCTGAGTCTGGAAGTGAGACCCTATTTGGGTTGGTCTCAACCTCCTCAGATCACTGGCCACTATGGAAGCCTTTCTGCCCATGACTGTGTCATATCTGGCCCTAAGGGTCAACCTCTGGCTGCCTACAGCTGGGGGTTGGATCCCTTTGGCTGGAATAGTGGAGGGTCCTGGAAGGTTTGGGGCAACTAGGCCCCAGGTATCCCTGTTCCCAACAACATCCATTTGAGGGGTGCCTATACCTAAGGGTAAGGGGGATCCCTCAGTTTGTAGAGGAATGTTCACCTGGCTGAAACTACTCTGCTGGGTGTCCCTAATCTGTTGATGAGGGGGTTCCTCTGGACAGGGGCCCAGTAAGGGTCCACTGACCTCCCTGACCTCTGCAGCCCTGGGCTGACTGAGGCAGGGTAGAGAGGGGCATGATACCTGCTCCAGACTGGGTACCACCTTGGAAGGGTTCCCTGCCATCAGAGAGGTGGGCAGGCCAGGCCTGTCCACTTCTGGGGCAGTTACTTCACAAGGGGCAGGATCAGTTCCCTGAGAAACTTGACCCTTACCTGTAGTCTGGTGGGGGGAGGACTGTTCCTCTTCCCCTATGCTCTCTGTTTGGGTAGAGTGATCCATAGTTTCAGGCTTCACTCTTTCTATTTTCTCCTGGGGTGGAGGTGAGGCCCTCAGGGGCTCATCCACTCTCTCAGGGATTCCTACCATTTTCAAATGGGCCTTGCGGTCAACCTCAGCCCAGGCTGAGATTTCTAGATAATTCCCCAGTAGACAATCTACAGGCAAGTTTGGGGACACTGCCACTCGCTTTGGGCCAGTGGCCCCTCCCCAGCTGAGATTTATCACTGCCATGGGATGATCTGTCCTGATTCCATCTATGTTGGTCACCTGGTAGCTAAACCCAGGTAAAAGCTGATCTAGGGGCACTAGCCTCTTGGTCACCATGGTGACACTGGCCCCTGTGTCCTTATAGGCCACAGCCTTCTGACCATTGATTATTGGTTCTTGTCTGTACCTGCCCAAAATACTGGGGCTCATGGTAAAGTTGGCAAACCCCATGCCACCATCACAGACCATAGTTGCTTGAGTAGGGGACCTGGATAGGCCAGAGTCCCCCTGAGTTCCCCAAGAAATCCCAACTAAATTTTTGGGTGCACTCCCACCGCCTGGGGGATTACTACTAGTAGTAACAGGAGGTGTTGGAGCTGGTTTTGGAGGAACATTCTCTTTATTGCCATTCTTTGGACAGCTGGAGTCAGTTTTCCAGTGGCCAGGTTGCTTACACACATGGCAATATGGTTTCTTGTTATTAGAGGAAGTATTTTGGGACCCACCCCCAGCACTGGGTTTTTGGGGCCCTTCAGAGGACTTTTCTTGTTTATCATCCCCACCTTTCTCTTTGGGCTTAGTGGAATCCTTCTTCTGGTCACCAACTTGGTTCTTAGGCCTAATCCTGGTTCTGACCCATTTGTATGCCTTCTTTCCCAATTCTTGGGGAGAGGTCAGATCAGAGTCCACCAGGTGCTGGTGTAAAAGTTGGTTTTGACAATTATTAAGAATCTGCTCCCTCATTATGAGATTATACAATCCTTGATAATCATTAACTTTACTGCCATTTAACCAACCTTCCAGTGCCTTGGTTGCACAATCCACAAAGTCTACCCAATCTTGATTCTGTGCTTTCTGGGTGTCTCTGAACTTAAGTCTGTATTGATCAGTGGTTAAGCCAAACCCATCTATTAAAGCAGCTTTCAAGATATAATAATCATCAGCATCCTCTTCTCTTACAGAGAGGAGCTTGTCTCTTCCTTTATCTGAAAAGGAGAGCCACAGGATTGCTGCCCACTGCTCTACTGGGACCCTCTGTACTCTACAGGCCCTTTCAAGAGCAGATATCCATTTGTGGATATCATCCCCATTCTGATAGGGGGGCACAATCTTGTGGAGGTTCCTATTGTCAGGGACTTTCTCTCTAACTCTTGGGGTTTCCTTACTGCCACCAGGGGTCTCTAGACCCCACTTTATTGAAGCTTTCTGAAGCTCCAGGGTTTCCCTGTCCAATGCTAACTGTTCTCTTTTAAGCTGAAGCTTAGCCTGCTCAAATTTGATCAGTCTGCATTTCCTCTCATGGGAGGATTCTCTTCTCTGAGAAGAGGCAGAGGACCCTTTGGATCTCCCAGAATGGTTGGATCCCACTGAGGGGGATCTGTTCCTTCTTGGATCCACCACTCTCCTTTTAAGGGTGGAGGGAGTGCCTCTTGAGCCATCACCTCCATGTTGTGAGTGGTTTGTTTCTTCCAGGTCAGGACTTTCATCCTCTTCCTGGTCCTCATCAGAGTCCACTCTGGGAGTGTCCTCTTCTGATGGATGCCCACCCACTCTGTCTACCCCACTGGACCCTATGGACTCCATAAATTCTGCTATGAGCAGGATTTCCCTGAGACGTTGGGTGTTGGCACCTTTGTTTGTCTTCAGTTTTCTAAGGGTGCACATCTCCCTGAGCTCAGCAAAGGAGAGATGATCATACTTATCTACTGGGACCCTTTGGGGTCCTTCCAGAGCCTTAGTGGCACCTGCTCCTGAAGACATGTCTAGTGTAGTGATGTATCTACCTACACTAAGTGTGGCCTACTGAACCCTCTCTTGAGTTGTAGTCAAGGTGTGCTAAACCCTCTACACACAACTCTAAGTTCAGTAGAACTTATTGTATTCTAGCTTGAATTTTATATGTACCTTTGGTACCTAGTGGCTTTCACTTTAGAAATTCAATTTGTTATCTGGTAAAACAATGGCAAGCTTGAATCCAACCGCTGCACACCAATGTGAGAAGTTGGCCTGGCATATGCTGTTCCTAGTTATAGGGACACCTTGCACCAGTCCAATTCGACTCCTATTGATGATAGGTTTAAGACAACCTTTAAAGAAAGCTATCCTAGTGGTAGCTGTGGAGAGCAGCCTTCAGGCTAAGTCTTGAAGGAGTGTTAAGCTTATCGTTTTCCCATAATAACCTCTTGAATAACCAAATGAAAGAGTAGCCCACACAGGTATATATATAAAATATATGTATTTATTCTAGACAGAATCCCACAGTCACTTTATGTGGCTAGTGGCAAAGTTACAATTCAAACAAGCATTTATAAACACAATAAATAGCACAGAAATCAATGGGCCCCAGGGGGGGACCAAACCATATACTAAAATAGTGGTATAAGAACCACGACAATTCTACAGGCAATGCCTAGGGAATTCAGGATCGCTTGCCCCTTCAGAATCCACCCACAGTTAAGAGGAAGGGGACCCACGGGAGACGCGTGCAGTGCAAAGAGCTGCTATCGGGATCGCAATGTTAGCCTATGGAGAATGTCGCGGTTGAATATTTAAAGTTTAAGGACACTTCTAGCAACAGTACAAAGTTAAGGCTTGAGACTTAAGGCTTTGGAGAGCCCACCACTGCTGGAGTACCGAAGTACCACTGTTACCTGCCCCAGGGAAGCCGGGTGCATAGGTCGATTCTGGTGTCGGGTCGCGGGCTGATTCTCTATGGAAAAGTAGTCCAAACTGCTGCTAGCTGAAAGCGTCGTTGAAGTCGTGAAGATTTAAAGTTGAAGAGAAGATAAAGATGAACCTGAAAGCAGAGGGGACAGAGTCTGGGTCACAGCAAAGTGACCAGGGAGCTCACAGCAAGGAGCTCGTGGAAGTCGGGTGCTTCAGGTGTAGAAGGTACAGCTGGGCTCTGCAGTCACGGGCTCCGGGAGGCTTCAAGGAAGGCCAGCTTCTGGAGGGCGACTGTCCCACGTCGGCTGAGGGTCGCTGCGGTGTTAGTGTCCCGATTGGATCCACTAAGCATTGGCAACCGCAACCCACGCAAGATGAACAAAGCAGCTGCTGGTGCAGACCCACGAGGTCTGAGGGTGCTCACCTTTGCAGGGAGCGTAGAGCAGTCCTGGAGCAACCAGGGGAACTCTTGGAAAGATAGGTTTTCCTCCGTCAGGGCCCACAAGTCGAGAGACAAGGGACCGCGGAAGGCAGCAAAATGGAGTGCGTAAAAGGGCTCCCACGGGCCACCGGAGCGGGCTAGGGAGCTGAGCGTTGGCACGGATGCTGCTGGAAGGTTGGCTCAGAAATGGGCCAAAGCACCACTTCCCCACTGGTCGGGGTCGGGTGCTATGCAAGAGGTGGCCGGGATCTCGGGGTATGCAGGGATCTCAGCACCCACGTGGTCCATGGTGCTCAGGCTTGCTGGGCACGCTCACAGGACTCTGGGATGCACTGGAGACCCACCTCAAGGTTGATGGAAGGCGTCGAAGTCCGTGAGAGCAGCGAAGTTCCAACTGGGTATCTTGCAGTCTTTTAGGTGCCTGCCAAGCAGGGGGATAACTCCTTTATCCCAAGGGAGATGTCTTCAGTCAGCTGGGCAGCAGCTCGTCATAGGTCAGTTCTGTGAAGTTCTGGACGAATCTAAGGCTCTAGGGCAAAGTTATTCCCATATATCCCCAAGATTAGGGGATGGTCCAAAATAGAGCCTACCAATCAGAGTAGAGGCGGGAAAGGGTGGCTACTCCCACTCCCCTTTGTGTGTTTCCTGCCTGGGCGAGGGGCAGGATGCCCCTGAACCGGTTCCAGGCGGTGTATGCAGAATTGGGGCTCTGCAGCTGCCTACGTGCAACTCTGAAAGGACATTTGGTGCACCCACCCTGTTCCAATCCACATTATCCTGTCTGGGGAGGTGCTGGCACCTCCCTGCCACAGGAGCCCTATTGTCCAGCTGGCGAGGCTGGGGTTTTCCCCAGCAACAGCCAGCCAGAGTCGTGTAGGTGGCGGACAGTAGCCATTATGTGGTGCATGTGCACTTTTAAATTGGTGTCTAAATTCTACCGCTTTTCCCATATCACCCTCCTAGCAAGGGGGAATCGTGCCCCCATGCCCATGGCTGGACTGGGGGTATGATTCCTTCATGTTTGACATCAAACACGATATGGTTCTGTGTAGCCATTCTCAAGTTATCGCGATGACGCGATTCACTTATAATGCGGTTTAGAGTATATGGTATGGCTACACTACAAACAACCCAGTAACGGTTTTACGAAGGTTGCAGAGAGGTCCTACTCACGTAGGGGTCCCCCCTCACACATACCTCAGCACCCAACCCTGTAGGATTACCAGGGCCTGCCATAGGGGTGACCTATGAGAGTATATGTGTTGTAATGGTATGGGACATAGAGTACCTACATCCCTGTAAGGGGTGCTAGCACCACCTTACCCAGACTACAGTAGTGGCCTGGTGGTGTCAGTTTGGGTGGCTGTCCCAGGGTGGCACAATAAGTGCTGCAGCCCTGGTAGGCCTACTGGGGGACCCATGCCCTGGGTACCTAGGGTCCCATCTACAAGGGACTGGTAGGGCATGCCCAGCATCCAATTGGTTGGTACCTAGGGTACTCACTACAGTTTTAGGGAGAAAGCAGATAGGCTGGGGTCCTGGATAGCAGGATCCCAGCCAGACTAGTCAAAAACCACTTAAATACCAGGCAAAAAGTTGGGGGCAACCATTAGTCAGATTCCACTCTCCTACAGTCATATAAGGAACATTTGCAGCACTGGATTAAAAACGGGTTCAAAGATGCAAAAGGTGGCACAATTAAGCACAAAATGCTATGAGAACAGGTAGTGGAGTTGAAAACCGAACTACCCAGAGCTCACGTGATACATACACTGAGTAATCAGCATGATGGCGTTCAAGTTGAAGGGAATTCATTGGCTGATGAAGCAGCTAAGGGGGCTGTACACACAGCTTCCATAGCTGCAATCACTCGTTCTAAAACAAGAATAGACAGTGAGATTATGGTGGCTGTCAATGCTTCACGCAAAAACAGCAAAGCAGTACCAAAAATGTTTCCACTCAAGTACTCCTACAAGTTAGATGCCAATAACATTCCATTTGCTCAGATTCCTGGAGTGGAGTATAGAGTAATTCCAAACCTGGATTGTAGGTTAGGTTCAATTCTAGCAGCACCCAAAGGGATAGGTTCTGCACATGCAGGAGTTACGGCAACTGTTTCTTTATTGAAACAACACTATTGGTGGCCTGGATGAACAAAGCAGACTAAAGATTGTGTCTTGAAATGCGACATCTGCCAGCAGATGAAAGGTTCCACCGTAACACGTCCAGCACAGACACCATTATTAATATCAGACAAACCACTAGCGTGTACTTATTTGGACCACTGCGGCCCTTTACAAAGAGATTGGGCTTACAGGTATATCATGGTTACAGTGGATAACTGCTCTAAATTCCTATGGGTGTGGCCCCAATGCTCGGCTGATGCTCGAACTGTTAAAACAGATTTGAGTCTTTATAGGGACATACGCAATTGGCACATTACATTCTGACCAGGGCCCTGCGTTTAACTCTCAGGCTTACAAGGAGGCCATGCGAGGATTGGGTGTAGCATTGCGGCTCTCCTCTATGTATCATCCCAAGGGTCGTGGAGAGAAAAAGCCAGGACTTAAAGCAGTCTTTAACAGAGTATTAGGCACGGGTGAGAGCTGGGTAAAACAACTGTATGGAGTGCAGCAAGTATTGAATAACATGCCAAGAAGATCTCTAGGGGGGGTCACTCCATATGAGGTCCTAGATGATGTCCTATTTGGGACAAGAATGTGGGTACCTGATCTTGATTGTGAAGGTGCAGTGGCGGATGAAAAGCCTTTTGACATCCATGATCGTTTGGCTGTTTTACAGTATTTAAATGAATCCAGGACACAACAAAGTGATGTCCATCTGAAGCAGACCACCACTGGGGAAGTCAAATTAGTCATGGCAAGACCTGTCTGGAACCCAAAAGTCGGGGATCTGGTCAGAGAGAAAATAGCGGACAAGAAAGAATTTGGGCCATCCTACAGAAAGCTTGTACAGGTCCTAGCAGTCGAAGGAACAAGAATTGTACTTCTATCGCCTCTTGCCGGAAAAAAGGAGAAAAGATTTGTCTCAATCGACCTAATCAAACCACACTATGTGGCCGATACTGAGTAGTAGGCCACGTGGACTCCAAAGTAGCAGACGCCCTCCTCTCACTACAATTCAAGAAGTTCAAACGGAAAGACTCATCATGTTCGAAGAGTACACTGTACGGAGTGAAGGACTATGCAATATTGCTATGGAACTTGTTCCTCTTGAACCTGAAGTTCAAATTCAGAATCAAAGTGAAAGACAAATTTCAATTCGACCAAATACAGATGTCTACATCAACATGCCTCAACAAGAGCAAACTACGATTTCCACAAATCCTGATGCAATTCCAACAATTGATCGAACTGCTTATGGCTACTTCATAAACTTTGATATGTTTGCTTTGGATCCAAGTGAACCTGAAACAATGCCAGCCCATACATCACATAAGCAGCAAGTTAAAGACCTTCTGAACTTTCCTAAAAACACTTACCTGGTGTCACCTTGGGTAGAACTATGGGTCATCACAGGGATACTTTTCTTTCTTTTTTGGGTAGGCTTAGTAATAGTTTTTAGCATGCTTACTAATGGAAAATACCTTCGACAAAGCTCTTCAGCTCAAAGTGGTGAATTTAATTTTAAAACCACACTAATCATCTCATCGAGAACAAAGAGACTTGTCATTGGTGAACATTACAGCAGTTCCTATGCCTGATGGTATAGTTTGGGACAAGGTTGATTTTGATATGTTTGGTCCGACCGAACTTTTAAGAATTCCTCATTTATTTAAAATATCGTTGAGTGACATCATTACCTCAAGTACATTTTCTGATGATTGGCATTTTGAAACCGTAAATAATATGTTGTCTGACTTTGAAAAACCTGCTGCATTTTCTAATAGTGAAACATTGGAAAGCACATTAGGTTTCAAAACAATGTATTGTTATCAACACTATGGTCATCATTTCCTGCATAAATCTGCTAATCCTAGAAATGTGTTCACATACCACCAGTGGGAACATTGTCTAACACAGCCGAAAGGCAGTTCAAAAACATTTACACAAAAGTTTCCATATTTTTCAGGGTTTAATATGTCTGACCCAGCCTCATATTATTAGAAGGTTGCACCAACATCAGCACAGAAAAATATGTTAACAAACACCAAACAGATTTACTCTGCATCCTTTATTGCCCAGTTGTCTGAACAGAGTTACGACTTATGGAAAGACACTATAGACTTGAAATCGATCTGGGGTACTAAAGAATGGCAATTTTAGGCAACAGAAGCTTTATTTAGAGCATGCCTCATCCCTCAGCAGATCAAGTTTTTGAACGAGACAGTGCAACAGACGTCTTGCCTTGGACTAGCCAAAAACAAAGACTTGAACACACCACGGATGCCACTTCCATCACACACGAGGGTAACAACTTTCATCACACACCGAGGGTAACATAACATCACAGAAAGAGATTACAGTAGATGACATTATACAATACAATACATTAGACCCCGATTGGAAGAAATTGTTGATTTGGCCCACAGACACCAATAGTTGTCAGGCGAGATTCATGGGCAAAACTGAAGGTTTCGCTATCCATAGGCCAGATCCATGTTATGTACAGCGAGAACATCCAGGGGTAGTGACATCCTACAGTGTTGGCAAGCTGTGCCTGGATTGGCCAAAAACCTCAACACTCACACAGGTGAAACAACACTTATCCTTACTGTACTGTGGGATGTGGACCTCAGGGATTGTTTATTAGATCCCAGGAAGCCACGTCAGAAACGTTTCATTTATGCTGTCTACAATGAAATATAGAAAATATCATAACAAGAGGCCGCAGAGAGATTAAGTGAAATAGACCGTATAAATCTAGAAAAATCTCTAGCAGTGGTAGACAATGGGTTAACTACATAGACCTCCAGGATATATTCCTTAGGCAACATTTTATCTTCTGCGATAGACATACTAGAACAAAATTTGGCCATATTACAACACGGGCATTCTCAATTACATTCTATTATGTTGTTAAGCTGGACACTGCAATCTTTGCGTGCAGGCTATGTGCCTTGGCGTTATATTAACAGCACGTCTCTGTTCTCTGAATACAATCTAACAGGTAAAAAGATATAAATGTCACAAAGGGGAGCAAAATATACAATGCTGCGTGTCGAAAAACTAGATAAATTAGCATTCACAGTGGCAGAATTACTGTCCACAGAATGGCTAATCCAGGGCCATATAACTCTTCCGGTCACTACATTTCAGTTCCAGTGTTGCATTGAACAAAAGCAGGAAGGCAGATATGAAGAAATGGGTAAGGAATACATTAAGGAATCATGGGTATATGTGTAGCACGGTCTCACAAACCTGCAAAAGAAAAGGGGTGCAGATTGTAAATCTATTTACCCAGCACCCCCCTAATCCAATGTGGAACATAAACAGAATTACCTTGTCTTTGTGGGGACTCACGCCTTACCATTCCAATCCAAATACCTTACAGACTGCAAACCTGCAATTGAAGACAAGATGGTTAGAAAAGGCTCTAAGAGTTACAATCAATGAATGGGACTGGCCCAGATACTCCAATAGGAAAAATACCTAAATAGTTACCTGGGATTCCAGTTTAGGCAAATAGGCACGTGCCCATGTGCTTCATTATTAGCATCCATTAGGCTAAACTTATCTGTACCTCCCCAAACAATCCAGCCCCTCTCCTGCATTTTCTTTACCATTTGCCATGTCAATGTTTTAACAGATATGCGTCCCATTCACACACATTTGCATGTAATCACATTTACAATAGACCATGGGTACTCGCAAATATTTTCCCAAAGAGCCAAAAATATTTGGTTGTGGTGTGACAGAGGGCCGCACTGATGCGTGCAGGGTAGTGGTCAGGGACTTGGGAGGTGTTAAGGTGGACTTGGAGAAGTATGCACATTTAGTGGCTGAACAATGTGGTACCAGAAAACTTGGTATCAATACTGGCTTGTCCGCTTCACTTTGGCTGGATAACTCTGGAGATTGATGGACCAGCTGCAGAGAGATCTGATTTTTGTCTAGTGGAAGTTTTGACTTATTATAAAGTAGCAGAGGAGGTCAAAATGCTTGATGCAAAGCAGGGGAACCATGCAGATCACAAATTGCATGCAATGTAAATAGATCACTTCATTACTGCTTCTGTCAGAGAGCCCCTTTTGTTACTTGCAGTTTAGAAGTTGAAATCGTAATATAGAAAAGTGAGCTATTAACTATCAAAGAGCTGCAATAACTGCAAGGTATAGATTAGAGCATAATGAATTCCCCCCCAGTCTTTCATTATCCTAATGCTGCAAAAAGGTTTTTAACTTGGGTACAAATCAATTCTTATTATTAAAGCCAACCCCCAACCATGGAGTTACATTTTAAATTCTCAGTGTGAGCTTTTTCAGACCAAGAACTTTTAAACTATACTGTCTACCAGTATGGATGACGTGCGACTCCTACAACTTGTAGTCCTCTGTCTGATGTAACATTTCCTATACATTGATTTACACACTATGATTCAGTGTCTCTGTGTAATGTGCATGCATTGTAAAGTGGGGTTAGGTAGATTGGGTGCATTCGAGTGTAATAGATTAGGGTGGAGTGGGGTAAGTGGTGTGGAGGGGAGTGGAGTGTCATGGCATGCTGTGGAGTGCTTTGGCGTGGAGTAGCATGTTGTACAGTGGAGTGGCATGTCAGAGTGGAAGGGCATAGAGCGAAGTGGAGTGGTGTAAAGTGGAGTATGCATGGTGTGGTAGCGCACTACTATTACAGACAACATATTTTCAATTGAAATGAGCATTACATTGTGGAAATATGGATTTTTCTGGTCAGTTATGTCCCCTATCTTGGACCCCGACGGTTCTATGTGCATGTTACAAGTACATGTATGTTCCCTCCAGTTCCAGTTATGAAGACGCAAATACATGTGCGTCCACCGTCAACATGTCCTCTTTCAGATCCGCCATGAATGGGCTGGATATTCGACTCCTAAGTACGAAAGGCCACCGACTTTATATGGCTCAGTTACTCCATTTTTGCAGTTCAGGCGAGTAGGCCCTGATTCTGCCATCAAGCCTTTCCCTGCTTTCTGCCTCTGACAGCTCCAGTCTGAGCTCACATCTGTATCCATGAACTTTGTCCTACTCCCTGTGCGGCTAACGGTGCTTGCCTCGGCCGGTCTGTCTGCCTGCCAAAAACTGTATTTCACCTTCAAGTTATCTGTTTCGCTCCTCAGCCGATGCATTCCTGTCTAGTAGTTTAAGTAAACATTTCCTTTAGCTATTGAGCAAAGGGCCCGGCTTCTCTGTCCTCATGCAAGTAATTCATAGCCCCGTTACCATGGAAGGTTTCTGCCCTTGCATCTCATGTAGACACTTAGACGCTTGTGCACGCACACACAGTCAGTATAGAATAGATTTTGTCCAAAAGTCCTTCCTTTGTGGATAACATAGTTCTTTAAACATAGGATGTTAGATATGATTTGGGATTAGGTTGACTTGACCCCCCAGACTTCTTGTCTCCACATGTAGAGCTAAATGTCAAGTCCCCTTCACCCCCTAGTTGCACGTCAATCACACGTCATGCTGCTGCGCGCGCATCTCTGCCAAGTATTTCTGCTGACATTTCGAAATTATTTCATAGGTCCACCCACATGTGACATCACAACCAATGACGTTTCCTTGTTACTCCCAATTACGCCTCTTTCAGCTACGCATGTGAAATGTTATCTTTGCTATCAATTGTTACGCCTCTTACATTGGTTTCATTGTAATGTCTGTTCTATAAAAATGATTACTTATCAATAAAGTATGGTACTCCACTTCCTGAACCCCCGTGGTGATGGAACTTGGAGGCCACGATTCGAATCGTCCATTGGAATAAAGCCCATTCTGAAACCTCTTATACCACGGATTCTGCCTCTTATTTTACTGAGCTATTTTACTAAGATTCCGTATCAAATTCAGTTCCGGTAATTAAATTATTTACCACATGAATGGCGCCCGAATAGGGACACTTTCTCATCTCACGCGCCGGTGGTGCGTTGCAGGCCCGGTCTCCTGCCACAGCTGGACGGACAACAACGCGTACCAGCAGGATTTCCTGTATCTCCCTCCGGTCAAGCGGGGGCGACTGAGGCTGCGATCAACACCCAGACGAGGCGGTGAGAAGTGCGAAGTATCCCAACCAGAGCCTAGCTGAGAGAGCAAGATCCGAGGTATACAGAGGCCCACCAAGTTCCGAAGTTTCCGATGATCCGAAGTGCCGAAGTTTTCGAGTCGAGTCCAGTTCAAGTTCAGTTCCGTTCTGAGGCCTTCCGTTCCGAGCTACCCGGTGAGTACCATTGCTGGGGAGGCGTTCTGACGTGCACATAGGTTGTGCCGGTCAAGGCGGATTTGGGTACACAAATCCGGTCTGCACTGTTTCAGCAGTGTATATGTACTGTTTAGCAGTATATCGAGTATGTCTAGTATATGAAGTCAGAATTATCTAGTTAGTATCGAGTATTATGCTTAGTGAACGGCCATCATTGTTGTTCATTAAATATTAAATGTTAAATGTTTTAAATACGTTCTGCATATTGTGGTATGAATGACTGTTCATTATTGTGCTTTGTATTAAGTGTGTTTAAGAATAAGTATCAGATCAGTTGTCAGTATGCCGCTCTTTTCGAAATTAAGACAGATCACAACTAGAAGAGGGGTACTCGAAGAAGCTGTTCCTATTCCTCCTAGGGACACTCCAGGGCACTTTATGTATCTCAAACATGGCTTAGACGCCATATTATTTCTTGATTTATGGGCGGACTACACCAAGGAACTACCAGAAAGTCACAGGTGGCCCGCAGCTGGGACCTGGGATGCAGAGTGCATCGTGAAAGTAGAGGAAGAGTTATGGAAAAGGAAAGCTAGACAGTCACAGAAAGACGCCATTGAATTATGGCGTAAAGAATCGTATAGACGTACAGAAAAAGCACGTAGACAGGAAGAGAAAAGTAAGGAAAATTCAAATAAAGTTCGAGAAAATCTGTTAATTGAAGAAGGTACACGAGTAAAATTAGAACAAGGAGATAGACAAAGAAATGCCCTTATGAATGGTATGTATCCCCTTCTGGCCGAAGGATTACCTAAGGCTACTCCGGAGATACCAAAAGACTGCCACCCCCATTGTTTCCGATAAAAGCGCATCCAAAGGGGCATCCCAGAACCGCAGAAGATGTTTTTCTCTCCTCATATTTAGATGACGCAGCTCCCGAGTATGCTAACCCTGTACCACATAGACCGTCTGCTGGGGGGGTTCAACGTCAAGACCATGTGTCTGTACCTTTGCAACCACAAATTCCGACACAAGTTCCGGCAAGCACATCTGTTTCTACATCTGTTCCCACGGCCGTTTCTACAGCTGTGTCTACACCTATAGTTGCTGTATCACGATCAACGAATCCTTTCGCGCCCAGTACCCCAGATGGGGCTACCGGAGGTGCTACCAGCGTGTATTCTACGCCACCCAGAATAAATAAACTTACTTTTCAAGAATCAGCACATCCACGTACGCCCAAACTTATAAATACCCGCACACTTAAGGAACTTCTAGTAGATTGTAGATATGACCCCGTGCCCGGCAAAGAGGACGAAATGGTCCTGGCATCATTACGTATCAGACGAGCTGCGATGTTTTTAGGGAAACTACCAGGAATGACTATGCATCTAGATAATATATATCATTTTGTCCAAACAGGGCGAGATTCTGAATGTATTAACAGAGCTATGGAATACCAGAAAGTGGAAGTACAGGGGGAACTGTTACGTTTCCTCATAAATTGTGTGATCAGAAATCAAGACCGACCGGGGGTAAACCCGGAAGTAATGCAAATTCTTACGAGATGGAGTCAGAATATATCAGACGGGAAACATGATAAGCAAACATGTATAGTAGCTATGTGCCGAAAGATCAGAAAAGAAATAGAACGAATACATGAAGAGAGATTGGCAGTAGACGAGTTTGAACAAAACGAAGAGGGAGAATTAGAATTTCCCGCAAGACAGTCAGAAACTATAGCCTATGTAGGTAGAGGAAGATCTGGTAATAATACTAGATGTTTCACTGATCCAATACGTCCGATATGTCCAGATAATAACAGAACTTATCCAACACCTATAATAAATATAAGGTCTCCCGAACATTCGTTCCAAACCGCTGACAAACTACTCCGAGAACGAAGGGGTTATCACCTACTCGATTCTATGGATGAACAAGAATTAGCCAGATCAGCCGTTCACTGGATTGACAGTCCCGGAAAATATGGTGATGAAACAGTAGCACACACGTTTTTGAACCTCAGCCCAGATGAACAGCGTTTAGCTGGGATTTATATGATTCAACAACTTCTTATCTTATATAAGAACCAACATTCCGATCCTGGTCCTTTACCTGAAATATTGACTGAATTACTCACGAATAGATGGAGAGGTTCAGGTACTAAGTTAATTAGAGAAATACTAGAATCCAGAAAGCAGTACATTCTTTTTGTATGCCCAGAACATGTCTCATTGCCCATCAAAGAAAGAACGCCGTATTACATAGATAGACAGAATCCCTTGCGAGAAGTGCACCCAATAAAAGGCGAAGACAATGAGTTTAAACGCTTATTTGTATATACGCCCATATCTAAAATAGAATTGTTAGAAATGAAGAAAGTAGTACCCAGTCATGACAAAGACCCAGCGGGTTTCCACCGAGAAATTAAAGACATGTTACTCATGGGAGAATATACCTATCCTGACATTATGACAATATTAAAGGTATTAATGCCTGCTGGCATTTATGAAAAACTTAAGGAAAAAGAGTGGGAAGTGGGAGACCAAAAGATAGACTGGACAGCATTAGAAGCAGAAGAAAAGGCCCGAACTGCAGGAGCAGGGCTCGGGGATAAAGTTAAAGCACTACCAGGTTTACTAGTACAGGTACTGCCACGTTTATTAACTACGAAAAAGGAAGACTGGGGTGCAATCTCAGCCTGTAAACAAAAGCAAGATGAAGACACTAGTGATTTCTATGCCCGATTCGAGAAATGTTTTGGTATAAACAGTGGCATAAAAGCAAGTAGTGAGTCATATCCACATCTGTTTGTGACGAAATTAGTTGAAAATTCCTTGCCCCAAGTGAAGAATAGAGTATTGAAGTTCGAAAGTACCTGGCAAGGTAACACCCCGTCACAGGGATTCAGGGATTCTGCTGATACACAGAACTATGCGAAGAACCCCAGGACCTCAGTGAATTGTGGTGTACCAGAAACTCACCTCAGAACCCAGAACCCAGTATCCGGCTAGCATAAGTGTCCCATTCGTTATCCGAGATTCAGCTCGGCGGTCCCAATGAATAGACAACCCAGAACAAGCGACTCAGTACATACTCAGGAATGGTGGGAATCGGAAATACCTGTTCGTATATTATTCTCACATCAGTCCACAACAATAATCAACAGAGACACGTTGTAAATAAAAGGGGTTTATTTTTATAGACCACGTGTCCTAAGATGCAGTACTTTGGCTAATACAAGCAGACAAATGATTAATATCAAAACCAGCAACATAGTTACAATACCATAGAATATAAAAGGGGTGATCATATTATAATGACAGTGGATACTACCACCTTCCCTTTACTAAGAAGCTAATATTATTATTATGCTAATAGAAGGTCTCTTAGGCTTGAATAGGGGACCCCATACCTCAAAGATCAGCTTAGTGAAATCACATCACAGGAGCATCAGGAGTCTTCTCGCAGGAAGGCTCGTCTTCGGTCTGAATAATAAACATGATGTCTGTGATACTAAAAGCACTAATTTTCAGGCATTTGCAGCTGCGCGTGTGTTATGGCTAAATAGTGGGCCGATCAACCTAGAGTGAAAAACATGCATTGTGTAATAACCCAGACTGTTTGTCACACCATGTACAGACCAAGGTCGCTGCGCAGAGCTTGGGATGGTAACAACAGATTGCTCTTGTGTGAAGCAAGTCTCGAGTCAGCAGTTTGTTTTAAGAAATAACATGTAAACGCAGTGCCGTGTGCAAAAGCAAAAAGATGGCTTTCTAACATCTAACGTGGTTATGCTAACTTAACAATGCCTGTACGTATTCAGAGAGAACTCACTACAAGGGTGTGACACATTCTGGAGATTCCGCAGTTCCTGTAAAAGGGACATGCAATTATTGTAAACAGCCAGGTCATTATGTACACGATTGTCCAGTCCTGAAACGTAATATCGCCGTAGGTATTGCAAAAGAAAGGCCACGGCCACACAGACAGGATCAGAATGAACAAGGAGCCCCGCAGCATGCACAGTCCATGCCAGCTCCGCAACAGTCCATGCCAGCTCCGCAACAGTCTATACAGTTTGTGACAGCTGCACCAGCGCTGCCTGTTGCTGCCACACAAACCACGACACGACAAATGTATCAGGCCGCACAGTATGAATATCCTGAGTATCAACGATACGCATGAACCAGCCTAGAGAGGGAAGTTGATTTACCCCTTATCGAGGTCCCTGTAGATCAAGAAGGACCTTATGTGCACAGTGAATTATTGGGTCAAGATAGAAAATTTTTACTTGATACAGGGGCAAGTCGAACAACAATAAAACGTAGTGAAGTTCCGGAGGCACCCCTCTCAGGCTCACAGAATATATCCCTTGGTTTTTCAGGAAAACCTATTGTTAATGAAGTATCACAGCCTCTTCCACTTACGATCGGACCCTTGACACGAACTACAGATTTATTGCTTACTAAATCATGTCCAGAAAACTTGTTAGGTATAAAAACATTGAAAGCTCTAGGAGCGATAATATGTTGTTCTCCGGAAGGAGTAAGATTATTTTTGCGTGATTTCAAAGGTCACTATGTATCCCGAGACATGGATCACCGACTACAGACTTTACCCACACATTTATGGGCACAAGGCCCTACTGATGTTGGTTGCATGAACATTACACCATATCGAGTCACACTAAAGGCAGGAGTGGTACTACCACGAATACGACAATACAAGCTACCACCAGATGCTGTAGTGGCTTTGCTGCAAATCATTGACGAGCTCATTGCCCAAGGAGTGATTGTGGAAACCGACTCCAATGTATGTAATTCCCCGATAATTCCGATTCTTAAACGAACTGATCCAAAGGCCCCGCCAGTATATCGATTGGTTATTGATCTGCGCGAATTAAACAAATGCATTGTGCCACAATTCCCTGTGGTCCCCGATATCTCGTCATTACTGACAGCCATTGATTCGAACGCAACATTCTTTACTGTAATTGATCTCAAGAATGCTTTTTTCAGCGTCCCAATAGTTCCGGAGAGCCAATACTTGTTCGGATTTAGTTTAAATGGACGAAGTTTTAAATTCACACGCGCACCTCAAGGATTTACAGAAAGCCCCAGCATCTATAGCCAAGCACTGAAACGAGAACTTGACAGTATACACATGCCAGTTAACACTGAACTGCTCCAGTATGTGGATGATCTGCTGATCACCGCCCGAAGCGAACCGGAATGTGAAAAAGCATCTCTGATGGTTTTACAATTTCTAGCCGAAAAAGGGCACAAGGTGTCCCCTTCTAAGCTGCAATTCTGTGTCCAGCGAGTTGTTTATCTTGGTCACTCGCTGTCCAAGGAGGGAAGGCAGCTTACACCCGATCGCATTCAGTTAATTGCTAACATGCCAATACCCAAGACACAAAAGGAGGTGCGGGCTTTTATAGGCCTCACTTCATATTGTAGGCAGTGGATCCCTCAATATGCATTTTTAGCAAAACCACTCATTCAGTTGACAACACAGGAGGCGGCCACATCGACTGTCCTCCCTTGGACTCAGGAACACACACTAGCTTTTGAAAGCTTAAAGAAAGCTCTATGTCAAGCACCTGTTTTAGCAACACCATGTTACAGAAAACATTTTACACTCTTTGTTACAGAACGCGAAAGTACTGCCTTGTCCGTACTCACTCAGGAACAAGCAGGATCACGCAAACCATGTGCCTATTTCTCTAGTACATTAGATCCCGTAGCCCAGGCTTTGCCTGCGTGCCTGAAATCAGTGGCAGCAACAGCTCTAGCAATAAGACAAAGCGATGCCATAGTGTTAGGACATCCATTGACAGTACAAGTACCGCATGCAGTAGAGGTTCTTGTGAACCGAACGCAAACACAACACTTGACCATAGCAAGACTTACAGGGTACGAACTAACATTGTTTCAGCCACACATAGAAATCAGACGCTGTAATACATTGAATCCTGCCACACTTTTACCTGTAATCGGAACAGACCCACTAGCTCATGATTGTATTGAAGTTAGTACAATAACGACGAAACCCAGACAAGATTTGACAGATGTTCCATTGTTAGATCCAGACCTGACGTTGTATGTAGATGGTTCATGTATGAGAACAAGTACAGGAGATTTAGTGGCCGCATATGCAGTCACAACAGATACTGAAGTCGTTGAAACAAACTGTATAAATACCTTGTCAGCTCAAGCAGCAGAGCTTATTGCTCTGACACAAGCCTGTATCCAAGCCACAAATAAGAAAGTCAACATATACACTGACTCACGTTATGCATTCGGAGTTGTACATGACTTCGGCGTGCTGTGGCGAGAGAGAGGTTATTTAACTTCTCACGGTGCCCACATTCAGCACGGATCCCTCATTCATGCTCTGTTAGATGCAATACATTTACCCACTGCAATATCGATTATGAAATGCAAAGCTCATACGAAAGTTACTGATATCATTTCTCAAGGCAATGATTTAGCTGACAGAACAGCTAAACAGACTGCGCAAACTCGCACATCCGACATGACAAAGACAATAGTCCAGACACCAACACATTGTATGACGATTAAGGATCCCGCTCTTGATATAATTGACATACAGACACATGCTACACCAGACGAAATAAAGAAATGGACGGAATTAGGAGGGATCCAAACGGACCAGGGATGGATGACGAAGGAGAAATCTGTATGGTTTCTTCCTGACTCTATGGTCCAAGCTATCATAAATACAATACACAGTCCAGCGCATCTAGGAGAGAAAGCTATGCTAGACAGCATTCAACACATTTGGTTCAACAAACATTTACGAGCAGCAGCTAAGCAAAAAGTCCGTACCTGTATGATATGTTGTCAGTTTAACCCAGGTAAAAGCATCCCCGTAGAGCAGGGTGGATTTCAGCCTCCTGATCACCCTTTTGAAGCCCTTCAGATGGATTATATCCAGATGGAACGATGTCGAGGATTCAAATATGTTCTCGTAGTTGTCTGCGCTCTTTCCCGCTGGACCGAAGCGTACCCAGTATCAGATTACACTGCCCCGACTACTGCCAAGCAGCTAGTTCGAGAATTCTTCCCACGGTACGGTTTACCACGTGTTGTCTATTCAGATAACGGCCAGCCGTTCTCATCCGAACTGATGAAACATGTTTCACTTCTGCTAGGATATCAGTGGAAGTTTCATTGTGTCCGACACCCCGAGGCAGCAGGTCTCGTGGAACGACATAATCAAACTTTGAAAATCAGATTGTCCAAAATATGTAGAGAGAAAGGTGTTGACTGGGTAGTAGCTTTACCAGTTGCACTCTTTTACATGAGAATGGTAGCACACTCTCGAACAGGGCTATCCCCTTATGAGGTGATCTTTGGAAGACCACCGAATATGTGGGGGACGCCTATACCCCGTAAAATAACTGATGTTGACTGTAATATGCTGACAGATTACTTGGCTTCCTTGATGTCTGCACTACAATCTTGTCGTTCACAGGTAGCTGCAGCCTTTCCTGACAACACTGAGGTGAAACCCCATGACGTAATTCCGGGGGATCTCGTTTTAGTGAGGAACTTTGATCGGAAGACTCAGCTGGATCCTAGGTGGAAGTCGCCGCAATTGGTCCTGCTCACCACAAGGACAGCCGTGAAGATCGAGGGCAGAAAAGGCTGGATACATTCAAGTCATATCAAGAAATTTCATGGACTACCATCGGATGTAAATGCCACACCTCGTGTGTCTTCACCCATTGACTCAAAGCTTCCTTTGGTTGAACTTAGTAGCCCGGAACAATATAAATTAAAACTCAGGTCTAATAAGTCAGACAATTTGATTGTTTAAGTCCTCTCCAAGGTGAAGCGGTTGAATTTGTCTCTGACATGTATCCCTTAGACCTGAATAGAGAAAAAACTCGAAAAATGTTGAAACGACATGCGTACTGTAAATCACTGCGTAGTCATTGTATAGTGACGTTATTAATTTTGTTTTTCTTGAGTCTTATAATAATAACTGCAAGTATATTGTTGCACATATATTATCCTATTTCTAAACATGTCTATAATGTTACTGCTGAACATTCTTTTAGTGACCTACCCCCGCATGAATTGTCCTATAGATTTGCGCTGCGCAATAACACTTTCATTAGTATGTTACATCATTCCCATCAGACTAGTAATGCTACCAATTGTTGGATATGTGGTCGACTCCCTCCCTATCAGAATTATAAGGGAGTTCTGCCCCTCTTTCCATATCCGTTTACACACAATGGCTCATGTGGAGCATGGTTTAGTTTAATTAATTCCTTAGATTCAAATACAGCAGTTTATCAAGACAATTGGGTATGGGGAAATCTGAACTTAGTTTTACTCAAAGTCTGCTACCCCGACAAGGAGGGTCGTCCCAAGAGAACAGGAACTGATCTAGAAAATGAAGTATATGGATTAGGTAATTTTACACTTAATCTCATGATCCTGAATGTCGAATCTGAAGTTGCACCAATTCTGCCTGCCATGTCAGTGTTCCCAGCTAAGGGTGAATTGTGTGTAAGAAAGAATGGTTCCATACATATGGGCCATAGTAGATGCACTACTGTAATAGAATTCAGTGATCAAGGCAAGTCTTCGTTTAGAGCTTCCCGCCATTCCTACTTCATATGTGGTCAGGCTGCATATATGCGTCTGCCTCTAGATTGGGATGGTACCTGCTACATTGCATTCCTTTTGCCACCTGTTTTCCTAGCTCCTCCTGATTATCACAGAAATATTCATTTAGTACGCAATAGAGAACGGAGAGATCTCCCAATTGTCGATTACACTGAGACGGCATGGGAAAAGTATGTAGATTTTAATAAAGGGCTCTTTCCCTATATAGATACAGTTACCAATAGTAAGCTAATACGTAGATTAACTAGGACTCTTGAAGCCGTAGTGAATGAAACTATTTCCGCCCTAGGCAACTTAACAGAGGAGCAGTCTGCAATGAGGATTGTTGTTCTTCAAAATCGTCTTGTCCTTGACGTCATCCTGGCCGATAGGGGCGGAGCTTGTAGGGTCATCGGATCAAGCTGCTGCGTATTCATACCAGAAAATTCGCCATCTGTATATAAAGCTATAACCCGCCTTCATAAGATTGTGAGCCAGATACACCAGAATCCAGGCACTTGGACTTGGTCCGGGTGGTTTTGGAGCGTGTTATCAGCCTGGGGATGGAGAGTTCTATCCTTCCTAGGTATTGGCCTTCTTATACTATTCAGTTGCTGCTTATGCCTGCAATGTGGACCAGCGATTTGTGGTCTGTGTGCCACATCGTGTATTCCACCACCAAGATTTCGTTCGTCCCAGAAGAAAAAAGAAGAACAAATGATGCTATATGAACAGATCAATGGATTGATGAAGATTGATATCTCTTGATGGGCAAGTAGGGGACAAGGAGGGAATGTGGAAATATGGATTTTTCTGGTCAGTTATGTCCCCTATCTTGGACCCCGACGGTTCTATGTGCATGTTACAAGTACATGTATGTTCCCTCCAGTTCCAGTTATGAAGACGCAAATACATGTGCGTCCACCGTCAACATGTCCTCTTTCAGATCCGCCATGAATGGGCTGGATATTCGACTCCTAAGTACGAAAGGCCACCGACTTTATATGGCTCAGTTACTCCATTTTTGCAGTTCAGGCGAGTAGGCCCTGATTCTGCCATCAAGCCTTTCCCTGCTTTCTGCCTCTGACAGCTCCAGTCTGAGCTCACATCTGTATCCATGAACTTTGTCCTACTCCCTGTGCGGCTAACGGTGCTTGCCTCGGCCGGTCTGTCTGCCTGCCAAAAACTGTATTTCACCTTCAAGTTATCTGTTTCGCTCCTCAGCCGATGCATTCCTGTCTAGTAGTTTAAGTAAACATTTCCTTTAGCTATTGAGCAAAGGGCCCGGCTTCTCTGTCCTCATGCAAGTAATTCATAGCCCCGTTACCATGGAAGGTTTCTGCCCTTGCATCTCATGTAGACACTTAGACGCTTGTGCACGCACACACAGTCAGTATAGAATAGATTTTGTCCAAAAGTCCTTCCTTTGTGGATAACATAGTTCTTTAAACATAGGATGTTAGATATGATTTGGGATTAGGTTGACTTGACCCCCCAGACTTCTTGTCTCCACATGTAGAGCTAAATGTCAAGTCCCCTTCACCCCCTAGTTGCACGTCAATCACACGTCATGCTGCTGCGCGCGCATCTCTGCCAAGTATTTCTGCTGACATTTCGAAATTATTTCATAGGTCCACCCACATGTGACATCACAACCAATGACGTTTCCTTGTTACTCCCAATTACGCCTCTTTCAGCTACGCATGTGAAATGTTATCTTTGCTATCAATTGTTACGCCTCTTACATTGGTTTCATTGTAATGTCTGTTCTATAAAAATGATTACTTATCAATAAAGTATGGTACTCCACTTCCTGAACCCCCGTGGTGATGGAACTTGGAGGCCACGATTCGAATCGTCCATTGGAATAAAGCCCATTCTGAAACCTCTTATACCACGGATTCTGCCTCTTATTTTACTGAGCTATTTTACTAAGATTCCGTATCAAATTCAGTTCCGGTAATTAAATTATTTACCACAACATTTATACAAAAATGGGGTAAAACTCCACACAAGCAATAATGTGTGCATAAGTCATCACCTAGTGTATTGATTTGAATTGCTTCATTTGTACTGATAATAATCTATTTTGAAAATCAGCACAGTTCATTTTTTAATGTGCTAGGAAAATAAATCCTACACCCTCTCCTCTTACATGGATGCTCAGCAGGAGTGTTGCATACATTCTCTCACTTTGAAGTTAGAGAAAGAAAAGTAAACACCAATCCTTTTATGCAAAACAGACTACCATCCGAGTCGGGAGGAAAGAGCATATTTGTAAGAGACAAGCTTGAATGTCACCTCAATGGCACTGCTACAGCCAATTACAGTGCTTGGGTGTTGATTGCATAGGAGGAAACTGGATTATGGAAATGGCCCGGTGTTTTTATAGTGTCTGTGATTCACATTTAGCTGGTCTCCAAGCGCTCTCAGTCCTTGCAGATAAGAGAACTGAATCACATGGCCGCATGGAGCCCAGTTCCGGGGCATTAGGCTCACCGAGGGGGTGGGGCTATGGTGACTATTGTACTGTCCTCCTTCATACACATACTCAGATGATGCCCAGATGCTAGCATCAAAAATCTATACCCAAATGCTGCTGCCAAGGGGAAATGTATGGACCATGTTTACACCGAAAACCTTGCACAAATGACTCCATCTGCTCAATGTTCCAATCGGCACAAGTAGCCAAAGTAGGCATCTGGGGCAATATAAAAGCGCACTTGAAAAGAAGGACCTTGCAAAGTGCTCACCACACCCTCATACAGAGAAACACGGAGAGGCTGCTCAGGGGGCAGAGATCCTGTCCTGGTTTGCTCCCGACATACATAAGGACAGTGCACTCTATATAATACAGCCCCTGATGTTATTTTACCCGGAAAAACATGCCACGTGTCATGTCAGAGATGAAAAGTCTTTATTTGATCAATTGCACTGGGTTCCACAATGAGCCCCTTGAGAGACCAGCAAAAAAGATGGGACCCCCTTCAAATGAACTCAAGGTCAGGGAAAAAGGGGAAATAAACACTAACAAATAGTAAACCTTCCCTCACGACCTCTTTTTTTGAAACAAACAAATTAATTGTACAAGGGAAAGATCAGGTCTAAAAGCAATGATGCTACACACAAGGAAAGAGTTTTTTTTATATAATAATTTTTGTTAATTTTATTTTTTGTTATTTGACTTATTCGATTCGTCATAGATCAACTTAATACATTTTTCATAATCAAATCATATATAATAAACACTGATTAAATTCATTACAGTGAAACTGCATCATATAGACAGCAATCCTAGGGCACATAAACCATAAAGCAAAAATATTATAACATCATACCTTCTCATTCATATCCATACCCACACATTCCACATTCATACATGAAACAAAAGCAACAACAATAGAAACTTTTTTTTGGTTTTCTCATGTACTCGACATTTAAAACATGAAATACATCAATGTCATCTGAAATTGATGAGACAACTGCAAAGGCAGGATCTTAATATCACAAGATCAGTGGTCGACGCGTTTCGATGGCAATGTTGCCACCTTCATCAGGACCAGATGTATACTTCGAAAAACAGAAAAGGCCCCAGGAAGACCTGAAACAACACATACATAAAAAGTAATAAATAATTGACCCAAATTTCCCTATATATTTAAACAGAAAAGGAAATGCTTCACATGTTAGGTGAACACCGGTTTATCAGTAATTATTATACATCAGAGCAGGATTGGAAAATCCAAAGAAAGAAAGAGAAGAAAAGAAATACTCGCGAAAGAAAGCTGCATTTGTCATTCTAATTAGGTAGCTCACTTTCCATTTATGCAGCTAGTATGTTGCATGTAATGACGCACGTATCGTGGCTCTAAAAAAAGACAGAGAAAGTAGTATTTCAAATACCACCACCAAGCACGTATTTTAAACTCCCAGTGTGAGACCAAAGTGGTCCTTTATTTAGTGATATTGCTGACACTAAGTCGTTATTCAGGAAAGAAACTTACTCAAATTTCTTTTAAAAGACTTGCGGAAATACGCTTGACCCGTCTTTTATGGGACATCCAATCCATCAAGGTTTATTGTGTCTCCAGATGTCCTTTAGTCAAAAGTACAAAAGGACTCATATTTTATAGCTCGCAGCAAAAATTGCAGATTATTAATTACTAAAAGAATTCACTATTCTGTTACCTGAACGGTTTGTCAGAAATATTCCTAATGTTCTCCAAAGGTCACGGTTTGCTAAGTATCGGCCTCGCACAATCCCAAGCTAATGTGCCTGCATTTCCGATTTTAATCGTTATGTAAAAGTTAGATACCCTTATTTATATTGCTGGAAAAAAGAAAACAGATTATGTTCGTCTGCTTTGAGCTAGGTGGTAGCAACAAATGCTAAATCCCCTCAATGTTTATTATTATCATTAATTTAGGGGGCGCAATTTCCTGAACGGCATACACGTATCTAAAAAGGATAAACTACTCTCTGTCTATAGTGGCGCGCAACCTCTAAGAACAATTTAAGCAAATACCATGTACTTATAACGATGGTTATAAGTACATGGTATTTGCTTAAATTAATGATAATAATAAACATTGAGGGGATTTAGCATTTGTTGCTACCACCTAGCTCAAAGCAGACGAACATAATCTGTTTTCTTTTTTCCAGCAATATAAATAAGGGTATCTAACTTTTACATAACGATTAAAATCGGAAATGCAGGCACATTAGCTTGGGATTGTGCGAGGCCGATACTTAGCAAACCGTGACCTTTGGAGAACATTAGGAATATTTCTGACAAACCGTTCAGGTAACAGAATAGTGAATTCTTTTAGTAATTAATAATCTGCAATTTTTGCTGCGAGCTATACAATATGAGTCCTTTTGTACTTTTGACTAAAGGACATCTGGAGACACAATAAACCTTGATGGATTGGATGTCCCATAAAAGACGGGTCAAGCGTATTTCCGCAAGTCTTTTAAAAGAAATTTGAGTAAGTTTCTTTCCTGAATAACGACTTAGTGTCAGCAATATCACTAAATAAAGGACCACTTTGGTCTCACACTGGGAGTTTAAAATACGTGCTTGGTGGTGGTATTTGAAATACTACTTTCTCTGTCTTTTTTTAGAGCCACGATACGTGCGTCATTACATGCAACATACTAGCTGCATAAATGGAAAGTGAGCTACCTAATTAGAATGACAAATGCAGCTTTCTTTCTCGAGTATTTCTTTTCTTCTCTTTCTTTCTTTGGATTTTCCAATCCTGCTCTGATGTATAATAATTACTGATAAACCGGTGTTCACCTAACATGTGAAGCATTTCCTTTTCTGTTTAAATATATAGGGAAATTTGGGTCAATTATTTATTACTTTTTATGTATGTGTTGTTTCAGGTCTTCCTGGGGCCTTTTCTGTTTTTCGAAATATACATCTGGTCCTGATGAAGGTGGCAACATTGCCATCGAAACGCGTCGACCACTGATCTTGTGATATTAAGATCCTGCCTTTGCAGTTGTCTCATCAATTTCAGATGACATTGATGTATTTCATGTTTTAAATGTCGAGTACATGAGAAAACCAAAAAAAAGTTTCTATTGTTGTTGCTTTTGTTTCATGTATGAATGTGGAATGTGTGGGTATGGATATGAATGAGAAGGTATGATGTTATAATATTTTTGCTTTATGGTTTATGTGCCCTAGGATTGCTGTCTATATGATGCAGTTTCACTGTAATGAATTTAATCAGTGTTTATTATATATGATTTGATTATGAAAAATGTATTAAGTTGATCTATGACGAATCGAATAAGTCAAATAACAAAAAATAAAATTAACAAAAATTATTATATAAAAAAAACTCTTTCCTTGTGTGTAGCATCATTGCTTTTAGACCTGATCTTTCCCTTGTACAATTAATTTGTTTGTTTCAAAAAAAGAGGTCGTGAGGGAAGGTTTACTATTTGTTACCACTTGAGAGACCAGCCACATATCAGCACTCTGCGTTTGCAAGCATTAAAGCAATTCATGAAAACTACAGGGGAACGGGGTTCCAGAGCAGCACTCCTTGGGTACATATAATGTGATTACCGATAGGCCTTAGGAACTGCTACCACGGGAGGGCACTAGTGTGGACCTGATGTTGTGAACACGAACAATACTGGTGCCAACCACTCTGAGTGGCTGACTATACTTGGCGGCGTTTTTGGGGAGGGAGTTTGATGGGTATAAAAGCAGATACTATATTATGCTGTTGACATGACATCTCTATGAGGTGTTCGCCATGATACTCTGAGTCACTGTACTGGTACGCCGCCCGGCCCCCGGGATGTGGGCTGAATGGCTGTGTGCATTTTTATAACGACGGATGTGCTTTGAGATGACATGCGTGTACAGGTTGACTTAATGGATGCCTTGTTTATAACTCTGCAATAAAAACATGTTTCAAAAAAAAAATTAAAGCAATTCATGAATGAACTAAACCTCCAAGTACAAAGCATAGTCAACTTCCTTTAGACAACACTGCTTATACAGGGACAGCTCTAACATTTGAGCTACCCCTTCCCTGTACAGGCAATTAGTTGCATACATTCATGGTCGAAAGCACCTTGCAGGGGAGATTGTGTGCTTTCATTTAAGTATCCATGTCAATTGCAGCCCCTTCACGAGCTGCGATTAACATGGATACTTAAACAAAAGCACTCAATCTGTCCCGCAGCCTCGCTTTACTATCAAAACAATACAGCAAGTCTGCAAACAAGGCAGATTACCCTAAAAAGCACACACCATGTTTTTAAACTTGCTGTATTGTTGTGTTAGTAAAGCGAGGCTGCGGGGTTGATTGTGTGCTTTTATTTAAGTATCCATGTTAATCGTAGCCCTTCACGAGCTGCGATTAACAGATATTTAAACAAAAGCACTCAACCTGCGAGCAAGAGAAGCTTGACAAGCAGCAGAGACAAACTTTAAGTAGTTTAACCGACCAAATAAGGATAATGGAACGCATAAGGTTAGCACTATGGTCATGGGCCAACAAAAGCTAAATCTCTTTCCGACTATATTTACATCCTGGGCATTTTACATTTGTCATGGCATCAAATGCCTCAGTGGATGGCTTGGGCACATCTTTTAAGAGCTGTCAGTGAAGGATCTGTGGATGTTGTTGGAGGCGCATTCTACTTTACTCAGAGTGAACGCCAGAGGTCTATCTTCCTTTCTCCCAGGAATCCTGAGGTCTTGAGTGTCGTTGTGCGCCAAGAACATAACTTCAATATTCTCCATGAACAACCAAGCAGGCACTCATTATTATATGATTTTGCAGTAGGGCAATACAGCGCAGCAGCTCCCTGGAAGTGGAGTACCTACCAGGGATCATCAACTAGTGTCTGGATGTGCTAAGAAATCAGTGGGAAAATGCCACAAGCAGGAGCCCAGTCAGGTGCAGGTGAACAAGATCTTTCACTGATTGAGGAGACCATCTCTGGAGGGAGTCGACCTCTACGCTGAAGACAGCGTGAGGCACAAAGACACCAAATGCCAACTTCCCACTGAGGAGTGAAAACAGAGATGCCGCAGGGCAGAGGAGCGAGGACGGAGTTGGGGAAATGTGTGAGCCAGTAAGATGTTGAGGAAGGGCAAACTCCAAAGAGATGCCAGAGAGGGTGTGAAGAGAAAGACTAGTGCACACACAGCTACACTAGGAGACATGACTTTCCCTCACTTACGACCTAAGGATAATTCTTGTACCCAAGCAAGTATCTAAGGGATAAAGGACAGAGAGTGGGAAGAACTGACTTTATTTCAGGCATATATCATCATTAACCATGGAAGAGAGGCTAATGGAGTGCCCAAGACTTGAATATTAAAGACAAAAGAAGTGAAAGAAAGATAGAAAAGGAAGTTAAAGAAAGTTAGAAGCAGACAGAAAGGAAGAGACTGAAGGGATTTTGACAGTAAAAGCAAAGAGCGGACAAGAAAGACAGTAAAGAAAAGATAAGTAAAAGAAGGAGTCAGAATTTTTCCGTTATATACACATTTCTTTTTTCTCAATTCTACATGCCTATTTTTTGGGGCAATCTTTCTGTGAGAGATAAAAGACCCGGAACCACAGGGTGCATGACCAACACCAGAAATATGAAGGACCAAGCATAAGATTGTATCTTATAGCACATTTACCAAGAACCAAAATAAATATGGAAAATTGTGTAAATAAATTTGTTTAAAAAGTAGCACAAACCTGACCAATTTAGGGATGTATTTTCTTTTGTGACTTATTGCAAAGTGCTGTGAGAAGTGGGACGTAATCGACTTCTGAATGGAAGTGCTACTTCAGCAACAGCAGAGACACTGCAATTAGCTTTGGAATAGAGTGCACATGCCTCACAGCAAGAAAGTTCTACCTTGCAACAAACTTTGCAAATCCAGAATGACTGGTTAATCAAAATGCCCCCACTGAGGATGATACAATCCTAAGACTGGCAGAAAAGGTGGCTCATAGAAGAGTCCATCCAAATGCACCTTCTGCAGTCCTACAAAAATACAATGCAAATTCCCTTATCCTTCCCGCTGGAAAACAACGAAAGGCAGTCATGCGTCAAGATTCCAGCTTGATCACGTAGGCTTATCTGTAGATCTCATGTTAATTGCAGCCCCTCCACGAGCTGCGATTAACATGGATACTTAAACAAAAGCACTCAATCTGTCCACAGCCGCTGCGGGGGAGATTGTGTGCTTTTATTTAAGTATTCATGTTAATCGCAGCTCGTGAAGGGGCTGCAATTACCATGAATACTTAAATAAAAGCACACAATCTCCCCCACAGCCTCGCTTTACTAATAAAAGACTGCAGCAAACAAACAGTTCAGGGCAATACAAAAGCACACACGCAAGAAACAGAAGTACAGCAAGTGGCCAACATTTACCTCTGCTCCCGAGTGTTCACTGCAAAGTGGTCACTTCCGCTGCCGTCCTCCACAATATGGAAATGCCAGTTTTTCACGCCGCGCACCTTTTAAAAGCGGCGGTGGAGCGAATACTCTCGCGGGATGTGCCATCTGTACGCGCTCCACACATGGCACTGCGCACTCGGGGTAGAGAAGTGCGCGCGGGCGCGCGCCTTATTGGGAACAGTGCCCACAGGTAGTAATAGCACCTGTTGGTATGGACACCGGCTCCTCCTCTGACACCCAGGCCTTGCACGGTGCACAGGCTGCCCCAGCACCAGCTGCGGACAGTGTGGAACATCATCTGTGCTCAATTGGCGTACTGTGCGAGGTGCTACAGGGGCCGTCTAATGCGGAAGCAAGCAACGAAATTGTTGCGTCTACCAGTCAGGACACATAAAAAATTGACTAATTTGGCTCATCGTATGCTGGAAGAAATTTGCCCTTTTTTAAAGAAAAAGCTCAGTTTGGGAACTCAAAAACAAAATTGACATTCCTTTCATTTTTTGGGCATAAATGGCTTTCTAATGCTTATAGTGGTTCGGACTATAACTACAGACACTTTAGAGCTATGGCTTGCAAACATTTTCTTTTAACATTATTTTTTTTAGAAATTCTTTAGAAGTTTTTAAACATTTTAGCAAAACAAATGTTTTATGAACTTTGAGCGTACCTATATCTAGTTAGGCTAGTAGTACGGTAATAAGGTACATATGTTGTCCAGTCGGAAGAGGAGTGGGTGTTATATTCTATATAGGTACCATATATAGGCGCAGGTAACATTGCAACCTTTCATCTATATTCTTCCCTACATTACATACATACATAACGGTTCTTAGGGACTGACCTTTAACCTAGATACGACATTACATTCAGAATGCAGGTTTTTCCCTAAGTTCAAATCTCATACATTATGCATGAGGGTTCTTGGAAGCACAGCAGGACTACCATCTCCTGTATAATATCTCTGTGTACAGTTTAGGCCCAATGTCATCCTTTAGGCCGACACAGTAACACAGCAAGGTAGGACCCCTGGGGAGACCTATGGGTATATATACATCACATCTTGCTTAGAAGGACAGAGGAGACCGAGACTTCCTGGCTGACACACTGACCAGAGACGCTGAGGTTCCTGCATGCAGACACTCCAGCTCGCAGTGGTCTAACATCCCTTGCGGGGTGTCCAACTCGAGACCACGACGGGGTCCCATATTCTCTCATTCTCAGGTAACAGGGTTGACTAGATCCTAGAGGGAGGGAGATTTATTAAGGGTCAAGAGGGCAGGGGGCTGAGCACAGAGCTCTTGGAGCCTTCACAGAGTGAGCGAGGGAGTGAGCTAGGGACAAAAGGGGCACCTTAATTTGAGCCGGGGTGACTGGGAACGCTCGCTCTAAAAATGAAGGAAACAGACATATACATGGTGACGCCTTTTCCAGTAACTGTGGTACATTAGCTAGGTGAAAGTTCATATTTCAGGCCAGGCGCTTGTCGTAAATTGGATGGGCAAGCAGAAAAATGTGTATTGTAAAGGGATTCTGCCTCAGCTTGACACATCTGCGGTGGCAACTTCCCTAAAAGTATGTACCAGCCCAGAATGCAGCCTGCTGTATGTCGAAAGAACAGGGGGATGTTGAACTTTGATACAGTGAACTTCGCTCACGAGTAGGGTGGGGGCTCTTAGTTTGGAGCAGGAGGCCTCACAGAGAGAGGAGCTGGATATGATTTGGATCAGACAAGCCTATGGCCTGCTGTTCAGTAAAAATGGGTGTAGAACTCTGGTCAACTTAACAAAAGGCCTACAGATTAGGCTGGCAGGGCAAGCACAAGGGTCTCATACCTCAGGTGTGGACAGAACGGGCCTGGGGCATGCTATGATATAAAAATAGACCCTCTCTCATTCCCTCCTCTTGTTCATTCTTGAACAAAATCCTCACAGCATACCTTTCAGGTCTTTGAGGTATTTGGTAATGGTAGCAGGCTGCATTTAGTGTAGTCCTATTGTTACTTCTACAACTTCTATAAGTGCTAAGTTATTCACATTCCCTGTGCTATCCTTGTTCTCCCTTTGCTAATTATGCATTTCTCAGGAGGTGCAACTGCTACGTACTTGTTGTGTTTACTGAAGAGCATATTGTACATTAGGACAAACAGGTATGACATTGTAACTCATGCCGCTTTCTGTGTCGGTAGGCCGGTGTGTGCAAACAAAACATCCTGCTCTGTCAACTGTCCCCCTGTCCCTTCTTTATCAATGGCAATTTATTCAATGTGGTACAAAAGTCATTAAAATAGCATCAATGGGGGTCAATGCTGCTAGTAGCACCCATGATCATTTTCTCTAATTGTTCTGAAAGTCTTGAGCAAGTCTTGAGGCATTGTTCCAATCGTTGGTACGTGTGGCTAGTGTGACTAGTTGGAAGAATGTCTTATCTTCTTCTGCGTCTGTACTATGTTCAAAAAAGTCTGCTGAATAATAATGTAGAGCCTCAGAGATGATACCTTTAAACAGAAAAAGTAACCGTTGGTGCCTGTCTGTAATTTGAGAGGTTTACAAGCACTTCTATTACTTAGGCACATTCAATATGAAGAAAACAAAGTGATGAAAAGGTAAAGATGTCTCGTTGTCACAACTTGTAGACTGAGGGGTTGGGGTGTTGATGTTTCCAGACGTTCTTTAGGTGATGTATTCTTGGGGCCCGCTTACACACTCGTCCTTTCTCCTCTGTGTAGCACGTGCAACCCTTCAGGATGAGCTTGGGATACCATTCCCACTTGGTAGTTTCCGTGGAACACATGTAGTTTCTGTGTGGCTCCTTGCCCCTTGCACAACCCCTCAATCACCTGTGAGATGAACGCCGGTCCATTTTCAGAACCCAAAAGCAGAGGTACTCAAAAGCGTGGTATGAACTCTTTCAGGAAGCATTTGGCAATAGTTAGTGCATTGCTGTTCTTGAATTGGCATGCCTTAGTCCATTTGCTGATCATGCACACAATAACCAACACGTACTCGTAGTTTTAGTAGGGGGTATGTTGATGAAGTCCATTTCTTGTGGGGAAATGAAGTGACCTGAGGCAGTGGAAATACAGCTTTAGGAAAGCAGTCTGGTCTTCCTATCACATCGTACAAGTGATGAACCATGAAAAAAGACGGGCCATGGGGGGCAAGCATTATGGTTGGTAAACATTTCTTTCCATTTGGGCCTATTCATATCCCTTTTCTGTTTGCATACATCCTCCCCTGTTCCCTTCTTCCTTTTCTTCCACCCAGCCCTTTTAATAATATATTTAGTGTCATATGCTATTCTTTCTTGTACATCTGCATCAATAAATTATTTACCAATTGATACACAGTCCTTGGGAGAGGCGTGTGCAGCACATTCTACAATTGAAACTGGAAGCAACAGGCCTTGCAATAGTTGAGCTATTAATGGTGCACGCTGCATGTGGAGGGAACTCCAAATGAAGAAAATAACCCAAAAATTATATTGGCATCCCTGTACAAGACTTTAAAACGAAATTCATTATCTTCAAAAGCAAAAGAGGAATTAAAACATTGTACTATAGCTTGACCCAACAGCAAAAGCAGATGAAAATCTCTGTCACAGTAACACCTTTAGTAATCAAAACACTCAGTTTTCAAACTGTGCCCAGGGATGTGGAATTCCCGTAGCCCCACTCCCCAGGACATATTTTTTTTTAGGTCAAGGGCAAAAAGTTTTCATGCATATTTCGTCTTTGGGACAAGTAGGCCCAACCCCAACAGTACAAACCCCTTGGCTGTCAGTTTACAGTACCACATTATGGATCAGGGAAAGGCAAGGTCTGCAATAAAGGTAATATTTGTGTCAATGCGTTAATGCTGTTCAAACTTGCATTTATTGTTCATAAATGCAAAGGCTTTATTATTAGGGTGAGCGCTCTAAGTAAATGTTGTAAGCTCAGACTGTACTACTGACAGTGGTTAGAGTATGAAAATGTGTACACACTTTTTCAATATTTAGCAATGTGAGGCTATTTATACTGCTCTCAGAATGCTCTTCAATTAGATGCAAATATTTGCAGAAGCTTGAAAGCAAGACTGATAATTCTTTGCTTTTAAAATAAAATGTTTGCAAAACATTTAGCTAAACTACTGGAATAAGGTAGATACCATTATAACAAACATTGGCAAAAGCAGAAATTGTTGTGGTCTCAAAAATTACACATTGCACAGTAGTTCCTGGCACTGGATAAAACAACTGTGTGTGGATATGCTCCTTGTGAAAGAACAGAATGAAGTCACTCACAGTGAAACTAGCCAAGAGAGGGAGTGAGAGACAGCATTTTACTAAACATAAAAGGTCATTGTTAATGCCAGACCTAATTAGGGGCCAAATTTTGAAATAAAGTGCACCCATGTCCTTGTATTAAGTGCAGATATACAACGGTTGTAAATTCACAATACTACAGAAGTAGGCCAAGAAATAGTACTCCTAGAAAATATTTGTGAACTGTATTTAAGCATGAGCAAATATGCAGGTATACTATATTGCTCAAGTGACAATCTGAGCCATTGCAAGTTCACATTTCCTCCAGCCACTTTTTTTTTGTGAGCCAGAACTGTTGCTTACCATTACCTTCAGCCCCAGTATGTAGATCTGCGTAAACATGGCAACATAAGGGAATTGTTAGTATTCAAAGCCTACTATGGAAGGAGCCCTAACGTAATCAGAAAGGCTATTTTAGAGCTCTTATATAATGATATTGCTGCCATAATTTGTCGCTGCATTACATGGCACAAAAGGGACAAGTGGAGTTTGTTACAGGACAAGTATATTTAAGAAGCAACCTGCCCCATGAGCAAGTAGGTATTTCATTAAATTCCACACCCCTTTGTGCCTATCCTTACACCTTGAAACCTATTTTCAAACACCCTAAAATATTGCACTTATATATTAAAACACATATTAAATCTGTACACATTGTATCCTTGAAACATTACAATACGAAGCACAGTTATTCAATGCACACTATCCTTCTGTATTGGCATATACTCATTACAAATGATCAATACCTAAACATAATATAAACACAACATTACTACTTTCCTATTACTCCTATCCTTTGTGTCCCTGGCGAAAGCACTGCATTTAGAATGCATTTTAGCACATTCCACCTTACACTGTAATTTATTACTCCAATAGTCTCTCCAACTCTGAACAACATCTGCTTGTGAAGATGGCGGTGTTCCTGTTGTGACTGATCACCTGTCCTCTTCTTCTTTGTACTCAGGGATGATGGGGTGGGCCCTTCTCCTTCTGCCTGAATACCTGAGTAGAAAGACACTTCGCAGCGGGTGTTAATTTATACAAATATATGTCTTCTTACATAATTTCAATGCCACTGTGATGTCTAGTTGATGTGACCTATACATATATTAATTGATCAGGGAGAAGTATATGGGGCGTTAAGTTGTTGTCAGAACATTGTAATATTTGTTTGTGAAAACAGAGTGATCCATGGGCAATAAACTCTTTTTGCTTTCTCTCAATTTATTACCTTTAAACAGTCCGTTCAGGCAGTGCTGAAAGTTGTTGCTGTTTTTATATCATAATGGACACATGGTCTAGCTATCATCCAAACGTGTGGGAAAATGTGGTAGGCCTGAGCCTGTGGTATGATATATTTTCCTATTTGTATTTTATTTCTAACCAGACACAATGTTATGAAAACAATAGCATTGAGCCTATGTAAGCAAACATCCAGAAGACAGGAAATCCAATACACTTCTTGGAGACGCTTTGAAGAATCTAATAATAATTACCTCTAATCATTCATTTACTAAGAAAGCGAAAGCAGAACCCAAACAGAAGATAGAAACTTTTAAGAGAGATAAAAACTTGTAGTGGTCGAACTGCAAAATATATGCAACCACCTCTAAAGTCTGCCACTCTAATTTTAGAAGGCCTCTTTATATTCACACCTATTATTCTGGCAATACTGCGATACTGAGCTTTGCTTACTCCATGCATACCATCCTTTAACATTGAGATCTACTTTATATCTGCACGTATTATTTATTCTTTTGTATTTTCCTAGTACTGGGGCATGTGGTGGCTACCTGTGGTAACCTTATTCCTACCAATCTCTGGTTGTCTCATATTTTGAAGGCTGCACACAGCTGTGCATCTCCGAAAACCTATTCCTTACTTCCTCTCACCCATCTGCACATAAACACATACATATTACTTCACTAAGCTGCACAATGTGAAACTTGAAACACTGTATTCAATCTCGGCTTCCCCCATTACCAAATTGTGTGATTCTAGGCAACTATTTCTCTTCACTTCCACAGACACAAATATATTTCTACGCATACATTTTCTTTCTACTACATCTTATGTCCGCTGCCAACCACAGGAAGCCCATTTCCTGCCTGGCTCAACGCCCAGAATCTGTGCTCGGCCAGGAATACTACTTCTAATGGCAGCCTCAAAAATCTGTTAACCCTTCAACACCATGTAATATCCAGACACTTGTTATCTTTAATTGGACGTAAAATATAGCTTATTTTAAAATAATATGGCTTTTTTTGTAAAGCGCACGTTTATGGTATTGTGGCGCAAAATAGCAAATCTTTACTGTTCCCCTAACTCAATGGTACTCATTCTATCCAACTTGGAAAGATGAAAGGCTGAGCAGACCCAGCAGCATTTGACGTGTGCCCATGAAGTCAAACCATGGCTATATCTAGCGTGCATTCCACTCTATCATTTTATCTCCCCTATTGTGTGCACTTCGGTGCACAAGAAATTGGAAGGGAACAGTCTCCAGTCTTAACTTGCTTATTCCAATCTTCTGTCTAACGTTCACCATCTGCTCCGACCTTTACGTTGCTATAAGTCTAGTGTCACTAACTTTCTTGGCTGTGAGACACAATTTCAAAAGTTTCCCTATCAACTAATCCCAACTGTGTGCTCTTTGTGGCAGCACTTACTGGATCTGCCCTAGCATTCGGGCTACTGCTTGTGCCTGCTTCAGTTGCTGCTGAATTTGGACGCAGGTAGGAGTAAATTATTCTGTACTTGGTTGCTCAGTACTACAGCATTTGGTGTAATCTTCAGTGTGAATTATAATTGGTCATCCAAATAGAGAGATATTAATATGTATTTGAAACTGAAAGTATCTCCTTTTCTGCCAGGAAGCTATATTACCTATATTGATGGCATTTTTAGTCTTTTTAATATTGTGGGCCATGATCCAAAAATATCAAAAGGAACAGCTCCATTTTACCTGGTATTACATCTTCTATCATTATGCTCTGGGCGGTAAGGGACGGCAGTCCTTGACCCCATCTTATTATGTCACTCTTTCTTTTGTGTGGCTGGTCTATCATTTGACGCTGGGCCAAGTCTAGGGCGTAATAGCAACCAGAAAACGCAAAAAGGTGCTGTGTGTTGTGGCGAAAAATGCATGCAAAAGCCTTCCTCCCCATCTTCCTACCACTTGACTGAATATTCAAGTGGGAGGATCCTTTACTATGGGTGCAAGCACGCCAGAAAGGTGAGATGAGAAGCGTGAGGTGTCACTGTCAAGGAACAGAATGTACTTAATTTAGTGTGTAATGAGTTAAAATAGGGGAGCCTATTTAAAACCGTGCTCAAAAAGACGTAATTAATAGTCGTGAAGGCAGCTACTTGGAAGCTAACACAGTATTCACTGGATGTACCGCGCACCAGTTGCGTGGGCTCTAGTTGAACCTGTCTCAGTTAAAGTGGGTGTGCTTGGCACGTACCCCGATGTTCCTGCTTCTCACTTCTCACTGCAGTGCACAAGAGACGTACACCTATATATATCATCTCCTGTGGTACCACTGTGAGAGAAAGAGATGAGGAGGGCCCATAAGCAAAATAAGATATTAATGGTAAGTATTTCCCTTCTGAAAACAAAAGGTCTTACGTTGAAGTGGCACCTTTATTCATCAAATCATTAACACAGCAGAGAATATAGTCATCAGTTTGTTAGCTCCAGAACGACTATTCAAAACTACAATTGTAATCAGCCAAAAATAGTAACACAAGAATAGATGTTTATGACGCTCAAGTATCTAGAAGGCAAACCCTTAAATGAGACAATTAATCGTGCAAGGATTTACAATTTCAAAATACATTTAAAGGCAATGAAAGGGTGAAATTTCATGGTCCTGGGGCACTGCACCAAGGCAGCTTAATTTGAGGGGGTGCTTCTGCAAAAGTATGACAAAATAGACGTGTAAACGATAGGGAAAATTAGCTGTCTGATTTATATGAAAGAAGAACCCCTTTAAAAAAAAAAATCAATATATAGCCTGGAAGTCTTAGCAAAGTCTTGGCATTTAAAGACACATTTCTGCAGTGAATAACAAACTCATGTAATGCAAATATATTTTAAGTCAATGGAAATACTTTCAAAATGCAACATACACTTTACTGCAATGCTAGGAATGCACATGTTAAGTTAGGAGGGACAACCATTAGTGCTTTGCAATAATGATTTAGAATAAGGGAAATGCAGAGGAGAGAGAAAAAGACCATTTCAAAGTACAATAAGAAATTAGAGCTTCAGCCAAAGATGCTTAGATAGAGGGCTGAAGGAGACCACACAGGCGTCAGTGACCCAAGGGGTCACTGCAGCGGGGTAGTCCATGGAATGGACTAAGGAGCATATTTTTATACTCTTTTAATGATGAACTATTGACAACGAAAGGACAACATTATCGGGTGCCTCTGACCTATAGGACATGACGCATTGTGGTCACTTCTGGGAAATATTTAAGAAAATAGAAGTGCCACTCACGCTACAAAAATTTTCTCAAATGTCACAGGATTCTGGACCATGAATCATAATGAAATTGAGCACCTATTGAACAGGATTTGCGTCACTTCAGGGAGAAAGGCCTATAAGCCAGGTAAGAGAGGGAGAGACGCTAAATTGCAAATCAAGAGAAGGTGACAGACATTATATCTATTAAAGCACACCGCATGTAGCTGAAAAAGGAGAAGAACAGAGGACACCCATTACAATATGGAGAGAGAAGTTGAAAGGCGTTGGCTACTGCCAGGCCTGAGATAGGAAACCACAATGCGATGTGATGAAGAAAAGTAGCTCCCCTTTTGGAAGCACGCAGTTGAAAAAAGACACTGTTAAACTCAATGCGATAAGATGCCTCCCATTCCCTGCAGAAATAAACGTTCAAACAATACAATTTACACCAAATAAGTAATCAAAATTCAAAACAAATGTGAGCTGCCAGACGCAGTCCCATAAACACGTATTCGTGGCACAAAGTGGGAAACGCCAGACACAACCTCTTGTCACCAATTACATGCTTCAAAATATAAATGTGAGGAAATAGTTAAACAATTCAAGATATATTGTTGTGCACTACGTGGTCAGTTATCTAAAAGTGACCTGTGCTAATAATGTGGTGCTGCGCCACATGGGTCAGACAGGGGCTGGGGGGGGGGGCAAGGGGTAACTATATATTTTACTATTTAGTGACAAAAAGGCAACAGCTTTGATACAAAAAAACAGTAACAATCCTAGTTATTATTGGTCTTACTAAATACATGAAAGGTCGGTGCGCCAGGCACAGATGCTAAATAAAGACAACCACAATGCATGCTAAAAAAAAGTCCACAATAAAAAGACATTTGACCGTAAAATATTCGCACTTCAATTATACAAAATGTGAAGCATATTATGTACACGTCTATTTATATACATAAACCCATAGCACTATTTGCGCATTTTCCTCTGCTGGCCTAAATGTGTACAGAAGGGTGTCTTAAAATAACATAGCAAAAAATAAACGTCTTTACATTTCATTTCAACACAGGACGAGAACAGAAAACCACATTGGAAGGTGTTCTGTTCACAAACCATAATCACACAATACTCATGTTGACTGTCTTTGGAAATAAAAATATATACTGACAGTCCCTCGCAAAAGCCGAGGAAGTCTGATAACTGTTTATCATAAATCCTTATGTGCCAGTCACAAGACGTAGAGTGGCACATCTTATCTGGGACTCGGAACTGCTACTGAGCCCACAAAAAGCTGAGATTTGCATCATGCAAACTCCTTGCCTTCCTGCACAGGCGTAAACTCTATCTCTGTTACACAAAATATCTCCATAATAGTAAAAAAACCCATAATGTAAGTCCTAAAAAAAATAATGCTTAAGCTAGCGAAAATATAATATCTAATAAATCATCCCGGGGAAACCACTTGTAATCCACTCTAAACAGGAGATATCCCTGAGCCCGTTAGCTAGGCGGGCCGGAGTAATCAACCTCTTCCCTATTAGTACTGAAATAGGGGCCTCCTCTGAATTTTCAGAGAAGCACTGGAAATAAAAAAAAACACTTAATCACTGAAAGATTGTAAAGGCAACCCTTCCCTCTTCGTCAGGTCCCTGTGACTCGGACAGAGGCCCTCCCCTTGCTATATGTGGAGAGACACGATAACACGTTATAACAATAATAAAAAAATGAGCACCACTGAAAGACGCCAGACGCAGTCTTTCCTTTGGCTCTACGAGAGGCACAGTAATAACATACGTCTATTTATAGCAAGAAAAACACATAAATCACCTAACTTCCTAACTTCACTCTCTGGTTCAGAATTCCATTTCGCACACAAGCTTCCTCAGCTTTAGAATGTCTCAGGCAGCACTCATAGACTTACCCGAGTGTCTTTCTCTGAGGTTCAGTCAGAAAGGAGTCACAAGTGTTTAGTTTGCGTCCTCTCGGTCCCAGCTGTCTCAGCTGTCTGCTGGTACTGCCAATCAGAGTCACGGCGCCAAATGTTGGAGGGAGGTTTATTAAGGGTCAAGAGGGCAGCGGGCTGAGCACAGAGCTCTTGGAGCCTTCACGGAGTGAGCGAGGGAGTGAGCTAGGGACAAAAGGGGCACCTTAATTTGAGCCGGGGTGTCTGGGAACGCTCGCTCTAAAAATGAAGGAAACAGACATGTGAGCCATGGAATTTGAAGCAAAGAATATTGGCAGTTTATTGAGAAAGTGCAACTTCATAAAAACTGCAAGACAAAGGCATAAAAATACAAAATATAAATATAGTGACCTCGCATGAATCAGAAGGCATTGAACTCGTTTGGAGAGAGACACTTCAGAAAACCTCAAAGACATATTTATAAATGCATTATGAAAAACGTAAGTTACATCAAGGAAAATGTTACCAGAATGCAAAACACACTTGATCTAAAATACTGACAATACTCACGTACCTACCTAAAACAAAAAAGAAAGCAACTTTACAAATGTAATATAAGTATGAAATGCTCAATAAGAAAACACTAGTTCAAATAGCAAAATAGCATAGCAAAATAGCATACACAGCATATACAGCAAATATATTGGCAAGTTAAATTGTATCTTAAAAACAAAAACCAAGAGCTCTTGGGAACCACCCACACCCGCCTGCCATCTACTAACAGATGGGTGGGGTAGTCCTGTCTCTGTGGTCTCCCTTCTTATACTCTTTAAGGCGGTTAGGAGTGCCTATGGTATCGTCATCTCACGCCACGTCTACCTCGTCACTTATGGTATGGTTCTCATATTTTACCATACATGGTGACGCCTTTTCCAGTAACTGTGGTACATGAGCTAGGTGAAAGTTTATATCTCAGGCCAGGCGCTTGTCGTAAATTGGATGGGCAAGCAGAAAAATGTGTATTGTAAAGGGATTCTGCCTCAGCTTGACATATCTGCGGTGGCAACTTCCCTAAAAGTATGTACCAGCCCAGGATGCAGCCTGCTGTATGTCGAAAGAACAGGGGGATGTTGAACTTTGAGACCGTGAACTTCGCACACGAGTAGGGTGGGGGCTCTTAGTTTGGAGCAGGAGGCCTCACAGAGAGAGGAGCTGGATATGATTTGGATCAGACAAGCCTAGGGCCTGCTGTTCAGTAAAAATGGGTGCAGAACTCTGGTCAACTTAACAAAAGGCCTACAGATTAGGCTGACAGGGCAAGGACAAGGGTCCCATACCTCAGGTGTAGACAGAACGGGCCTGGGGCATGCTATGATATAAAAATAGACCCTCTCTCACCATCTCCTGTATAATATCTCTGTATACAGTTCTGGCCCAATGTCATCCTTTAGGCTGACACAGTAACACAACAAGGTAGGACCTTTGGGGAGACCTATGGGTATATATACATCACATCTTGCTTAGAAGGACAGAGGAGACCGAGACTTCCTGGCTGGCACACTGACCAGAGACGCTGAGGTTCCTGCATGCAGACACTCCAACTCGCAGTGGTCTAACATCGCTTGCGGGGTGTCCAACTCGAGACCACGACGGGTTCCCATATTCTCTCATTCTAAGGTAACGGGGTTGACTAGATCCTAGAGGGATTCTTGGCATAACACCTACACAGATGCTAGGTACATTTAGGTACATCTAGTTAGGGAGGCATTGTAGGAGTACGCATCTTTTATCATGTATTTTATGTACTTGTATATATTCGTGATTACTGCAAGATGGTAGAACTACACCATCCTTTTGCTTTCGTAGTACTTCTAATCATATATCTCTGCTACTGTATAATAGTTGTTGCAGCTCATCTATTCTACACTAGAATAACAACTGTTCAATAAATTCTTATCGAAAACACCCAGTCTGTGTATTCTGTGTATCTCTCTGAGACAAACTAAGTGAGCACTAGTGACTGAGCGAAGGGTAGTATATTGTTTCCACGATTCTGAGGGATCAGGGTTGTCATGTTCTGAGGTTGCCAAGAACTATTCTTTCCCCGATAAGAGGAGATTCTAGTGGCACTGTAAGCTAGCTGATACAGACAGGCTAACGTACCCGGTGGGGGTGCACGGAATCAGTCGGCCACCAATCCCACAGTTTATGTTATCCCAACAAGCAGATCCTGTATAGGTTATATAGGAACTACACGACAGTTGTTTATGGCTATGTCGACCGGCAGGGGGGGGATGCGCTGAACTCTGTTTTCTCTTTGGCCTGTGGGCCTTGGGGAGTCTCCTCTCTCTCTCAGCAGTCTATCTCCGGGGGTGGTGAAGGAGCCTGCGGTGTCTTTCATCTGAATGTGTAATTTCTCTCTAGGTACAGCGTCCTTTGACTGGGTCTGTTTGCCTCAACAGAGTTGGCCCTTCTCCCTCAGTTTGTGGCCTGCTTCTCTCAAGGTTTGGCCTGGACGATATATGCGGTCTCTGTCCCTTGGCCCTTACTTTCCTGGGTCCTCATGGGGATTCAGGTGGTGCAGACAGAGGTTCTTCTGGTTGTTCTGTATTGGTCTTGATACCGTGGGTTCCCCTTCTTGAGAAAATTGGAGGTTTGTCTGCATTGGTGGTTCCCATACACCCATCTCTGCTGCTTGCTCCTCTTCTCAGACCGGCCTCTCTTCTGAGCCTCTGGCTGAGAGTTTAGCACTTGTGAGGTTGTCCCAGTTGACTCTTCGCACCTGACATCTTACAGTCTTCATTGGAGGAACTCGGTCTCTTGGTGAAGGGGGACAGGTCGGTCTGCTGTTTTCTGTGATTTGGTCGGGGTGTCGTTTTTAGAGGTGGGGGGATGGCTTTATGTTGGGTCTAGCAATCTCCACTCTCCGTGCCAAATAGGCCTCATTTCTGCCCTTCGGGAGCTCAGTTATGTCTTCTTTCTCTCTATTGTGGGTTTGCCTGGTGTGGAGTTTGCTTGCTTCAGAGTCCTGTCTCCTGCTCTTTGGTCCCCGCCCAAGGTCTTCCATTGGAGCTTTGGGCATTGACTGGTCCTACTTTGCATCCTTGGTTTCCGTTGGCCTTAAGGGTTTGTCCTTCTGATGTTTTCTCTTGACACGACTTCTCCAAAGGTGGAGGTTCTCCGTTCCCTGGGTGTGTTATGGGCCCTTCGCATCTCCCAGGGCCATTCACGTGCCAGTGGGCAGGTGGCTTTCTTGTGTGTCACCTTTGGTCTCTCTGGGAGGGGTTTCCAGCCTTCTTTGTCCATTCTGACTCGAAGGGTGTTGTGCTCTATTGTCTTGACTCACATGGCTGCTCACCGTCCTTGTCACGGGCTTCGGTGATCTTCTCCTCGGGATAACGCCGATGCTAGGTTAGGGTCCACCTCTTATCCGTCCCCAGTCCGGAATACGTATAATACCCTCGGACTCAGAGGACAGGTGGGCGAGGGAAGGGAAGGATAGGGACTGCAGGGAGAGAGACCTGGAAAGAGATAAGGAGAGGTATTAGACCTGGCGCCTGCGTCCCCACGTTCCCATCCCTTCGTCGGGCTCTCCCCCGTACCTGTAGCTCCTTCCTCCCCTGTGTGGTCTCTTAGAACTATACCGGGTCGTAGCCTTGACCCAGTTATCCGCACTGGGCGCAAGCTCGATGATCGGGATTTGTGTAGGGCTTCCGTCTGTCTCCGACAGCTGCGTGCTGAAAGCCCCCACGAAAGCCTTAAGTGAAGGCCCGACAAGAGGCCGGCGCTTCTACTCTACACCCGGAATCCTGGGGCGGAGGAGCGGTGCGGCGGTGCTGGTGCCCACCTCCGCACTGTCCCGTTGCTTCACGGGTACGCGCGGGGTGGAAGGCAAGCTCGGGAGGAATCAGGGTCAGGAGCTGTTCGCGCTACCACTCAACGCCCGGAAATCCTGGGGCGGAGGAGCGCTGTGGCTGTACTGGTGCCCCCCTTCGCACGGGCCCGTTGTGACACGGGTACGTGGGAGAGGAAGGCGAGCTCAGGAGGAGCTAGGGGCTGGAGCAGTTAGCGCTACTACTCGACGCCCGGCAATCCTGGGGCGGAGGAGCGCTGAATCCAATGTCGCTTCCCCTCGTATGCGGTCGAGGGTCGTGGGCGGAAAGGAAGGTCAGGTCGAGGTCAGGGTGAACTCGGGACGAGGAGCTGCGAAGCTGCGCCTCTCTCACTCACCTCGACCGGGACCTGCAGGAACGTAGCTGCGCGCGGGTTGCTGTGACGGGCGTTGGTCACCAACGGGATCCGGCGTCTCTCATCTCGTCGGACTGGAGCGGAGGGACTCGGCTTGGACGGGTCTTGGCTGGGCCGTTGATCTGTAGGTACTGGTCAGGAATCATTGGCAACGCCCCCAAGTACGACGGGACCTTTATCCCTTTCCCGGGCTCTCGCGCCGGCACGTGCCTCATGCCGCAGCGCCTTCTGGGAATTGGAGTCCCGTTCTCCGCCGGTTCGCGGCAAGCCCCGGAATCATGACAGCACATCCCGCTTCATTCCGACCTTCGGAGCAGCGGGGCCCCCCGGCTTAGCGGGGGCGCGGCGACGGAAGGCCGCCACCAGGCGGGTTGCATGCACCGCAGTGGCAGGCTCCCAGGAATTCTCCTCAGGTCCATAACCCTTCCAAGCCAGAAGGTACCAGAGCTTGCCCCGAACCAGCTTGGAATCCAGGACGCGTTGAACGACAAACTCCTGGTCGTGGTGCACCCACACCGGAGCTGGGGCCTTCCGAACAGGGCACCTCGAGGGCTTGAGTAGCGATACGTGAAACACTGGGTGTATGCGCATCTGTTTTACCCATAGCAAAACATCGGGACGCACCGACGGCCACCAGAACTGCCGTAGGACCTTTTCCAGGGTTTTGGTACCCCCCATGTGCCCGGCACTGGGTATGCTATGACACCAGGAAAAAACAAGTTTCCGGAGTTGCAGTGTGGGGACTAGAATTCTGGAACCATACAAGGGAAGACCATGTAGGATACGCCATTCCTTATGGATTTTCAGCCAAGAAGTCCACGCGAACGTTCGGATCCCTTTCCTTACTCTTTGTAGGAAGGAGTCGGTTTTGAGGCAGCCGATGACTTGCTCTGGTGATAGGATGGACTGGTCTGGCGTCTCCGCCGGGAGGTCCGAATCCCTCTGCCGGGACAACGCATCGGCTTTCTTGTTCTGTATCCCGGGCCGATACGTGACTACGAAGTTATACTCCGCGAAAAAGAGCATCCATCGCTTCTGACAAGGTGAGAGGTGCCGGGCTGACCGCAGGAATTGGAGGTTCCGGTGGTCCGTGTATACGGTCACCTGGTGTCGTGCTCCCATCAGCCAATGCCGCCATTCCAGGAACGCTTCGCGGATGGCCAGCAGCTCTTTTTCGGAGATGGTGTAGTTGAGCTCGGCCGGGTTTAACTTCTTGGACATAAACGCGACCGGATGGAGCAGGCCAGTGTCGGGGTGGCGCTGAGACAGTATAGCGCCTACCGCCTCGTCGGAAGCATCCGCTTCTACAATGTATGGTAGATCTGGTTTGGCATGTCGTAGGATGGGAGCGGACGTAAAGGCCCTCTTGAGTCGGTCAAAGGCCCCTTGGGCTTCGGAGGACCATAGGAAGGGAATCCCCTTCCGTGTTAACCTGGTAAGCGGGGTCACCGTCTGTGAGAAGTGACTGATGAACCGACGGTAAAAGTTCGAGAAGCCAAGAAAGCTCTGCACTTCTTTCACAGTTGTGGGTTGCGGCCACCGGGCTACCGCTTGCACCTTCCGGTCCGTCATGATTTGTCCTTCCGGGGTCAACAGGACGCCCAGGAATTCCACGGTGGTAACGTGGAATTCGCATTTTGTCAGTTTGCAAAACAAGTGGTTTTCTTCAAGGGCCTTCAATACCGTCTGGACGTGGCCGACATGTTCTTCCGGATCAGGCGAAAAGATTAAAATATCGTCGATGTATACCACTACGTATTTGTCCAAAAATTCTCTCAGGACCTCGTTGAGGAAATATTGAAAGGCCGCCGGGGCATTGCAGAGCCCGAACGGCATTACCAGGTATTCGTATAGGCCGAAACGGGTCTTAAACGCCGTCTTCCACTCATCGCCCGCGCGTACCCTTACCAGATGGTACGCCCCCGGAGATCCAATTTCGTGTATATTTTTGACTCCCGAACCTGCTCCAACAACACGGGAATGAGCGGTAAGGGATACTGGTTCTTGACCGTCATGGCATTGAGGGCTCTATAGTCGATGCAGCAGCGTAACTCGCCGTTGGCCTTGGGTATAAAGAAGAGCGGGGACGCTGCGGGGGACCTAGAGGGACGGATAAACCCTAGCTGTAAGTAGGTGTCCAAGTATTCCCGCAGATGCCGGGTTTCGGGCTCCGTGAGGGCATAAATCCGACTGCACGGAACGGTGGCTCCAGGAATTAGGTCGATGCGACAATCATAGTCGCGGTGCGGCGGTAGGTCTTCCGCTTTCTGTTTATCAAAGACTTCATGATAGGGTGCATACCAGTCGGGGAGGGTCACCTCCTTCTCTGCGGCCGTCGCCACGTACTGGGAAGTACTGGTGCTCTGTTCTGGATCGGTTTCTTGGTGACCACAGTGGGTCCGGCAAAAGGGAGAGCAAAACTGGATTGTGTTGGTAGCCCACTGGATGACGGGCTCATGTTTTCGTAGCCATGGTAACCCAAGGATGAGGTTGCATCGAGGAGTGTGGATGATGTTAAAAGTGAGCCACTCACGGTGGTCCTCCCCTATGGCAACCCTCAGGGATGGCGTTGCGTGTCTGATGGGTCCGGAGTCCAGCTCCTTTCCATCGACGGCGAACACGAGTTCGGGTGTGTCTTTGAGGAGGAGGGGGATCCCCAACCGGTCCGCTTCCCTGCGATCCAGAAAGCAGCCCGTGGCACCGGAGTCGATCATGGCCCTGACCTCGCGGGGCCCATTGCCGAGCATGACTCGCACGGTGATGTAGAAGTGGTCTGGTTCTTTGGAGGTGTCGGCTTCCAGAGAAGGGATGGAGTGATAGCCTGAGGGTATCCCTTCTAGTACCTTCAAGCACTTGCGTTTCCCGCCGGCCCTTCACTGGCGCTGGCAGCTGTTTGGTTGGCCCGTAAGCGACTGGTTTTCGGGTGCACCGGGCATTCTCGTAAGAAATGGCCTTTCTTGCCGCAATATAGACAGAGACCCTGTTTCCGACGGTGGTCTCGCTCGGAGAGGGTTAGGGAGGCCCTCACCGTCCCTATCTCCATGGGGTCCGCGCGGCTGGACGATGGTTCCATGGTGCGGGGATGTTCGGAGAAAAGAGGAACCTTGTCTTTTCTTTTGTGTTCCCCTTTTCTTTCCCGGAGTCGATATTCCAGGCAAGAAGCGAGTTCTATCATGGCGGCACAGGTACCAGGTTGGGGGTCTATTTGGGCTATGACATCTTTTAAGTCTTCGGTCAGTCCTCGGTAAAAGATTGTGGTTTGCTTGGACTCGGGCCAGTCGGTTTCTGCCACCAACCTACGAAAGCTGTTGACATACCCCAGGAAGTCGCTGGAGGATTGGCGGAGGTCAAGGAGGTCGCGATCGGCGGAGAAGGTGTCCGCCCGTCGATCAAAGGTTTTTTCAAATTCATGTCGGAATGAGTCCCAATCGTACAAGAGGGCGTCGTCTCTTCTCACGATGGGGACCGCCCATTGTGCGGCTTCTCCAGTTAGGTAGGAGATTAGGAAAGCCACCCTGGCCTGGTTCGTGAGAAACAGCTTTGGTTTGTAGTGGAAATGCAACTGCACCTGGGTCATGAAGACTTGCACTTTTTGAATGTCCCCGTGAAATCTTTCCGGGGGGGCCAGGGGTACGTGTGCCGGCATCTCCACTACTACCGGGTGTGTCTGAGGAAGGGGGATGGTCCCTGCATCAAAGGGATTGCATTGGATGCGATCCAGGCGGGCATGTAGGGCAGCAGATTCAGCCCTAGACGCCGCTACATCCAGTTGTACTTGAGCCAACGCGGTCAGTACGTCGTCTAACGAGGCCATGCTTTAGCAATGGCGTGATCAGGAGGAGAGAATTCGTGGGCCAATGATTCTGTCACGGGCTTCGGTGATCTTCTCCTCGGGATAACGCCGATGCTAGGTTAGGGTCCACCTCCCATCCGTCCCCAGTCCGGAATACGTATAATACCCTCGGACTCAGAGGACAGGTGGGCGAGGGAAGGGAAGGATAGGGACTGCAGGGAGAGAGACCTGGAAAGAGATAAGGAGAGGTATTAGACACTGCGCCTGCGTCCCCACGTTCCCATCCCTTCGTCGGGCTCTCCCCCGTACCTGTAGCTCCTTCCTCCCCTGTGTGGTCTCTTAGAACTATACCGGGTCGTAGCCTTGACCCAGTTATCCTCACTGGGCGCAAGCTCGATGATCCGGATTTGTGTAGGGCTTCCGTCTGTCTCCGACAGCTGCGTGCTGAAAGCCCCCACGAAAGCCTGAAGTGAAGGCCCGACAAGAGGCCGGTGCTTCTACTCTACACCCGGAATCCTGGGGCGGAGGAGCGGCGCGGCGGTGCTGGTGCCCACCTCCGCACTGTCCCGTTGCTTCACGGGTACGCGCGGGGTGGAAGGCAAGCTCGGGAGGAATCAGGGTCAGGAGCTGTTCGCGCTACCACTCAACGCCCGGAAATCCTGGGGCGGAGGAGCGCTGTGGCTGTACTGGTGCCCCCCTTCGCACGGGCCCGTTGCGACACGGGTACGTGGGAGAGGAAGGCGAGCTCAGGAGGAGCTAGGGGCTGGAGCAGTTAGCGCTACTACTCGACGCCCGGCAATCCTGGGGCGGAGGAGCGCTGAATCCAATGTCGCTTCCCCTAGTATGCGGTCGAGGGTCGTGGGCGGAAAGGAAGGTCAGGTCGGGGTCAGGGTGAACTCGGGACGAGGAGCTGCGAAGCTGCGCCTCTCTCACTCACCTCGACCGGGACCTGCAGGAACGTAGCTGCGCGCGGGTTGCTGTGACGGGCGTTGGTCACCAACGGGATCCGGCGTCTCTCATCTCGTCGGACTGGAGCGGAGGGACTCGGCTTGGACGGGTCTTGGCTGGGCCGTTGATCTGTAGGTACTGGTCAGGAATCATTGGCAACGCCCCCAAGTACGACGGGACCTTTATCCCTTTCCCGGGCTCTCGCGCCGGCACGTGCCTCATGCCGCAGCGCCTTCTGGGAATTGGAGTCCCGTTCTCCGCTGATTCGCGGCAAGCCCCGGAATCATGACAGTCCTCTTCCCTCTTTCGGTCCAGGGGCAGTCGTCTCATGGTGTCCCTCATCATTGGCACTGGTTTGCGGTGCCTCACAGTGTGACATTTGTAATGCTGCTACGTGGAACCTTCCCCACACCTTTGTTCCCCATTACCATCTTCAGTTGGAAATGGTTGCCTCCGCAGAGTTTGGTGGTCATATTTTGTCGGCAGTACATGATCAGTGATCTGTGCTATTTTTTTTACCTATCATGTATATTGCATCATCCTTGGTTTCTGTGTAAACCAATCACCATGCGCTTGGGTATGGGCTCATGTGTAAGGAATGGGATTGGAAGACGGATAAGTAGGTAATTCCCAGTTACTCACCGGTAATCTTCATTACTCCGAGACCCGGTTTTCCTATTCCATCCCAGAGCCCGTTCCTTCCTCCCTGGTTTATGTTTATGGTGATTGTTTGTTGTTTTTTTTCTATGAGTTTCTTTGGTATTCTCAGGATGTCCTAGTGACGTGCTCCCCCCTTTATGAATACTGGCTAGGCAGCGCCATATTGTAGGAAGTAGTTTGACCTCACCTAGGTAATAGTTTCTGTGGAGCAGGCAAACTGCTCATGCATAAGGAATGGAACGGGAAGACCAGGACAAGATTACCAGTGAGTAAACGGACATTTACGACCTCACTATGTGACTGCCCTTTGTCATCAATGGTCACTCCACCAATATCATTTTTCCTAGGAACCCCCCTGAATATTTAGAAGAAAAAAAATTCTTTCTATATTACTCCTTCACTTTGCTGCTTGACCTCAAGATTCTTCTCCTGACTAACTATGATATCATTTGTCTCCTGGCATTTTTTTTTCAGTGAATCTATTATTGCACTATGCTTATATTGATGCTCTCTTAATTTATGAACAAAAAGAAACCTCTCTTACAGCTAACTCAATGTAATCATATTAATATCAGGATGGCTAGTAATACATTTCCTGGAACTAGAGCTGTCTCCTCTGGTGCTAAACATATTGCTTTTTCAAGCAATCCAATTTTGGATACTATTCTTGATGAGGTGCAAGCACTGCAGCCATTCAATAGCGCTACTAATGCAAAATTACAACACACTGAAGACAGCTGGATCTTCTTGGAAAACAGAATGGTTGATATGGGGTAACCCTGGGCATTAAAATCCGCTCTGCTTACGGAGTTTGCGGATTTTTGGCAACTCTGTGTTCCACGTAGAACGCAGAGTTACTGAAAACTACACGATCAGCAGCGGAGCGGAGTTTTTTTCTTCTTCGCGCTTTAGAAATGTGATTTCGGGCGCGCGGTAGTGACTTACCAGGATCCCTGCGTTCGCCGATGAGATGTCCTATCTGTTCGAGGGCGCCACGAGATTTTGGTAGCCGGCCGCACGATCACGCGAGAGTGCGCTATCATGAAGACGTCATTTGGACGCGCCATCAGACATCCGGCAGAGGTTGCGTGAAGATCGCAATGCCGAACACGCAGAGTTTGCAATCTGGAGAAGAATATCTCTCGAGCAGCATAAAACCTTCTCGAAAATGATGATTTGGAAGGAAAAACACTCCTCAGATTGACATTTGGCTGTACTTTTTTGTGCAAGGAGTCCTTTTTCTTTTTTTTAAGGGAAAAGAAGTGCCCCAGAGTCTCCAACTTCCTGTGCCTGTCCAGCAGGCTCCTCCCAGTGCTTTGTCCATGTCCTGTTAATTTTTCATTTAGATTTGGAGCTAGAAGGATCACTCTTTGTGCCTGCTGCGTCATATTTCATTGGATTTGAGGACTTTTGGATTTGAGATTTTACAAGTAAGTTGGAGAATTGGTGTTGTTTGTTTGATTGGGGCAATGCACCTACATTTTTTTTATACTTTATCGTTTTTTTTTTTTAATTTATTGTTGTGGGTGACCTGTAGTTTCAGTAGGGGACTAGTAGTTTTTCTTTGTATGTAATTTTTCTACAAGTTTTGTTTTATAAAGGAAACATGTTGCAAAGTTCACTACATTTTCTCCAACTTTTGCAATCAATTTGCAATATTTATTTAATTCACTAGCCCAGTAGTCTGGCCCAATAAATAGGCCTTTCAGTCAGTAGGCCCAGAGCTACTCATGAGTGCATGAAACAATTGTTTCTGTGGTGTCTGTTGAATTTAAACATCATTTGGGCCATGGATGCATCGGATTGAATTGCAAAAGAGTTTTTTGGGGGGGTATTTCACTTTTTGGGTGTGTGTTAAATAAATGCCTTTGTTGGATGTGTATTTGTGGTGTGGTTGTTGTGTAATTTGCAAACCTTTTATAGCCATGTAGATTTTTGTTTTTGAAATTTTGCATTAAAGCTGTGTTGTTTAGCATGCCTCTTTTGTCTGGCCATCTAATAGGCCTGCTTGAGCTCATTGTTTTCCAGGCCTCCTGCTTGTTGTGACTGTGAGTGACCATGTGACTGGTGGCCATTTTGTGGTGGTTGTTTAGTAGTGTGCTGCTTTTGCCGTATAGGCCTGCATGTCTTTCCTCTGTTCCACTTGGCTTATGCTTCTTGTTGTTGTGACCTTGCCATGTGGCTGGTGGACATTTTGTGAAGCCATGCAGTATGCTTTTGCCATACGCCCTGCATTGTCTGTCTTCCCTCTCTTGTTGTGGGTGGCCTGGCCATGTGGCTGGCAGCCATTTTATGAAGCCAGGCAGTGTGCTTTTGCCAAAGTCCTACACTGTCTCTCTTCCCTTTCTTGTTGTGTGGTGGCCTGCTGGCCATGTAGCTGGCAGCGATTTGGTGAAGCCAGGCAGTGTGCTTTCGCCACAGGCCTGCATTGTCTGTCTTCCCTTTCTTGTTGTTGTGGTGGCCTGGCCATGTGGCTGGCAGCACTGTACTGTACTTCTTTCTACTACTCCTTCCAGAGTCTCTCTCAGGCGACTGACTATCTCATTTTCTTTTTTTGCAAATGCTACTGCCAGTGTCTACTGTACTATCACCACAACCATGGCATCTTAGGAAACTAAACCATCAGCACCATGCAGCCATCGATGTGCCTAAGTTTAAACATCAATCATAGGTAAGAGAAGAAGTTTGGGAGAGGCATAATTAATAATGGAAATTAATTAATTAATTCAAACACCCACACCCTTGAGTCCAGTTGCAGAGTGAACTGCATAGACTGGGAGGAGAGAATGACAGTACTAGTAGGACAAGTCATTCAGTGAGGGTACCGCATCTATCTGTTTGTGTGTTACAAAATCTGGAGTTTATTTAAATCAAACACTGGCTGCGGACCTGCAGCAGCAAAGGAAGGAAACCATGTGACATGAAAGAGTAACCCCCCCACAAAACATTTACATCATATGTAAATATAATTTAATCCCGTAACAAAATAAACAAATGTAAAAAATCCGACAACACCTGACCCACTCCTCTCCCGAAGCCCAACCAATGTCCAAAAAGATAGAGTCCAACCAATGTCCGTTAAATTCAAAAACAAAATTGTCCATAAACATATAAACACCAACGTAGCCTAATGCCCACCCACCAAAAAAAGGAATAAAAAAGGGGCAATCCAACGGGATCTCTATCAGCAGGCTCGCAGTAGCCGGTTAATCGCCAGGACCTACTTTACCTGCTCCTCTAGGCGCGCCATTCGGAGGAGCATGCAGCGCTTAAAAGCTTGACAATTGCATCCACGGGGGGGCAGCAGTGCTGGATGAAGTGCGGCGGGCGGCTGCTAGACCGCGGTGCCGTACCACTCGAGGGGCCTGGCTGGGGCCCGGGGCATTGGAGGAGGCTGCAGCAGCTGGCGCCTCCTCCTCCTTCGCCAGAACCACCAGCCACCGATATTCCATTCGGATGGCCTCCAACTTCCACCGTCGGGCCATGACTGCCAACTCCTTCCTGTCTGGTTTTGCTTTTGATTGGGAAGGAGTAGCTATATCAAAAAAAAGAAAAAAGATTATTGTAACCAATACTGTTAGCAAAACAGTAACGCAAAATTAATTCTACACATAGTGGCACAGTAGCACTAGCAAGCAAGCACAGTACATAACATTTGTGGTATCTATGGACTAGAGTACACCAGTTTTCTTCTTTTCTCTTGTTCATCTAAATTAAGTAACCTTGTTGTAGCCGGCATGCCAGCTCAGTCAGCTTGCGCCCAAGACAAACATACTCGTGACGCAGACATACCTTATTTTTGTTTACTACTGTCTGCAGGTGGGGAAGCTGATTACACAATCATCTTATTTTTTCTATTATGGGTGGCACTGGCCAGTGGACATACTCTGTTACATCAAGAGCAACTGCTCGATTTCACTTTCACCCTGCCCTGACTACTACAACAAGGCAGATGGTATCTGATCCAAAAGATCATTGCTTATATATGGGACGACCTGTGGTACTTTGTTTTGATTGATTGTGTGACCATGCAGCCGACAGGCTACCCATGGCAGGCTGACACAGTCGAAAATAAACTAACATAGGTAGTGAGTGGAGATACTAGACCTGGAAACAATGCACTTAGCATGGGGAGGAGACTTCAATGTCACTTAAGATCCACCATCAGACAGATCCCACACACAACCCCATCACTATTCCAATGCACACAGCACCCTCAACCACATAGTCTCAGATCATGGCCTTGTGGACGCATGGCGTAGCATGCACCCACTGCACAAAGAGGGTACTTGCTTTTCCACCATCCACTCCTCCTGGTCCCGGATAGACAAGTGGCTCATTTCCAGAGGCCTCACCTCATGGCTGCTCCGCACCTCCTACCTGCCGCGCACCTACTCCGATCATTCTCCCGTTCTAATCACGCTAGCACCCCCCCCAACGAAGAATCCCCATACCTGTCTTGGCCCCTACCTGTGCAAGCCCTGCTAGACCCTGTATTTAAAACCGAGCTCGAACAAGAAATCGAAGACTTCTTACCCCGCAATGAGAACTCAGTTGCTCAATATTCCACGATTTGGAAAGCCTTCAAAGTCACCGTGAGGGGCATTTGTATCGCCAAAAGCGGGGGGATTTTAAGAGACATCCGAACCACACTTCATAAGTTAAAGGGAGAGCTCAAACACACTGAGAACCAGATACAAATCTCGCCCACCCCGAGCTACAGCTACCCCTCAGGGAACTCCTCACAGACTACCAGGAGACGGCTGAAAGGGAATGTAAGTTCAGAGGGAAATATTTTCAAGCCCACCGGTATGGGGAGGGCAAGAGACCAGGGAAAGCTCTTGTGGCCCAGATCCGCCCCCGAGGTTTTCAAACACCATATTGGAAATCTCCGACGAGGAAGGGAACATTCACAGTGACACAACCGAAATAGCTGCCATTTTCAAACAATTTTACTGTGCCCTATGCACCTCACACAGAACATGCCCCGTCGACTTCATCCTCTTCTTTGATGACACCGCCATCGCCTGGCTTGGGGATAACCAGAGAGTATTCCTCTTAGCGCATCACGAGGATGATGAGATTAGTTCTGACATAACGCAGTTACAGTCTGGCAAAGCCCCTGGCCCGGACGGCCTCCCCGCCGAGTTCTACAAAACCTATCACCACCTTCTCATTCCTGTCCTGCGTCATGTTTATTAAGAGGCCAGAGAGACAGGTATACTCTTGTGATCGATGCGGGAAGCACTCATAGTTTCCCTACCCAAACCAGACAAACCACCTACACAGTGTGATTCCTACAGACCCCTCTCCCTTATCAATGTAGATGCTAAAATACTAGCTAAGCTCATCGCAAAATGCATCAGCCCCCTCATGACCACCCTGGTCCTCCCAGTCAGGATTAATTCCCAGCAGAGGCATCTCCCATAACCTTTGGACCCTATTCGCTGTCCTTCAATATATTGACCCTGATATGAACGCTTTGGCTGTCTTTCTTGACGCCACCAAGGCGTTCGATTCCCTTGAATGGGACTACCTGTTGTTCCTCCTTCAGCGCATGGGCTTCCCCGCCCCTTTCCTAGCGTAGATTAACCTACTTTACACAGACCTACAGGCCAGTGTCCTGATCAATGGAACCAGATCCCCTCCTTTCCCCGTAGCCAGAGGTACCAGGCACGGGTGCTCACTGTCCCCTATCGTTTACGCCCTAGCCATTGAACCCCTTGCCGCTAAGGTCCGCCAACATCATCAAGAACATGTCCTTATTTACCCTGAACGACAATTCCTGATTTCCATGTAAGCCGATGACCTCACCCTCTACCTGCGCAACCCAGAAGACAGTCTCAACCCCATTCTTGGGTTGCTTATCCTTTTTGGCCACCTCTCAGGTGTCAGTATCAACTGGGGGAAATTCCAAATCTTTCCTCTAACTGTTGCAACTCCACAATTCACCGCAGACTATCCCCTTGCATGGTGTGAGGACACAAATAAGTACCTGTGAATTGTCGTCACACGCGACCGTAGCTCCTTGATGATGGCAAATTATGGGCGCGCCTTGGATCTCCTCACCGATAAAATCACCAGATGGATCGCTATGCCCATCCCCATGGCCGGGACAGCCTCACTCATAAAGATGGTAATCCTGCCCAAACTGCTTTACCTCTTCATCAGCAAACATTTTTTTCAAGCTCTTAGGACCCAACTCATTCGCCTCACCTGGGGAGGGAAACAAGCCCGACTGCACTGGGACACTCTCACACAGCCGGTTTTGAGATCCTGGATCTGGAAGTGTACTTTAGCTGTGCCCAGGCCGATTTTGCGGTATACTGGATGGCCCTCCCCCACCCTACATGCCTCACTTAGAAGTTTAGGATGGTTATATGTCCCCAACCCCCTACTCTGCATACTTAAGCGCACCTGCTATTCCGCGCCGACTCGCTTCCTCCACGGTGGATTGCACCACTAGCGCTTGGCATTGCCGTGCCCGCCGTCTTCACATCACCACACTATAGTTCCCCTTTCTACCTATCCGTGGCCGGCTGGACCTTCTAGTCACGCGGGAGGGTGGATGCTGCCAACTCCTCTGCAAGCTTGGGATTCACACATGGGGTCAGCTATACACCAACGGCACATTCCGTACTAGTAAGGAATTCTTTGGAACCACCACGCCCACCCCCTTAGCACGCTTTTACTATATTCGATTAAAGCAGGACGTTAGAACCCTCACACCGTGCTTCCCTCAGGAACCTCCTACACTCGCTCCTCTGCATACTCTCCTTCAGAAGGACACCCCCGCACATGCCATTGCAATGCTCTATCGCACAACCCAAAAAGAATGCGAATATGACCACCCCCAGGCTAGGACTCGCTGGGAAGCAGAACTAGACGCCCCCATCACTGACGACCAGTGGTCCTTCTGCTGCCAGCAAACTGGGAAAATATCTCCTAATAGTAGACTAAGCATCATTCACTATCGCTACCAACACCGCCTCTACTATACTCCCGCACGCCTGATGCGCCTCCACCTTCGCGACACAGACCGCTGCGATCGGTGTGGGAGGGAGCCGACTTCAGACACTTAGCCTGGGACTGTCCCCCCATTCGAAGTTACTGGATGGAGGTGTTGGGTGCGCTCGACCGCATGACTGGACTACACATCCCCAAAGACCCTCTGGTCACACTATTAGGCTATACTGAAGCGCTGATTGCCTCACTGAAGAAATACATCTCTCGGGCACTGCTTGCCAAGCGTAGGGTGGCCTGTAGGTGGGGATGGGGGAGGGCACCTAAATTTAAAATGTGGTTGAATGATCTAGTCTATTGCAAGGAACCGCTAACCACCTATGCCGAACTCCTCCCACCATCTTCCCACCCCCAAGACATCTGGGCCCCCCTTCAGTCATATTTCTTGGAGCAGGCCAATACCGTTGACATGGACGTAGGTCCTTCACCGGCCACTTGATATGGTCCTGGTGCGACGAATGTTCTATACCATCACATATCCTGATATGGTCCCGCAGATTGTAGTTAAGGAGGTCAAACCTGTAAGACTCGGGTCACACGTGATACACTATTCAGATTATCTCATGTATTGTGTTGCCGGTCAATTTGTAATGTCAATTTACAATAAGTGGAACTGGTCATTTGTGAATTCTGTACCCTTTACTGAAATGCCAATAAAGACAATTTAAAAAAAAAAAACATAGATAGTAAGTGGGAGTCGGAGGGAGGTGCTTGATAACAACATACACGCTGTGCTTGCAAGCTACTGTGAGTCAAGGGAATATTCTGAAAATTCAACTTTTATTTTCCTTGGCTTTGCTACTCTGGCGCGGTTTATTTTCTTTTACATTCTCTTCCAAGACTCTTTATACAGTGACATTCTCCACCTATGCTATGATGAGTAACATCCAGGCATCCATCCATCCAAAGTAAACATGTCTATCATTCTTCTTAACCTCTCAACAAATCTTAGTTTCAACAACAACAACAACAACAACCATTTTTATTTTTTTTAAGCCACCACCCATGTGTCCTTCCTTCCTTGCCTTGGAGTTTGACCCATGAAACACCCTGGAAGATTCTTGCTATCACCCATACAGTTTCACCCACCCAGGCAGGCATCTTTTCCTTCACCTTCCACCCATGCTTCAACCACCCATGCATCTGATTCCTATCAGTCACCTAAGCATGCATCCCACATATCCTTCTCTGCCATTCATATGTATTACATCTCGCCCGTCCTTCCTCCTTCCATCCTTCTTTCTCTTTTTGTTCAACCCATCCATCAAGGTCATCTGACTCTTGGTCTTCTCCATAAAACTTCCCAGCTGAGTTGAAGCCAGATAGAAGAGGCCATTAGTTACTCAACTACTACTCCCACCGCTAATGCTATTGCTCTAAATCTAATTAAAGAATGTCTTCTTTAACCGTTGTTCACAACAACTTAGTCTCTCTCAACATACAGTGTACTGTACACCCTTGCAGCGATTGTATAACTATTGTCAATAAGTAAGGAATATAAGTATAACTTACCACCGCCCGCCACTGCTGCTGGCTCACCCACCCCTGTGACAGCTGCCGCATCCACTGCTACCTCCTGGCTGGCTTCGCCTGCCCCGCTGCTGGCCCCGCCACTGGTGGTCGGTACACCTAGAAAACATTACACATTTTTTAGATGCCATATACACCTCCCCTATTTATTCTTTTTCACTAGCAAGATTGGAAAAAAAAGTTAAAATACATATATACCTCATACATCACTAGTACAAATCGGGTACTAGAGCAGAGTAAACACTAGTAGGGGTATGTCCTAACCTATTAAAAATAGTAAAATATCTGGTTGGGCATTTTATTGGTGGGAATTGTCAAAAGGCCTCTCAAGATTAAGAAGACTAGAAGAGGACAACCCAAAGGCCTGGACTCAGTAGCTAGAGCTATTGGCGAATCTGAGTTTTAAAACCTTTTAAATAAAAATAAAGAGTGGCCAACTTAGCAAGCTTAGCTACAGACATGCTAATATAGTAGTAGTACAGAGTGTCAGAGCTGAGGCAGTTAGAGGCAGGGATAACAAGAATTTAGAACCAGATAGTCTAGATCGAAGAAGATTTGGTAAAAAACATAGAATTAGGAAACGGAAATAATAGTTCGGAAAAAATAAGGTGCAGTAAAAGTTAGGGAAATATGTGTGCATTGTCTGTATATCTCCAGGCAGGAGATATTGTATGGTGTTAGTGACTGACTGTAATACATATCTATTCTTAAGGGTACACTGTGTGGTTCTTTTTCACTTGGCCTATATTTAAGGTTAGATACTAGTGAACCGAGCTGCTTTACACTCCTCCTAGACTAAGCCTGAAGGCTGCTCTCCACAGCTACCACTTAGCGAGCCTTTCTAAGGTTCTCTAAACCCCTAAAATCACCATAAAGGTCGCATGGATTAGTGCAGGGTGCAGGGTGCTACACTTACATACAACTGGAATGGCATGGTGAGCAAAAAAACGATGGATTTAGGCCCAGATCTCTGTACTGGGGTGAATGTATGACATTGTTCTGCATTCTGTCCATCAATTGTTGTTTTTACACTTACATAAGTGAGCATCATATACTAAGCCAGCCTCCTCATGGGTGCTTAAAGTGTGAATCAGGGAACACACCAAAAATTGAGTAAACAGAATCTGCAAGAATAAATAACGGTATACTGAAAGACTGTTCTGCATTTAAGCGTTTCTGACAAAATAATTTCATAAAAGAGCACCAGGAATAAAACTCTGTGCTCCACTGATATACTAAAGTGCAGCCCCATGCAGAAATTAGGATTGTCTGTTGCACTGAACAGTATCCTGAATACCACTAAGCAACCATTTTAAACTAGAGCCATCAAAATTGTGCCGTTCTTGGCAATTTTAATTTTCATTTAAAAGACCTTTCTAAGAGGGATTGCTCTACCCTAATAGAATCCATGTTGAAATTTGGCTGCACTCAAGTGGTGAAAGCCCCAACTTATATAGAGAGGCACACCCTGGATGGCACCTTTTCCAATTCTCTCTCCCGGACGTTTAATGAAGCCACGCCCCTTACTTGTATGGATCACTGTGTTGTTACTTTTAACGTTAGCTGCCCGTCATTGATGCCTACGGTGGGAGGGGGGGTGGGGGAGGGGGGTTGGTACCAGATACACCTATGCAAGTTCTTGGTAAGAACTAGAGCAAAATCACTGCTCGAGGCCTTGAACAAGCACTTAACACTGCTCATATTTCTGTGGTCACTCCGCCCTTGATACAGTGGCAACGCTGACCATTGAGCGCTGCACCAGATCCACACGATCAGCGCCTTGGTTCACAGACGATCTTAAAAATCTTCAGCAGATTTGTCGCAGACAAGGGCGGAAATGGCAATTGCAACGCGATCCTGTTGATAAAGCTGGTCTCAAAGTTCTTATACACCAACACAAACTTACTATTGGCCTTGCTAAACCAACCTTCTACACAGCAATGTAATTTAAATTAATATTTACTCTGATCTGGTTTGCCCTGGTCTGTGGAACACAGGTTTTGATGGAAGCGGAAGCAACAGGCATCTCAACAGTGTCCCCTAGGCTTTCTGTTTCTCTTCCTATTTCGGAGCAGAAAACCCAGGAGCTCCTAGTGATTCTTAAGTCTGGTTCTCCAGCAGACCCCTGTCCACCTAAAATCCTGCAGATAGTTCCTGATAGATTGTTGGGACTTTGCTGAGACTTTGCAGGGAGTACTCAATCATGCCTTAGATGCAGGGATCTTTCCACAACTTCGGCAGGAAGCTACAGATATTCCGCTTAAATTGTTTTTCAAAAAACAATGTTGACCCTGATGACATGAAACATTTGATCCTATTTCACTTTGGCCCACACCTGCTAAAATGTTCGAGAAATGTCTTAATTAAGAACGAGTGCAGCTTATTGACACCTAAGACATTCTTGAGCCCTCACAGAATGGTTTTGGAAGTGGTCATGGCACAGAGAAGGCGCTTATTGTTGGCACTGATAGCCTCAGGTGCCAGGCTGACCGGGATTTAGTGGATGTCCCGTTGCTGCTAGATTTGTCAGCAGCCTTTGACATCGTCTCACCTGCGCGCCTGGTGCAGTGCCTTCATCACGCCAGAGTGGACAGGCAGACACTCAATCTTTGAAATTTCTTTCTTACCAACAGGGTGCAAATGGTTAGTTGGGGTGGCTTTGAAGCTAAGGCATTTAGTCTTCCATACAGTGTCCCTCGGTGTTCATCCCTCAGCCCCGCTCTTTTTAACTTGTAGGTCCCTCGTCTTGCCGAACTGATACACTTTGTTTGGCTTCGAAGCTCTTTCATATGCTGATGATGCACAGATCATTGTATCCATCTCAGACTATCTGTCCTCTCTAGCAAATAAGTTCAATCACTGCATGACTAGGATAAATACCTGGATGAAAGAAAACTTTTAAAACTTAATACAGACAAAAGTGAGGTGTAGGTGTTTGAGCACAAGATTCTATTAGGACCAATACTTGGTGGCCAAAGAAATGTGGCCCTCTACCTACCCCTGTGAAAGCTGCTAAAAATCCTGGGGTCATTTCTTTTTTTGTTAAATATTTTTATTTACTTTTAAACAATGAACAATTTAAGCATGAGTGCAAGAAATCAAGGAATCAGACTTGGACATTCTGTGAAAGACAGAATAAAAAACGACACTTCCACTGAAAGAGAACACAGTTCTACTTTGCATTTTTACACATGCACACATATCGGGTTTCATATCCACATCAACCACATGTTCCCACAATAGGTCAGGCAATGTGACTATCACGGCAGTCCTCCTCGCTCTCCCCCTGACGGATCCAACCCCTCTCCCTTTGATCCTAGCTCCAGCCCATAGTAGCGCAACCATGGTGACCATATTTTATGAAATTTTCGAGGACACCCCCTTGCTGCGTACGTAATTTTCTCCGCCACCATATATAAATTCAAGCTGTTTCTCCATTCCTATTATGTAGGTAGTTGAGGTGCACCCCAATGGTGAGCTATGTCTCTTTTAGCAACTATCAATCCTAGATTGACCACAGCAGTTTATGTCATGGAAGATCTACTTCAGTAGTGATTCCCAGTAAGAGGGAGCGAGGCTCCAGCTCAAGTTGAGCCCCCAGTATTTTATTTAATTCGCACACTATTTTATTTCAATAAACCTGAATCTTGGTACATTCCCAGAGGGTATGTATAAACGTACCGCGTTCTACATGGCACCTAAGGCATTCCGGGCTGGCCGTCCTACCCATTGCATGCAGTCTTGCCCTGTCAAAATATGTCCTGTGTAGGATCTTGTATTGTATGAGGCACAATCGCAGCTTAACTGCCACTTCACGGGGGTGCATAAGAGCAGCCTCCCAGTCCAGTTCCTCTAACGGGCCAGTAGTGCGCTCCCATTTAGTTCTGAGTGGGGTCAGATTGTCAGGAATATTATTGATTTATGCCCTATACGTTAGCGAGATAGCTTTCGTTGGGATCTCATCCTGAAGGAGTCTACCTTCTACGGGGACATACTCCGGCAGTGTCTCCTTATCTAACCCTTCAGCGAGCCAGGCATGTTGCAGCCGAAGGTAAGCATAGGCCTGATTCCGGTTGAGGTGATAAGTGGCTTGCAGGGAGGCGAACGACGCCAGTGTGCCTCTTTCCATGACATCTCCCACCTTGGAAATTCCTAATAAATCCCAGTGTCGAAAACCTTTTAACTTCCCAATTTCCTTCAATCTAGTACCCTCCCATAGTAGTTTCCCTAGTAGGTTTTTTATCCCATTGCATTTGCTTCTCTGCCTGTTTCCATGCCTCTATCGTCCGCTGAGTGGCCGGGAAGAGTCGGGTGCAACCCTTCCCACCATAAAGGTAATGTAGATGTGCGCGATCCCTGAACTGCAGTAGTTCTAACAAATAAGTAGTGTGGTCTCCAGGTGCGTGACCCCATTCATTAATTACAATAAGGTGTGCCACCCTATAGTAAGCCCTGATATCAGGTAGGGCCAAGCCCCTGTTGTACTGGTTCCGTTGTAGGGTTTGCGGCACTATACGCGGCTGGGCCCCATCTCACAGAAGCATACGGAGTTCACTGTTAAGGGACATGAATATCGCCTCTGGGATTTTATAATATGTGTTTTGTAAAATATATAGCATTTGTGGGAGAGTGATCATCTTATACATTGCCGCCCGTCCCATGATCATTAGAGGGAGTTTCCTCCATCTTTTGACATCCTCCTGGAAGATGTCAAGGATACGTTGAACATTATGTTCTAGGCTGGCCACGGCGTTAGTAGTGATGTACAATCCGAGGCATGTGAACCCCTCTGAGGACACCTTCAGGCATGTCGGGTAGGACTGGAAGTCCACCACCTCTGCCACTGGATATAAGGTGGATTTGTTCCAATTGATCCGATAGCCAGCATGACAGCCATACTCTTCAAAGATCTGAAGAATCTTAGGAAGAGTCTCGGTCGGGTCCGTCACGTAGAGCAAGATAACCAATACTGGTAAAATCCCCGTGCAAACTCCACTATCCACCCATCCTTCACCGTCATCCACTCGTCTCTCTAACGCATGCACCCTGGATCGCATGAGGAAAGATACTTGCCCTACCAGAGAAGATCGTTCAGCGCGCCGTCCCCAGATGGTCGCCTGGTAGCCAGATGATCGCAAGATAGAGCGGCAATCACCCAGGGTCGTCCCGTCGGCATCAGATGATGAGACGAACGCTGGTGTATACAGGACGCTGGTGTATACAGGTCAGACGATGCGCACCCCAACGCTGATGTATACAGGTCAGACGATGCGCAGCTGCATCAGAGCTCTCTATGCGAGGCCGGGCGCTGGTCTGTAACCAGGTGATCGCCTGCATGCAATTTGGAGCGGCGATTTTCTAACGCGCTGCATACCAGCCGAGGTCTAATCAGCAGTATCGCCCGGATCGCTGGATTCACGTAGTCAACACACTGGTTTCCCCCAGTAAGGCTGCAGATTACCCTGTTGCTGGCTGCCTGACTTTAAAATGGGGGCAGCCGCAGACATAATTAACTGCATTAGCGGCGATTTTTTAAAGCGCTGCATGCCAGCCGATGTCTACCCTGCAGCATCGCCCACATCGCCGGACTCACGCTGTTAATGCGCTGGTTTCTCCCAGTAAGGCTGCAGATTACCACGTTGCTGGCTGCCTGACTTTAAAATGGCGGCCGACGTGGACATAATTTAACTGCATTCGTCTGTACTGAAATCTAGTTAAGGCATCCAGCGTCACAGTGTAGCCTGCTTTCGTTCTTGCTCTCTCTCTTCACCTAATGCCCAGACCATCAAGAGAAAAGGGACTTCTCTATATTAACAAATCAACCCAACCCCCCAAAGAATGGCAACAACATTGAAAGGGCAACAGAAAGAGGACTGGGCAGCAAAATAGAAAAGGACCTCACAGACATAAGCTGAGCCTAAACATCTAAGTTTAAGACGGCGGCCATCTTGGAAGGGCTCAGCATAACTCAACTAAGGGAAATATAAGACCCAGGAGGGCGAAGAGGGCACAGCAACAATAAATTGACCGGCAGGCACCGGAAGACAGATAATGACATACAAGTAAAGTCTCCTCTAGGCGGAAACCAATCTCCTCTCAGTAAATAATGGCGGAATTCAATTTTGAACCAGCAGGCACTATCTCCTTTGTCATAAAATACCCAACTAACCTATCTAAGAATGCAGTCAAAAAATTCAAACACAACCTAATTAGAAAACACCCAGAAACACTGATCTCTGACCCCTACTTCAACCTAAACAAAGGCATAATTATTAACGACTTGATATTTTCCACCAGAAAAACAAATAAATGGCGCACTGCCATTACAAAGATGCTCTACGTAAAAAACAACATCCCACATGGCACAAAGTTTATGGTCGCACCGTCACCGAGACTAAGAGCGGAGCAATGCATAACTATCTACAAGAACGGCATTGTACTTAGACAAGCAGCTAACAACGAGCTAGAAAAGTTTGACAATCTTTTTCCAACACTAAAAGAGTGCGTAGACAACTCAAGACTATCTGATCAACAATGGACCACACAAGAAGACACACTACTCACCTCCAACAATGCCGCCACAGACGCCGCAATCAGAGACTCCCTAGATCCACAAACTACAATGATACCAGGAGACACAACACTAATAGGAGGCTCATTAGATGGAAGTGATACAGAGACATGTGAAAATTCCACACCATATGCCAATACCGCACCAACGCCACCTCAGCGAGAAGTATCAACGCCTCCATCTCGAGCTTTGACTACATGCAGGACAGTCAACAGGAACCTCCTTCCGGAAGTAGAGGATACGAAAGCTAACACCCCTCTCATACCACACTCATCAACATCACAAGGTACTTCAATGACTTTAAGAAATTCATATCATCGTAACGTAAGATCTAGAGCACCCCACCCTACTGCCACTTATCCCCGAAACGATGACAACAAAACCCGAAATAGGCAGACACATACTACCATGATATCTTCTCAGTCTCAAAAAGAATTCGAAGCTCTTCAAACAAAAGTGGGTAACATGTCAAAGGACATCTCAAGGGCATTACAATCTTTGGAAAAAATACTAGAAATCACGGCAAACATCCACGCCAAATTCGAAAACGTCCATAAATTAGTGCATAGTTCTCAAGAAAAGAGTAGAGAGACAACCATGCCAGTATCAAATAGACATAACCGACCAGAGAGAAATCTTAAATACCTATCAGACGACGAAACATTAACCATATTGCGATCATATGGGCCGGAAGCTAGCAGCAGAGGGGAGGAAATTAAATCAGTACCGATTGATGCTAATAGAAAATCCTGGCCTAAGAATAGGAAACCCAACCTTAACAATCTACAAGTCCAGCTAACTGCCAATACTCGAGAAATGAACAATACAGGGAAACCACTACTATGCCTCCTGCTCAACTCTCGGTCCGCAGCAAAATATGTTTCAGACATCGCTGCCCTCATAGTTAGCCAGGAAATCGATGTAACTATTCTAACAGAAACATGGCTTACGGAATCCTCTTCCCCGTTTATGGATCTTCTGGTGCCCCCTCGTTATAACATCGTGAGATTAGACAGACGAAATAAGACAGGCGGTGGTATAGCCTACATACACCGCTCGGACACAGAGATCAACCAAATTCAGTCCGAACCTCTCGAATCATGTGAATACCTAGGCATCAATGTAAGAAAAGCAGACAATCAAAGATGCAACCTGCATGCGCTTTACCACCCACCAGGCAATAATGCTATGTTCATAGAACAGTTAATGGAGATCATCACGGCTAACTCTAAGAATCACACTAATAACATATTCCTAGGCGGCTTCAATTTACACTGGGATGACAAAAATGACAAACAGATCGACACTCTTAAAGACTTTTTCACAGATCTAAACCTTATTCAAGCATGCAATCAACCAACCCATTCGAAAGGTGCAACCTTAGACTGGGTAATCTCAAAGAGGAAAGATATCACAATTTAATCAATCGCTCCTTGTGATTGGTCAGACCACCATGCCATAACCTTCCTGATACCCACAATAAAAAAGAGCAGGACAGCGCAGCCTGTCAAACTGAAAAAGTGGACCCGGGACAACAAAGACCCTAAAATGGAGCTACTAATAGCAAGATGTGAGAAGGGAATAGATCCGCCGAACAACTTGCTGAACGTTAACGAACTCACTGAACACTACACCAAATCAATGACGAATATAGTCAACTCCACCATGCCACTAAAACTAAAAAGAATTTCTGAGAAGGATAAAAATCCATGGTTTAATGAGGCATTGAATGAAGATAGACGTAAATTGAGGATTGCTGAAAGGAAATGGAGACAGCACCCATCATCCCCCCAGCTTAAAACACTCAGAAAGATCAGAAACGAGTACAACAAAAAAGTACTCAACTCCAAGAAGGAATTCTTTAGATCGGAACTTGACAGCGCCAAAAACAGACAACGGAAACTATTCGAGATATTAAAACAACAATCTAATAAGTTGGCAAAATCTGCACACGAAACCATTAAAACTCAACTGAGCTGCGAAGAATTCTCTAGATTCTTCACTGACAAGGCCAACACGCTAGAAAGAGAGCTCAGGCTAGCAGCCGACAATCTTCCTAGTCAACTAACAACACAAAACAATGATACCAAGACAAACAACCGTGATAGATTGAAAAACAATGCACATTGGGCAACCTTCAAGCTATATGACCAAAATACCATTGACAAAACACTCTCGGATATCAAACCTAACAACCACTACAATGACCCCCTCCCCTCTAAATGTTTAAAAAGAATCAATCATATCGCCGTCCCTGTATGGACAAAGATAATAAATGCCTCACTATCTCAAGGGATCTTACCGGAATTCCTAAAAGCAGGTCAAGTAATTCCCATCATCAAAAAATCTACAGCAAACCCAGCAGAGCCAAATAACTTTTGCCCAGTAACCAATGTCCCTATACTCGCCAAACTGTTTGAGAAATGTGTACAAAATCAACTGGGCAGCCTCATCGCCAAATTCAAGTTGCTGGACGACTGCCAATCCGGATTCAGACCAGGCCACAGTACGGAAACAGCAATCTTACATATAGTGGATGATGCACTGAAGGCCCTAGATCACAATCAAACATGCCTACTAGTTCTTCTTGACCTGTCGTCAGCCTTTGACACGGTAGACCACGCAAAACTGCTAACTAGGCTTCAAGACAGGATGGGACTATCTGGAATTGTTCTGAAATGGTTTGAATCCTTCCTTCAGAATAGAACTCAAAGATTCCTAGTCAACCAAACGCTCTCCCCATCATGCCCAAATTCGATTGGAGTCCCTCAAGGATCAACACTATCCCCATCATTTTTCAACCTTTATGTCGAACCCCTCACAGAAATCCTCCGAGACACATGCATATCTTATTACATGTACGCAGATGACACTCAGATCTATATCAAGAGATCATCACTGGAAGAGATCAAGACAATGAATGAGGCCTTAAAAATATCATTACACTGGTTATCTAGCGATCATTTGAAACTAAACGCACAAAAAACTGAATTCCTATTAATATCACCACCGAAGAAACCCACAGAAGTGAAGGAATGGACCAAACTGATCACAGAATTAAACTGCACACCTACACTAGTTGATTCGGCAAAATCACTGGGAATCACGCTTGATAAGAACCTAGACATGAAAGCCCACATCAAATCAATGACAAAAAGTGCCCGGTTTCACCTGAACTATATTATAAAAATGAAACGTCTCATCTCCACAACGGACCTCAAACTGGCAGTCCAATCCTTGGTTATTTCAAGGATTGAATATGGATGTACAACTTTACCAGGTCTTTCAAAAATCTCCACAGCTCCACTAAAAGCATGTCTAAATGCGGCGGCAAGACTCATTACTGGATCCAGAAAATACGATCATATCTCCCCTCACCTAAAAGCATTAAACTGGTTACCATACGAAGCCAGAATTCAATTCAAACTGGCATGTACCACACACAAAGCGCTCCACTACAAATCTCCGAGGTACTTAGCTCAGAAAATAGAGCTTTCGGGTGAAAGCAGACCAGGTAGGAGCGCCAAAGAGTTGCTGCTGAAACCACCCATCTTTCGGAAGAAGAAAACGTATGACAGAGCTTTCTCCGGAGCATCCCCCAGAATCTGGAACTCACTCCCCCCAAACATTAGAAAAATTCCAAACATAGCAACATTCAAGAAGGAAGTGAAGATCTTCCTAATGAGCAAGTTCCTTCCATAGGCTAGACTGTTCACCTTAGCATCGTAACTAACACCCAAACGTCGACCGTGCAAGTGTCTGATGGAGAACTCTCGGAAAGGACATCAGAACCATGTGTATAGAAATACTATTACACTTTGTAAAAGAAATTGATAAAAATCATGTATAGGAATATTATATATATTAATGCTGTTATCCGCACTGTACTACAAATGTTCCACATGTAACTGTGAATCGCTCTGATACCCAAGGGTCAAGTCCGCGCTATATAAAACTCTATAAATAAAATAAATAAAGAAAAATAAACCCACCCAATCTCAGGCTGGAACGAATCATACAGGCCAGGGGCTCCAGAATGAGCGCAAATAGTGGGGAGATACGGGACATCCCTGCCTAGTACTTCGCTGAATGGCCCAACTCGATGACGTTATCCTGTTTACTCAAACCCTAGCTTCGGGTGCAGTATATAAAAGAGCCAACCATTCCCTAAACGTGGGACCAAACCCAAATTTTTCTAGGGCACAGCTCATGAAAGGCCAGTGAATGGTGTCAAATGCCTTCTCGGCATTTAAGGAGAGGAGCAGGTGTGGAGTTGCACGGCCCTGGACCGTGTCCATCCAGTTCGCCAGGCGGCGCAAATTAAATCAGGTGGATCGCTTTGGCATAAACCCAGATTGGTCCCTATGGACCAGGGGGGGTAATAACTGTCAAGAGGTGCATCACAAGAATGGTAGCCAGGATCTTAGTTTCAAGGTTGAGCAATGATATGGGACGATAGGATCCACATTCCTCTGGTGGTTTCCCTGGTTTATGAATTACAACGACCGTGGCCGTCCGGAGATCCTGAGATAGGATCCCTTGCTCTTTTGACTCCAAATACATCTGCAATAAATGTGGGGCTAGTAGGCCACTATTTAGTTTAAAAAATTCCCCCGGATGTTCGTTTGGACCAGGGGTTTTCCCCCGCCTTTAGGCGGCCAATGGCCTCCGCCACTTCCTCAAGAGTTATGTCTTCCTCTAACCTAGCACTATCCTCTTGGGACATTGATGGCAACAGGATTGTGCCCAAATAATGAGTGATTTGCTCCACGCTCGCCTGTGTTTTAGCTGCCTGGGTCATTTTTGACACCTCTCTTAATTTTGAGACACAGGTCAATCGTACTACGAGTACATGCTTCTATATTTGTTTATTTATTTATTTTGTGTGGGCACTCTATATAATCAGGATTCTTAGAAAAATCTGTCTATTCAGAAATGCGTCACTCGGTCATTGCCTTAATCTCCTCTCGACTACAAGTGGTGCAGTGTGGCTGCTCAGCTCATTCTCAACACCCCCAAATGACTGTCAGTTAGAGAGGGCACTCACGCACTGGATTGGCTCCCTATTAGGAAGCACATCTCCTTTAAGAATATTTGCTTGGTCTTCCTAGCGTTTCACCATAAAGGAGAGAAACATCTCACTGCTCTCTTCATCTGGTATGAAGAGTACCAGATAGGACGCTCATATCCTCCTCAGGTAGGAAAGTTATCATAACCAGGTTCTATAAATTCAGATGGGGGAGCCCTCCTATTTCCGTAGCTGCCTGCCCACACCACTAAGATCGACTCCTTTGTCTTGTTTAAAACATCTATGAAAATCTGGCTATTCTCCACCTAGTTTATCTGGGCACTGTAGATGTTAGTGGGTTATGCATTTTTGGTTTAGAGCTTAAATACCATTAGGTTTAATGCGGTTTATAAATTCAAATTTCATTTCATATCTAATACTATAGCATTTACAGTACACTACACTGAATCTGCATACAAGACTGGGCAAGTGATTGCCACTCCTAACTGTTGATGCACAAGCCAGGGGCGTTGTGTCATAGGACTTTCATTTGCTACTAATACATGTTCTATTAAACAAGCCCAACTGCATGCAAACATGGCTACATATAATGCCAGAGAATGCACGGATAGGCATAGAGCCTAGAAAAGATCACTGTTTGAATGGTAACACTAGCAATTAAATGTCCATTAAAGGTGTGAATGGAAGACCTCAATACACAAGAACAGGATAAATTAGACCCATTCCATAAATTCTATCAGGACCACTATTCTAGAGAACCGGAAGGCCACACAAATAAAGAGAATATTTAAGAGACATAGCTCTATGTAGAAAATTGGGTTAGTGGTTGGGTGGAGGGTGAAACCCTACTCAAGCAGCAACCACAATCTCGGTCAAGGTGAAACACAAGCAAACCCCAAATTAACCTGTGCTTAACCCTCTGGTAGTGTGGCACAAAAGCAGACAGGCTTAACTTAGAGGCAATGTGTAAAGCATTTGTGCAGCACTTCAAACAGTAATAAATTAAAATCCCACAACAATTAAAAAGAATAGAGTAATATGTAATGCATTATTTGAGACCAACATGACAAACATCCAATCAGTAGAACCAGAGATATGCAAATTCAAAGATTTAAGTAAAAATAGTGCCTGGAAGCCCAAAGCGTCAACTGTGGTCATCAAAGTTCATGCCCACTGAAAAAATTTACCTTAAATCCTAGTTTGTGAAGCGTTGCTGTATCGAGGTTGCGTTGTGCAATAGCCCTTCCGAAGAAACTGCGGGCAGTGATGCGAAGTCCTGTGTCTTCGTCGAGGACACCGTCAACGATGGTCTTGTGATGAGAAGGCATGTGCCGAGAATGAGTTGCGCAGCTGGAGTTCCTTAGAGACTGCAGGCTGTGATGAGAGGACCAGCGTTGGGGATGCGTCATGCTGTGGCGGTACTGATGCGGCTGCGAAGAGCTATCTCTTTCAATATAGATTCTAGTTGCAGAACCACAGCTCGGCTGGCAGAGCACCTTCAGGTTCACTTCCAAGGGTAAAGGACTAGGGTAGCATCACTTGGGGAGCAAGTGTCACAGCAAACAGAATCCAGGTGCTGGGTTCAAGGTGGCTGGAGCCATTTCTGTCCCTGAGGCTTTGAACAGGAGGCCAGACAACTAGCCCTTGAAGTCACTCTGGTGGTAATGGAATTCAAGCTGCAGGTCCAGTCATTCTCATTTAGGCAGCAGAGTAGTAGTCCTTCTTGCAGAACAGCACTTCAGTCCTTTTGAGTCTTCCAATGGTGCATAGGTGTTGTGAAGATTTGGGTCCGTGGGTCTAATACTTATATCTGGTACGCTTTGGAAGTAGGGGAAGGTTCAGGCGGTTTCTACCCCCATTGGCGCTTGAAATTACCTGTTTTCCTGCCCGAGCCTCAGTGTGTCTGGGTCATAAAAGACCAGTGCCAAACGCTTTGTGAGAGTGCCCAACCACAGCCATTGTAATGTGCAAGTGTGGTGGGTGAATGCTCATCAAGTCAGAGAAGGCCAACAGCTATCTCTCTTAGTCTCACTGTCTGGGAGCAATACATAAAGACCAACTGCCAGCTACACATAGTCACGTGACCCGGGATACAGGGTTCAGGCAGCAAATGGTTGGGACAAGAACATGCCAACTTTCTGATAGTGGTATTTCCAGAATTGTGACTTAAAATCTGATTTTACCATTAAAGAGGATTTACAATTATAATTCCATTGATACCAAACCCGACACTCCTGTCTGCTCCCAATTGAAAGTTATTACTTAATAAGTGTAATAAGGTAACCCACTGTTATCCTATGGGAGAGGCAGGCCTTGCATTGTTAAAAAGTAAATGTAAGAGTTTTTCAGTACCAGAACGTGTAAAATTTAAAAGTAAATGTCCAACTTTAAAAATACATTTCACACACACAGGCCACAATGACAGGCCTGAGACATGTTTAAAGGGATACTTAGGTGGATGGCACCAAAAAGTTCTTAAGGCCCACTAGAGGCATTTAATAACAGGCCATGGTACATGAAGTACCACTTTCCTAGGGACTCACAAGTAAATTAAATGTGCCTATTGGGTATAAGCCAATGCTACCATGTTTAGAGGAGAGAGCACTCACACTTTAGCACCTGTTAACAGTGATAAGTGCACAGAGCCCTAAGGCCAATGAATACTGGAGGAGGAAGGCAAAATGTTTAGGGAACGATCACCCTAGGCCTGACAGGCCTTAAACTCTGTAAACCGTACCAGGAGATTAACAGAAAATCGCCAGAGGAGATAATAGGAGCAATTAAATCATTGAGACAAGTCTCAGCCCTGAGTGCAGAAGCCTTTCCTCCCACCATTCTATAGATAATGCTGGCCCATTCTCATGCCTATCTTGCTGAGGGTGTAAACTATCACAGCGGATAATGCAGCAATATCTCCTTCCATGGCTAATGCAAGAATATCATCTATACTCAAAACCAGCAAAACTCCAGAGAAGTGTGGCTCCTACTGCTGGAGCAGAGTTTCCTGTTGAAAATTTATTGAGTTTTAAGCTCCAGTCTTGTCTATATGTTATGATTAAAATTACTAATTTGAAATCATTAATTAATAGTTTGTTTTGTTAAAAGTCCAGATTAACCAACATTACTAATGAGAGAAAACTACACGTGGGAATGCATATATGTTGCTTAATAATATGTGCAATTTAATTAAATGAGCATCGCAAAAGTGTTATTTGTTTCGAGTCTGCGCTTTTAAAATAACGTGTGCTAATGCTTTATTGCGTTGCAGAAGGCTAGATAATTACATACACATAAGGGTATTAGTGGGAATTAACACTGTTTAATCATTATGATGTAGTAACGTTGTTTTGTGTTTCTTTTAATTAAGATGGTCCGTTTTCGCCTAAAACAAGATGGCTGCCGTTTACAGCCTGCGCTCGAGTGATTGGATTTTGACGAGAGGCCTTGCTGAACATGGTCGAAAGTCACCTGACCACAGCCTCTGTCTGAGTAGAAAGTTTCCGTGAAGACAGTAGCTCTGGGAATGATTCCAATTGTCCTTGGAGAAGGATAAAGCCACAATGAACAATGATCAGTCTGCGGTGGCTCTGCTAAGATACCAAGGAAGAGCATTCACGAAAGTAACATTTGCAAACTCGAGTTTCCTTCTTCCGTGTTTTTATTTTTGTGATTTTTCCTGAGCGGAGGTTTTCTAAATGTAACCAAGTGACATCCTTTCCTGCTTGCTCTGCTCAGCGGCTCAACGGATATTCAAAGTTTGTTTGTAACTTTTATTTTGTAATTTTTGTTATAAATATGCTAGACTAGAGAGGGTCCGTGTTCTTTGCGCTCATTACGTTCTTTGCGGTCATTGCGTTTTGGACTTCTTCCTGAACCTATGCTGAGGACGGCAGCTCGAGAGACTTTACCGAGAGACCTGTCCTGAGAATAATGATTTTGCTAATGATTGACTTTCATTTTGAACTAATTTAGATAAATAAGCATTTGTTTGAATTCCGGTGTCGGGTGGTTATTTCTTTGTCGTTTATTGGGTTCCAAATGTATTTCCTATGTTTAAAATCATGACTCAGGACAATGTCTTTAAGGTCGCATTGACCTCATTGTAGATGCAGAATGGTTTAGGTTTTCTCTCCTATATACAGTGTGGATAGAGTAATAGTGTGAATTTTAGTGTGATGGGCCCTAGCGTATGATGAGTGTATGCGCGTGCGACTGTGGATTTACTCTGTCCGTGGAAGTAGGGAGAATTTATATGCGCCGATCTGCAGCAGTTTCCTGGTAGCAGTATGATGGTTAGATTATTGTCTTGATCTGATAGATTGCTTGTACATAGGCTTTTGATTCATTGATTTATTGATTGATGTTGGTATATGTACTAATACTATATGTTGAAACCGTCGTGTTGAGTTCTATGTAGTGTGTACGGCTTCTGGAACTTGGGAGCAGGTGACGGTTCCGTAGTAGGGCAGAGGGAAGTGAGTGCTGCTCTCGGGAAAACGGGATTGTTGGCCCTGTACGTATGCGGGGAAAAACGTGTGACAATTGAAGTTGCACGTCACATTGTCTGGGTTCCCGATCAGTGACATCGTCGTGTGTTACTACTAGAGGCATATTTTCGGTATAAAAGAAGTGCGTATCGTAGCGAAGGTTATCTGTGAAACTCTGGTCTTAAGTCCCAGGGATCCGTAAGGTTCGCCGTTAAAGCTTATCGCGGGAGGAGTAATAGGTATTCTCTGAGCTTGTCTGAAGGACTGGGCAGAGGTAAGCGCTGCTTGATTAACGCGTGTTATAATTCTGTAGCGAGACAGACTGTTCGCTGTTCTCGGGAAAGGCAGGATTCTGTGTGCATGTGCTACATTTTCTGGTGTGAAAGTGCGTGAATGTATGAGCATTTAGTTGATTGTGAGACTCTTTGGAGCAGTCCTAGAGGAAACAGTTAATGGATGCAAGTTAGAAGGGCAGAGTAGAGGGATGTGCTACTGTGTCAACGAAAGTAATAATTCCGTGGTAGAGCAGAGGCAAGCGCTGTTCTAAAGAGAAGCGGGATTCTTGTGAAAAAGAATTTTCTTTACTATTCTGTGGTTAGCGAAGCAGACAATGGAGATCTTTATATGTTGTAACTAATAGATTTTGTAGAATCTGAAACGAAGTCTACAGAGAAGACTTTGTAAAGGAGGGGTAGACGAGTGACAGGAGACAGGAGCAGAAGCGTCTGCAGCGACTGCTGACGTCATTCGGACCGCGCTGTAATTGGGCAGTGGATCAGAACAGTGCTCGCGCTAGGATTGGTGCGTTGGTGTGAGCCGCGCAGGGATTGGAAGGAGTACAGGGTGACGTAGACGCTCCAGGATTGGTGCGTTGGTGTGATTCGCGCTGTTATTGGACGAAAGATCGTACAGTTGCGGAAAGGACTAGAGGGTTGTAGTAAGCGCGAAAATGTATTATCAACCGGAGGAAAAGAAAAAGAAATCCTTGTTCGGTAAAATTAAAGGGTGGTTCAACAAGGATAAAAACATAATAACTAGAAAGGGTGAATTGCTACCTCCGACGAGAACTCCTGCATCCTTCATGGTTGTGAAATATGGGTATCATACCTGTATATGGTTGGATAACTGGGCTAAGTATACTAAGGAAGATGGTGTCTTAGCGTTCCCGGAACATGGTTCATTTAATCTGGCCGTGTTGAGAAATTTACGGGAAAAAATGATGTGTCTAGAGCCTAGACCAAGGCCGACACAGTTCGAGGCGTTGGTGGAATGGGAAGATGAGGTGCATGAGCGAGAAAAGCAGAGGAGTGGAGGCAACTATAGGTACATTTTTGGGAGGAAATATGATTGTGAAACTCATCATGATCGAATGAGGAGATGGCGAGATGCTAGTATGTCAGAAGGGATTATATCCTATGAGAACTGTTGGAGAAGCGGAAGGGAGGAAAGGTGCAGAAAAGGTGCCTGATACAGAAGTGAGAAGGTATGTGCCTAATGATTATGAGGATGAGGTTTTGGATGACATGATTTACAAGAGACCACCTCCGTATAGACCAGAACCAGATGAGAGCACGCCAGTTGCTACTCCTGTAAGAGATACTTTGCGAATTATTAAAACTGAGGTTGTAACACCTGATCTGAAAAGTGGTAGCTCTTTCACAGAAAGGGAGAGAGAGAGAGAGCGAGAGAGAGAGAATCGAGTCAGTGACGAGAAAACCAGAGAACTAGCCAGAACCACATCTGAGCTGACTGAGAAAATCCGAGAGTTGACGAAAAATCTTGAAGCAGTTACGGTACCTGTAACGATTGGTCCGGTTGTGCCTATTTTTGATAAGCAAAGAATGGGTGAAAATGGTTTAACAGTTCCTTATGTTGGAAATGGTTTGGTTGGTACTTGTACTTTGGAGGAATCAAGAATGAGAACGGGAGAAAATAATTTGAGACAGTTGAGACATGACACATGTAGTGGAGGATTAGATGTGCAGCCTAATTCAGGATTGAATACTGGTTGTTTGGGAGGAACGATTTTGGAACCACAGAGAATGACAGAACAAGTGGGTGCAGTGAAAAAGTCTACTGAAATAACAGCTGAAGATTTGAATGATTGGTTGAAGGTTCTTCAAAAGAAGGATAAAGATTCACAGGTAATTGATGTAGCCAGGTTGCGCATAGAATTGGAGGAGCTTATTGCCGGAACAATTCCTACAGATATACTGAAAAACCATCATGATGGAGAGTTGTTATTTATGTGTAAAAGTATCACCTGGAGGGCTAAGAGTACACATGACAGGTTAAAAGCAATAGCGAGTGAACAAGGAGTTGACATGGATAAGGTGAAAGCTTTGCAGAAGCCTTACAGGGTGGATTTCTCTGACAAAGATATTGAACATCTAAATGGTGCTGGCAGAACAGGACAGATTAAGGAAATGATTGCCTTATTGCGAAAATGGGGTGATGTGGAAAAATGGAAGGATAGGTGGTACAAGAAAAGGGAAGATTCAGTGGACAGGACTTACTCAGCTTTTCCCATGAGAGAAAAAGAGAAAACAGTGGATGCTTATCCTATGAGAGAGATTCCTGGAGGAGGATATGTACATGTCCCATGGACTAGACAGGATATTTTGTCATTTACGAATGATTTCCCTCGACTGAGAGAAAAGCCCGTCGAGTGGTATAGGCAGGTAGACAGGTTTGTGAAATTGTCAAAAGTGCTGTGGATTGACCTGAATAGTCTGTTTGATATAATTGTTCCAGCAGACTTGTGGGCAGAGTGTAAAATAGTTGTAGATTGGCCTGCTAAGGAGTATCCAAGAGATCCGAAAACAGGAGCACCAGATCCAGAGGTGATGAAAAAATATGACCAGGTAATTGTGTTCCTGAAAAATAAGGTACCCCCAAAAGAGACAGACTGGGTTAAGATAGATCGAACACATCAGGAAGCAAAAGAATCAGTTCATGCTTTTTACGAAAGGCTGATACTGGCTTTCAAACAGTTTAGTGGAGATGAACACCTGGGTGACAAGGATTTGAGTCATTTTGTATACAGATTTGTATATGGCTTGAGACCTGAAATCAGTGAAAGGATTCGTGAGCACACAGTTGATTGGCAGAGTAAAAAGATTGATGAAATCCTGAGACATGCAAAGTACTTCAGTGATGAGATTGAGGCAAAACAGAGAAAGTTGAAAGAGAAAGCAATGTGGGCACAGGTGAAAGTTGCTGAGAGACAAGAAGCACAGTTGATGGAACAGGCAAATAATCCAGGAATTAGACCCAGATATGCGGGAAAGGGAAAGGGGAATTTAGAGGAGGCCAAAAAGAAGTTCCCTTGTCACAACTGTGGACAATTGGGGCATTGGAGATCCGAGTGTACCAATCCACCATTAGTGAGTAATGAAAATAAACCCTTAAATCAACAGGTGCAGAACGAGGGGTGTAATCAACAGCAGCAACAGCAGAAGGTTGTCAGACAGCAGAGCCAAGAGCCAAAACCGCCCTTGCCGCAGAATAGAGGGTCCCAAAAGTATAACCAGGACTCAGGATTCTACAATGATGAGCAGGTAAACAAACCAAGACGTTCTAACCTGGTACAGCAGTACTGGTTAAAGAATGAGGGGAGTGAGTCTGAAGGGGACTATTGACGGTGCCGAAGAGAGGAGGAAGAGTGCATACTTGGTGCAACTCTAGAAATAGACCAGGCAGGACCATTTGTAGATGGGAAAATAAATGGGGAGAGTGTTACTTTTTTGGTAGACACAGGAGCGACGAGATCAACTGTCAGGTCAGCAGATATTAGAAATCTTCCTCTCTCGGACGAAGCAATCCAAGTAGTTGGTGTAGCCAATACACAGATTAAGACTCGTTTTACCGAACCAGTAAGGGTAAGAATAGGGAAATTCTCAGACATGCACAGATTTGTAGTCTGTGACACCAGTCCAGTGAACTTGTTAGGTAGGGACTTATTGTGCAAGATGAACTGTACAATTTTCTGTACTCCGGATGGAATAGCTTTTGAGACACCAGATGAGGATGTTTTGTACCGGATGACTCTAGATGAGATTGTTGGTACATATGCTGTGTTTAATCCAGATGATTTGCCTCAGGAGTTGAGACACACAGTGAAAACAGCAGTTTGGGATTTTACCGGAGAAGATGTGGGATTGATGAATAATGTGGATCCAGTGAAGATTTCAGTGAAAGAGGGGATTGTTTATCCTAATATCCCACAGTACAGATTGACACCAGAAATAATTGAGGGAATAACTCCTATAATTGACAAGATGATTCAACAGGGTGTTTTGAGAGAGTTACTGAGTAGCCCGTGTAATTCACCGATAATGGGGCTAAAGAAACCTAATGGAAAGTTCAGGATTGTACAAGATTTGAGAAAAGTTAACAAGATTGTGGTGGCATGTTGTCCCATTGTGCCAAATCCTTCAGTGATTTTGTATCAGATTCCTCATGATGCTGAGTGGTACACAGTGATTGATTTGTGTCATGCTTTCTTTTCAATTCCATTGCATCATGACAGCCAGCCGATTTTTGCATTCCGGTTTGGCCAGCGTATTTTAGCATGGTGTCGTATCCCACAGGGGTATACAGAGAGTCCTTCGATATTCAATCAGTTGTTGAAAAAGTCATTGGAGAGTTTGATCATGCCCGAAAGCTCAGTGCTAGTGCAGTATATCGATGACTTACTTGTGGCATCGAAGACACGTGAAGCTTGTGAAGTAGATACCATAGCTTTACTGAATCATCTGGCAGATGGAGGGTTAAAGGTATCTCCAGCCAAATTGCAGTTTTGCAAGAAAGAGGTGCATTATCTTGGACACAATATTGAAAAGGGTCTGAGAAAGGTGACCGATGACAGGATCAAAATTATCAGAGGAATGAGAGCCCCGATGACCCAGAGAGAAGTGAGGATGTTTCTGGGAATGGTGGGTTATTGTCGTCAGTGGATAAGTAATTTCTCCCTGATAGCAAAGCCACTGATTAAGTTGACCAAAAGTGAGGTGAGAGACCCATTGGAACTGGATGGAGAACAGATGGCAGCATTTGAAGAGTTAAAGAGCAGAATGTGTGTAGCCCCTGCTTTGGGAATGCCAGACTATGAGAAAGAGTTTGAGTTGTATTGCAGTGAGAGAAATGGATGTGCACTTTCAGTGTTGATTCAGAAACATGGACAACTGAGAAGGCAGATTGCGTACTTCTCATCGACACTTGACCCCGTAGCTGTGGGTTTGCCAGGTTGCCTGAAAGCAGTAGCTGCTACATGCAGAAGCTTGGAACAGAGTGAGGGCATAATAATGGGATATGCTGTACGGGTATTCGTACCTCATGATGTGGCAATTCTTTTGACAAGAAGCAGGACTCAGTACATGTCACATAGTCGGCTGACTAAATATGAGAAAATCATTCTGGGAGCATCAAATGTGACTCTTGAGAGATGTGTGAATGTGAATCCAGCAACGTTGTTACCAGATGCTGACAATGTGAATGTTGGAGATGATGTTGATCATGATTGTTTGGATGTGCTTGACTATTGCACAAAACCAAGACCAGACATAAGAGATTTGCCATTGCCAGAGAGTGATCATGTGTTGTTTGTGGATGGATCGTGTTTAAGAACTGATGATGGTGTGCTGAGTGCAGCATATGCGGTGTGCAAGGTTTCAGAAGTTATGGAAGCTTCGCCTTTGAAAGGAGTGAGATCTGCTCAAGTGGCTGAATTGGTGGCATTGACAAAAGCTTGCAAGATTGGGAAGAATCTGAGAGTGACTGTGATGACTGATAGTCAGTACAGATTTGGAGTTGTTCATGATTTCGGCCAGCTTTGGCTACAGAGAGGTTTCTTGACGTTGAGTGGGACTCCAATAAAGAATGCTGAAGTGATTGGAAAATTGCTTGAGGCAATACAGCTGCCTAAAGAGTTAGCAGTTGTGAAGTGTGCTGCTCATGGACAAGGAGATGATTTTGTTACTCTTGGTAATCGTTTTTCCAATGACATAGCACAGTATTGTGCAAAGAACAATCATTCGATTAATAGGGCACGAGAAAGGGAAATGTCTTTTTGTTCTGTGATGTTTACTAATGTCCTGGAGACGTGGGATGAAGTGAAACAGTTGCAGGATGAGGCAGGAGATGAGGAAATGAGAGATTGGATCAAGGCAGGTTGTGCCCCAAGAGAAACAGATCATGTTTGGATCTATAGAGATGGTAGACCAGTCATGCCCAACTCCATGTTATCGACAATGGCAAGGATGTATCATGGCCAAGGACATCTGGGGAGGGATGCAATGATTAGGTCTTTTAAACAAACCTGGTACAATGCAAAGTTCAGGTTAATTGCAGAGAGCATCTGTCAAAGATGTTTGATTTGTCAGCAGTTCAATACTGGGAAAAAGACAGTGGTGAGTCTAGGAACAATAGGCAGAGAAGGAGGTCCTTTTACCAGAATGCAAATAGATTTCATTGAAATGCCCCAAGTGAATAAATTGAGGTATGTTCTAGTGGTAGTCTGTTTGTTCTCAAGATGGGTGGAGGCCTATCCGACTAGGAGGAATGATGGGATAACAGTTGCAAAGTTACTGTTAAGAGAGTTGATTCCTAGGTACGGGTTCCCAGTGACAATTGAGTCTGACAGAGGTGGACACTTCTACAATGAGCTCATGGGTTTAATTTGTGAAGCATTGAGCATACAGCAGAAGCTACATTGTGCATACAGACCAGAGGCTTCTGGAGTCGTTGAACAGATGAATGGCACAATCAAAAACCGAATTGGTAAGATGTGTTAAGCCACTGGAATGAAATGGCCTGATGTCTTGCCTCTAGTGCTGATGACTATTAGGTCTACTCCAGATAGAACCACAGGTTTGAGTCCGCACGAAATCTTAATGGGACGTGCGATGAGACATGCATTTGTGCCTGTCAACAAGTTGATGACAATAACTGATGACATGATTTTGGATTACTGTAAAGGCCTGGCTGACGCAGTTCATTCTGTGTTTCACCAGGTTGGAGAAGACGCTACTACACTTGAGAAGAAGCAAGCCCATGAACTGAGTCCAGGGGACTGGGTGATGATTAAGGTGCACAGAAGAAGAAATTGCTTGGTTCCAAGGTGGGGAAGGCCAAGACAAGTTATTCTGACTACAACGACTGCAGTAAAGTGTGCTGGTGTGAAAAACTGGGTGCATGCGAATCATACTCTGAGAGTTCCAAATCCAAAGGATGGGACTGGTAAAGAGTATTTTGAAGAGTCAGATTCCAGTGATGATGCAGAAACTGAACCAGTGAGTAGGGGAAAAAATCCCGAAAGGGGTGAAGGAGAAAGAGAGTTAGGTGATTCTTTTCCCTTTCCAAGAGAGGCTTCAAGAGAAACATTGAGAGTCTCGGAGGAGAGATCGGATTCTGTAAGAGTGCCTGAAGTTCCAACAAGCAGTAGAAGAGAAAAGAGCAGTTCCACAGAAACTACGCCTGAATCAGATGAAGAGGTTGAAAATCCACTTGAGATTACACCTGAGGAAGCAGGGTCAGAAGAACATAGAGAGGGACAGATTGCGGAAGACCCCCGAGGAGGTGTAGGGAACATTCCTGATAAGCTAGGTGAAGGGACAAGTAGACAGCAAGAAGATTACGTGTCGGAGACCCGAGGAGGGACAGAATTAGGGAAATCTCAAATCGGTGGTGGAAAAGACTGTGGAGCGAAAGAAAATTGTTGAAGAACAAGAGGCAAATGAGACAGAATCGGATGAGAGTGAAAATGAGAAATCAGAGGGTCGAGTTCTGAGAAAGAGAACTTGGATCGGAGAAAGGAATAATAAAGAAGTGAGACCAAAAAGGGTTGTAAGAGGAGATCTTTGGCCCAACAGGATAAAGAGGCTAAGGTACAGACTGACACGAGCAAATTCATCGAAAGCTGAACAGGTGAACGAGGTGCCGAGTCAGAATCAAGCAAAAGGTGAAAAACAAAAGGTCTCAAAAGAACCAGAGGAGATCAAGAGAATCAGAAAACCTAACCAGAAGTATAGGTCACCGGAATGGACGTACGTGGCACTGTCTGAAGGTGAAGAGGCAGAGAGTCAAGGAAATCCAGAGGGGACCGTACGAGAAGTGGTTGAGGAGAAAACTGTTGGAATCCTGAAAGTAATCCTGACTGACATTGGAGAAGAGTCAGATGCACAGGATGTTGTTGATGATCTGATACAATTTGATGTTGCTGAAGAAGAAGTGAAAAGTAATGAAAATCCAAACTGAGTGAACTGAAGGAGTCACTTGGAGGAAAGTGAAAAGAAAAGATCTGAAATTAGCTGTGTGAAATAATCTAGAGTTCTATAACTCAGTAGTGGAGTAGAAGAGGCTAAGTCAAAAGACACTGCCAAAGTAGTAAAATGGCTAACACAGAGAATAATCAAAGTGGATGTGCCTTTTTGAAAAGATGGTGTAGAATGTGCTGCTGCTGTACTGGATTATTAATGCTATTATGGGGTGTACTAGTTTTACTAGTTACTTTTAGAGTTACAATAGATAATTTTGGAATACATACTGAGAATGTGACCAATGTAGAGAAGAGTTCACAAAAAGTAGTTCCAACTAGAATTAGTAACATTTACGTACATAAAGATAGGTCAATTAATGATTTTTCTAGCAATGTTTTTTCAAAGTTGTTGTATGAATAGGTAAAGACAATGGAAGTTAGGGATTGCTACGTATGTATGCAGTTACCTGCATCCGTTTCAGAGGGTGTTACTTATCACCATTTACCAGCTACGTGTGGAATTTCATGTAGTGTGCTAAGTAGTGTTTTTTATTTGTTAGGGAAAATAGATTACGAGATGTCTAACAAGGATAACATTTTTGGGCAATTGCCTATGAACAAAAGGCTGAATCCAGCTAAAGAAGCTAACATTTTTGGTGAGATTTTTATTGAGAAAGAAGAATTGACATTAGATTACATTTTTAGAAACAATTTAACTTGCAGTCTGAAAGAAGAGGAGAAGGCTTTCCTAAACATGGTAGAGGAAAGAAGAGTGAGCATGCATGAGAAGGCAGGGAAATATAAAGTGAGTGAGACAATTTGGGATATTGAGATGGGAAAGGAATTGAGGAATGGGGCCAGTCCAACTTTGGCTTTAGATGCACCACAGAAGGGTAAACTATGCATTACCAGAAAGAGATCCCAATATGATACATATTTTGTTGGGACTAGTGAGTGTCATGATACATACTTCATTGCAACAGGATGGGGTTTTAAAGGTGGAGAGGATCCAGTGTTCCCAGGAGTGTATTATGTTTGTGGGAACAAGGCTTATTACAAGTTGCCTGACCATTGGTATGGCACGTGTTATGTGGGCCTGGTCTTTCCAAAGATTTTTCATATAGATAGAATAGAGGATGTAGAACACATTAATTTACTAACACGTTTTAAGAGAGAAACTTGGTCAGAAATTGTGGGTGATATCTTTGGAGCTTTAATTCCAGCAGTGGGAATTTCTTTAAATGCATATGGAATTCGGAAATTGTCAACAGTGGTGGATCGCTTATCGACAAGTACCGCTGGAGGGTTTCTTTTGGTAAATACGGAGATGATTGCCTTACGTGCCATGTCTATGCAAAATCGACTTGCCCTTGATATTCTATTGGCCAAGGAGGGTGGAGTTTGCGGAATGCTGAAAGTTCAACATTGTTGCACTTACATTCCTGACGAAAGTAAAGATCTAAAGGTCTATATCAAAAATATAACTGATTTGCATGAGGAATTAGTACCCCTGGAAGCTGAGAGTATTTGGACTAAAATAGCTAATAAGATAGTTGCTGTTAAGAGTTTTATTGCTAAGATAGGTAGTACCATTATTGGTAAAATATTATTTCCTTTGACATGTGTAATTGTTGCTTTATTGATACTAAGATTGGGGTGTTTGTGTTGTAAAAACAGGGGAGGGAAAAAGAGAATAATTAGAGGAAATGCTGAAAAGAAACAAAAGAGGTCAAGGAGAGATCCACAAGAAATAGAATTAGAAGAATTGAGGGAGAGTGTGTATTTGGAGTCGAAGAGGGATGATGTGAGAGAGTCTGGTGTTTAATGTTGTGTCATAAAAGACATTTTCAATTTCTCCTAAAATTGGGACAACATTTTTTTTTTGGAGTGGTTTTTGTGGTGATAAGATATCACCAAAGGTGGGATTGCTGGAGCAGAGTTTCCTGTTGAAAATTTATTGAGTTTTAAGCTCCAGTCTTGTCTATATGTTATGATTAAAATTACTAATTTGAAATCATTAATTAATAGTTTGTTTTGTTAAAAGTCCAGATTAACCAACATTACAAATGAGAGAAAACTACACGTGGGAATGCATATATGTTGCTTAATAATATGTGCAATTTAATTAAATGAGCATCGCAAAAGTGTTATTTGTTTCGAGTCTGCGCTTTTAAAATAACGTGTGCTAATGCTTTATTGCGTTGCAGAAGGCTAGATAATTACATACACATAAGGGTATTAGTGGGAATTAACACTGTTTAATCATTATGATGTAGTAACGTTGTTTTGTGTTTCTTTTAATTAAGATGGTCCGTTTTGGCCTAAAACAAGATGGCTGCCATTTACAGCCTGCGCTCGAGTGATTGGATTTTGACGAGAGGCCTTGCTGAACATGGTCGAAAGTCACCTGACCACAGCCTCTGTCTGAGTAGAAAGTTTCCGTGAAGACAGTAGCTCTGGGAATGATTCCAATTGTCCTTGGAGAAGGATAAAGCCACAATGAACAATGATCAGTCTGCGGTGGCTCTGCTAAGATACCAAGGAAGAGCATTCACGAAAGTAACATTTGCAAACTCGAGTTTCCTTCTTCCGTGTTTTTATTTTTGTGATTTTTCCTGAGCGGAGGTTTTCTAAATGTAACCAAGTGACATCCTTTCCTGCTCGCTCTGCTCAGCGGCTCAACGGATCTTCAAAGTTTGTTTGTAACTTTTATTTTGTCATTTTTGTTATAAATATGCTAGACTAGAGAGGGTCCGTGTTCTTTGCGCTCATTACGTTCTTGGCGGTCATTGCGTTTTGGACTTCTTCCTGAACCTATGCTGAGGACGGCAGCTCGAGAGACTTTACCGAGAGACCTGTCCTGAGAATAATGATTTTGCTAATGATTGACTTTCATTTTGAACTAATTTAGATAAATAAGCATTTGTTTGAATTCCGGTGTCGGGTGGTTATTTCTTTGTCGTTTATTGGGTTCCAAATGTATTTCCTATGTTTAAAATCATGACTCAGGACAATGTCTTTAAGGTCGCATTGACCTCATTGTAGATGCAGATTGGTTTAGGTTTTCTCTCCTATATACAGTGTGGATAGAGTAATAGTGTGAATTTTAGTGTGATGGGCCCTAGCGTATGATGAGTGTATGCGCGTGCGACTGTGGATTTACTCTGTCCGTGGAAGTAGGGAGAATTTATATTCGCCGATCTGCAGCACTACCACCTTATCTCAGTCCTTAATGTGATGTAAAAATAGTCACAAAGATACTGGCAAGCATGTTGGGCCCCACAATGTCAAAGTTGATCTATCCAGATCATTTGGGATTCATAATCTGCTGATAAGTGGGAGACGGCACAAAAAGGCCTTACAGGTGCTAGATGCAGCGCACCACCAGAAAAAGACTTCTAATATCATTTGATGCCGCAAATGCCTCCAATGAGGTTTTCATAACAGGTCTTAAAAACTAGAGGCTTTGGTTCAAAGTTTCAATCACTGACAGAGGCAGGCCACTCGAAGCCCAGCACACGAGTCCGAGCGGATGGTAAGAATTCCCCTCCAATTAGAATGACGCAGGGGGGTCCACATGTGAGTAATCACTGTGGCCCATAGACGACCCGAATCGTATAATGCACAGGAGTTCATAGAGATCGTACAGTTTGTATCTGTGTTTCATGAATCGTCTGCTGTGGGATCATGTAGCCGGGAGATGAGTGTCAATCGATTTGTATTTTTCTTTCAGCTTGTAAAGTGGCTTGAATGTCTGGACGTGCACAGTTGGTGGGCAGGATTTTCTTTGTCTTCACTCTCTCTGCCTCCAGAATGAAACGTAGCCTGGTTCCCCACCAGGCGTTACGTGTAATAACGTCACTGTATTGTTGTGTATGTTAACACCGGCGGATTGTATTGTGCACATATTGTGAAAAACCAATAAAGACGATTAAAAAAAATAATAATAATTAGAATGGCACAGAGGCTAGGGAGGGATACCCATTATCACCACAACTATTTGGAACATAACGAGTCCCTGGCCAAGACGATCCATAACAAATCCTGGACATAACAAATCCTGGATGAAAAGGTTGAGATTTAGGATTGATGAGTTCAAGCTCTTAATGTTCGCCAGTGAGATTTTAATTTTTTCGACTAACCCCAGGGTACACCTCCTGTCCCTACTTAGCACATTTGATGAATGGCGCGCATCTCTATCTACATTGAGATGTTTTCTGTACATATGCACCAGCAAAGCCTGCAATAAGCAATAAACTGTGGTATGACGCATCTTGTGCAGCTGTGCAAAGGCTTTTCGGGGGAATTCAAAATAAAGTCATTAGTGTCCAACTGCACAGACACCAGAGTTAAATGGCCCCTCCTATATTAGGAGGGGCCATATTAATGAGTCCGTTCGTACCTTACTAGTGTCCAACTCTTGATTTTAAGCTCAAGGGTACAATGTAGATTCAAAACACAAGGAATCCATTGGTTACATCGACTGACGAGAGCAACACCGCTGCAAGCATGGAGATCTGGCTGCGGCAGACAGCTTCCGCGGGTGGACGTCAGCACATGCTGCCCACCAGAGTGAGGGAACCCACCCCAAAGGCAGCTGTGCTGCTGAGCAGGCTGTGGATACACTGTGCAGGTGCAGATACGGGGCGTCGCAGCCATCACCCATCCACACACAGAACAGACCCGGAAATACCCTCTGCAGTCCATTCATCACACAAAACAGAGGTCCCACAACCTGGGTATCCGGTGAAGTGCAGCTGCGTCCTGGGCTCCTAGAGTTACTATTGCAAAATCCAGGGATTAACAAGCATTTACAATGCAATAGGTCTCGCAACTGCGAGTTTTAGAGCTATTGGTATTGTAAAGGGCAATGCCTTTTGAAAAATTAAAAAGGTATTGTAATTTATAACAGTAATTTTCCACCTGTATCATAACTACCACTATTATTATTACTATCACCACAGAGTAGTAATAGCAATAATTGTAGTGGTGGTTATGGTACTTATGGTGGTTGTAGCAGTGGTGGTAGTGGTGGTGGTGGTGGTGGTGGTACTGGTGCTGTTAGTGGTGGTGGTACTGGTGGTATTGTTTGTAGTGGTGGTGGTACTAGTTTTGTTAGTGGTGGTGGTATTGGTGGTTGTAGTGGTGGTTGTAGTGGTGGTGTTATTGGTGGTGGTGTTACTGTTGGTGGTAGTGGTACTGGTGGTAATGGTGGTGGTGGAGATGTTGTTATTGGTGGTGTTGGTACTGCTGGTGGTGGTAGTGGTGGTGGTGATACTGGTGTTTGTTGAACTGGTGGTGGTGGTATTGGTGGTGTTATTGTTAGTGGTGGTGGTGGTAGTTTTTGTTGTTGGTAGTGGTGGTTTTACTGGTGGTGGTTATGGTACTGGTGTTGTTGGTGCTGTTGGTGGTACTGGTGGTGGTGGAAGTGATGCTGGTGGTATTTGCGGTGGTACTGGTGGCAGTGTTGGTGGTGATGGTATTAGTGGTACTGGTGGTGGTGGTATTGGTGGTCGTGGTGGTAGCGGTGGTGGTAGTGGTGGTGGAATTGGTCGTATTGGTGTTGGTATTTGTTGTGATAGTGGTGGTCAGACTGGTGGTTGTAGTGGTAGTGGTACTGGTGGTACTAGTGGGGGTGGTGGTGGTGGTATTGGTGGTGGGTGGTGTTACTGGTGGTGGTGGTACTGGTGGTGGTGGTGGTAGTGGTGGTGGTATTGGTGGTTGTTGTACTGGTGGTGGCGGTACTGGTGGTGGTGGTACTGGTAGTGGTGGTGGTATTGTTGGTGGTACTGTTATTGGTGGTGGTGGTAATGATTGTTGGTGGTACTGATGCTACTGGTTGTGGTGGTGTTATTGACTAAAGAGGGACATAGTCAAACTTTACACAAACCCTAAGAATGTATGGAAGAGGGCAACCGAGATAGATTTATGGAGTGCTAGAAAATGAGCAAATAGGAAGGGATTTGAGAACAATATTGAGGAAGAAAAGTGTAAAGAAAATCGCAAATGAGGGGAGATGTAAAAAGGAAGACGTGAGACGGAAGTCGGAGAGGTGGGAGGCGAGAAAGAAAACAAGAAAAGCACGATGGACCGAAAGTAATGATGAAAAGAGGGTTGATCTGCTGGAGTAAGCAGCGGAGGAGAAGGAACGCAATGCATAGAGGGTGAAAGACAATAAACAGAGGTGGAGAGGAATGAGAGAAGGAAAACAATGGGACACGGGGGATTGTTGAGTAAAGAGAAGTGAAGAGAATTGTGCCCTGGATGGAAGCACGTCTGGCGGGAGATAAGGATCAGTGCAAGCACACACCCAGAAAACAATGTAAATGAGCATAAGGGACTGAGCAAGGAGGGATTCAGGGACTGTGGACACACTCCGAGAACATGGTAGGAAGAGACATGGCTTTACAACACGGAGAAATGCAGCACAGTGCGTGTTAATTACCATTTACACATACAAATCTCACCCCCTGGCCAATCAAACGCCTCTTTGTGCTTAGTAATTCATCGCACTAGCCCCCTCCTTGGAATTCGCGCCCCTCCCTGCTCAGGCACATGTAAATGGTTATTGTCTGTGGAGCTACCGCCCATGAATGAACTCCCCACTGAAGTAAACGTTTCCCTCAGGCTTGAGAGGTCTCCAGGGTCGGTGCACCATCTCCCTGGTGAAGAATTGTGGTCCGAAAACACCTGACGCGAGTACATAATGAAAGTGAGTTTAAACACTGATAACACTGGATATTGTTATAGCATTCACCGCCCCCTTGGGGCTAGAATAATGCGCGTGATTCGCGTCCGCTGGTATGGCCCTTGCAGTGATTCTAGAAGGATGAAAGCCGAGTTCGGTTCTGAGGGAGTCGACCCAACAGCACCTCTGCAGCAGGCACTCCGGACTACCGAAATATCTTCCAGCTTCTCGGGTTGCCAGTATGACTCCCGTAAGACCATGGGCTGTGCTTCTAAAAACCAGGGCCCAGGGCTGCAAGTCACGGCTTCGAGGCGCGTTGCCTTGTATGAAACCGATCCGCAGCTTTGACAATAACAATTTTGGACAACTGTTTTCAGCTGAATCGGTCCCCGTTATTGCCTTTGGTATACACAGAGTGTGCTGCACATTTAACTGTTTTTCGGACATCCTTAACAAATGCAGGCGATCAGAATAGGATTATTTAAAATATGTGGAGCTACGGAACGGATGGTGCTGGACTGGTGTGCTTCTGAAAATGAAAAATATGAAAGGAAGGAATGTATTGAATGCAATAAAATTGACTGAAAGGTATGCATTAGATAATCAAATACCACCTTATGCGACTGAACTGCAATGTCTTCTAAAACACAATATGTTCCCCCTCCACAGTATCCACGAGTAAGCTCCGACCTCAACACCTGAATGTAGAAACATTCTGTGAGACCACAAGCCAGGACAGGTGAGAGATAGAGAAATTCAATTCTCCAGCACTATGGGAAATCCCGCAATCACGCATGCAGTACGAGACGTGCACATATTGGTATAAAGGCCACCCAATATTATTGTAAGCACAGTATAAGAAGCATACATGCAAGAAAACAGGAAGGTCCGCATAAACATCAGCAATGCTGCTGCGATAATATTTCCTGTGACCACGTGCCCCCCTCTCTTCAGCCCCCTGTCACCATGCCAGAGTTCTACCCGTCAGCATACTCATCACTCAGCTGCCTCTTTAACCATCCCAAATGCCTTTAACACACAGTGATGCCCACGCCAAAATTTGCTAGACCACAAACGTGTTGAAATCCCAGCATCACACCCCACGCACCTAATGCTCCTTGCTCAAAAATAGCGTACATTACATTTTTACAACACCGAAATCGATCAGCCACAGCAACAGATGCAGGATGGGGACAGGCAAAATATGTGCACGCTTCCCCTTATTGTTTTAACCTCATGTGTGCCAGCGGTCCTCTAGCCCGGGCGGTCGGACCCTGCTCGCTGTGAAGTGGAGGGGATGCATTCTGGCGAGGTACACCCTGGACCGCAGTCAGTGCCTGTCCCGGAGACGTTCGCTGCCCGGGAGATGGGATGCATGTGGGAGATCACTCCCCGCACACAGCCCTGGAGAGAGTTGAGGAAAGAATGGCTGAGGCGGGAGCAGGTATTCAAGCAATAATTAATAAATTAATGAAACTAGAAGTGCTTACGCCGAGGCTGCGCGTGGGGCCACTGCCACCCCCACCGATAGTGGCGCAAAATTAGTAGCCCGCTTCTCTTAGCGGCAGGACAACATCAGCATTGACTGATGCCACCCCAGATGGATTGCTAGGGCCCTGCGGTGTGCTCAGGTGCGGGGAAAGAGGCTTACGCGAAGGATGCACACGAGATCCCTGTACCACCCCTCTCGTCCCATCTATTCTAGTGCTTAAAAACCTGGTGCCACCCTGACCCGGGAGAAGCGGAGCAGCAGTACGGATTGATGCCCTCTGGACAAACGTCTGAGTGGGGAGAGGTGAAGGGGCTGGAGAGGAGGTGAGCACCCCGGGTCAGCGGCTGAAATAAGCTACCGCAACATGATGCACAGCGCCACATGTTGTAAGCGCACAGCCCAGCGCTTACCGTAATGGAGTCCCATTCAAAACACGACGTGAAACAGTGGAAATGAATGTACATAGCAGGATTGCAGACGGGGTTGGAGCAATTTAAAGAAACAAGTGACGCAGCCATGATAAAGCTGTGTTCGCCGCACAGCGCCATTTTATTGAAAACGAGGAAATAGTCCCTAAATAAAAACATAAGAGCCCAGCAGCGGAACGTAACTGTAGTTAGTCGATGCTGCTTCCTCCTAAAACGGAAGAAAACGGAAGTGACGCATCGGACCACCAGCCAATAATGAGCGAGATGAAAAGAGCAATGCCAGATTTAAACCAATGGCAAGGGACAAAACAAAAAAAATGCAATGGGTGGAGTTTCACCTCTAATACTAATTACTTGATGCCTCGTAGAGGCAGCGCATGCGCTGCTCTATACGAGACCTAAAAACAAATGCCCATCAATCAGATGCAACTCGAATGGAGCATCCCACAAAGGGGCAAGACTCATTGCAGACAGGAGCTTCAGCTACAATGAGTTACAGGGGCTAAAGTTTACTCAGCAAACACTGAGAGAGGCCGCCACGGCCCACTTGTCATTTACAGTGACTGGCTATCACCGAAGGTTGGAGAACTCGTGGTAGGGAATTGGGAAGGCAGAAAGTTTATACCCATCTATTAAAAGTCAGTGCCAGCGCTAGGAACAAAGAGAATGTGAACAGTGTTTATACTGCTGTTACAGGGGAGAAGAGAAAGGGGACAGATGTCTCACGGGTCAGTGAGACTGCATCATGTGGCTATCCTGTACAGCTAGCCAGGGAGACGAAAGAGGAGACAGAGGTCTCAGGAGTCAGTGAGACTGCATCATGTGGCTATCCTGTACAGCTAGCCAGGGAGACGAAAGAGGAGACAGAGGTCTCAGGAGTCAGTGAGACTGCATCATGTGGCTATCCTGTACAGCTAGCCAGGGAGACGAAAGAGGAGATAGAGGTCTCAGGAGTGAGTGAGACTGCATCATGTGGCTATCCTGTACAGCTAGCCAGGGAGACGAAAGAGGAGACAGAGGTCTCAGGAGTCAGTGAGATTGCATCATGTGGCTATCCTGTACAGCTAGCCAGGGAGACGAAAGAGGAGACAGAGGTCTCAGGAGTCAGTGAGACTGCATCATGTGGCTTTCCTGTACAGCTAGCCAGGGAGACGAAAGAGGAGACAGAGGTCTCAGGAGTGAGTGAGACTGCATCATGTGGCTATCCTGTACAGCTAGCCAGGGAGACGAAAGAGGAGACAGAGGTCTCAGGAGTGAGTGAGACTGCATCATGTGGCTATCCTGTACAGCTAGCCAGGGAGACGAAAGAGGAGACAGAGGTCTCAGGAGTCAGTGAGACTGCATCATGTGGCTATCCTGTACAGCTAGCCAGGGAGACGAAAGAGGAGACAGAGGTCTCAGGAGTGAGTGAGACTGCATCATGTGGCTATCCTGTACAGCTAGCCAGGGAGACGAAAGAGGAGATAGAGGTCTCAGGAGTCAGTGAGACTGCATCATGTGGCTATCCTGTACAGCTAGCCAGGGAGACGAAAGAGGACACAGAGGTCTCAGTAGTCAGCGAGACTGCATCATGTGGCTATCCTGTACAGCTAGCCAGGGAGACGAAAGAGGAGACAGAGGTTTCAGGAGTCAGCGAGACTGCATCATGTGGCTATCCTGTACAGCTAGCCAGGGAGACGAAAGAGGAGACAGAGGTCTCAGGAGTGAGTGAGACTGCATCATGTGGCTATCCTGTACAGCTAGCCAGGGAGACGAAAGAGGAGACAGAGGTCTCAGGAGTGAGTGAGACTGCATCATGTGGCTATCCTGTACAGCTAGCCAGGGAGACGAAAGAGGAGATAGAGGTCTCAGGAGTCAGTGAGACTGCATCATGTGGCTATCCTGTACAGCTAGCCAGGGAGACGAAAGAGGACACAGAGGTCTCAGTAGTCAGCGAGACTGCATCATGTGGCTATCCTGTACAGCTAGCCAGGGAGACGAAAGAGGAGACAGAGGTTTCAGGAGTCAGCGAGACTGCATCATGTGGCTATCCTGTACAGCTAGCCAGGGAGACGAAAGAGGAGACAGAGGTCTCAGGAGTGAGTGAGACTGCATCATGTGGCTATCCTGTACAGCTAGCCAGGGAGACGAAAGAGGACACAGAGGTCTCAGGAGTCAGCGAGACTGCATCATGTGGCTATCCTGTACAGCTAGCCAGGGAGACGAAAGAGGACACAGAGGTCTCAGGAGTCAGCGAGACTGCATCATGTGGCTATCCTGTACAGCTAGCCAGGGAGACGAAAGAGGAGACAGAGGTCTCAGGAGTGAGTGAGACTGCATCATGTGGCTATCCTGTACAGCTAGCCAGGGAGACGAAAGAGGAGATAGAGGTCTCAGGAGTCAGTGAGACTGCATCATGTGGCTATCCTGTACAGCTAGCCAGGGAGACGAAAGAGGACACAGAGGTCTCAGGAGTCAGCGAGACTGCATCATGTGGCTATCCTGTACAGCTAGCCAGGGAGACGAAAGAGGAGACAGAGGTTTCAAGAGTCAGCGAGACTGCATCATGTGGCTATCCTGTACAGCTAGCCAGGGAGACGAAAGAGGAGACAGAGGTCTCAGGAGTCAGTGAGACTGCATCATGTGGCTATCCTGTACAGCTAGCCAGGGAGAAGAAAGAGGAGACAGAGGTCTCAGGAGTGAGTGAGACTGCATCATGTGGCTATCCTGTACAGCTAGCCAGGGAGACGAAAGAGGAGATAGAGGTCTCAGGAGTCAGCGAGACTGCATCATGTGGCTATCCTGTACAGCTAGCCAGGGAGACGAAAGAGGAGACAGAGGTCTCAGGAGTCAGCGAGACTGCATCATGTGGCTATCTGTACTGCTAGCCAGGGAGACGAAAGAGGAGACAGAGGTCTCAGGAGTCAGTGAGACTGCATCATGTGGCTATCCTGTACAGCTAGCCAGGGAGACGAAAGAGGAGACAGAGGTCTCAGGAGTCAGCGGGACTGCATCATGTGGCTATCTGTACTGCTAGCCAGGGAGACGAAAGAGGAGACAGAGGTCTCAGGAGTCAGTGAGACTGCATCATGTGGCTATCCTGTACAGCTAGCCAGGGAGACAAAAGAGGAGACAGAGGTCTCAGGAGTCAGTGAGACTGCATCATGTGGCTATCCTGTACAGCTAGCCAGGGAGACAAAAGAGGAGACAGAGGTCTCAGGAGTCAGTGAGATTGCATCATGTGGCTATCCTGTACAGCTAGCCAGGGAGACGAAAGAGGAGACAGAGGTCTCAGGAGTCAGTGAGACTGCATCATGTGGCTATCCTGTACAGCTAGCCAGGGAGACGAAAGAGGAGACAGAGGTCTCAGGAGTGAGTGAGACTGCATCATGTGGCTATCCTGTACAGCTAGCCAGGGAGACGAAAGAGGAGACAGAGGTCTCAGGAGTCAGTGAGACTGCATCATGTGGCTATCCTGTACAGCTAGCCAGGGAGACGAAAGAGGAGACAGAGGTCTCAGGAGTCATTGAGACTTCATCATGTGGCTATCCTGTACAGCTAGCCAGGGAGACGAAAGAGGAGACAGAGGTCTCAGGAGTCAGCGAGACTGCATCATGTGGCTATCTGTACTGCTAGCCAGGGAGACGAAAGAGGAGACAGAGGTCTCAGGAGTCAGTGGGACTGCATCATGTGGCTACCCTGTACAGCTAGCCAGGGAGACGAAAGAGGAGACAGAGGTCTCAGGAGTCAGCGGGACTGCATCATGTGGCTATCTGTACTGCTAGCCAGGGAGACGAAAGAGGAGACAGAGGTCTCAGGAGTCAGTGAGACTGCATCATGTGGCTATCCTGTACAGCTAGCCAGGGAGACAAAAGAGGAGACAGAGGTCTCAGGAGTCAGTGAGACTGCATCATGTGGCTATCCTGTACAGCTAGCCAGGGAGACGAAAGAGGAGACAGAGGTCTCAGGAGTCAGTGAGACTGCATCATGTGGCTATCCTGTACAGCTAGCCAGGGAGACGAAAGAGGAGACAGAGGTCTCAGGAGTCAGTGAGACTGCATTATGTGGCTATCCTGTACAGCTAGCCAGGGAGACGAAAGAGGAGACAGAGGTCTCAGGAGTCAGTGAGATTGCATCATGTGGCTATCCTGTACAGCTAGCCAGGGAGACGAAAGAGGAGACAGAGGTCTCAGGAGTCAGTGAGACTGCATCATGTGGCTATCCTGTACAGCTAGCCAGGGAGACGAAAGAGGAGACAGAGGTCTCAGGAGTGAGTGAGACTGCATCATGTAGCTATCCTGTACAGCTAACCAGGGAGACGAAAGAGGAGACAGAGGTCTCAGGAGTCAGTGAGACTGCATCATGTGGCTATCCTGTACAGCTAGCCAGGGAGATGAAAGAGGAGACAGAGGTCTCAGGAGTGAGTGAGACTGCATCATGTGGCTATCCTGTACAGCTAGCCAGGGAGACGAAAGAGGAGACAGAGGTCTCAGGAGTCAGTGAGACTGCATCATGTGGCTATCCTGTACAGCTAGCCAGGGAGACGAAAGAGGAGACAGAGGTCTCAGGAGTTAGTGAGACTTCATCATGTGGCTATCCTGTACAGCTAAACAACATCATAATGGGACACCTTCAGGCCCCTAGCCTGTGGCACAGCCTTTTTAGTTGCTTGTTGCAATGACACTTTATAATTTATCACTTATTTCTCATTTCACTCCTCTTAAACTGCGTTCATTTTCCACTTTTGTGCTTAACACGGTTTAAGACCACATGCAAGGGAAAGCCATTTCCCAAATTTCTCATGTCCGTGATGGGCCATCCGAACCTCTCTTCAAGAACACGTACCAACGCCAAATCCATCAGAAAGCAGTTTAATGCAACCCAATGCATTTCAGGCCTCTAGGCCCTTTCGTCAGAGGTAACTGAAAGTAAACAATTTAACATACATTAATTTTCCATGCGCCACTATTTGTACACACTCTCATGTTTTCTAAACTGTGCCTCATTTCTCTGTAACTTGCGCGCATCAAATTCACAAACAAATATCATCATTGTTATTTATACTGTTTAAAATAACCCCCAATTGCCTATAAACAAACTCGATCTTTACACTTTTAAATCTCTAGTGTACCACACTGTCACAAGGTGAGTGATTCTTATACTGTAACTCCATGACCTACAACCCACAAACTTCTCTCCACTTACTATTCCAGCATGTATACACAACCCTCCCTCCATTCACTTCCCTCTCCACTAACTCCCGTTGTTTCCCCACTTTGATCTTGCCCTCCCTTACCTGCTAACGACCAATAGAGGGGGGATGAGGCTCCTAGGATCAGACGTCAAAAAAAGGTTGTGCCTTCCCCTCTGCAACAACCTTCTATGAAATACGAACAGAAAGGATTCGAGGTCTCTTCCTTTTTTGTAGGTATCACACAGCAGACTATTCAAAATATTTTTGCCACACATTAAGTTTTTGCTACACAAGAAAATACTGTACTGTACAGTACCGAAGTTGTTCGAGTCGGTTATCATGCTGCAAAAGAACTTTGAACGCACACATGTAGAATTTGACATTCTGTAACCCAAATCATCCCAGATATGATTCTTCATAAGATATGATATAACACATTGGAGTGTCACTCTATATATATATATATTCACTGAAAAAACCATAGGTTTCAGGCACGTTATAGTTAGGAATTGGCATTTAAAAAACCTTAGAAATTCACTGAAAAAAACATAGGTTTCAGGGGCGTTATAGTTAGCTGGACATTTCCCTCGTACAAAACCCTAGAAATTCCCCTGTTATAGTTAGTTCAGCTAACTATAACTCGCGCCGAAATGCCAATTCCTAACTATAACGTGCCTGAAACCTATGGCATTTAACCTATTGGCATTTAAAAAACCTTTGAAATTGAAAGGTTTTTAAATGCCAATTCCTAACTATAACGTGCATGAAACCTATGGTTTTTTCAGTCAATTTCAAAGGTTTTTTAAATGCTAATTCCGATCTATAACTTATCTCTGAAGATATCATGTTTAATGATTTTGATTGGATTTCTATATTTTTCAAATTCAGTGTGTCATTTCATTAGTTACATTTTTTTAAAAATACTTTTTTATCCCCATTTTTAAATATATTTTTTAAATTAATTCTTTTAAAAATTAAAAAATATTATTTGAACTTAATGGGTTTTTCAAACATATTTTTCAAAATATTTTTTTAATTATATGTGCAAAACTTTATTTTATATATTTTATGCCATGTTTTTGGTTCCGCGCACCCTAAACGCACCGTTCTCGATCCCTACGCGATAGCATCCGTGCATAGTATGCGTCGGGTACGTGGTTAGTGCGTGATTCCAATGCGACAGGTACGCGACTCCCAGCCTATACGCGACACGTTCGATGTACGTAACGCGACGTTTACGCGCTTCTGCGATGCGTCATCTGCGTCTATGACGCGGTGGGTGCGCGGATCCCGCAAACTATTTAACATTTAAAAAAACATATTTATGTATTTCATGTGAATATTAATTGAAGACAAACTCTTAACTAGTCTTAATAGTAATATATTTTGACATCTAATCCTATATTTCTTTTTAATTCAATTTCGCGTATGCGCGCTGGGTGCGTGCTGCGTACGCGCAGGGTGCGCGGATCCCATGTGACCTGCAAAAAAAGAGATTTGATTGGTTCATTACACTTCCTGTTCTAACTACTGAAAGACCCCACCCATTTCAATCATTCTACTTTGAGCTTCTTTGGAGAACCACCTCTTTGGAGAGAGAAAGATTTTTTAGACTAAGTTTACACTTAGCTCTAATTTCTTTCAACCAAAAATGGCTTCAGGGCAGCAGGCATCACCTACATCACCTCATACTTCTGAGGATGAATTTTTGCCGGAGTTACCACGCAAAGAACGTTTCTCTTCAGTGGTGTGGACATTTTTTACTTTTCCCGAGGGGCAGAATAAGACCAATGCCACCTTGGTCACATGCAAGATTTGCAAAAGAGTCCTATCGAGAGGGGATCTTAACAAGAAATACTCTTGCGGCACGGCAAGTATGATGAAGCACATGAGGACCCTTCATCCAAACAATCTTGCAAAAGAAGAGTGCCGATGGATAAGAAACACTCCTGCTCCTGTGCCATCCACCTCATCGCACCTCAGTGCATCCATCAGACCAAACCTTGGACATCCGTCCTCCATTTCAATTTTTAAAAGTGCTCTGCACTAAGTGCAATACAACTTTGTGCTATGGCGAGCAGTCCATCGATCTGATCTGCCGCCGCCAAGAAAGTCACATTTGCTATTTTTTTTTTTGTTTTTTTTTTATTGTTCCCTGAAGTTCATTGTTTGGTTTCTCCTGTTTTTTTTTTTTTTTTCAAAAAAAACCCCAAAATCACAAAATTGTTAGAAAAAACAAAAAATATATATAAAAGAAGAAAGAAGAAAAAAAAAGTTCTTGTAGGAACTAACTTTCCTGGTTTAAAAAAAGAGCTAAATTTCTTTGTTAGTGTGTGAAAGTTTAGATGAATGTATGTGTAGTACGTAATTGACTGAATGAATGCATTAGTAGCGTATGGTGAATGTATAAGTGCAGAACTATAAGGAAGTGCTGCAGCATCACACAGTAACCTCTTTAACTGCAGTGTGCTGTAGTACTTCCGAAGCACAGGGATGCAACATATGTACATAAATATTTTGCAAATCTATGCTTCTGTCTGCACGGCTGCTTAAACTGCAGCCATGTGGTGACCATAGTGCAAGGATATCTGTGTCATGTGCTGTTTGTTTTTCTACAGGAAGACACACCTTCCTGCACAAAAACAATGAGAAAATGCATTTTTCTCCTTCAATGTATGCTGAACATTTCAGCATGCATTGAAGATATAAAAATGTGGAGAAATTAAAACAATTCTCCTTGTTGTGCTTTCCTACACCAATTTTAGAATGGTGCAGCATTCACACACATATCGAGATTTATGATTTATGATAAATCTAGACATGTGTCTTGTTCTATGAGTATTAAGTGCAATCATGCACAACAACACTTATAGAAAACTCTTTCAACACAAAGTGGTCTAAAAACAAAACACTTAAGCTTAATCTTTATCTCCCAACAATTTAATTTTTTTTCCCTTGGATCCGCGAACCCACCGCGAGAGGATCCGTGCATCCAACATGATAGGATGCACACACCGTGCGCGCATTTAAATGTTTTTTTTTTTAAAAAGGGGGGCCCCAGGGGGTCCTTCTGGGACCCCCTAAGCACCTCTAGAGGATCAGAGTATTTCCACTCTGCCCACTTTATATGTTTTACACACTCATTCCCCTTGCTTCTTCAGCCTTGCTTCTACCGAGGCAGAAAATGGCCGCCAACAGTTCCTGGTTTCGAATGTAGAGAGACACTCGACAGCCAATTAGCATTCAGCGCGCGATCGGGAGGGTGCGCGCTCGTTTCGGGGAGGGTGCGTGTATGGTGCGTGTATGGTCCGCGAATCCTCCGCGGCCATAGATTTCACAAACTTTTTTACCCTAATTTTCTCAGGAACTACTGAACAGATTTACGGGCTTCCTAGCCGTTTGGCACATGTTAATGCTGGAAATGTTGTCCTGTACCATTCGCACGCCTGCTGAAATAAAAGGTGAAAAACACGCTGGGTGTGGTGCTTCAAGTGGGAGCCTTCTTTGTTTGGAATATATTGCGGCCAATCCCGTTCGCGAAGCACCCCGCTGCGGATATCGCAGCTCCTGATCGCCGATCGCTGATGACTGTGTGGCGAAGAGGACCAACGTGGCCGTTCAGAGAGGTGACTAATGCGGAGGCCCAGCTAGACTGATTTTGGCAACCCATTGGGGAATATAGGAAAATTTGGGACAAAACGGCATTACAAGGACTCCAAAGACCATAATGCCATCTAGTCACGCCCACTAAAGGCAGGACTTAAAAAAATCACTGCGAAAACGGTGAAAACCTTGGCTGCTGTTTCCCCTACAAGAGGCCAGTGAGCAAGGGCTAGGAAGCCCGAAATGCGTTTGGCACATGTTAATGCTGGAAATGTTGTGCTGTACCATTCGCACGCCTGCTGAAATAAAAGGTGAAAAACACGCTGGGTGTGGTGCTTCAAGTGGGAGCCTTCTTCGTTTGGAATATATATATATATATATATATATATATATATATATATATATATATATATATATATATATATATATATTCACTGAAAAACCATAGGTTTCACACATGTTATAGTTAGCGGAAATTTTACTGATAAAAAACCATAAAAAACTATAACCCCGTTATAGTTAGTGCAGGGAACTATAACTCACGCGACCGCAATCCTCTGCTGATGCTAATACTGTATTTAGACACTTATTTGCCCATGTCTTCTTCCATAAATTTTTAGCTATACATATATTACAAATATTTTTTTTTCATAAAGACACATATGTCATCAGCAGAAGATTGCGGTCGCGTGAGTTATAGTTCCCTGCACTAACTATAACGGGGGAATTTCATTGGTTTTTTATCAGTAAAATTTCCGCTAACTATAACATGTGTGAAACCTATGGTTTTTTCAGTGAATTTGCAAGGTTTTTTAAATGCTAATTCCTAACTATAACGTGTGTGAAACCTATGGTTTTTTCAGTGAATTTGTACGTTTTTTTAAATGCTAAGTTACTTTACGCCATTTGTGGCGTGCGCGCCCACTTAACGCAGTTCGTTCCGTGCGCGCACCGTGCGCGCACAGTGAGCACGCGGTGCGCTTCGCGCACCGCTCGCCCACTTTACGCAGTTAGTGCCGTGCACGCACGGTGGGCACGCGGTGCGCTACGCGCACCGCGTGCCCACGTTACGCTAGATGGGCCATGCACATGGAGGACATATGATGCGCTTCGTTGTGAAAGGAAATATTTTAATTTTTCTATAACTCTCTTATGCCATGCACAAATGGTGACCTTCGGGCTCCATTTGCACATGGGGTGTAGAGAGTGTGGATAATTTTTTTTTATTTACATTTTTTAGCGTACGCGTACGGTAAGCGCAATCGGCGAAATTATCGAAAAAATTAAAATTGCATTTTTGGCCATGGGGGATCTTTGGGGACTCCCTCAACATGGCTAGGTGCTTTGGAGCTGTCTAAACAGCCACTTTACATGTTTTTGTCCTTTGATTTTTAATCCACACTCTGAGTGCGAGAGAGAAAATGGCGGCCGCCGCTTCCTGGTTTCGACCGATTCGAATGTTTACTAAGATCTAACAGCCAATCAGAATCGCGCTCGCGCACTTCACCGTACGCGTACGGTAAGCGCACCGTAAGCGCACCGTAAGCTGGCTCAGATATATATATTGATTTAAAGGCTATTTTCTCAGAATCTACTGAACAGATTTACAACAAACCTACAAAAGGCACTTCCTTGACCTGTAGACTACCTCTCTGCCAAATTTCAAGGAACTCTGTTCAGCCGTTCGGGCTGTAGCTGTGTCTAAAGGTCCTATGGAAAAATGCATGGGAAAAACGCGTTTTGGGACCCCCCTTTTATCTCAGCCCCCGCTTGACGAATCCCCCCGAGACTTTCAGGGTAGGAGCGGAGCGTAGCGCCCCACCTATTTTGAAATATGCGCGAGGATTCATCGACCGGCGCCAAAGTTATTCAAAATAGAATGTTGCGGATTTCCTATGGAAACAGGGTCCTAACTATAACTACCTACTGGCGACCGCCAGTAGGTAATATATTATATATATATATATATATATATATCAAAGCTCCAACTTGCCCACAAGTTTAGGCCGCACTCTCCATCAACCATCACGGGTAAAGCTCACTTCACGCTTCTGTGTCCTTTCAGCTTTCATGTAGTTCGTTACTGCCTGACGCGTTTCTGGGCCTCCGCCCTCATCAGAGGCACGACAGAACAAGTGCAGTGAAAACACGCCCACATTTATTCAAAATTATCCGCCTCCAGATAGGCTTGTTCAGATGAACCAAAACGCAATGCCTTATGGACTTTGTGGTGCGTGTTCCAAAATTCAGTCCATAATGGTTGCACAAATATTACTGTTCATAAAGACCCTCAATGGGCCCCGAAGCGTGAATGAGCCATAAATCCCTTAGTTGTTGGTCCACTTGCGAGGCTCCGAAAATTCAAGGCCCCATGGCCCCCAAACTTCATGGGGTTGTGCGAGCCTACGCGGCTGGGCAGCCGCGATTTGACATCAAAGCTCCAACTTGCCCACAAGTTTAGGCCGCACTCTCCATCAACCATCACGGGTAAAGCTCACTTCACGCTTCTGTGTCCTTTCAGCTTTCATGTCGTTCGTTACTGCCTGACGCGTTTCTGGGCCTACGCCCTCATCAGAGGCACGACAGAACAAGTGCAGTGAAAACACGCCCACATTTATTCAAAATTATCCGCCTCCAGATAGGCTTGTTCAGATGAACCAAAACGCAATGCCTTATGGACTTTGTGGTGCGTGTTCCAAAATTCAGTCCATAATGGTTGCACAAATATTACTGTTCATAAAGACCCTCAATGGGCCCGAAGCGTGAATGAGCCATAAATCCCTTAGTTGTTGGTCCACTTGCGAGGCTCCGAAAATTCAAGGCCCCATGGCCCCCAAACTTCATGGGGTGGTGCGAGCCTACGCGGCTGGGCCGCCGCGATTTGATATCAAAGCTCCAACTTGCCCACAAGTTTAGGCCGCACTCTCCATCAACCATCACGGGTAAAGCTCACTTCACGCTTCTGTGTCCTTTCAACTTTCATGTCGTTCGTTACTGCCTGACACGTTTCTGGGCCTACGCCCTCATCAGAGGCACGACAGAACAAGTGCAGTGAAAACACGCCCACATTTATTCAAAATTATCCGCCTCCAGATAGGCTTGTTCAGATGAACCAAAACGCAATGCCTTATGGACTTTGTGGTGCGTGTTCCAAAATTCAGTCCATAATGGTTGCACAAATATTACTGTTCATAAAGACCCTCAATGGGTCCCGAAGCGTGAATGAGCCATAAATCCCTTAGTTGTTGGTCCACCTGCGAGGCTCCGAAAATTCAAGGCCCCATGGCCCCCAAACTTCATGGGGTTGTGCGAGCCTACGCGGCTGGGCCGCCGCGATTTGACATCAAAGCTCCAACTTGCCCACAAGTTTAGGCCGCACTCTCCATCAACCATCACGGGTAAAGCTCACTTCACGCTTCTGTGTCCTTTCAGCTTTCATGTCGTTCGTTACTGCCTGACGCGTTTCTGGGCCTATGCCCTCATCAGAGGCACGACAGAACAAGTGCAGTGAAAACACGCCCACATTTATTCAAAATTATCCGCCTCCAGATAGGCTTGTTCAGATGAACCAAAACGCAATGCCTTATGGACTTTGTAGTGCGTCTTCCAAAATTCAGTCCATAATGGTTGCACAAATATTACTGTTCATAAAGACCCTCAATGGGCCCCGAAGCCTGAATGAGCCATAAATCCCTTAGTTGTTGGTCCACTTGCGAGGCTCCGAAAATTCAAGGCCCCATGGCCCCCAAACTTCATGGGGTGGTGCGAGCCTACGCGGCTGGGCCGCCGCGATTTGACATCAAAGCTCCAACTTGCCCACAAGTTTAGGCCGCACTCTCCATCAACCATCACGGATAAAGCTCACTTCACGCTTCTTTGTCCTTTCAGCTTTCATGTCGTTCGTTACTGCCTGACGCGTTTCTGGGCCTACGCCCTCATCAGAGACACGACAGAACAAGTGCAGTGAAAACACGCCCACATTTATTCAAAATTATCCGCCTCCAGATAGGCTTGTTCAGATGAACCAAAACGCAATGCCTTATGGACTTTGTGGTGCGTGTTCCAAAATTCAGTCCATAATGGTTGCACAAATATTACTGTTCATAAAGACCCTCAATGGGCACCGAAGCGTGAATGAGCCATAAATCCCTTAGTTGTTGGTCCACTTGCGAGGCTCCGAAAATTCAAGGCCCCATGGCCCCCAAACTTCATGGGGTGGTGCGAGCCTACGCGGCTGGGTCGCCGCGATTTGGCATCAAAGCTCCAACTTGCCCACAAGTTTAGGCCGCACTCTCCATCAACCATCACGGGTAAAGCTCACTTCACGCTTCTGTGTCCTTTCAGCTTTCATGTAGTTCGTTACTGCCTGACGCGTTTCTGGGCCTCCGCCCTCATCAGAGGCACGACAGAACAAGTGCAGTGAAAACCCGCCCACATTTATTCAAAATTATCCGCCTCCAGATAGGCTTGTTCAGATAAACCAAAATGCAATGCCTTATGGACTTTGTGGTGCGTGCCACCAGGGGTTCCAGGGCTAGGGCAAATTAGAGAGGGGACAATGGGCAACCCTGTCTGGCCCCTTTCTGGAGCACGAACACCCGTGATACTGTAGCGTTGACTCGCACCCTTGCTAGAGGTTGATGGTAGCGGAGCCTCACCCAACCAATGAAATTGGGCCCAAAGCCAAGACGGTCCAAGACGGTGAAGAGATTGTTCCATTCCACACTATCAAAGGCCATTCTGGCATCTAGGGACAACAAGGCTGCCAGGTCCGAAGCAATGAAGGACGCTGTGTGCAGCACCCCGAACAGTCGGCACAGGTTAAGCCTTGTACTTCTATGGGGCATAAATCTAGATTGGGCTGGATGTATGAGAGAGGTGGTTACTGTACTTAGGCGTATAGATAAGGCCTTGGCCAGCACCTTGGCCTCGTAGTTGAGTAGAGAAATTGGTCGATATGACCCGCACTCTAAGGGGGATTTGCCTTCTTTGGGGATCACTACAATTACTGCCACTCTCTGCTGGTGAGGAAGGATACCCTCCTCTTTGGCATCTGTATGCTTGGTGAGTAGGTGTTACGTGGTTTTCTTGAGCATGCATTAAAAGGAACTCTGTACAGTGCCTCCATATTTCCAGAAGTAGAGGTGTATAAAGTCTCATAATATGTGGCGAATGATTCTGCTATCTCCTTGCCCGGTTCGGCCTATGTTGTCCACGATTCCCGAGACCCATATGTTTTCGGTCTTTTTCTTGTTTAGCCATGGCAGAAGTTTATTCGCTTTGTCTCCTACTTTATATAGTCTGTGTTGTGTGGCAAGTGCCTATGTTCTGGTGCTATCTCCCATTAAGTCTTGCAATTCCCTCTGGCGGAGCCTCAGTCGGTGTCTTGTGTCTGAGTCATTTGCCCCTCCCTCCATCACTTGAGTTTCTAAAATGGAAATGGCGGTCTCTAGGGCAAGGCACTGAAGCCTCGTTTCTTTATTTGACACCCCTGTTTAGGTCTGTGACTGGCCCCTGATGACTACTTTGAACGCTTCCCAAAGCATCGCCTTTGAGTCTACTGAACCTAAATTTTTATATTTTTTTAGAGTTTTATATAGCGCAAACTAGACCCGAAGATATCAGGTATCAGAGCGCTTTACATGAGCACCAGTTGCGTTACAGACGGACACATTCATTTTTGTTGGGCACAGGATATTAATTGATTTGCCCAGAATCACAGGATGTTGAGCGTCGTTGCTGAGACTCAAACCTGGTTACCCAGCTTCGAAGTCGACCGCGCTATCAGTAAGGCTACTTCCTCTCATATCTTCAAAAAAGTGCTCAGCCCCTTCCCTACTGGCCGATTTAAATTTGTGGTCTTTGAGGTACCAGGGGGTCTCTTTTCGGGGGTAGAGTATAATCTCTCTTGGGGCCCTCCAGAAGAACCTCTACTGGAGAATGGTCTGACACCCCTCATGCTATGTCTGTTGCCTTGTGAAAATCTCCTAAGCCCTGAGCCTGTGTTAAGTTGTAATCTATTCTGAAGAGGCTCTTGTGTGCTGTCGATATATGTGTGTATTGTCTAATGAGGGGGTGTTGGTGTCTCCAGATGTCACCTAGGCCCATTGAATAGAGGAATTCTTTAAGGGGACCCATTCTTCGTCCGCCGCTGTTTCCCCCTGGGCATCCATCTCAGCTGAGAATATCATTCATGTCTCTCCCAATTACCAGTCGGCCCTCCGGAAGATCGAATAGCAATGGACCCAATGTATCTAGAGTGGCGGATTGGAGGCTCGGGGGGCATATCCTGAGCAGAGGTTCAAGGTCTTCCTCTCCCTTTGGCCACTTATCGCAACATATCTCCCCAACGGGTCAGTCCATAGCTTGTTTCAGGTAAAGGTGAGTGATGCCTTGCATAGTATTCTGGCTCCCTTGGATCCAGATGTGTAGCCTGCATGGACTAGTAGAGTGTAACCATATCTGTTCAGTGCCCTATACCGATTTCCAAAGAGATGGGTCTCCTGGAGAAGGACAACATCGGGGTAGAGCTTTTTAATAAATTGTTGCGCCATTGTCTGTTTTTACCCACTAATAAGGCCATTGACGTTCCAGAGGCCATATTTGTACAGAATTTTGTGGGGCTTCAGGAATCGCCATGGTATTGGATTATCCTCCCCCTCTCCTTCCTCTGTCTTGAAGTGGTCTCTACTATGGATGACTCTTTGATTTGTGGATGGTAATTGCTCCCCTGAAACCACCCCTGAGCACTACACTGACCAGTGAAAATGCTGCCACAACAGAATCACTTCCCTCAACTATGACCCCTCCTCCCTATACCCTGCTAAATACGCTGTGCATACCCCAACTTGTAACCTGCAGACTGTCTGTCTCCCAATTATTAAGCCACGTCAAACACAATAAGGGGGTGACTTGGCCGCTACCGAGTTTCAAATGGTACTGTTCTTTGCATCAGACCTTTTTGTAGACAATAGTGTAGTGGAGTCTCTTTACCATCAAAATATAACAAACTCCCTCCCCCTCGTTGAGAGCTGCTTACAGTTCCAAAGTCATTTTACCATCACCAGCTCAACTTGTGTTGCCTCTCTCAGTGTCTGGCCCAGTCACATCCACCTCCCCCGCTTTGTGCTGGTTTGACTGCACTCCGATCTTTTTGCCTTGGTCTGGTGCGCTTCGGCCACACTTTGTTCCTCCAACGCTGCCGCGGCCTCCGGTACGCCATCTCTCCAGCAACTGCCAAACCTCAGCTTGGGGGGAAACAGCCTTTACCATGAAGATTTTACCACGAACAACAATTAGCACGCTTTTTATACACGTTAATTACTGTTACTATGCATGTCACTACATCGCAGGTTTGAACTGTTGTCATGCCAGAACTTTGTGCTTGAATTGAGCAGTTGCCACAGGAGATTGAAGGTAGATTTTTGCTCTTGCAGAGCGGTGTTTTTGGTATGCTTTGCAGTGTTTTTGGTATGCAGTAAACTATTATTTAAAAGGCAACGCTGTGTCTTTACAGCTGTGTACATGGCTACCAAAACCCAACAACAGCTGAGGAAAATAAATAAAAAACACTTTACTTTTGCTGTTTACCTGCCTGGGCCAAGGCAAAGACTAGAGCCATCTGCATGGTAACCGCAAGCCAGGCAGCCGGAAATAGAAAGGGGCGCTGAGAGGAGAGCACGATCTGAGCTCAGGAGCACATCCTGTTTTACTGGACTGAGAACACACATAGTAGTAGGTGCGGTATAACTAGGTATAAAAATAAAATATGTATGGAGAATGTTTTTTAACACTAACAGTGTGACTGAACCTTGAATTAATGTAAAAATCTTTACCGTTACTAATCTGACCTTCTCTATTTTCAGGACCCGCCATCTTGGTGGTGGCTTTTTTTTTCAATATGTAAACTATAGCGTTTAAAGCACAATTTTAACATTTATTTACATTTTTCAATTTATGAGAACTAATCTACATTGCAAATTTTAATAACACTTAAAAGTAATATTATAAAATATCTGATGTAATGATATGCATGGTGACAGAGTGCGTGCTAGTCGGTTTTGTAGCTATTGCATTTATAATCTATGCAAATGTAAATATGTCCTATTGGTATGCGTGGTCAATACTGAGATGTAAAGACACTGTAGTTAAACCACGCGTTCTAATGTCATACATCCATCTGGGGAGACAATGTGTCAAGTCTTGCCGTCTGCCATTATTCTGAGTTTTGCTGGAAATCATGTATTTAATTTCCTGCTCACTGAGTTCCCTCTTCATGGACTCGAAGCTCCTGCGCTGCTGCTACACTTGCAGTGTGACGTCGGGAAAGAATCTGATCTGGGTATTTTCAAAGTAAATGTCTCCCTTAGCTCTGGCTGCTTGCAGGATGGGGTCTAGGTCCCTATAATTAAAAATCTTTGCAATGATTGTCCTTGGAGGGGCCCCCGGTTTGAACGGGGGGACCGGGGCCGGGTGCACCCTCTCAACGGAGAAGAACTTAGGCAGTCTCTTGGGTCGCAGCATTTTTACTATAAACTCTTCCAGGCAGTGGTCAACGCTAGGGTCTTCCACTCCTTCTGGGACCCCAACTACTCTAATGTTATTTCTTCTTACTCACCCCTCCTTATCCTCGAGCTTGGGTGCCATGGTCGCAGTTTGTTGGGTTAGTATCTGCACTTGTGCCTTCAGGTGCTTTGTTGTTGATTGTGGCTGGGCGATATGCGTCTGGGCCGTCGTGATCTTCTCCCTCAACTTTGAGAAGTTCATTCTGATCAGATTAAGTGATTTGCCCAGAATCACTCGATGTTGAGCGTCGTTGCCGAGACTCGAACCCCGTTCTCCAGCTTCAAGGTCGACCGCTCTCGCCGTAAGGCTACATCCTGTCCCTTGTGGATGTCGGAAAAATATGAACTTGATCGTTGGCAGTCGGGGTTTTTGTGTTATTGTGGGGGGCCACCGTGGGGGGTCATCCTCTCCAGACGCAGCAGGAAGCCCATTAATGAAGCCACCGGCAGAAGGCCGAGGCCTGTGTCACCTGCCGTCCAGCCAGACAGGTCTATTCTGTCTATTCGGATTCCACTTTGGCCTGGGGACCCACCGTGCTCCCACTGTAGGCCTTGATGTGATCAGAGACAAACGGACCCTGCCCGGCAAGCGGACTGCTCAATGGACGGGCCCGGGTCACTGCAGGTGCAGGTGTTCCTGTATCTTTCAAATCAAAGGCCCACATTGGTTACAGTTTATTCAGGTTAATGCTGTTCTGGGTTCACCACGGCGGCCGTGTCTTTTCTGCCCGCACTCTCGTGCGGAGTCAGCAAGATAATTCCGTTCACCTCTTGTGGGTGCGGCAACCACTATGTCTGCCGGTGCTGTCTCCGTAGGGAGCGGCCTTAACCCTCCAGCCAGTCACGGGTTCTGTTTAGCCCCGGGCCTCACCTCAATTCTTCGCAGGTGGACTAGGGTCCTACTTGCACTGCTTTCGAAGGATCTTGGAGTAAGTGCGGCTAGGTTGGTCCGACTCTCTGGGCCTGCGGGGACTTCGAACGGCAAATGGGATCCTGACAGTGTGGCTGGCAGCAGCCTTCGCTCACTTGGCTTCTCCGCCACCTGCGCTGTTAAGCCGCTGTTCCGGTCCGCTCTCCGGGCCCCTCGGTGTCTCCATTGATCAGTGCTTTGCTTCCGTTATTTAAAGGTTGAGACTCACTTCGGATATGTGGACGGATTGCAGGGTTATGCTCCGTCAATGGAGTAGCTCAGCTACAGCGCAGCCCTTTTGGCTCACGGCTAAGCCATGCCCGTATATCCAGATTTTAAAATATACGAATTTGAAGCAATGAGAGTTGAGCTATTCTGCAATAACAGTTGTTGAAAGAAATTTTGGACACAGGTTGCAATCTTTCTCCATCGTTATTCTTATTAAACTATATTATTCATCTACATTATCAGGGTTCGGTACAATGAAACCAAATTCTTTTTCTTTTCAGGTGCAGTCTGCTTCATAGCAAATACTATTAATTCCATGACTTCTCTTCTGTTCAGGATTGTGCCAACTCTGGTTAAAGAGAATGTTATCACGTTAGCTCTCCAGCAGAATACTGAGATGGAGATTCAGTGGAATGACCTTTATGACCAAATGACAAATTGCTGTTATGGGAAGTATGGACCAGATGTACAACACATTTTACCCATTGGGCCCTTTGCGATGGGTAAAATGCATTTTTCTATGCACAAACCCTAATTTACGAATCTGTAACCTATTACCAACTCGCAAAATAGGGTTTGCGAGTCACTATTAGGTAGGGGTGTGCCAAGGGCGTCCCTTCCTAATTTTGAGTCACAGGGGGATGTATAGTTGTTTTGCGACCGGAATGCAGTCGCAAAACAATTGCAGTTTACCACCTACTTTAGGTAGGTGGTAAGCTAGTCACAAACGGGAAGGGGCCCCAGGGTGAATGTTGAATATGAATGGTAGCGAAAATTTATTTTAAGAGCAGGCAGTGGTCCACGGCCCACTGCCTACCCTTAAAAAATGATACCAAAACATTTCATTTTTCTTTTTTGAAATGCATCCCTTTTTCCTTTACGAAAAATGGAGTGCATTTTAAAATAAAAAATAGTTGCTTTATTAAAAAGCAAACACAGACATGCTGGTCTACTGTCCCCAGCAGGGCACCATTCCTGTGTTATTGCCCATTCCCAATGTATCACAAATTGCGACGTGCCTCATGATTATTGATGATGCAGGTAACTTGTGACCCATTTGGCAATCGCTAATGTGTCTGAGATACAATAGTACATTTCATTTTGAGAGTCTCAAATTGAGAGTTGGAAAAAAATCGCAATTAGAGACTCGCAAAATGAAATGTTCATTCATCTGTCTCTATATTTTTCACCCAACAAAACAGATATTTTTAGGAGATATGTAGAGGATATTTATGACTCACACCCAAAAAGTGACAAATCTGATTTATAATTGGGGTGGCAACATTTCCAAAGAGGCTGGCACTATCAGGTAGATTCCAACAGGATACACTGGCGCCCTCGTCTTCTTAGGCCTTTGGACTCCACTCTCATTCAGAGCCTGCCTCTGTCCCCCTTGAGTAGTATGATCAGTTAGTCTTTCTACACAACGATCTGCCGCTCTAAACAGCATATGATTTTCCCCAGTATGATTTCTTTGCTTTGCTGCTTTGTTGCACTCAGGTAAATATTCGATTTGTCCGGGGGTTGGTGAGTTTGTTTTTTGTTTTGAATGAATCAGTGCAAGAAGATACCTTATTCAAGAGGCACTCCGAATGTCAAGTTTTCTGGAATCATTTTTGGATCCATGGGGTTTGACAGCTTTCATGTTATTGAAAATTCTTTGTTTTCTGCAATTTCGGATAATTGTATCCAGATCTCTGACAGGTATCGTAATGTTTTGTCACTTAGATAATTGCCAGTGGATAAGATAGACTGTTCTGCTGCTTTTAGACTGTCCCCAACTTTGCATGTCTAAGTGTACGCTTAACCACCCCAGCTGTTTTATCTACGCGTGCAGGAAAATATTTTGAGCATAAGTCACTATCCAAGCACTCAGTACTAAGCTCCTATTTATGCATTGTAGTTCTCCCTAATGTAGCAACTTTTTTTATGATTCTTGGTCGACATGGGACTGCTCAAACATTTTCTTGTACTTTCCAGTAAATATTTGTGTGTGCTCTCTGACTGATGTTTCTTTTCAGTTGCTCAGTTTTATTATTAGGTTATTGTCCTCTTTTGCTGCTTCTTTAGCCTTTTTGTCCTTGAACTCTGTTCATCACGTCTTCTATTCACTAGTTGGAAGCAGTATAAGGTGCAGATTTTAAATTGAAATTGAAATGTGTTTGGTGCATTTGGATTTTTAAAAGGTGTTGGATAGCTGCAGTCCTGTTCGCGTAAACCTGTAGTTTTAGTTGATTTCGATGTCGCCCATGACTCCTGCCGTCGCATGCAAAATCTAGCGAACCAATGTTTTTTTGTAATTTACCTGAAAAGCGTAGAGTTGTTTCCTTGTTTTCATTGCCCATTGGCTTGCTTCAATTTGTAGCCAGTTTCAGACCACAGGAGGTAGCCCATAAACCACAGAGAGACTGGGGCAGTACATGATATCTAACAACAATGTCTCAATGTGGAATTCATTGGAAAGACAAGTTATGTCAAAGCGAACCATACAGTAAAGTACTTATTAGAGGAATGAATCCACATAGGGAAGACACAGGGAGACCGAGGATGTAGGGAAATATATATTTTAAGAATGTTCAACACATGATGGACATATTACGTCATATGTACATATCATACGGGTGAGAAGCACTGCATGACAATTAGTGGCAATGTAACCAACAAAAATACTGTGCACAAGTGCTCGTGGAATTTGTGACGGCGCAAGTGACACATAAAGTGGTATGTACAGCGGTGAAAAAGGCGCAACAGAAAAAACAATGGTACATAAATCTGGCGGAGTTAGGGCATTCACACAATTAATGTGAGAGTTTTCAAGGAACAGTAGAGCAAATGCCCATGGACAAAGGGGCGCCAAAAGTAACGCTGTTGAAGTCGACGGCGTTTCGGCCTGTAACACTCTAGGCCATCATCAGGACTGGTTACACATATTTGGGGCAGTGTTGCAGGAAACCGGGAGAAAGATTCACCCAGCGGGGCACGGCCAGAAGGAAATATGGGAGGTCCGTGAACGCTTAAGTTTGTAAAGGGCGGGGGACTCAGTCAAATGGAGTGGTATAGTTGGCGAGTGAATCACCGGAGGGGGGTCCGTGGCGTGTTGGCGGCCGGCGTGAATCGGGCAGTCAATTTGTAGCCAGTCTGTGACTCCAAATCCATATAATAAAATTGGGATTGTGAGTTTATTTCTGCTGCTGTCATGTGTTGAAAGATGCTGAAGAATCCACTCTACTCTTCAGAGGCAAGTTTTTTGCTGACCTTTGTTTCCAGGTCCAGTTCTCATATGATTTCATCTTGATCCAATTTAATATTGTGTATATGTTTCAGTCTTCCATTTTCAACCATTGCCTTTGTACATTTTGAAGGCCGGTTTTCACCATAGAGTCATTCAAGAAGTATTTAACTATTTGTAACAGTTTCTACAGCTGGTTCTCTATTGCACTACATAGTTTTAGGTTATCCACAAATAACAGATGTGAGTTCACGAGAGTGTTTCTCTCATGTCTGGAGGTAACATAACCAAACACAAGTGCTTTGTGAATGTTGCCCAGTTGATTAAGTGCAAGACAAAATAGAAGTGGTGACAGAGAATATGTCCGAATATATCTTGGAGATTAATTCTGGTGAGGATATTATTGCCTATTTGTTCTCTAAAGATATCACTGGAATCTTTTTGCCTGTGTCTTTGTCTTTATCTTTTCCAGTGTCTACTTTATAGACAGATTGTTGGTCTATAATACCGGATGCTAGTAGTTTGGATTTGGGGCGTATAATAATTGTTGATTGTTAGCCAGATTGATGTTACTTTAGGTTGTCGATACAGCCTTTGTACTAGTTCCTCATGAATAATTGTTCAGTCTTTAGACACAAATTTGGCACACCACCAAGGTTGTGATCTCTGACCTCAGCGACATAGTAGGGGGAAATGCACACCAGGGCTAGATTCCCACGTGGTGGACGCCAGGACTAGTGACATACAGCAACTAGTATAGCACTGAGAGAAGTAAACTCACAGGCCTATTTTGTTATTCTTTCAGCTATATGGAAATATGCACATCTGAACAAAACATTTTAATGCTTTCCAAAGAACACAAAAGTCATTAAATGCAAGGAACTCTGACACACTGACTCTGGAAAGAAGGGGCACGCGCCAATATCAACATCTGATGTGAAGTTTATGCACCTCTTGTGTAGGATCTTTTGATAAACTAGATTAATAACAAACATCATTACAATATTAACCCCGGTCAGAGAAAATACTACAGAACAGACATGGAGACACTGTATTGGCCATTAGTTAGATTAAAAACCTTTCAATGGTTGATACTGTCCCAGAACAACAAATTGTAATCTAACTAGACAATGTTCTAGTTATTACTCTGGAAAAATATTAACCCAAGGCAAAAATACCAAATGACACACATGCAGATTGTTAGTATTTGAAGGGGTGAACACAGACATGCCCCACAGTGGTCTCTCATTCCAGATCGTTCACATCCCTTACAAGAGGAGAACCAGCGTCATTGCAGGCTGTGGATTCTAGCTGTGCTCTTTTGGTGTCTGTCCAGCAGCCTTCCATTCAGCTCTTGAACCTTTCTGGCCCAAGCTTCTAAAAGCTAAGGTTCATATAGGAGGCGGATCTACTCCCTCCAGTTATGGATGGGCAACCCTCAGGGATTCCCATTGGTTACGAACCATTTTACAATGATCTCACCTTCAATCTGAGCAAATGAAATTAAAGGCAACTTTATTTCTGACTTTTGTGCAGGCCTTTATCAATGGAAGGCCTTTTTTAATATGACATCATCTAATTCAAGTTCAGAACATGCACTAATGTCACCTCTTTCTATTCCAGTGAGTTTAGTCCTTACTACAACCTGTGCTACATCATTCACTCAAAATGTTTTCAGAGTGAGCTGAAATATTATCAGACATTCCTTGCAGAGTTTTGGCAGTTCAGAGGGAAGAAAGGGAGAACACTTTAGAGAAGCACTTTAGAGAACAGCACTAAGCTTTAGTCCAAGCACACAAAGAAAATCTATATCTGAATTAGCTTTTACTGTTACCATTTTAATCACAGTACTAACTCGGCTGATGAAAACACACCTTACACTTAATGTTGCCTTGTGGCTTCTTTGTTTTCTATAGAGTCTTCAGTAATTTATCTCTACAATATTTCGAATTCCATTTTGTCTGGCAGTGCTTGAATGTGGTTTCCTTCAGCCACATATAGAACCTTTTGGGATCTTCTTTATGAAAGCAGATTTGTGGCCCTGCTATGCTTTTCTTTGTATTGTTTTAAATGTCAACTATTTTTGCCTCAGCAGTGTTCTCCGTTTGGTTAGAGGTGATGAATATAAGGTCATCTTCAGGTAAAGACAAGTGTCTAGTAATTAGTGTCAATGCTTCTTGTTTTGCAAAGCTGCTTTTGGCAATTAAGTCTTATTTTCTATTGTTTGCCTCCAAGGGTATGAGGTTGCTTTATGGTTTTACTTTGTGTTTTCAGTCTTGGTGTTATTACCTTAGTTGTATTTAACGTGGCTACATAGTTTTGGAGCCAATTTATTGTTGCTTCTTCTTATGAATTCAGTCTGATGACTTTAGGAACTTGACATATACTGTGGATTATGGCTTTGTTGTGTGTGTACTTTGAATTTCAATAACCTCTTTCTTCTGTGGAGCTGTACACATTTCACTATTTCAATCCTGTCTAGATGTTGTTTGACTAATTTGTTTTGCTCAGGAGTTCACGACTACAGTTTCTTCCTACTGGAAAGCCTGTTTTACCTTGTTTGTGTTGTGCTTCTATGCTAAATAATAAAGGAGTTGGTTGGGGAACAGTTTTTTGTTCTTCTTTGCGTTTCTTTCTCCTGAAGTCTTTAGAGTCTCCTAGCTGGGGTTTCTTTTTAGTATACAAGGAATGAAAGACAGGAATGAAACTCATCCCTAAGCCAATGCTCTTAAACAATGTTCTGCATTGTTTGTCTCCACTATGAACTTGATGATGTATCTATAGAGCAACACATGTAATGAATACCTTGTTATATAGAGTACTTTTATACAGTTTCTCACAGGGTACGTGTTTCCAGGCTGGAATTTGTTCCCGCATACATGCAGTTGCAGTGCTGAGTGGTCTAGTAGCTGGCTCACTGAAAATCGTGTGATTCTACTGAAATTAATTGATCTCCCAGGGCCTAAAACTGTACATATCACTAAAATGTAATGCAATTATAAATATGTGAAATGTAATATCATTGTGCAATCGAAGTATGTAAATCCCTAACTAACATACACAATGTTGTCATTTCCCAGCAATCCCTAATAATGTACAGAGCTCCATTGCTACCCAACTAGGTTGGTGCTATATGAATACAAAACATGCATACATTCCTAAACCATATTAGCAAAATGGTTGTTGCTATGCCATGAAACAGGAGTTTGTACAGCTCTCCTCTCCTGCCGACTCTTCTCCTGCCTCCCCTGTGCCACTTCCCACCGGCAGACCTCCCACTTCTCACACCTCCCTTTAACCCAATTTACTCCTTCATATCTGACCGGTCAACATGTTGTACTGCCTTCGTGAATGCCTGCCAACAGTTGCGATGAGGGTTCATTCCAAGTATGCCGTTCCTCTGTCCTTTATAACTCATCCGGAGAATGTGCCTCCACTTTTCCTTCACCCTTGATATGACACTGTTTTCTTTTCCCCCTATTTTCGTTCATTGCATGTTATTGGGGTAATGGATTTTATAAATGGACTTAATGTACAACGATAGTACTGGTTCTGGTCCCTTATCCTGTATTCTCTTGCACGTGATTGTTTCACATTGAGATGAATACTGTGATTCTCTGTTTGTATAAGAAAACCGAATAAATACAATATATTTATTTTTTTAAGATAATGCTTGTTGCTTGATAGGAAGCAAGACATTGTCCAGTGCACTTTTTCTGGCATTTCTGCAGTTTAATCTGAGGCTACCGTTATCATGCCATCAAGTTTCAAAATTGAAGAATGCCACAAAAAAGGACATCATTAGGTTTGTAGTTTTGGGACTGTTGCAGACATCTCAAACAACCTCTCCTCATTATAGGTTTTTTAGAGCAACATTAGTTGTATCTTTATACTGAAAGCCTTGACAGTAGGTAAATCGCTTCTCACCAGTGATAATACTTTGATGTATCATCAGCAAGTAGCTCGTAATAAACGACTTATCACATTGAATACATTTATATAGTTTCTCCCTAGTGCATTTTCTCTGATGGAGCAATAGGCTTTCCTTCTGCTGGTAAGTCTTATAACATTCACCTTTACATGGTTTCTTACCAGTGTGAACTCTCTGATGCATTGTCAACTGTTGTTTTGTAATGAACGACTTGCCTTAATAAAGTAAGAACAGTTATATTGTTATTCATCAGAATGAACTCTATGATGTATGGCCAACTCTTGCTTTGTAAATGTTCTCATTCATTTAAATGGTTTCTCACCCGTGTGAATTCTCTGATGATGTATGGTCATCTTTTCATTTGTCATGAATGCTTTGTCACATTCATAACATTTATATGGTTTTGCCCCGGTGTGACGAACATGATGTCTTGCAAGCTCTCTCGTTTGCTTGAATGTTTTATCACATTCAGAACACTTATACGGTTTTTCCCCAGTATGAGTTCTCTGATGTATGGACAGATCATGCTTATGCTTGAAAGTTTTGTCACACTGAGAACATTTATATGGTCTCTCACCAGTGTGAACTCTTTTATGAGTTGCCATTTTATGCTTTGTGATGAACGCCTTGTCACATTCACAACATTTATATGGTTTCTCCCCAGTGTGAATTCTCTGATGTGGTAATAAGTTACTCTTTCGCTTGAAACCCCTGCCACATTCAGAACATTTATATGGTGTTTCATTGGTGTGAACTCTGGCATGTACCGATAGGTAATGCTTTTGCTTGAAAGCCTTATCACATTCAAAACATGTATATGGTTTCTCACCAGTGTGATCTCTCTGATGTGTGATCAGCTGCCGTTTTTTAACGAAAGCCTCATCACATTCAGAACATTTGTATAGTTTCCCATCAGTGTGGTTTCTTGGATGCATAAGCAGCTTTGGCTTTATGAGGAAAGCCTCGCCACACGGAATATTTTCACGTGTTCTTTTCACAGTGTGATTTCTCTGATTTAATGATACATTATTATCAGTCACCATTTGCATCTTAGTAATGAATGATTTGGCACATTTGATGTATAGGACTATGGTCTTGTGTCATCTACGTGATGTACAAAAACCTCTGTAACATTCAGTGGCTTTCAAACATTTCTCACCATTCTAGTGTTGCTGGCTGTTTTCAATGAAAGTATTGATACAGTTTCTATATTTATATTGCCGTGGTCCAGTGTGGCCTGCCCATTGCTCAAAAATGGTTCTTCTGTAGGAAGCCTTCTTGCATGCATATGCAGGGCATTCCTTCAGCTCAGTGTTTATTATCTTCATAACGTTACCATGCATCACTGACAACTTTGTGAGATTCAGTAAATTTAAAGAACAGATGGCTGTGGGATAGGTTGCAAAGTCGGGTAAATTTTGCACACATGCATTAATGGGAACAAATCAGTTTGCAGTTTTCAGGCGGGAGGTCTTGATGCTGGATGTTTTGCAGCAGTTTCTTAGTCTTGCCAAGATTAAGTATCTATAATGATGTGTCCAAGCACACATGGGCTCTGCTTAGGCTTAAGACCGAAGGCTTAATTCATCAGCTCGTTCAATTTGGAATCCCACTTCTCCATTCTCATTAGTATCCACTTGAAATAAAGTTTTACATGGTTCTTTGTAATTAAGATCTTTTCACATATATTACTTTGATAGGGTCCTAGTTCAGTATAGCTATCCTTATATTTCTCTAAATTAACATTTTTAGTAAATTCTTTTTGAGCTTGCGCTCATTTGCATCCCCTCTCCTCGGTGGATTTTCAGATCTCCTGTTGTTGCAGTTTGAAGAAAGCGGCCTTTTGGTAGGTATATTTAGCCTGTTTTGGATTCAGTGTACTCAGCTGGTATTTTCTGTTGGCCTTTAGGTACATTGCATGTAAGACTGTCACTTTAAGAACATTTGTGTGGCCTCTTTCCTATATACAACTGGTAGCTTTGAATTTGAGTTAATGTTCACTGTCATAGTCTAGACACATATTGCTCTTTGTCTACTGCTTCCACGGCGCATAGAAAGACTGCTTTAGACACTCCCTTTATGTCAATCACAAACATAGATTTTCTTGGACCACGCAACTTCTTTCAAATCTGGCTATTGTGTTGAAGACTTGTCACCAAGTTCGGGCTGTGTTCTCTGGTGCCTTGAAAGGCATTCCTGGGACTTCTTTGAAAAACACTTCATCACAGTTATTTCTGAACAGGTTTTTCAAGCATGGCTATGCATTCCTTTTATATGGTATTTCTTTCACCTGTTAAAAAGAAAACAAAACCTGTAATTTGCTGTCCGTGAGCTAATAAAACCATCCAAATTTTGAAGCACATTGCTAGCAGTCACAAACGCATGCTTCACCGACATGTGAAACGGAATCAATGAAGCCATGTAAAGCAGAGCAGATTGAAAGTAAAAGCATGAGTAATTTAAATAATTGACACTGATGACCTAACAAGCATCCCAATGACAGAACAAGAATCAAGCATACGAGATGCAATAGCCGCAATCAGAAAATGATTTAAGACCGATACCATGACACTTGGGATGCCATGGCCATAGCATGAGTTACCACATGAGCCAAGATGCATAATCATAATCGATTACCACAAATATCAACACAGAAACAAAGATACTGGAAAACTTATAAGCACAGAATGGATTAACAAAGAAATAAGATATTTTTGATGTAGTCACCACAACATGGATTACTTTTGACATCTGATTCGACGATCCCACATCAGTGCCCTGAACAGACCATGCTTTTGTCAAGTTCAGCATCCCTGTTCCAGTCCAACGCACACCCACCACCGCCAGAATAGCCCACCAAAACTATAACAGCATCACTGACAATGATTGTAACACCGCTCTCAACACCCACCAACCCATACACAGCAACAGCTTCCCAATGCCATCAACAATTTCAACAACTGGATCTCTTCCTGCATCAATTCCCTGAGCCCACTTAAACAAAGCAATACAACAAGATCCAGACCCCAGGCCAACTGGTACATGGAGAAACTCAGGTGGATGAAACACCACTGCAAACAACTGGAGAGCAAATTAAGAATGAGGCAGGACAATTCAGATAGGAGGATGTTCAAATCTGCTCCGAAACCCTACCGCCAAATGATCTGGATGACCGAACACACTGATTTGGCAGACTGCATCGATGCCAGCTCCACCAGAAGCAAATAAATCTTTGCAGTGTGAAAGATTTCACCTTATCAGCGGCCGCCTCCAACCCGTTCACCCCTTCGCAGGACCTATGGAACAATATTGCTCAATTCTTCAGTAACAAAATCACAACTATTTACAGCAACTTCAACCTGCAATCGGACATGACAGACGTTGTGAAAGGATTCCCAATCTTATCCAATCTTACTGCTGCTCTCACCCTAAGCACCAGCTACATCTATTTAATCTTCTCGATGATGTTGACCCAGACGTGGAATTTTTAACAGAAACCTGGCTTCACAACGGATCCTTACCTAATTTGGTTTCAGCACTCCCTTGCTATTTTGCTCTGTCAGAGATAAATAGACCTCACAGAACAGGCGGAGGCATTGCCATTATCTTTGAAAAAGACCTACAGGTGTAAAATTGAGGACGTCCAGATCCTCAATTGTGAAGCCAATATATTTTCTCTCTCTTTCTCTCCTAAATTTACCTTCTAGGGGGCACTTATATACCGTCCCCCTGGGCATCCCAGCAACTGGTTCTCAGTTTTTTCTGATTTTCTTGCCCCCCCATATTTTGTGGGTAGCCAATTTCACCCTGCTTGGAGACCTCAACTTTTCATCTAGAGGACACCAATAATAATTTAGCGTCAGCATTTTTAGATGACTTGGGCACTCTTAATCTCCCGCTGCTTATGTTCGCAATTTGGCGGAAGTAATCTTCTCACTGTCAGTTGCTCAGCATTAAGATGCCTCGCTACAACAGCTTGGTCTGAGAAATGTCTCCCTCTGGATGAACAGAAATGCACAGAAGCTGAATGGCAATAAAACGTAGGTCCTGGTTCTGGGAAATAACCCTGAACGTTGGGGAGTCAATCACTGGCCGGATGTTCTTGGGCCATTACCCACTCCGATAACTAAGGTTAAGAATCTAGGCTTTATCATCGATAACAACCTCTCCCTTAAGCCTCAGGTGTTTAAGGTCATGGCCATCTGCTTCTCTGCTCTCAAATGTCTCAAAAAGATCCGCTGGCTAATTCCGCCGGCTGGCCAGAGAACAGTGATGTAGGCTCTGGTGACTTCTAGACTGGACTAGGGCTATGTTTTATACCTGGGCACAGACAAACCCTCGATCCGTTGCTTGCAGATCATCCAGAACGCAGCCGCTTGTCTTCTTTTTTGGCTGCCTAGATACACTTCAGCTTCACCACTGCTACACAAACTACACTGGCTTAGGGTTGACAAGCGTATCGAATTTAGGGCCTTATGCTATATGTCCTGGGCCAGGCATGCTTTGGCCCCTTCCTAAAGCCAAGGCTTGATGAAGCCCTGTGTGCCAACCCAACAGCTGAGATCCTCCAGCCTCTCACTGTTAACATTGCCCAGGTTTCGTCTTGCTTGCATGAAAGGTCGCTTGTTTTCCTAGCTGGGCCCGAAACTTTGGAATTCTCTCCCGGTTGCTCTCAGGCACTGCCACTACTTGCTTACCTTTCGCAAGAACCTGAAGACATTGATCTTTAGCTGCCTTGCCTGATTATCTGTTATTGGGTGTGTTGATTAGCAACCTTCTGTGGCTCTGATTGCTGCTTTGTCCAGCGCCGGGAGACCCTTGTTGGGTAGCCGCGTGCTTTATAAGTTCCCCATTCAATTTAATTCGATCCACAGAACCCAGTGCTAACCATATGGCCCATCATCATCCTAGATTACACAGGCTTCTACAACGAGTAGCTCGTGAGCTATCGGTAGCTCTCCAGCTATCTATGAGTAGCTCTCCTGCGTGCAGACCAGCCGACTAAATTTGAAGCTTTTGCTTGGTTGAATTAATACACATATACCAAAACAGAAAAGTTGGTATTCAAGATAAAAATGTGTGTATTTTCATAGCCAATAATTTCCTAAAAGTATATCAAACTGATAAATGATATTCATCCATCATTGGGAAATATATTCATATTATTACCGTGGTATTATTACCCTGGTGCCAGAGGCATTACAGATGTGGCTGTTATGAATTACCCTTGTAGAGGTATTCAAAATAGACAACGCCTTTTTTACATTATTGCTGGTAATCCCGCTCTGAGGTGATCAGGGCTGGTGATCTTGCTTAGGGTGGCCATTAATATAATCTTTTCTGGTGTATGTAACACTAATATTAGTAGCTCACAATGATTATCACTGAACACAAGTAGCTCTTACTACTGAAAAGGTTGGAGACCCGTTCCCAAGAAGAAACTGCTGCCACCATGACGTCCATCCACTCAGGGGCCCCAATGGACATCTTACAACATCATGCCTACTCAGCCAATGACAAAACACTTTTAATTAATTGAATTGTATAACGACTGAATGTATGTAGTTATGTAATTTCTCTCATTTTGATACAATAAAAATATAAAATCTAGTCCTATATCTGGGTTCTGGTATTTACATTTTGATGCCCCCATTACAAATAAAACATTTTAAGACATAGTTGCCTAAGCATTTTTTAATACAATTGCTTTGCTGTCTTGGCTTAGGAACTCCATTGAGTGTCAGGGGAACCCCTATATATATACAATTGTTATAATGTGCTGCAAGACCACAAGCTAATATGACACTTAGAGGCTGCTGAGCTTGATTAAAGTGTGCCCCGTCCTGTGCGGTGCCTTGGGTGTAATTACTAGCGCTAGGTCATCAATAACTCTCTAAAACAACAGAGACGCCAGTCTCATATGAGACAGTAGGCTCTTCTCTGGGCAACTCAGCGCTACCAACAGTGGGCGCTGGCTCCGTAAGTGCAACACTGCACCATTGTATGTATTTTATGTATTAAAAACAGTGAATACAGACCGGACTCTTGGCCGGTAGTTTTTACCTTGCAGCACTATCTCTGCCGTGAGACAGACACACACAGCAGCGGAGGAGGATCGGCAGGCTGTAAGCGTGCCTTCTTTGGAGGCCCGCCGTGGTGTGGGTGCATGCAATCATGAGAGATCTGGTCACTGGGCCTCGTCAGCTCCACTTTATTATAATCCCTATAATCGCAGCACAGGGTTAAGACCGGAGACCGGTATGAGTGTGAATCAGAGCAAGAAAGCTCCGGGGGCAGAATCCAGGGCTCGCAATGCTTCTGTTTCATCACTTGAGAGCCGTCCTGCTGCAGGAGCTGGCTGTTGAGCCCCACCATGGCACGGATGATACTCATTCAGCACTCAGACACCTCGTTGTTAAATCGAAATACAGCTCTGGCAGTCGCTGCCACCTTGCTTCATCCCTCACAGAGCGCGGGTGGTCAAGGAGCTCAAAATGTGTGATTAATGCATTTTGATGTAGTGATGCGGACCACCAAATTAAAATGCGTTAGTCTAATGCCCGATGCGTGGTACTTGGCAGTGCTGCACAAGAGTCACATATTGAATCAAATTCCCATAAGAATTTGAACTAGGACAGGTAAGGGATATGTTGCAAAAAAGCACAAGAAACAGGAACAACAGGAGTTAAAATGAAAAAAGCGCTATGACTGTAGGAGAGTAGGGTCTGCAATCCTATGATCACCCAGATTTTTTGCTTTTGCTTCATTGGTTTACGACTTTCCCCGGCTGTGGGCCTGCCAATCAGACCCACAGCCTAGCTGTTCTCTCTCGAAATTATCACATGTACATTAGGTGCATCCACTAATTGGAACTGGGCCGCCTTATCAGTCCCTGTCTCAGCATACCACAGGTATCCAGGGCATCGGTGTACCCAGGGCCTACCAGGGGCTGAAGCATGTATTATGCCACCCCTGGAATGGCCGCCCAAATCTGACACAACTGGCTGCACGACAGCTGGGGCCACGTGGTGTAATCACCCGTTGCTGTAGGTGTAGTATTCCTACACCTAAACCCTAAAATGGACACATGGATTCCTATCAGTCACTCCTATAGCAGGCCTTATCAATCCTGAAGGCAGAGTGCAGGGAATCATGTGGGACGGTGCTCTGGCGCGAGCTGAGCCCGTCGACGGCTTGCGGAACCAAGTCCTAATAGCCGTTCCATGGTGACGCGGGCCAACTACTTTTAATGCATTATAATCCTGGCGGTTATTTGCTAACTTTGGCCTCACATCACCTACACATGTCGAGTAAGGTGTCATACGAATGGGAATACAAACCCCTCGCCAGTCCTGGTGACAGGGTTAGCATTCCCCCCTTTTAGAGGGACACGACATGGAAGTAACCTTGAACCCCGGTTAAAGTTGACTCAAGCCTCAGCATCACAAAATGGATGCTGCCACCAGACACAAGTCTGACCTCCTGCTGCTGGGGGACCTTCCAGCAAAGGGAGCTTGGACAAAGGGTTTCCTGTCGAGGGCGGTGTTAGCACCATCCCAGACAGGGTTTGTGTATCCCAGGTAGGCAGGGCTGAAAGGAAGGTGATTGCAAGTGGCACCCCGGTGCTCACTGTGCATAGCCCGGCTCAAACCAGTTTTGGGGGCACACCAGCCCCTGAGCTGGCGCGAAGCCGGACAAAGGATAGGGGTGTAACCACCCCCCTCCTGGCTCCACCCATAGGTAGAACCTAGTCACGGGCCAGCCCCTTTTCTTAGAATAAAGGTAGGAGCGAGTCCCCTTCCCAAATTGGATAATCAGATAATCGGATAACTCCGAATCACGAACCACTTTCCACGAAAGGAACTCTTGACTATTTCTGAAGACTCTCCCTTGTGGCTAAGGAGTAGCCACCCTGCACCAGCAGGCACCACCTAAGCGCTTGCGGTTCGCTGTAAGTCTCTCCTACGGATCAAGACTGCCCAGCTCGACGAGACCCGAGTCCCTGCCATCTCTGACCTTTTACCTGCCTCATCAGCCCAGCTGAGAGTCGTAGGTGTGACGAGACCTGCGGGACCGGCCATCTTCAGAACCTGCACGACGCTTATCTAGCACGCCCACCGAGGGACCCTCGAGTGAGTGCACCTAGGGTTTGAGAAGCCCTAACCCTGAGCAGCTCCAGCATCGAAGTCTGCCTCCCCAGCATCCCCGAGATCTGCGTGGGGGCCCTTCCGCTCCTTGCTGTTCACCGCGTTGTTCGACCACTTGCCGACCGGCTTGTGGCCCTCTTCACGACGCACCACGATTGTTTCATCACTAGTCTGGTTGCTCCAGACTGGCTCTTGCTCCCCTTCAACAGAGGAGTACCACGGACCCTCCTGGTCCACTCCCGACGCCATCTTGACTCCCCCGCTTGGGTTGCCACTGCCAAGATCCGCTGCCCCTGCCTGGGCCCAGCATCATCGACAGCAGACACCTTCGTGGGACAGCTCGCCCTCCATCCTGGTCGCCACCGCGCCTCCTGGTCCGAGGAACAGCCGAGTCCGACGTCATCCACTCACCTGGTCGAGGTGACTTCAACCGGTACCCTCCTGGTACCCACACGATCGCTGGCTAGCGGTTGAGAACTGAGTCCCCTCTGCTTTCAGGTTTTCTTTATCACCGATCCAGGCTTGGATCTCGCTGAATACCGACACTGGTCGCCTGCCAGCAACTCTTCTTTCAGGCTCCTGAGACTACAACGAGGACTTCCGACATCTTGCCGAACCTTCTACAGCCGCAGCCTCTGGGCTAGGTAACCCGAGCATTTCGGTGCTCCATCGCAGGTTCGCTCTACAAGTGTCCAGTTCCTTTTTCGTTTAGTTCCACTGATCGGATCACTCCGGAATCAGTACCTCCAGACTCTAACCATTCGCATTTCACTGTTAGTGTAGATGGTTTCTCGTGCCCCTCGGGCATTTGTGTAAATTGTGCAACTGAAGTATTTTCCTAAGAGTTTTGTAGTGTGCTTAGCTCCCTGACTCATAAAGAGCCAGGGTAGTCTTGTTATAAATAAATATCCTTTATTTTCATAACAACTTGTGTGGTGTCCTTTCGCTTGGTGTTCAAGGGGTATATGTGATGGTAAACAGCTGGCTTAACACGCCCTCTAGAGTTTAGCCTAAGACTGCTCGTATCCACGCTACTAGGATAGCTGGTCTAAAAGGTTGACTTACAACCAATCATCAATAAGGGTCGTTTGGAATGATACACAGTGATCACTAGAATAGTGAGCACTACATATCAGGCCAACTTCTCACATTGGTGAGCAGCGGTTGGGATTTGAGCTTGCTGTTGTTTTACCACACACGTATCCTAAGAATATCGCAGTGAAAGATCACATAAGTACCCAGGTACATATAACTTAACTTAGAATACTCTGAGTTCTACTGAACCGGCTGTTGTAGTGTAACAGGGCTTAGCACACCCTGACTACAACTCTTAGCAAGGGATCAGTAAGTAAACCCATAGTGTAGGTAGGTGCAACACTTACACCTCACTAGAAAAGCATGTCGATCCACGGAGAGTCTTCGCAGACTCCCTTAGTGGTCAGTGACCCTCCACAGGTCGTGTCACGATATGCAACTCTTAGCTTCAAGGAGATGCGACAACTGTGTGCCTCCAGGAAGCTAAACCAGGGTTCTAACCCTACCATCGCAACTCTGATAGGTCTCTTAGAGGCGTACGATGCTAGGAGGTCCTCTAACACAGGTCCCCCCGGTGCAGATGGGAACATGCCGCCCTTAGAGGGAACCCTCGGTGACCCAGACCTCGACCTCCACACAGAGGAGGAGGACGAGGACGAGTTATCGGGAGACGAGGCAGACAAACGTCCAGTGGTAGTCGGCAGGCTTACAAGGACCAACTTAAGCAGGCATGAGAACGGAACTGGGGGAGCCCCGGGCCCACGCTCAAGCAGGCTTAACCTTGGGAACGGACGAGCTAGGTCTCTCTCCAGAGGCTCTGGCAGATCGGTTCATACACATGTCTCTCAGGCACCTTCTCAGAGAGGAATGACTTCCCCTCAGAGGAGGGAGCATGAAGCGAAGATGCGGGAGGTCAATCTGAGGATCGAGCGGGAAGAACTTGCCCTCGCCAAAGAAAGACTTGCCTTAGCCCGAGAGCAGAAATTAAGTGGGTTAGATCCCACTGGTGGCAGCATTCTCAATAGAGAGAAAGACAGGGGTATAGACACTAGACACCTGAGTAAAATAGTGCCCCCCTTTAAACAAGGGGACGACATCCACAAGTGGATAACTGCCTTGGAGAGGGCCTGCACTGTCCAGTGCGTCCCCCCAAGTCAGTGGGCAGCTATACTGTGGCTTTCCTTTGAAGGTAAAGGAAGGGACAAGCTCCTCACTACAAGAGCTGAGGATGCTAACAACTACCAAGTCCTGAAGAACACACTGATTGATGGGTTCGGCTTAACCACGGAACAGTACCGGGTGCTGTTCCGGGACACCCAGAAAATTCAGTCTCAGGATTGGACTGACTTTGTTGATTGTGCCACTAAGGCTTTGGAAGGCTGGTTACTGGGTAGTAAGGTTACTGATTACACAGGATTGTACAATCTTATCATGCGAGAACAGATTTTAAACAACTGTCAGAACCAATTGTTGCATCAGCACCTTGTCGACTCGGATCTGACCTCTCCCCAAGAATTGGGAAAGAAGGCGGACAGATGGGTCAGAACAAGGGTCAAGCAGAACCAGAATCAGAACCAGGGTGGTCAGAAGAAAGCAGACCAAAAGGGTAACAAGAACGAACAAAATGACCAGAAGTCTTCGACAGGTCCCCAACAAACCAAAGAGGGTGGGGGTCAGGCTTCACAGAAGAAGAAGACTCAAGAAGGCCAGTCAAAAAGGTGGTGCCAATACTGTAAAAGTAAGACTCACTGGTTTAGTGAGTGCACCAAGAAAGGAGGGCAAACTCCTACCACTGCAGCCCCTAAGGCACCTGCGCCCCCTAGTACAGTCAGCAGTGGTAGTGCGCCTCCCAAGGCATTAGTTGGGTTAACCTTGGGAACCGAGGGGAGTGACGACTTAGTCGGCACGCTCACTCAGGCCGTCCTTGTCTGTACCGGGGATATGGATATGTCCCCTGATGCCAGTCCCAATACTTTGGGCAAATACAGACAGACACCTTTGATAAATGGAAAAGTGGCTCAGGCCTACAGGGACACGTGTGCCAGTGTCACCATGGTGACGCCTAACTTCGTGGACCCTGGACAGATCATGCTAGGTACCAGTTACCTAGTGACCAATGCCAGCAACGTCACTACCAATCACAGTATGGCAGTTGTTGATTTCTCCTGGGGAGGGGTAAGTGGCCCGAAAAAGGTTGTGGTTAGTTCAGACCTCCCCGTAGAATGTCTGTTGGGCAATGATTTGGAAACGTCACAATGGTCAGAAGTGGAGCAGAGGACTCACATGGAGATGTTAGGCTTGCCAGCACATGTCCTTGCTGTGACCAGGTCACAGGCCAAAAGATGCCCCACTGAACAGGTGCTGGATCCTGGAAGAACGGACCAGACACCTTCCAAGAAAAGGAGCAGTAAGGGTAAGGCTTCGCCTTCCCCCTTGCCCCAGGTCGTGGATCAAGTCTCCGAGGAGGCTGACCTTAAAGAACTGAGGGAAACTGAGCCGCAAGAGCTTGAACCTGGTCAGGTTGAGTTTCTGGGCTCAGGGGGACCCTCCAGGGAAGACCTGGGGAAGGCACAGTTAGACTGCCCCTCACTTGAACCCCTCAGACAGCAGGCCGCTGCTGAGGCTGCAGGGAACGCCACAGGTACCCACAAAGTGTACTGGGACGATGGACTCCTGTACTCCGAGGCAAGAGACCCCAAACCTGGTGCGACCAGGAGGCTGGTCATCCCCTTGTCTCTGAGAGGTTTCCTTCTCACCTTGGCCCACGAGATTCCCCTTGCAGGTCACTTAGGCCAGAATAAGACTTGGGACAGAATTGTTCCACACTTTCACTGGCCCCACATGTCCGAAGATACGAAGGAGTTTTGCCGCTCCTGTGTCACTTGCCAAGCCAGTGGTAAGTCAGGTGGCACGACAAAGGCCCCCCTCATACCACTACCAGTGGTGGGGGTACCCTTTGAACGAGTGGGGATCGACATTGTCGGACCAATGGAACCCCAGACAGCATCAGGGCACAAGTTTATACTGGTGGTGGTGGACCACGCCACCAGGTATCCTGAAGCTATTCCCCTTAGGACCACTACAGCACCTGTGGTGGCACGGGCCCTACTTGGAGTGTTCTCCAGAGTGGGCTTCCCTAAGGAGGTCGTCTCAGACAGAGGTGCAAACTTCATGTCGGGATATCTGACTGCTATGTGGAAGGAATGTGGTGTCAACTACAAGTTCACCACACCCTATCACCCACAATGCAATGGGCTTGTTGAGAGATTCAATAGGACCCTAAAAGGGATGATTCACGGACTACCTGAAAAGCTTCGGCGGAGATGGGATGTCCTGATACCCTGCCTCTTGTTCGCCTACAGAGAGGTCCCGCAGAAGGGGGTTGGCTACAGCCCTTTTGAGCTTCTGTTCGGACATCCTGTAAGGGGACCCCTTTGTTTGGTAAAGGAAGGATGGGAGAGACCTCTCAGAAAGCCGGCATCAAACATTGTGGACTATGTGCTCGGTCTCCGCTCGCGGATGGCGGAGTACATGGAAAAGGCGTCTAAAAACCTTGAGGCGAGCCAAGAATTACAGAAAGCTTGGCACGACCAAAAGGCTGTCCTGACTGTGTACCAGCCTGGACAGAAGGTGTGGGTGCTGGAGCCAGTGGCCCCAGCAGCACTCAAAGACAAATGGTCTGGGCCCCACACGATCATTGAGCAAAAGGGAGAGGTCACCTACCTGGTAGACCTGGGAACTCCCCGGAGCCCCCACAGGGTGCTCCATGTAAACAGGCTCAAGGCATATGTCGACAGGGAGGGCATGGGCTTGCTCATGGCCACAGATGAGGGACAGGAGGAGGAGAGTGACCCTCTCCCGGACCTGCTCTCTCAGAACCCTGACGATGGATCAGTAGATGGTGTTGTCTTTTGCGGCAGCCTCTCTGGACATCAACAAGAGGATTGTAAACAGGTTCTTCAATCCTTTCGACATATGTTCTCTCTGACACCCAGTCAGACCAAGTGGTGTACCCATGAGGTCGACACTGGGGACAGTCTGCCCGTAAAGAGTAAAATCTATCGGCAACCTGATCATGTCAGAGACTGCATCAAGACAGAGGTGCAGAAAATGTTGGAGCTGGGAGTCATTGAACCCTCGGACAGCCCCTGGGCTAGTCCCGTAGTGCTCGTGCCGAAACCTCACACCCAGGGCGGTAAGAAAGAGATGAGGTTTTGCGTGGACTACAGAGGTCTCAATGCAGTCACTAAGACTGACGCCCACCCGATACCAAGAGCAGACGAACTTATCGACCGGTTGGCCTCGGCCAACTACTTAAGTACGTTTGACCTGACAGCTGGGTATTGGCAAATCAGGTTAGCTGAGGAGGCCAAGCCCAAAACCGCATTTTCTACCCCGGGTGGGCATTATCAGTTCGTGGTAATGCCCTTTGGTTTGAAAAATGCGCCTGCCACCTTCCAAAGGCTGGTGAATCGAGTTCTCACTGGGTTGGACGACTTCTGTGCGGCGTATCTGGACGATATCGCTGTCTTTAGCTCCACCTGGGAGGATCACCTGGTCCACCTGAGGAAAGTGTTAGAGGCCCTGCAGAAGGCAGGCCTCACTATCAAGGCCACCAAGTGCCAGATAGGGCAGACACAGGTTGTATACCTGGGCCACCTTGTAGGTGGAGGCCAGGTTCAACCATTGGAGAGCAAAATACAGGCCATCCAGGACTGGGCTCCTCCAACCACCCAGACTCAGGTTCGAGCTTTCTTGGGCCTGACTGGATATTACCGGAAATTTGTCAGAAATTATGGATCCATTGTGACCCCGCTAAACGACCTGACAAGTAAAAAGATGCCAAAAAAAGTTCAGTGGACAGCAAGCTGTCAGAAGGCATTCGATGACCTGAAGCAGGCCATGTGCACAGCACCTATCCTAAAGAGTCCAGACTACTCCAAACCATTCATTGTCCAAACAGACGCTTCGGAGCTAGGTGTGGGAGCTGTTCTATCGCAACTGAATTTTGATGGTCATGACCAGCCCATAGCTTTTATTAGCAGGAGGCTGACCCCCAGAGAGAAGAATTGGTCAGCTATTGAGAGGGAGGCCTTTGCTGTGGTTTGGGCCCTGAAGAAGTTGAGGCCATACTTGTTTGGCACTCACTTCAAGATTCAGACCGACCATAAGCCCCTCTTGTGGCTAAATCAAATGAAGGGTGAAAACCCCAAACTACTTAGGTGGTCCATTTCCCTACAGGGGATGGACTTCACAGTGGAGCATAGACCTGGCACTGATCATGGCAATGCAGATGGGCTCTCCAGGTATTTCCACTTAGAGCAAGAAGACTCACCTGGTCAAGGTTAGCTTATTGTCCCAAAGTTTGGGGGGGGGTCATGTAGGAGAGTAGGGTCTGCAATCCTATGATCACCCAGATTTTTTGCTTTTGCTTCATTGGTTTACGACTTTCCCCGGCTGTGGGCCTGCCAATCAGACCCACAGCCTATCTGTTCTCTCTCGAAATTATCACATGTACATTAGGTGCATCCACTAATTGGAACTGGGCCGCCTTGTCAGTCCCTGTCTCAGCATACCACAGGTATCCAGGGCATCGGTGTACCCAGGGCCTACCAGGGGCTGAAGCATGTATTATGCCACCCCTGGAATGGCCGCCCAAATCTGACACAACTGGCTGCACGACAGCTGGGGCCACGTGGTGTAATCACCCGTTGCTGTAGGTGTAGTATTCCTACACCTAAACCCTAAAATGGACACATGGATTCCTATCAGTCACTCCTATAGCAGGCCTTATCAATCCTGAAGGCAGAGTGCAGGGAATCATGTAGGACGGTGCTCTGGCGCGAGCTGAGCCCGTCGACGGCTTGCGGAACCAAGTCCTAATAGCCGTTCCATGGTGACGCGGGCCAACTACTTTTAATGCATTATAATCCTGGCGGTTATTTGCTAACTTTGGCCTCACATCACCTACACATGTCGAGTAAGGTGTCATACGAATGGGAATACAAACCCCTCGCCAGTCCTGGTGACAGGGTTAGCATTCCCCCCTTTTAGAGGGACACGACATGGAAGTAACCTTGAACCCCGGTTAAAGTTGACTCAAGCCTCAGCATCACAAAATGGATGCTGCCACCAGACACAAGTCTGACCTCCTGCTGCTGGGGGACCTTCCAGCAAAGGGAGCTTGGACAAAGGGTTTCCTGTCGAGGGCGGTGTTAGCACCATCCCAGACAGGGTTTGTGTATCCCAGGTAGGCAGGGCTGAAAGGAAGGTGATTGCAAGTGGCACCCCGGTGCTCACTGTGCATAGCCCGGCTCAAACCAGTTTTGGGGGCACACCAGCCCCTGAGCTGGCGCGAAGCCGGACAAAGGATAGGGGTGTAACCACCCCCCTCCTGGCTCCACCCATAGGTAGAACCTAGTCACGGGCCAGCCCCTTTTCTTAGAATAAAGGTAGGAGCGAGTCCCCTTCCCAAATTGGATAATCAGATAATCGGATAACTCCGAATCACGAACCACTTTCCACGAAAGGAACTCTTGACTATTTCTGAAGACTCTCCCTTGTGGCTAAGGAGTAGCCACCCTGCACCAGCAGGCACCACCTAAGCGCTTGCGGTTCGCTGTAAGTCTCTCCTACGGATCAAGACTGCCCAGCTCGACGAGACCCGAGTCCCTGCCATCTCTGACCTTTTACCTGCCTCATCAGCCCAGCTGAGAGTCGTAGGTGTGACGAGACCTGCGGGACCGGCCATCTTCAGAACCTGCACGACGCTTATCTAGCACGCCCACCGAGGGACCCTCGAGTGAGTGCACCTAGGGTTTGAGAAGCCCTAACCCTGAGCAGCTCCAGCATCGAAGTCTGCCTCCCCAGCATCCCCGAGATCTGCGTGGGGGCCCTTCCGCTCCTTGCTGTTCACCGCGTTGTTCGACCACTTGCCGACCGGCTTGTGGCCCTCTTCACGACGCACCACGATTGTTTCATCACTAGTCTGGTTGCTCCAGACTGGCTCTTGCTCCCCTTCAACAGAGGAGTACCACGGACCCTCCTGGTCCACTCCCGACGCCATCTTGACTCCCCCGCTTGGGTTGCCACTGCCAAGATCCGCTGCCCCTGCCTGGGCCCAGCATCATCGACAGCAGACACCTTCGTGGGACAGCTCGCCCTCCATCCTGGTCGCCACCGCGCCTCCTGGTCCGAGGAACAGCCGAGTCCGACGTCATCCACTCACCTGGTCGAGGTGACTTCAACCGGTACCCTCCTGGTACCCACACGATCGCTGGCTAGCGGTTGAGAACTGAGTCCCCTCTGCTTTCAGGTTTTCTTTATCACCGATCCAGGCTTGGATCTCGCTGAATACCGACACTGGTCGCCTGCCAGCAACTCTTCTTTCAGGCTCCTGAGACTACAACGAGGACTTCCGACATCTTGCCGAACCTTCTACAGCCGCAGCCTCTGGGCTAGGTAACCCGAGCATTTCGGTGCTCCATCGCAGGTTCGCTCTACAAGTGTCCAGTTCCTTTTTCGTTTAGTCCCACTGATCGGATCACTCCGGAATCAGTACCTCCAGACTCTAACCATTCGCATTTCACTGTTAGTGTAGATGGTTTCTCGTGCCCCTCGGGCATTTGTGTAAATTGTGCAACTGAAGTATTTTCCTAAGAGTTTTGTAGTGTGCTTAGCTCCCTGACTCATAAAGAGCCAGGGTAGTCTTGTTATAAATAAATATCCTTTATTTTCATAACAACTTGTGTGGTGTCCTTTCGCTTGGTGTTCAAGGGGTATATGTGATGGTAAACAGCTGGCTTAACACGCCCTCTAGAGTTTAGCCTAAGACTGCTCGTATCCACGCTACTAGGATAGCTGGTCTAAAAGGTTGACTTACAACCAATCATCAATAAGGGTCGTTTGGAATGATACACAGTGATCACTAGAATAGTGAGCACTACATATCAGGCCAACTTCTCACAATGACACAGCAAGCGCTGGCTGCATCATAGTGGGTTTTTTTTCTATGGCGGGTGAGTAACACAAAAAAATAGTACCTGATTGAGAGTGGGAGCAGCGGAAGGAAACTCATAAATATGAAGCAATTAGTACTTGGTCCATGACCCACATGAAATACGATGAAGCGAAGCCAACACGAGCTGGCCAATTAGGCGGCAGCAAAGAAGAGTGACAATGAAGCCAAAGAATGGAGCAATCGGAGGTCTCCAAGCCCCTTGTTTCATAAATATCTCTTGCAAGCAAAATGGCGTGGAGCACAAGCCCCTTGTTGTGCACAAAATCTCTCTCAAGCAAGAGAGCATGCGCAATTGCACGTGAGACCTAATTGGGGGGGGAGGAGGTGGTGCGAGGAGGGAATAAGACGGGTCCCAAGAAGACGCACCAGGGTTATCTTTGTAGTTCCCAAAATTCTCACAACCCAATTACTGACTGTACTCTGAGGAGACTCCTCTCAGCCCATAATGGGAGAGAATGTGGAGTAAAGGCCACATTACACTTTGGGACTGGGGAACCAAGTCTTGGCGTTGGCTCAGCGTCCTGTGATCCTGGACAAATCACTTAATCCTCTGTGCCTAAAATGAAACACACAAAAAATCATTGTCTAATGTAACTAGAACTCATGTAAAGCGCTCCAATACCTTTGATTCGAATTCACCCTATTTACACTGCAAAATAAAACAACCATTTGCAATGCAATAGGTCTCACATTTTAGAAACTATGACCTATTGGTATTGTAAATTACAATGCCTTTTATTATTGCAGGTATTTTAAACACCTACGTAAAAGACATTGTAATTTACAATGCCAATAGCTTAAAATCTTGCAATTGCGAGAGCTATTGCATTGCAAATGCTTGTTAAGCGACAGAAGTGAAGAAGCTTGAACGTCTGTGTCTTTCCAGCACAGGAACTAACGAAAGACTTAGAGACTTGCTAATCCTCCCTAAAGAAGCCAGTGTGTAAAAGCATGTCATCCTGGATAAATCCATGCAGGAAGAAGACCTGCTTGGAGGCCAAATAAAGCAAATGCAATTAGGCTGGCCTGGTTAGTCATCAGCAATGTAAGGAAAGACTAGCAGACAGAAAAGATGCAGCTAAGCATACCCAGTTTCAGTGTGACAGTAATTCCTTGATCTTTCGCTCTTAACAATACTCTTTGATTTCCACTACACTCCAGGCCAGCTTCCTACGAGATCAGGTCTTTACCAGTGGAATCCAAGAACTAGCAACTGCACTGAGAACATTTCTCTCAGAGACCATCCACCTCGAGAATCTAATTGTGCAAAGCTTATAAAAAAAGGTTTGATTTGCTTGTGCCTTTTACAAACGAGTTTCGCAAGAAACATAAAGCAAGCATTGCGTAAACACACTAATGGAGCAAGGACTCGTATTAAAAGAGACTTGCTCGGACGCAATCCTCTCAAATAATTCGTAACCCCGTAATAATTGTGTTCGTAAATACTAATTTGCACCACATATTCGTACACGAAAATCTAGGGGAAGCTTGCCTATGTGTGTTACTAACAAGTTACCCAAGTGACACTGAAGATGGCTGCTAAACGCGGGATTCTGTATTGCACATGCGTATACTGCATCTACATAGTATGACGTTCTATCGCTTGGAGGGAAAATCTTTGCAGCTGCACAGTTGCTTCTAATATGGCCGCTTGACACCCACATGATAATGCGCATGCTTTGCTGAAACTAAACTATGCAAGTTTTACTAAAATGCTAATGCGAAAGATTTTTATAAGTAAGTGGGAATAGAGTAGAGATAGGTGGTATACAGTGAAATTATTTTATTTTGATTTCATACATGTCTTTTTCTGACTTTACTATTAGTTCATATTTGGGCCTCTGAGGGTGACTGAAATCCACACCCCACGTGACGACTGCACTTGCGCAATTGTAACCCGCCAGGAACCATGAAGAAGCTCTTGAACCACAGCCAAGGCAGCGAATGTTGCATTGTCCTGGGGACTTGACTGTCCTAAACGGAACTGGAGGAAGCTGAATATTAAATTAAATACAATGTATTGATTAACTTGTGAATACGGTGGGAAATCGAACATGGGAAAGTAAAGTAAGGGGGGGAAACATTGAAAAATAAGCTTAAAGAAAAGTATTAAACTTAGCATGGTGTGATGATCATCTCCCCTTGCTTGTCCAATCAGAATTAGGTGTTTCATGAATATTTAAACATTTGGGGGGTGGTGTTACCATTAGAAGAGTATAATTGAGGTAGTTTAGTTAGTTGATGGAGCTCATGCTGCAGAGATGCTGAGAGACTGAGATGCTGTTCGAGAATTGAGCAAATCCTAAAGAAGATTCGAACGACAGAACCTAGAATCAAACTAAAAAGAGAACATCGCTGAAGAATAGTTGAGGCATATAATAGAGAACATCGCGGAAGAAACAAGGAGAAAGATAGTGTCAGAGAGGGGTGCGACGCAGGCGTCGTATCTAGAAGAGGTCACCTTTCCTGTCCTGAATCCTATCCTGAATCCTGTCCTGAAGGCTTCGGTCTCCTAACCTGTTCAGGGGACCCTTTCCAGCTCCTAGGCCTGTCCTGAATCCTATCCTGAATCCTGTCCTGAAGGCTTCGGTCTCCTAACCTGTTCAGGGGACCCTTTCCAGCTCCTAGGCCTGTCCTGAATCCTATCCTGAATCCTGTCCTGAAGGCTTCGGTCTCCTAACCTGTTCAGGGGACCCTTTCCAGCTCCTAGGCCAAGGAGTTGGGTTCCACACCATCCTAGGTAAATATAACTCTGTGTAGTATGTCATTGTACTGCTATCTGATTTTCTTCCTTTTCAGGTACTGTCATTTTCTAACTTAGTTCAAAGTTTCTGAATAATCAGATTTTTCCTTCCTTGAAAGAAAACAGTGTACGAACTGTACTTTATCCTTCTGGTTTCACATGATATTTATTATATAAACTTTTAAACGTTCTCGACTCTGTGGTCATTTAAAAGTATTTACTTGATGGTATTTACACCTAAACTGCTAACAACTAGATCCATTGATTAGAGTAAATTATTTTCAGACGAAAAGGATGGTAAGAATTGGTGAGGTAAACTTATCTTGCAGGCATTAACACACAAAATTGATCCGAGCGGCGGTTACTAGCTTAAGTATGTATGGTTATGGGCCCAGGTGAGTATGTGGATAGTGTGGATCATTTAGCTAGTAACCCTCTGCTCCATCAACACGATTTACGTGTAGCGGGCCCCATTGTAATTACATTTTTTAAAAATCAAAGCGGGCGCCTAATGAAACACGGGTTGGCATCCTTGTATATAAAACTTGTGCGCGTGATGGCCTGTAAAGATATGGTGCGCTGAATGTTGCAGGAAAGCATGTTGTCTCTGCAGTAGGAGAAAGGAGTTAATGAAAATAGTACTTACAGACTAAATAAGACATACCGTGTAATAAGAGAGGTAAAAGGGCCAGTCCTCAGAAGGCTACAAATGAAAACAAGTCAGTACTAAGGAGGGGACTAACCAGCCTATTAACCAATGAGAAGCCAGCATTTACGGAGGACAATGACACAAGCCAATGACAAATATGGGCAGGGCTTCAAGTACATACTCCAATACAGCATGCTTTACAGCGGATGCCCTGCGCAGGCTCGACCTAAAAATACTTACCACGGTTGAACCCTGCAGAAATATCTCGCATAGCATTTCCTACATCCAAAATTAAAAGTAAGAGTGTGTTGTCTGAGCAAAGACTGGACGGGTGACGATGACACACGGCACAGTGGAAGCCTGGTCTCCCCTAAACGAAGCCTAAATGCATCAGGACAGGAAGCGCCCTTTTTCAAGGACTCTCGCATGTATATTTCAGTGTGATACTCTTCGGGTAGAACAGAGCAAGAGTACAGACTCAGTAACATAGTATGCGTAGTGCTGTATCGCGCTGAATGCAGGATCATGAGCATGCGCATAGTAAGAATCGCGCTGGACTATACACTCCACGCATGCGCAGAAAGGCACAGCTGGTATCGCATGTCTGAAGAGCTCAGCGCAGAAGTACGCCTTATTTAAATGCCAGTCACTGGAGCATCCGCAGAAAGGCAGTGCTGCTGCGGCACGTCTGTAGAGGATGCGTGTGTGGAACAGAAACACTGCTCGACTAGAGCTACCCACGGAAGCATGCGGAGAAAGGGATTACTCGTATGAACATGCGCAGAGCAGTATACAACAGATTAGATACTATACTCAGCATGTACAAAAGAGCAGTGCTGCTAAGGCACGTATGAACTGCGTGCGCATAGCAATATACGACTGACTAGACACTATTCGGGAGAGCATGCGCATATGGGCTCTGCTACTAAGACACGTCTGAAGAGCATGCGCAGAGCAGTTACAGCGGACTGGACACTAGTCTCGAGTATGCGTAGAAAGGCAGTGTTGCTATGGCAAGTCTGAAAAGCATGCGCAGAGCAGAAATACTGCTCCCCGAAACTCCATGCTCACAATCGTGTCAACTATAGAAGGTTCCATTGTGCAAACTTCAGAACAACCTTACCACTAACTTCAATCGCTGCTTAAGACTCCTGGAAATAGAGAAGAACTCGTGTTAGCTGGTCAGTGCACCTTTGAAATTGGGAAAATCAGGACCGGATTACGAGCACTCCGGGCGGTAGTTTTTGGTAAAATTTTGTCGACAAAAAGAGATAAGAAATTCTACAGTTAGCCACCCCCAAGTCCCAGTACGTGCAACAGACTAGCAGTAGCCCTGTTATGTGGCACGCGTAAATTGTCAGATCAATGCTTTAGGTGGGATAAAGGTCGGGGGGCTAAAAGGGGCGTTGCCAAAGGAGTGTAACTAGGAATTCTTTCCAACAGACATGCTCTGTGTAACAAGCATTGGCATAGCCAAAAGGTCTCGCCTTTGGGACCTTATAAGTGTTCAGCCATGCGACGGTTGATGTCGTTGCACCAAGGATATTGTGCTGCATAACTAAATACTTATAAGGTCCCAAAAGCGAGACCTATTGGCTATGCCAATGCTTGTTTTTCTTGAGATCTGTGGGAAGATATTTCTTCATATGGAAGAGGTACTTTGTATGTGAAGGAAGGAAGAGGATTTTGGTTTTTTTGCAGTTTTTTCTATCTACGCGAACTCGACCCGAAGGTATTGGAGCGCTATACATGAGCACCAGTTAATTAGACAACGGCACATTCATCTATGGTAGGCACGGGGTACATTAAGTGATTTGCCCAGAATCACAGGTTGTTGAGCCATCGCCTAGACTCAAACCTGGTTCCCCAATTCCAAAGTTGGCAGCTCTGGCCGTTACGCCACAGCCTCCCCGAGTTTAGGGCACATACCCATTTCCCCCCAACTCCACGCTTCCGGACAGGGCATGGAACCACCCTCACTCCCTTACCACAGGTTGGCTGTAAGCGTCGGCCATGCGGTACAGGCTGAGGATGTAACCTTCGTCTCGGTCTTTGTTTATCTCGTCAAGGACCAGGCCCGCTTGGACGTCTGTGGCGGTGCAGTCTTCCGGCACCAGAGGCTGAGGTCGCTGCCGAGGGACAGCAGCGTCAAGCACAGCGCTGCGGTAACCTGCTTCATGTTCGTAGCGCCCTTGACAAGGCTGGACCCCCCTGGAGCCGCTCAGCGCTAGAGCAGGCAGCAGACTTGAAAAGAAAGCGACGAAGAAAGGTAAAGCCCAGCTCACCCCTTCGGTTCTTATAACACCTGACCCTCTGCAACTTTTAGTGTAAATGATTAAAGACTGGTGTTTACTGGTGGTCACTGACTTGTGCAGTCGACAGCTTCAAGAGACCCGCCGGTCACTGCTATCAACGTGACCATCAACACACAGAGGGCAGACACACAGAGGCATGCAAGGGTATGTAAACGAGTACCCCAGCAGTGGCTGGAAATTCTATGTTATATTTACCGCCCACAGAAAAGTTAAGATATGAAAGGTTGTTTAGCTGAATGCGGCTTATTTCTCTGAAAAGAACCCCGGGGGCACGCGCGGCGGTGTGAGATGGCGCGCTCACATTCTACAAGTTTTCAAGGTCCAGTTTTCCGACCGGTGGAACCCCCTTCTTTAAACTGACAGACTAGCTGTACAGGATCAGAAGGAGGCCGACACCGAGGCCGGGCAACTAGTCGGCGAATAACAATCCGAAAAATACTAACAACAAGTGTATAGCGAACAGCACAAAACTCACACAAACGTGCAGCACACCAAGGCTCCCTCGGAGAACACGTCAGGAGCCACAAACGCATGTGCAGGAATGGCATGACAGAGGGGGTGGAGTCTCGCCACGCCTGGCTGAGCTGCTAAGGCACGGTCTCCTTCGCAAAGCTTTCTTGTCTTTATGAGGCCATATGTTTGAAACACATGGCCCCATAAAGATAAGAAAAGCTTTTACCACAGACGTAAAGCAACCGAGCCAGTCCAACTGGGACGGCTCTAAAAGAGAAAAGTGTACGTCACTAGACGCTCTTTTCCAATGGCTGGCCACCGTTTAGCATAAATGGTGACGCCAGCCAATGGAAAAGAGGGGCGGGGCTTAAAGCCCACTACAGAAATCTACCCTAACTCATTAAATCTCGCCAGCGAGACTGCGCATGTCTGCACAGTCTACGCCAGGCGAGACCTAATAAAGGGCATGGCTTAAAACGTGTGGCCTGAAATACTATGCCTTACACAGCGTGCCACGTTACAAATGTTTTAGTGTATTTATGTGGGTTTTCTTTTTGCTTACAGGCATGTTATGAAATAGCGAACATAGAGGTCCCGTTGACAGTTACAAAAAATGTTATGGAACAGTTTTGGGCAGTGAAGGATGGCCTATTCTCCCTGAGATCTAAAATTAGGACAGATCAAAAAGAATTGAGCGAAGACATCTATTTTCTCAGAAGCAAGGTAATCCACTGCGAAGATATTGTGGATATAACACTCACAGATGCTGCCACATGCTGTGCCCTCATCGCACAAACCCGCCCTGCTTTGCCATATGAGGGAAGCAAGCAACACTGCTGGAATGCATGAGCACTTCACAGAGGGGAGAGCATGGGGCAGATGATGGGAAATGCCCCGATTACTTACCGGTAATCTTCATTACTCCTAGTTCTACGTATCTTCGACCCAGTCATTAACCTTGAGGTTTGTAACCAATCATAGGGCAGGAAACAAAACAGGATTTCTGACACCAACCCCACCCCTCCTCAGCTGGGTGCTATTGAGGTAAGTAATCAGAACAATATCTCCATGTCCCTCATCCTCACCACAGTCATACACGTTGATGATATACCAAAACAAAGAAGGCCTACGACCATACTAAAGACAAATAGCCACCGCCTCATGCAAACAGACTGAAGTTTAGACAAAATAATCAATGTATTACATTTTTAAAGATCTTTCCGCCTGCAAAACTCTAGAAGCAAAGTTTTTTTTCTCATATTCTGAATATTATAAGTCTGTAATGTCTTATAAAGATGTTGAGACACAAAAAGGGACCCCCTGCAAAGCACTATGAATCCTAGGGCAGGGAAAATACAGGTTTGAAACAAAACTTAGGCATTTAACTGGTCATGGGACGACCTACAACAGGCTCATTGGTATATTAATAGACTGCAGTGCACTAGACATATATGTAAAATATTTCCATTTTTATTGATATAAATTCATTTAAAAAACTGGTTAGGTCAAAGGTTGGTTGGACGTACATAATATTAGGACAATCAAAATACAAACAAATATGACTTAATTCAATGTGTTACAATTCAAACATGAAACACATAATCAGCATATTATGCGCCCGGGGAGTATGCCACGATAGGGGACGTCGGGACTTCGGTGAGAGCATTGTTCCGTATCTGGCAATGATCTCGTGGTTATGAGGCAATAAGGCACCTTGTAATCCGTCTCCGGTTGAGTCATTTATACTCAAGAACTTTTTTATTTGACTTTATATACTTAACTCTAATTGAAAGGATCCATCGGGTCTTGCTATGAGTGACTGGATTTAGCTTGACTTATTGAAAGCCATTATACAAAAGTTCCTAGTACCATCCCTTTTCTTCGATGAATTTTTCATCTCTTAACAGAATCTTATGCACGCCCTTTGAATAAAAAAATAGGTAATTGATTTACCTCGGGTCTCAATATCCTAAATTTGGGCCCCCTTTTCCTCTTGGTGCTGTTTTATCAATTTAGGGTTATGTTGTGGTTGTCCTGAAGAAGGCACCTCAAAGCCGAAACGCGCGTAGACATTTTGAGAACTTGCCCAACATTTAGCCACTGTATTTTATCTAGAATAATTGATTATATGTTGATTATGTGTTTTGGGTTTTATGTTTGAATTGTAACACATTGAATTAAGTCATATTTGTTTGTATTTTGATTGTCCTAATATTATGTATGTCCAACCAAACTTTGACCTAACCAGTTTTTTAAATGAATTTATATCAATAAAGATGGAAATATTTTAAATATATGTCTAGTGCACTGCAGTCTATTAATATACCAATGAGCCTGTTGTAGGTCGTCCCAAGACCAGTTAAATGCCTAGGTTTTGTTTCAAACCCATGTCTTATAAAAATATCTTTAGTAGCGTAAGTGCCAGCTCTGCAAATGTCATCCAGAGGCATTCCGTGAAGTTCCACCGAAGAAGTAGCAACACCACGAGTCGAATGACCCAAAATGTGTCCTGGTACGGACTTGTCTGCCAGAGAATAGACCAACTGGATAGTTACTTAATCTGTCTGCTCAGTGTAACTTTAGAAGCCTAATCGCCTTTTCTAGAAGTCCCAAAGGTAACAAATGTGTCTTCCTGAAGTCATTGGCTCGTTTAACATCCAACAGACTTAACAAGCACTCATCCTCAGATAAAAGAGAAGGATAGAAAGTGGGAAGAATAAGTTCTTGAGAAGTGTGTAATTTAGAGGTTACTTTAGGCAGAAAGTAAGGATCCAATCTTAAAATCACAGAATCTTACAAAAGAGTCAAGCAAGAACGTTTACAAAGCAAAGCTGATAACTCCCCCAACCTTTTTACTGAGGTAACCGCCACCAAAAGTAAGACATTGAAAGAAAGAAACTTGAGATCCACCGAATCCAAAGGTTTAAAAGGAGCAGACTGGAGTACCTTTAACACCAGTGAGGGATCCCAAGAAGGGAGAGAATTACGAATAATCAAAGGAGAGGGAAAAAGAAGCTGTGGTCCATTCGGCTTCCTATATTCAATACAAAAAATCAAAAAGAGAGAGTGGACCACTTGTCCTGTATAGCCAGGGTCTTTTCTCTGTTAGTTCCTTCATAAAAGAACCCTCATAACTATACACAGGTACAAAAGGCGGCATGAACTGAATTACCGCTTATGTGTATTAGTGCAGCATCATCATTGGGTCTTTTTTGAATGTACGCTGCCCTCCACCCGGAGGAAGACCTTCTGGTTCAACAGTAGTATCCAGACATGAAAAACAAAGGAGGGTAATGTGAGAGGGTTCGTATCTAGTGAGTTAAAATCTCTTGGTCATTGTTTCCATAGTAACTTTATTCTTGAAAGCTTGATCAGAGAATTAAAAGAAAGAAGTGCGGGGTGAGACGGAGTTACTGGTCTGCCGTACTTTTCATGATGTAGGGGTCAACATGTTTCAGCCTTCTGCAAAGGTCTAAAGGCTTTCATCAGGACCGATATTTTTAGGAAGGCGATTTGTCGCTCCTAAAGTGAAAAAACTTATCACTTGTTCTGAGTGAAGGGGTCAGATCAATAGTATCTGTACCTGGAAAAGGTAGAAAAAGTTACATTCACTAAATTTTCTTAATTCGAGACCATGAAATGCTATTTCATGAAATCATCTGGGGCAACTACTTGTGTGGGGGAGGTAATGAAGGAGAAGATAATCTTAAGCAAAAAGGGGAATACCAGGGGCGGTTAAGTGAGGTTAAGGGATGCTTGTCTTAGCGAGGTGAAGTTGAAGAATCATTGTGAGAGTTTTCACTAGTTCGAATTAGTAAATGGAAACACATAGTGGGTACAGAATACAGAGCGCTGTGAATAATGTCATTCAAGGCGTGTAAAAGGTTCTACGATAGACTTTTTGTGTCATCATTAATATGGAATATGTGAGTCGCTAGAGATGCCGCTTTTGAAGACATAGGTAATATGAGCTTAGTCGCAACTTTCAATAACTAAGAGAGAATTACGGCCATAGGCTGAGAGATAGAAAAATTCTTAAACGTCCTCATCATCAAAGATCCCGCCCCAGTATTGCTGCTATAGTTCTCTTGAAAAGCTTAATAGCATACCACAGTACTTTAAATGTAGAGACACATTCTTGTGAAATCCATCTAAAAGAAATTTGAGAATATAAGAGACAGAAGTAGACACACCAAGAATCAAAGATGTTCCAGTGATTAGAATAAGCGTTTAACATAGAAGATCCTCTAGATACTTGGATCACTCCAATGATTTGAGATGACAAACCCTTCTTCTCAAGACTTAGCTTTCCAACTTCCAGACCGTCAGGGTGAGTTGAAAGGAAAGAAGATTGATGTTCGTCAGAGGTGACAGAACTTGAGGAAGAACCCATGGAGGCTGAAGCACTATTTCCTTGACAAAAGGGAGCCACGTCCTCCTGGGCCAAAAAGGAAGGCCCACTATCACATGAGTATTTTCTCTTTGAATCCTTGCCAATAGCTGTTGAAATAATAAAAATGGGGGAATCACAAATGACATCTGTGAAAAGTTGGCCTGGTATATGCTGGCCACTAGTTCTAGTGGGCACCTTGTACCAGTCCAAACAACCTTATTGATGATTAGGTTTAAGACAACCTTTATTGAAAGCTATCCTAGTGGTAGCTATGGAGAGCAGCCTTCAGGCTAAGTCTCGAAGGAATGTAAAGCAGCTTGGTTTACCGGATTATAATCTCCTGAATGACCAAATGAAAGGAGAACCACAAAAGGTATATATATAAAATATATGTATTTATTTCTAAACACTCTCTACTAACCTCTTTATGAGATTAGAGAGCAAGGCACACAAGCATACAGTTATTAAACGACAGTAAATAGCACAATATACAATGGGCCCCAGGGGAAGACCAAACCATTTATTAAGAAAGTGTTATAAGAACCACGACTGGACTAGACACAGCGCCTAGAGCATGTAGAATCGCTGGGACCCCAAGGAACCACCCAAGGCAGTGACACAGGGGACCCATGGGGGATGTGTGCAGTGTGAGAACACAACCGCAAGCCCCGTACAATTCAATGGGAAAGTCGCAGTTGGAATTTTAAAGAATAAGGACACTTAGGAGAGGACTTTGAGCAAACCCTTTCAGACTTAGAGGGTTCTAGGGCCAGCACCCATAGGAGCACCGGAGTACTCGTGTTACCTCACCCAGGGAAGCCGGGTGCATAGGTGTCAAATGGTGTAGGGAATCGCCGTTGATTTCAATGGCGATGTGCTGCAAAGTGCTGCTACCGTGGAAAGGAGAAGTGTCTGGTGGGATCCAAGCCTGGATCGAAGATGTGAAGAACCGGAAAGCAGAGGGGACAGAGTCTGGGTCACTAGCCAGTGACCAGGGGCACGATAGACGAATGTCCACCGATGTCGGGCGTTTCAGGTGCGAAGAGGTGACGCTTGACTCTACTACCACGGGGACCAGAAGGCGTCGACGATGACCACAGTCCGCAGATGAGCTTTCCCACGAAGGATGTCGAGTGCTGGGAGGTCGGTGTCTGGATTGGAGACCAACAAGCCTTGGTAACGGCAACCCATGCGGTGAGTGAAAAAGGCTTTGGTGTGGACCAGCAAGGTCCTGTGGACTCCCCAAGCGATGGAGAGTCAGGGCACATCTGGAGCAACCAGGAAAGCCCGTTGAAAGTTAAAGTACCCTTCTCAGGGACCCACAAGTCGACGGACAAAGGATCACGAAAGGACCTTGAGAGGAATCACTGAATACCAGCCCATGGGTCACTCGAGGAGTGTAGACCAGTAATCTTCGGTGGAATCACTGCCGGGGTCTGGACTACAAGTAGCCCAAAGCACAGCCTCAGGGTCGCCAAAAAGCATATTCTGCTGCAAATGGTCACGGTGTCCAGGGGTTCGGGTTGCACGGTCCCAACGAGGGCTTTGGATCTCAGGTTTGCTGAGAGCACGGATAGGCCTCGGGGAAGCTTGGAAACCCACCTCCTGTGTTGCAAAATTGTTGGTGTCCTTCCGGAGCAGCGTTGATGTAAACTGGACCGATGCGTCTTTTGTGCCTGCCTTGCAGGGGAGTAACTCCTTTACTCCAAGGGAGATTCTTCGGTCATCCAACGTCGTGTAGATAGTAGAAGTTCTGGGATTCTGTAGCAGAGTTTCGTCCAGGTAAATCTAAAATCCTGTAGTCAGGGGTTCCTACTTTATACCCAAGGAAGGGGTGCGACAAACTCTGGGGACCCACCTATGGAAGGGTCTGGACAGAGGGGTGGCTACACCATATCCTTTGTCCAGTTTCACGCCAGAGCAGGGGCTGGTAGCCCCTGCAACCGGTTTGAGCTGGATTATGCACAGGTACACCAAATGTGCCCCCAGTGCAGACTTCAAAGCACTCTTGGAGTGCACCCACCCAGCCCCAATACACTAAAGCCTGTCTGGGAGGTGGTCTCACCTCCCTGTGACAGGAAACCTATTGTCCAGGCCTCCCCTGCTGGAGTTTCGTCCAGCAGCAGGAGAGAAGACTCATGTCTGTGGATGGCAGCATCCATTTTGTGATGCCAGAGTTTGTAAAGCTGGTACTGGGTGTACCGGTGCTGTCATATTTCTCCCTCTAGTAGTGTGGAATCATACCTCCCACACCAGTTACTGGTGTGGAGGTATGATCCCAAGGTGTTTGACACTAAACACAACATGTTTCCGTGCAGCCATTCCAAAGTTAGCATTTACCGCAAGGTTATAATGCACTTAAGAGTATACGGTCTGACTGCATCACAAATAACACAGGAATAAAGGTTCCGAAGGCTGCAGAGGGGCTCCGCTCACGCATGGGCACCCTCTCACATAAAACCCAGCACCCTGTCTTCAGGATTGATAAGGCCTGCTATAGGGGTGACTGATAGGTTTATATGTGCAGTGATATGGAGAGATATAGGGAACCTGTATCTCAGTAAGGGGTGCACACACCCCGACACAGACTGCTGTAGCAGACCTGTTGTGTCATTTTAAATGGCTTCCCAGGGGCGACACAATACATGCTGCAGCCCCTGGTAGGCCTCTGGGTTACCTATGCTCTGGGTACATAGTATACCATATACTAGGGACTTAAAAGGGTACCCCAGAATCCAATCTGGAGTGTACCTAAAGTACATGCCATCAATTTAGAGAGGAGGCAGCTAGACTGGGGCCCTGGATAGCAGGGTCCCAGCCAGACTAAAGTCGAAAAACAGTGAAACATCAGTAAAAAGTGGGGGTAACCATAAGAAGCAGATCCTACTCTCCTACAGTAGCCATGACCTCCCACCGGGTCCCTGAGAAGGATTGTGGGAGTGGTTCCTCAGTGATGGGCAGGATACCTTATTAGAATTGCCTTCTGAGGATCAGAATTCTTATGTACAAGTGAAGGAAGCCTTAATGACCAGGTATGGGTTGACCCCTGAGCTTTACAGACAAAGGTTTAGGAATTTTAAGAAACTGGAGTCTAGCACTTGGGTAGAATATGTGACATTTTTTTGCAGAGCATTGGATGGTTGGGTGAAGGGTAGCAAAGTGAATGATTATCAAGGGCTCTATGATTTGTTGGCATGGGAGCATTTGTCTAGTAATTGTTTTCCAGAGCTACGCCAGCACCTTATTGATAGCAAGCTGAGTAATCCTAGGAAGCTTGCTGAGGAGGCGGACCGCTGGGTGAATACCCGGGTCCACAAGGGTCATGTGGGAGACTTCGCCAAAGGTGGGCAGGGTCCCCAGCCGAAGAGTGAGGGGGACAAGGGTAAACAGAGGGCGTTCCAGAAAGGGCCCCAAAGTAATCCCCAAGGGTGCCAAGGGAAGGGTTCCCAGCCTCCCCAACAGGTAAACCTGTTCATAGGGGACCCATGAGATGTTATCAGTGTGGTGAGGTGGGCCACCGGTTCTATGATCCCCAGTGCCCACAGAAAGACAAAACCGCACCCACTGGTGCACCACCCCGGCAGATAGCTAGTGTAGCCCTGGGGGAGGAGATGGGTGCCCAAGATGGGCGGGGTCCCGCAGAGATGTCCCTAGTCTCTTTAGGAGACTGTGAGGTAGTCCCCAGGACCCAGCGGCCTGATAACACTAAAAAGTACAGGCAGTGGGTGACCATCAATGGCCATAGAATGGAGGCTCTTAGAGACACCGGAGCCAGTGTGACTATTGTCAGTTGTCGGCTGGTGTCTGAAGAGCAGGTGGTCCCAATGCATTTTACCCAGTTGTTGCCGCTGACAACACAGAGTAGTTAAGAACAATGTTTCAAGTATGGCCCAAAAGGGTCCAATAGAAAAGGTGACCCAAGCAGGGTCACTTGTTTTTTAAGGAAGTGAAATCAATTCCGTAGGGAACAGGAGACAAAGTACGTAAAGGGTCATGTAGGCCAAAGGATAACAGGTATTTATTTAAACAAAGTCCATTTTAGAATGCTCACATAATAAGAAAGCGTGGTGTGAAATAGTGATAGTAGTTTTAAAAAGACATCGCATTGACAACAATATAGTAGTTGAATTTCATAATTGATCTTTACAAGTTATAAGGAATTCATGTTGTGGGCTGACAACACAGAGAGCCCCTGCAAGGTGACACTGGTTCCCTTTGAGTGGGAGGGGTCTCTGGTACTCTTCAAGTAGCTGTGTGGCCAGCCATGCCTGTTGACTGTCTTTTGGGTAACAATTTGGAGAGCTCCCCTTGGGCTAAGGTAGAGCGAAGTGCTCATTTGAAGATGTTGGGTCTGCCTGAGTGGGCGTGTGTGACCACCCGGTCCATGGCAGCCAGTAAGGGTGTTCAAGAGGACCTGGAGCCTGAAAGAGTGGCCCAGATGCCTGCCTTAAAGAGAAGAGGCCGGAGGGGCAGGAAACCCGCCCCACAGTTCCCATGGTCCAGGAGGAGGTAGACCTTGAGGGGGATGCCCTTGAAGCTACAGGGGAGCAGGTAGCTGAACTGGGAGACCTGTCTAAGCTGACCAATGGGTAGCAGGAAGGAGGACCCTCCAGGAAAGAGATCTGCGAGGAGCAGGAAAGTGCCCTTCTCTTGTGGGTTTGCGGCAACAGGCTGCAAACTAGGCAGCAGGTGATCAGTCTGGATCACATTGGATCTACTGGGAGAATGGTCTCCTGTATAGTGAGCCTAAGGTTGCTGAGCCTGGGTCAACCTGTGTGCTGGTGGTACCCCAGCGCTTCAGAGCCTTCCTATTGGGGCTGGCTCATAATGTGCCTTTAGCACAGGACAAGACCTTTGAAAGGCTTGTCACCCACTTTTATTGGCCCCAAATGCGCAAGAGTTCAGATACTCATTGCAGGACCTGCCAGACTTGCCAGGCAGGTGGAAAGAGTGGGAGGAAGCACAAGGCTCCTCTCCAGCAATTCCCTGTGGTTAGCACCCCCTTTGAAAGGGTGGGCATTTACATTGTGGGGCCTCTGCATCCCAAGACAGCCATGGGCAACAGGTTCATCCTGGTCTTGGTGGACCATGCCACCCGGTACCCAGAAGCAATCCCTCTCCGGACTGTGACGGCCCCCGTGGTGGGTCGTGCATTGATAAGGATTTTCTCCTGTGTAGGGTTCCCCAGAGAGTTGGTGTCAGAGGTACAAACTTCATTTCCAAGTATATGAAGTACCCGTGGCAGGAGTGTGGGGTAACTTATAAGTTCACCACTCCTTACCACCCCCAAGGTAATGGGCCTGGTTAAGAGATTCAACCAGACCCTCAAAGGCACTTAATGCTTATGCTTCATCCATAGGCACTGATTCCAAGGCAGATTGATGCTGCTTGAACTTAACTTCCAACAGTGAAGGAGAGGAAGGACTGCATGGGGCAGGTGTCATGACCCCAATGCAGGCCCATAGACACCTCTCCGTTATTGCCCAGCAAGACAAACCCACCCCTATCCTGTGCAGCCAGCACTGCCTAGAATGATGTGTTTATATGCTTATGAACGTGAGGTTTCATGTTGAAGGTTATTCTGGATATTCATTGTTTATGATTGTAAGTATGCATGAGAATAATTTGTCTGGCACATAGTAGAGAATCATGGTTGCCACCCTGAAAAATAGAACACAAATATGAGTGCAGCAACAGACTGTACAAGAAAGGAAGGCTTACTAAATTCAGGCTTCATCTCCGTGCGCTTCGCATCTGCCGTACACAAGCAGCGTTATGGACAAATGCATTACGGTGGGACGTAAGCCATCTTCGGTGTGGCATAGGTATTTAATGCCACACCCCGCTTCCAGAAGGTGCTTAGCCTTCCAGGGTTTCAGCGATTGCCATCCAGTAACCAAGGACGCTTGTCTGATTGATGACAAGTTTTTTTTCTCTTCGACTTCCTGATTTTTGGAGCAGCGCATTATCCTCTCTATTGAAGCCACACCCTGCAGGAAAAAGAAAGACATGTTACTTTTAATGCTCGGCACCCACTGCAAGTAAGATGTTTTAGCTTAGAATCATTTTGGGAAACCTTTAGTATAATTTTTGGAACTCTCTTTGGGACAAGTATTAAACTCTAAAGAGACTTAACCTTTGAAGGAAAGAACGAACATTCTTTTACAAAAGACTTGAATATAGTTGTACCTTGTACTTAGACAATACCTTTGAGCACACATGTGCAATGTTTTGTTTTTTGTAACATAATCTTTGTTTTCAGTTAAGCTTGTAAGACTTCCATACCGTGGATGTGATATTTGTAAGTACACTTTTTATTGTGATATACATAATCAAAGTTGAAACTCTTGGGAAACCAGCTCCTGATATGCTATTCTCTTTTCCCCCAGTGTAACCCCACCTTGTTCTACAAGACTAGTGGGTTGAAAAACGCCTTCATTCACAAAGCTCCACGGTCGCTTAGCAGTCACAACAACAAGCTCCGCGGACGCTTAGCAGTCACAACAACAAGCTCCGCGGACGCTTAGCAGTCACAACAACAAGCTCCTCGGACGCTTAGCAGTCACAACAACAAGCTCCGCGGACGCTTAGCAGTCACAACAACAAGCTCCGCGGACGCTTAGCAGTCACAACAACAAGCTCCGCGGACGCTTAGCAGTGACAGCCTTGATCTCCGGTAGGATTCTATAAAACTTTACTTAGGTAATCTTTGGAGAGATACAGAAAAAAGTATAGGAAGTTTTATTTAAGTAAAAGACACATCATAGAATTTTTTTGTTGCCTCTCAGATCGACAACAAGGACCTCTTGAGCGTCCTTCATCCGGCCCTCCTCCTTGATCCCTACTAAGTTTTCCTAGTGAAATAAAAACAGCACAGGTTATAAAGTAGGGTGCTAGGATGTTGGTCCATAACGTCTCTGAGAAACACACAGTGTCGACTTCAGGTAAGAACGCATTGTTTACCTTGACAGAAGGCTAAGTCCAAGATGATCGTTTTGCCCAGACACTATGGAAAAGGCTAAAAAAACCTCCCTTCAAGATATTGCTGCTGTATTCGCTGATATTCGGTCTGAAAATGCTGCATTATGACGGGATCTTTTATCTCTACAAACCTATTTGCAAACACGTCAGACAGGGAGTCTACCACCACCAAGTAAACCGATCCTAAAACCTTCTAGTTTTCAAAATCCAACTTGCACTTCCTAGTCTAGTAATAATCCCCCTACTCAGATACAAGTAATAACTCCAACTCCCATTCTATTAGCATCTACTGAACTATGTCATGGAGACAGTAATAAATTCAGTATTTTTTTAAACTAATTTCATCTTCACTTTATGGCAAAACCGAGTGCTTTTCTCGATGATGCATCCAAAGTTGCCTTTATTTAATCATATTTGGGTGGAGATGCAGCTTTATGGTCCGTGCCTTTAATTGGAAGAGACGATCCAATATAATTTTAGGAACTTTAAGGAAACAATGAAAAAATTATTCGCTAAGCATACTTTTGTACAAACAGCTGATAACGAGTTATTAAATCTTAAACAAGGTTCTTCTGACCTACCACATTTTATTTCCACATTTAACAGATTAGTAATAGAAGCGTAATGGCTTGAGGAAAAAAGAGTATTCCTCTTTTACAGAGGATTACATGAAGAGTTAAAAGATATGGTAACACAGATTTTAGCCCCTCCAGAGAATTGCAGTGAATTTACACATTTAGTAGTTAAGTTAAATCATCGTCTATCGGAACGAAAAGGGGAAAAAGGTTGAGCAGATCATAAAGTATTCATATATAGAGATAAAATTGCTAATAAAATGGACACTGTTACCAAAACAGATCTTGGAGAGCCAATGCAAATTGGAATCATAAGACGGCCACTTACTAAGGAAGAAAAAGATAAATGTTGAAGATTAAATCAATGTTTGTACTGTGGTAAAACAGGACATTTTGTAAAAGAATGTCCCAATCGTCCTTTTAAGAATAAACCTAAAACGTCTGATGTGGATGTAGTTCAACAGACGACAAAACTAGAAAACTCAACAGAAGGCAGGTCAGTTTGTCAGGTTTATCATCTAGTTTGGCCTCTAGAACTCGTGATTTGGCACCTCATCATCTTAGTATTCGAGTAACTCTGCAATCACAATCTAATACTAAAGGATCTTGGTGTGTTGATGGATTATTAGATTCCGGTGCAACCGGTAATTGTATAGATATGAAATTTCTGCAAGAGTTAGGTTTGCATGTACTACCCAAGACTAGATCTGAAATTGTGAGAACAATAGATGGTAAGGAGTTCCCGCTGCAGTTCCCTTTATTCAGTGCTCTTCCTTCAGCTCCATGTCTCCTGTGCTCCCGCTGCGGCTCTCTTTATTCAGTGCTCTTCCTTTAGCTGCATGCCTCTTGTGCTCCTGCTGCAGCTCCTTTCCTTCAGCACTCCTCCCACAGCTCCATGTTTCACCTCTTCTTCAGCTCCCTTTCTTCAGTGCTCTTTTTTAGCTTCTTATCTGCCCTGATGCAGCTCCCTCTCTTCAGTGCTCTTCCTTCAGCTCCTTGTCTCCCATCCCCCTGCTGCAGCTCCCTCTCTTCAGTGCTCTTCCTTCAGCTCCATGTCTCCCGCGCTCCTGCTGCAGCTCCCTTTCTTTGGTGCTCTTCCTTCAGCTCCTGGTATCCCCTGCTGCTGCTCCTTCTCTTCAGTGTTCTTTCTTCAGCTCCTTGTCTTCCGTGCTCTTGCTGCAGTTTCCATCCTTCAGTGCTCTACCTTCAGCTCCATGTCTACCATGCTCTTGCTATAGCTCCCTTCTTTCAGCACTCTTCCTTCAGCTCCTTGTCTCCCCTGCTGCAGCTCCCTCTCTTCAGTGCTCTTCGCTGAGCTCTATGTCTCTCATGCTCCTGCTTCAACTCCCTCGCTTCAGTTCTATATCTTCAGTTCCATGTCTCCTGTGCCCCTGCTGTAGCTCCCTCTCTTCAGTGCTCTTTCTTCAGCTTCTTGTCTTTCCTGCTCCTGCTGCAGCATCTTCTCTTCAGTGCTCTTTCTTCAGTTTCTTATCTGCCCTGCTGCAGCTCCCTCTCTTTAGTGCTCTTCCTTCAGCTCCTTGTCTCCCCTGGACCTGTTGCAGCTCCCTTTCATTAGTGCTCTTCCTTCAGCTCCTTGTCTCCTGTGCCCCTGCTGCAGCTCCCTCTCTTCAGTGCTCTTTCTTCAGCTCCTTGTCTCCCCTGGTCCTGTTGCAGCTCTCTCTCTTCAGTGCTCTTCCTTCAGCTCCTTGTCTCCCGTGCTCCTGCTGTACCTCCTGTCCTTCAGTGCCCTTCTTAGCTCCTTGTCTCCCCTGCTCAAGCTCCCTCTCATCAGTGCTCTTTCTTCAGCTCCTTGTCTCATGTGCTCCTGCTTCACCTCTATGTCTCTCCTGCTGCAGCTCCCTTTCTGCGGTGCTGTTCCTTCAGCTCCATGACTCTCCTGCTCCTTCTCTTCAGTGCCCTTCCTTCAGCACCTTGTCTCCCCTGCTGCAGCTCCCTCTTTTCAGTGCTCTGCCTTCAGCTCCTTGTCTCCTCTGCTGCAGCTCCCTCTCTTCAGTGCTCTGCCTTCAGCTCCTTGTCTCCCCTGCTACAGCTCTCTCTCTTCAGTGCTCTTATCTAACCCTGCTGCAGCTCTCTTTTTCCAGTGCTGTTACTTCAGCTTCTTGTCACCCCTGCTGCAGCTCCCTCTCTTCAGTGCTCTTCTTTGAGCATCTTGTTTCTCGGGCTCCTGCTGCAGCTCTCTCTCTCCAGTGCTCTTCCTTCAGCTCCATGCCTCCTCTGCTCCTGCTGTAGCTCCCTCTCTTTAGTGCTATTCTTTAAGCTCCTCATCACCCCTGCTGCAGCTCTCTCTCCAGTGCTTTTCCTTCAGCTCCTTGTCTCCCCTGCTACAGCTCTCTCTCTTCAGTGCTCTTATCTACCCTGCTGCAGCTCTCTCTTTCCGGTGCTCTTCTTTCAGCTCCTTATCACCCCTGCTGCAGCTCCCTCTCTTCACTGCACTTCCTTCAGCTCCTTGTCACCCAGTGCAGCTCCAACTCTTCAGTGCTCTTCCTTCAGCTCCTTGTATCACCTGCTACAGCTCTCTCTCTTCAGTGCTCTTATCTACCCTGCTGCAGCCCTCTCTTTCCCGTGCTCTTCTTTCAGCTCCTTATCACCCCTGCTGCAGCTACCTCTCTTCACTGCTCTTCCTTCAGCTCCTTGTCACCCCGGTGCAGCTCCAACTCTTCAGTGCTCTTCCTTCAGCTCCTTGCTCCCCTGCTGAAGATCCCTCTCTTCTGTGCTCTTCCTTGAGCTCCCTGTTTCTCGTGCTCCTGATGCAGCTCCCTCTCTTCAGTGCTCGTCCTTCAACTCCTTGTCTCCCCTGCTACAGCTCTTGCTCTTCAGTGCTCTAATCTACCCTGCTGCAGCTCTCTCTTTCCAGTGCTCTTCCTTCAGCTCCTTGTCACCTCTGCTGCAGCTCCCTCTCTTCAGTGCTCTTCTTTGAGCTCCTTCTTTCTAGTGCCCCTGATGCAACCCCCTCTCTTCAGTGTTGTAGGAAAGTGGCTCTGTATATACTGTTCCCAAATAGGTACAGTGTGCACAGAGTCCACAGTCCCCAGAGGTTTGGCAGGGGTTAAAGTTAGATATAACCTTACTCTCTAAAGTGGTAGCTTTGGTCGAGCAGTAAGGCAGTATCAGAGGACAGTGTAAAGCATTTGTTGTACACACTCAGTCAGCAAATGGTCTCACACACTCAAGAACTGAACTCTAAGCCAATGGTTTGTATATAAAAATATATGGTTGTTTTATTTTAGAACCAACAATAGGTTTCAAAATATACTTTCTCAGAATGAGATGCTTTAGTTAAATACTTTGCAATAGGCAATTGACTTTTGAATGCAATAGCTACAGTTTGTTGCAATAGGCAACACAATTTCAAACACAATATTACATTGAGCTCAATGGGAATTTCAAGTTAAATGCAATTGATTACTTTTAGCATTACTTTTCTAACTGCAGAGCTGGATCCTAGATTCAGTCCTGGGACAGTTCCTCGAAACAGGTGAGTAAATACGATTTAGTTACTGTTGTGATTTTTAAGCAATATTTTGGTATTTTAAAAGTTGACACTTGGAACTTTTTCTAATGAAATCACCAATGTTATCCGATGGGAGGAAATTCACTTAGCAGGTAAGTGGGGTTATTGTTACTTTTTCTAGCTCACTGTTGGATCCTGGTTCCAGCACTAGTGTACCACCTGTAAGCAGTTGAGAAACTGCGTTTAAGTTATACAGGCGATTTTTAACGAATATTTGTAAGTTTGCAAAATTGACACTTTTTAGCAAAAACTAGGCAATGTTATCCTATGGAAGGAAATTCAAGTTGCAGGTAAAGTATGTTCTTGTTACTTTTGTAATCCAGTGCTGGGCTCCTAGGCTCAGTACTGGGACATCTAAAACAGGTAAGTAATTACGTTTTCACAGTTGGTACGATTTTTAAAGAATATTTGTAGTCTGCAAAAATCGACAGAAGAAATTTCACAGAAAAACAGTCAATGGTTTCCTATGGGAGAAAATTGAGTTAGCAGTACGTATGCTTGTAATTACTTTTCAGGGTCAGTGCTGGGCACCAAGATCCAGCACTGGGATCTCTCCTCATAGCAGGTGAGTATTTTCGATTTTGTTACTTGGTTGATTTTAGGTGAATATTTAAAAGTTTAGAAACTCCACAAGTGAAACCAGCCAATGTTACCCTATGGAAGAAAAAAGTGAGTTATCGGCTTTTGGGTAAGTACTCGATTGGCAGAGTTAAGGTGCTGGGCATAGACTCAGGGGTCTCCCAGGGTCAGGTAAGTACAGTTGTTACACCCTCAGCGACACAGGGGCAGCCGGGTGCAGAGTGAGGTAGGCCCAATGTTATCCTATGGGAGGCAGGGGCTCGTGTTTGGTGGCTGCTGGCTAGCTGGCCACGCGGCTGTGGGAGCTGGGCTCCTGGTCACTTGCTCAGGGCAAATGCAGAAGTAGGTTAGAGTAGAAGTTGCACTGCCAGGGCCACTCGGGCGGCTGGGAGCTGGGTGCTTTTGAGCCGTCGGACGCTCAATGGATTGCAATGGAGAAGCTAAAGAACGAACAAAGGCTGCCAGCTCGGGGACGAAGATTCTTCAGGTGCGACCACCACTTTGAGAGGTAAGTTGGGTAGTTGGAGGATAGGTAGGTACTCAGGAGTTGGGCACAGGGGGCCGCAGGGCGCAGGGTGCAGGGGTGCCTTTTGGTGTCGGGAAATCTTACCCTCTGTTGATTGCGGTTGGGGGGTTCCTGGTTCTGAGGCTGCAGGCATCGTCAGGAGCGTCAAGGTGGGTCCTTGGGTGCCGGATTCGGGGTCACAGTCACCGGGGGGACGTCCTCGTTGTCTTTGTCCACTCCAGCAAAGGCCAGGCTTGGCGGGTGCAGGGTTCGCGGTTCCTGGCTGATGCCAGGGGTCAGGTACTTGCTTTGAGCAGTGCCATTGCTCGTGGGAGTCCCAGAAGCTCAGAGTCACAATGTAGCCAGGTCCTCTGGGGTTTGTGAGGTTGCTGGCCATAGGAGATGCCGGGATTTAGCAGGAGCAGGTTTGAGGGTTTACAGGCCCGTAGGGCTGGGGCCAAAGCAGCTGGTGTCTTCCTCTTGTTAGCAGCTGCACGGCAGGTCTTCTTTCTTCTTGATCTTCTTTGCTGTTTCGGAATCTGTATCTAAGGAAGGAAGGTTCAAGGTGCCCCTAAATACTAAATTTAGGGGAGTTACAGGTAGGTAAAGGGAAGGGACCACTGGGTCCCTGCCCTGGGGTGGGTACACCCCCTATCCTGCCACGCTCCTGTGGGAGGGGGGCAGTGGCCTAGTCCTGATTGGGCAGGGCTCCCCATCTTCAAGATGGCGAGAGCCCGGAGATGTTTCACCTCGGCTTCCCCACCTGATGGGTGGGGTTGGCAGAGGCTGGCACACCCCCTGTCCTTCCTTGGGGTTTCCGGTCAGTCTTCCCACCAGAGTGGGGATTTAGAACCAGTAGGGGCCAGTTGCTGAGTACAGCAAGTGGCCTGGAGAAGCTCACAAAGGCGGTATGCCTTTGAAGCTGCCCATGCCCATACTGGGGGAGGAGACCTAGCACCTCGCCCAGGATGTGCGTTGTTGCAGGCCCAGGAGAGCAGATGGCTCTCTACCCAGGGGTCCAGCAACATGTCTGCTGTGTGGCAGCCTAGGCAGCCCCTCAGACCAGACGTGGATTGTAGGTTAGGTTCAAGGGGCATCTCTAAGATGCCCTCTGTCGTGCATTGCACATTAAATCCAGCACTGGCATCAGTGCGGGTTTAATGTGGTGAGAAGTTTGATACCAAACTTCCCAGTCTTCAGTGAAGCCATCATGGTGCTGTGGAGTTCGTGTTGACGAGCTCCCAGCTCCATATACTCTTAAATGGCAGCACTGCACTTACAGTGCCCAGGAATGGATCTGGGTACAGGAGGGGCACAGGGCTCATGCTCCTGTACCCACACCACTTGCATAGGGCACCCAGCTTGAGGGGGGGCTGATGTATGCCAGGGCAGTGTATGTTGTGGGCATGGCACACAGGGATGTGTGCCATGTTGACTCTGTTTTGTTCTATACCCAGACATTCATCCTGCAAGGGCAGTGTGTTTGTGTCAGGGTACAGGGCCTCTAAGGGTGGCACAATAAGTGCTGCAGCCCTTAGGGGCCTTCCCTGGTCACAAGGCCCTGGGTACCTAGTGTACCATTTACCAGGGGCTGACATGTGGCCAGGGTTTGCCAATTTGAGGTTTAGGTTTCAGCACAGTTTTTAGGGAAGGAACGTAGACCCTGGGCACCTGATTGGCAGGAGCCCAGGACACAGTCAGTCAAAGTACATTCAGCAATTCAGCAAAAAGTGGGGTATACCATGCAAGAAAGATGACACTTTCTCATACAACCCCCCCCCCCCCCCAAACGAAAGGTGATGAGACTAACCTTGCCCTATGGAGTCTTCATTGTCTAAGTGGAAGAACCTGGAAAGTCCATCTGCGTTGGCATGGGCAGTCCCTGGTCTGTGTTCCACTTCAAAGTCCATTCCCTGTAGGGAGATGGACCACCTTAGTGGTTTTGGATGTTCTCCTTTCATCTGCATTAGCCATCTGAGAGGTCTGTGGTCAGTTTCAACCAGGAAGTGAGTACCAAACAAGTATGGCCTCAACTTCTTCAGGGACCAAACCACAGCAAAGGCATCCCTCTCAATGGCACTCCAAAGCTGCTCTTTGTGGAGTAGCCTCCTGCTTATAAAAGCAACAGGTTGGTCTTGGCCTTCATCATTGGTCTGGGATAGGACCGCTCCTATCCCTAGCTCAGAGGCATCAGTCTGCACTATGAACTGCTTGGCATAATCTGGAGCTTTTAGAATTGGTGCTGAGCACATCGCTTCTTTTAGGGTGTCAAAAGCCTTTTGGCAACTAACTGTCCAGTTAACCTTCTTGGGCATCTTCTTGGAGGTGTGTTCTGTGAGGGAAGTCACAATGGACCCATATCCCTTCACAAATCTCCTGTAGTACCCAGTCAAGCCAAGGAATGTCCTGACCAGGATGGTCTGGATCTTGGGTTGTAAGGGTTGTACCTGGCCTCCACCTACAAGGTGGCCCAAGTATACCACAGTGTCCTGCCCTATCTGGCATTTGGATGCCTTGATAGTGAGGCCTGCATTTTGCAGAGCCTCTAAAGCCTTCCCAAGGTGGATCAGGTGATCCTGCCAGGTGGAGCTAAAGACAGCAATATCATCAAGATAAGCTGCACTAAAGGACTCCAACCCAGCCAGGATATGGTTCACCAACCTCTGGAAGGTGGCAGGGGCATTCCTTAACCCAAAAGGAATCACAGTGAACTGATAATGCCCATCAGGTGTGGAGAATGCGGTTTTTTCTTTTGCTCCTGGCGCCATGCCAATCTGCCAGTACCCTGCAGTTAAGTCAAAGGTACTGAAGAATGTGGCTGCTCTCAATTTATCTATCAGTTCATCTGCTCTTGGAATAGGGTGAGCATCTGTCTTGGTGACAGAGCTGAGCCCTCTATAGTCCACACAGAACCTCATCTCTCTATTTCCACCCTGTTGATGACGTTTGGGGACCAGAACCACTGGGCTAGCCCAGGGACTCTCAGAGGGTTCAATAACTCCTAACTCCAGCATCTTGCTGACTTCAGCTTTGATGCTTTCCTTGACTTGGTCTGACTGACGATAGATTTTGTTTTTCACAGGTGCACTGTCACCAGTGTCCACATCATGGGTACACCAGTTTGTCAGACCAGTGGTCAGGGAAAAGAGGCTAGCATACTGTTGCAAGACTTCCTTGCAGTCAGTCTGCTGTTAGGCAGAGAGGGTGTCTAAAAAAACGATACCACTTCTGACTCATCTTGTGAGCTGTAGGAGAGGAGATCAAGGAGAGGTTCACTCTCTGCTTCCTGTTCCTCATCAGTCACCATCAGCATGGTGATGTCAGCCCTGTCATTGTAGAGTTTAAGGCGGTTCACATGGATAACCCTTTTGGGTGTCCTGCTAGTACCCAGGTCAACTAAGTAGGTGACCGCACTCTTTTTTTCTCGGATAGGGTAAGGGCCACTCCATCTATCTTGGAGTACCCTTGGTGCCACTGGCTCCAAAACCCACACCTGTTGCCCAGGTTGAAATTAAACCAGTGCAGTTTTTTGGTCATACCAGTGCTTCTGAAGCTCCTGGCTGGCCTCAAGATTCTTGGATGCCTTTTCCATGTACTCAGCCATTCTGGACCTTAGGCCAGGCACATAATCCACTATGTCTTCTTTGGGCTCTTGGAGAGGCCTCTCCCAGCCCTCCTTTACAAGACAAAGTGGTCCCCTCACAGGATGACCAAACAGAAGTTCAAAGGGTGAGAAACCTACTCCCTTCTGTGGCACTTCTCTGTAAGCGAAAAGCAGGCATGGTAACAGGACGTCCCATCTCCTTTTGAGTCTTTCAGGGAGTCCCATGATCGTGCCTTTCAATGTCTTGTTGAATCTCTCAACAAGGCCATTGGTTTGTGGATGGTAGGGTGTAGTAAACTTGTACTGCACTCCACACTCCTTCCACATGTGTGTCAGGTAAGCAGACATGAAGTTAGAACCTCTTTCTGAAACCACCTCCTTAGGAAACCCTACCCTGGTGAAGACACCCAGGAGGGGCTTGGCTACTGCAGGAGCTATAGTAGTCCTAAGTGGAATTGATTCAGGGTACCTAGTAGCATGATCCACTACTACTAGAATGAATTTGTTCCCTGAGGCTGTGGGAGGTTCAAGTGGACCCACAATGTCCACATCTACCCTTTCAAAGGGCACCCCCACCACTGATAGTGGGATTAGGGGGGCCTTTGGGTGGCCACCTGTCTTGCCACTAGCTTGACAGGTAACACAGGAGCTGACAAACTCCTTCACCTTTTGGTGTATCTTGGACCAGTCGAAGTGACTAACTAGCCTTTCCCAAGTTTTGGTTTGCCCCAGATGTCTAGCTAGGGGGATGTCATGAGCCAAAGTTAGGAGGAACTCTCTGTACTTTGGTGGCACTACCACAGTCCTGGTGGCTCCAGGAGTGGGGTTTCTTGCCTCAGCATACAGTAATCCCTCTTCCCAATAAGCTCTGTGGGTACCACTGACATCTCCCCTGGCTTCTGAAGCAGCTTGCTGCCTCAGGCTTTCAAGAGTGGGACAGTCTTGCTGACCCTGGCACAGCTCTTCCCTAGAGGGCCCCCCTGGGCCCAAGAGTTCAACCTGGTAAGGGTCAAGCTCCATGGGCTCAGTTCCCTCAGGGGTATCCAAGTCTTCTCCCTGTGGAGAGGGGTCCTGAGTGGTCTGCTGTACAGAAGCTGGTTCCCCAGTCTTCTTACCTTTTCTCCTGGTTGGTTGGGCCATTATTTCAGGCTCCAGACCTATTTTTTCACCCTTCCTCTTGCTCTGTGCTCTGGTTTGCACACACACCAATTCAGGGATGCCCAGCATGGTTGCATGGGCCTTTAGCTCAATCTCAGCCCAGGCTGAGGTTTCCAGATCATTTTCTAGCAGACATGCAGCTGGTAACTTTAGAGAGACCACTACCTGTTTCAGGCCAGTAACCCCCCCCCCCACACACACACACAGCCTAATGTCACCATGGCCATGGGATGACTAGTGGTGACACTGTCAGCATTGGTGACTGGGTAAGTTTTCCCAATCAAATATTGCTCAGGGGAAACCAGTGTGTCTCTCACTATAGTGACACTGGCACTTGTATCCCTCAGAGCTTCTACCCTAGTTCCATTCACCCAGGGGTATTGCAAATATTTCTTTAAGTTGGGTGGCCACACAGCTACAGTGGCAAACTCCACTTCCCCCATTGAAACTAGACTTGCCTCAGTGTGTCCCCAGATTTGCTCAGGGCACACTTCTGATCCCATCTGTAGACTTGCTGCCCCAGGAGTAGCTGTACTGGGTGACTTAGGGACCTTGTTGTGGGGGCAAGATTTATCTACAGTTAGGTGTCCTGACCTCTTACAGTTATTACACCAGGCCTTTAACGGATCAAAGTTCTTCCCCCTATAGGGTTGAGGCACATAGGAAGTAGTTTGGGACCCACCCCCCTGAACAGGTTTTTGGGGCCCTTTGGAAGACTCCGACTTCTTATCTTGGGGTTTCTCACCACCTTTCCCCTGGTGGGGTTTTGTGACCACCTTCTTCTGGTCACCCCCAGTGGCTGTCCTTGTCACCCTAGTCTTGACCCAGTGGTCTGCCTTCTTTCCCAATTCTTGGGGAGAAATAAGACCTAGGTCTACCAAATGCTGATGCAACTTTTCATTTGTGCAATTACTTAATATATGTTCCTTCATGAACAAATTGTACAATCCAGTAAAATCATGCACACCATGTCCAACTAACCAACCATGCAGTGTCTTTACTGAGATGTCTACGAAGTCAGTCCAGGACTGGGTCTGGGTTTTGTGAGCCCCCCTGATTCTAATTCTATACTCCTCAGTAGTGAATCCAAATCCCTCAATCAAAGTCTTCCTCATGGGGTCATAGGACCCTGCATCTGGCCCAGAGAGGGTCAGAAGCCTGTCTCTGCAGTTACCAGGGAACCGTTCCGACAGGAGTGCCCCCCAGAGAGGTTTCTTTACTCTTCTTATTTCACAAGCCCTCTCAAAGGCCGTGAACCATTTGGTGATGTCATCACCTTCCTCAAATTTAGGGACAATCCCTTTGGGGATTTTAGGATCAGAAGTTTCCTCCCTATCCTTCTTTTTATTATTGCTGCCACCATTGATGGGTGCTAAACCCATCTCTCTCCTTTCTTTCTCTAGAGCCAGGAGCCTGGACTCTAGATCCAACCTTTTGGCCAGCTTTGCTAAAAAGCTGTCCTCTTCACTGGTGGGTCACCCAGTGAACTCTCTCGTACCTGGTTCACCTGTGTGATCTCTACATTTCCAGATGCTGATTCTTGGATTCAAGGGTATTGGGGCCCTTTCCTCCCTAGGGATTACTGGAGGGGGTCATTATCCTCCTCCTCCTCTTCCTTGTCCTCATCTGACTGGTCATCACCATGTTCAGATGGGTGGTCCTTAGCATACTCAGCCAAGAGCTCCTGGAGCCCTAGTTTGGTTGGATGCAGGCCCATTGGTAAATTTTTAAGTTTGCATAGGGACCTCAATTCCTTGAAAGACAAGTGTAAGTAAGGTGTGAGGTCGAGCTCCTCCACCAGGTCCTGCATGGTATTATTTTCACTAATAGCTGATTTTCTTTGAGACATTCTAACCTGACAGTTCTAACCCTCTACCCTTGGCTATAGTGACTTTTATTTTTCTAAAATTCAAATGGGACTTAAGCAAGGCCCTGACAAGACTTTTAGTATTTTGGAAAAGACCAATCAGAATTCTAAAGGCAATTTTAAGAGTTCTGTTGTGTGATCAGATGGTAACCAAGTAGTCCAACAAATTCAAGTTTGTATCCCACCGCTGATCCATCAATGTAGGAAAGTGGTTCTGTATATACTGTTCCCAAATAGGTACAGTGTGTACAGAGTCCACAGTCCCCAGAGGTTTGGCAGAGGCTAAAGTTAGATATAACCTTACACTCTAAAGTGGTAGCTTTGGTCGAGCAGTATCAGAGGACAGTGTAAAGCAGTTGTTGTACACACTCAATCAGCAAATGGTCTCACACACTCATGAACTGAACTCTAGGCCAATGGTTTGTATATAAAGATATATGGTTGTTTTATTTCAGAACCAACAATAGGTATCAAAATATACTTTCTCAGAATGAAATGCTTTAGTTAAATACTTTGCAATAGGCAATTGATTTTGAATGCAATAGTTACAGTTTGTTGCAATAAGCAACACAATTTAAAACACAATAATACATTGAGCTCAATGGGAATTTCAAGTTAAATGCAATTGATTACTTTTAGGATTACTTTTCTAACTCCAGGGCTGGATCCTAGATTCAGTCCTGGGACAGTTCCTCGAAACAGGTGAGTAAATACGATTTAGTTACTGTTGTGATTTTTAAGCAATATTTTGGTATTTTAAAAGTTGAC